>NC_140301.1:53018524-53628524 GCF_964211825.1 Aythya ferina
TGAAACTCTATTTAAGGTTGAAGATGTTTGAGGAACTGCCATGGTTTGTGTTTTGCCTCAGAGTATTGCGTTGTGCCTAAGGTCAGCAAAAACTGCTGCCACTCAGGCTGTGTGCGGCCTGGATGCGGTGTGCCCCTACGTTAACATCAGCAACCTGCTGAACGCGAGCTTTTCTTACCCTCTGCTATCTCCACAGGCCTCCTGTAATTAAGACAACGAACTGAAGTCTGCACAGAGCTGCTTAATGGGAGCAGAGCCCTGAGGTGCACAGGGACAAGCAGGGGGGCCTGGCTGACAAGCAGTGACACCTCATCCCCCCACCAGGCGCTCACCCTGCTCTACACCCAGCCGTGTCCCAGGGACAGGGGACAGCAGCAAGGAGAGGCCTGGGGCTCTGCCCAGTTCCAGCTGATGCCCCACGCTGCTTCCAAGCACAGTTTAGGATTAGCAGGGGTCAAAGCCGGTGTTTTGGTGGCTCTGGTGACAGGAAGGCACCAGGAGGTGGTTGCAGTTGTGGCACTGCCAGAGGATTTCCCCCTCACAGCATCTGCTGTAGTTTGCCTGTTCCTGCCATAGGGCAGGGTGCCCCTCCGGGCTGTGCTTGTTGAGGTTCTGCTGCCACACAGCAGCCAGGGGCATTTTAGAGCATCAGAAACCTGAAAGGGCATTGACCTTCTCTCTGACCACCCACACAGCTATTTGTCCATCGTTTCTCCGCTTCTAACATGGCCACACAACGAAGGGGATCTGGATTAATTTTTAAGTGAAGAGAATAAAACCATACACAGACCCTACGTTCTCCTAACCCAGTCCCATTTGCTTTGTATTTACAAAAAATGAGCAGCCACAGAGAGGACAAGCCCACAGCCTTCTCCAGCAGCAGCCACACTCATGGAAGCTCAGCTTGCCCCGCACACCCGCAGGCCCCAGTACTTCCAGCAGCTCCCAGTCCCTGCAGCAAGCAGGGGCACTGTGGCACAGCAAGGTGGGACCACGACTGAAATGCTGATGGGAGGCAGGGTCAGAAGCGGCTGACAATTTTGGTTACTTGCCCCCGGTTTATACCAGAGCCTCTGTGTCAGGATAGGCTGGTAATGTGCAGATCACGAAGGTGACTGCATCACGGAGCAGCAAAGGGAACCGGAGAAAGGTCACTCCCCATGGAGGAGAAGTACAAAAGTCAGATTGAGGAACACAGCATAATCTTTATTATGGTTTTTATATTAGCTTGCTAAATTGGCTGAGAGTTGAGCACCAGCTTGCTAAGGACAAGGGAAGCTGAATACATGATGACAACGTGCCAGCAGCACTGAAGTAAATTAATAAAAAAAGCCAAGCTCCCTGACACGAGCACTGACACAAAGAAGCTAATGGGGGCTTCCATTACCAAAGCTTCTTTTATGGGGAAAAGGCACACTTCAGCGAAGTGGCAGAAGAAATCTGCCCTTCCTCTTCTCTTCCAGAAGCCCAACCCAGGGACCAAGCCAGGATCTGTGAACAAACTGGTGCTCAGCCCCTGCGTCACAGAGGATCCTGCACTGCTGAGCAAGCCTGGCTATTGACCTGACTGCCAAAACCAGAGGAATGAGGAAACTGCAGGAAAAAGAAAATGTAGGTGGAGGAACCCAAATTGCCACAGGCTACCTCAGCTGCCTGTTGTGCCCGGCTCCTGTAAGGACAGAAGACTGCACCAGAATGACTCACTGGATCCAGGGCTGCAGGAGGGAGGGACAAAACTGAGTTTATTGGGGAAATTGGGCTTCCCAGGCCTAACAGTGTATTCTGAGGTATCAACATGACTGTAAAATAATCCTTCCCTTTGTAATGTACATGGGTTTCCAGAAGAAAAAACAGTCAAAACCATTAGAGGGATTAAGCTGTCAGGTTGTTAGAGGACCTTTATAGATCTGTTCTCCTTTAAGCACTTGGTAAGGACAGAAATTAGTAGTCAGCTTTCCAGAGCGCAGGGAAGAGCGAGTATCATGTGCTTCCCATTGCCGAGTCTCCACAATTCATCCCTGCCACGTAACTATATTGAATATTAGACCCTAAGAACAGAAATGGTTTGAGAAAAGGTTTAAACAAAGTTCTGGAATAAAGGACAAACAGCAGCTACTAAAATAATGATCCAAATGTACAAAAATACATACATTTTACATTTCATATACAAAATCTCTACCACCAGCCATTGTCAGGCATCAGACACTGGATTAGACAGAAGTGTGAGCTACAGGCACCCTTGTGTTCTCTTCTAGAGTATCATTTGCTACTGCACGCCAGTCATCCCTGCTTCCATGGTCCTGTGCATGCAAAGCATCTACATCACATCTGGCACGAAGAGAAACCTGCCCTCAGCTACACACAGACACACACACACACACCAAATATTCTCCATTTGAAGCCATGGGAACAGCTTGTCCCAGGAAGTTAACTTTAAGTCTAGACCAAGATTCATGTAAGTGCAGCTTGCTCTAGCGTAGTTTCTCAGGGTTACATACACAAATATCCTTTATTTAAAAGTATTAGCTAAATATTACCTAAAATAGTGCATCCAACTTAGACACTTATCCTCTTGGTCTAAGGAGCACGTAGCAACGTCATGCCAGCACAGAGGAGCATCCTTCTCCTCCCACAGAACACTGAAACCACTCAAACAAGCAAACCAAATACCAGTGCAGCTCCTAGCTGGAGCTAGTCCGTTAATTTTCTTTTGCCAGCTTGCATTTTCTCTTAACCCTTGAATAGGGACTGATACTGTCATCAAAAACAAAGTCCCACAGGACTCGAATCCAGGACTGGTGATAGGGAAGGTTATCATAATATTCTGCTGCAATCTTCTTCACCTGGAAGAACAAGAGAGATAAAAAGCTGTTTAGCTGCACGGTGTCAGGTGTATTTCACTTTTCAGATCTGATAGCACAGCCCTAACCTGGAGTTACTTGTTATTGCTTGTGAGTTCCTGAAGTTCCTGAAGTTCAGCCAAATAAGATACGCTTAAACCCATTTAGATACTTTGAGTTTGGATGCAAGTTCTGCCTCACAGTGCTAGATGATGGACCTCTGCCTTCAGTCAGAACCAAATTTCTCTCACTTGGGAGGTGGAGAGCTCTCCGCAGTGAGGTGACTAATCCACCCTACAAATTGCCAGCAATCCAACACGCTGTATTTAAGCAAGGCTTGCAATACTTGTCTGCTGAGGGTTCTGTCGAGGAGAGAAATAGCAATCGAGAAAATGCCAGTGACACAGCCTGTGCTATGCTTGCCTCTTTTTTTTTTTTTTTTTTTTTTTTTCTTCATTCTGTTCCCCCCATGCAAACCTGCAAGGGCTTCCTCCTCCAGGCAGAGGAGATCCTGGGGGTGGTCCATTCTCTTCAGCCCAGTGTTAAAAATACTGCAAGACTCCTGGCTAGATCCTGAATTTCACAAAGTTTTATCCCTGTTACAAATCAGCAAGTTTTAAAACTGTTGACACCACAGAAGCATTGCATGTTTCTGTGGGTGGTGGTGCAGGAGGAGCAAGGCCAGAACCAGAGGACAGAGGTTTCAGACCTGGCAGGTTTGGGGAACTATGAGAATTCCTGGGTATCAGTGTTATCTATGGTACATTTCACCAAAAAAATAAGAACACCTACCTGAGCACTGTTTTATTAAAACTCTACTTCCCAGACAAACAAAGCTCTGTGCTAAAGCAGTTTGGCTGGGTGGACAGCACGACTTCTCTCTTTAAAAACACTGCAGAATTTCAGAGCCAGCTACAATGAGCCCAGCAAAGACTTCCAGGGAAATTGTAAATTTAGAGCTACACATAAATGGCCCTCTGGGAGGAGGGACTAGTCTGCATCCACGGTGTAATGGTGTAGTCTTAACGCAGGACTTTGTGAAAAGGTAAGATTCACAGCCAGAGCAAAATTATCACAGACTTGTAGGGGTTGGAAGGGACCTCAAGAGATCATTGGGTCCAAAACCCCTGCCAAAGCAGGTTCCCTGGAGCAGGCTGCCCAGGTAGGTGTCCAGATGGGCCTTGAATATCTCCAGAGAAGGAGACTCCACAACCTCCCTGGGCAGCCTGTCCCAGTGCTCCGTCACCCTCACCGTGAAGAAGTTCTTTCGCATGTTGGTGTAGAACTTCCCGTGATCCATTTTGTGGCCATTGCCCCTTGTCCTGTCCCCATAGACCACTGAAAGGAGGTTGGCCAAATCCCTCTGTCTCCCACACCTCAGGTATTTATACACATTGATGAGATCCCCTCTCAGTCTTCTTTTCTCCAGGCTGAAGAGACCCATGTCTCTCAGCCTCTCCTCATAGGGGAGATGCTCCAGGCCCCGTATCATCTTTGTGGCCCTCCACTGGACTCTTTCCAGGAGATCCCTGTCTTTTTTTTGTACTGGGGAGCCCAGAACTGGACACAGCACTCCAGGTGAGACCTGGAGTAAATTACAAGCCATCGCTGCTCACTGCTGGTTACATGGTTAGCTCAGCTCCCTAGCAGTCACTTCCCTGCGAGGCTCGTTGTGTAACACAAGTTTTGTTATGATCTTTTACTTCTGTACTTCAGCCCTTGTGCACTCCCTGTGCCAGTGGCATGGTAGTGTTGTGTTGGAGGAGGGAGATTTAATTCAGGTCTCATTATGCCTGCCACCGAATACCTATGACTGCCTGATAATTTCCTACATCCTGCTTTCAAGTGTTGGTCTGTACTTCCGAGGTGATTCATTTTCAGTGTGATGCAGACAACACCAACATTTCCCCTTAGATGCATTTGTTAATAGCTGGACGAAGGGTGATTTCTAGGCACTGGGTAGAAGCTCTGCAGATGCAGATTTAATTCCCTGCTCTCCTCCTGTAACCACAGTAAGAAATGACTTAATCTGGGGTTTGCATCCTTCTCTTTCCCAGCCGGGTAACTAAACAGCCAGAGGATGAGAGGACAAGAGAAAGGACTGTTCACACTGTAAGGTCCTTGGTGAATAAAGGTCACCAGTGAGGCCCTATGCAGACACAAAGGATGTCCCGGGTCCCCATCCTCAAAAGCTTCCTATGGTACACAGCTACCCTGGCTGAGCACTTGAGGAGATCCCATAGTTTTCCTATTTTCCAAAGGAATGCAGCTGTTATCCAAGTGAAAACCACATTAAATTATTCCCATTTGTGATAAACAAGAAATGTCATCCCCAATTGCCACAAAACAGTTTTGCCACCAGGAAGCTTCCCACTGGGAAGCGTGAATTTTGTGATCGTGCATACCATACTCTGGAAGCAGGCAGCCCAGTCTTGGCTGGCAAGCAGCCTGCCAGCATCAAGGGATGGAGGAGTTGCTTGCTCACCAAGCATATCGGTTTAACACCTCCCGACAGGGTATGGTGCCATCTCTTTTTGAATAAGTTCATTCTGGAAACCAGAGGAGATGGCACTGGAGTGGGTTACCCATCTGCGGGGCAAGAGCTCAGTATCTCTTTGTTCCTGTCTCTGTTTAGCTTTGCGCTCAGCAGCACTTCGTGCAGGAAGGCAGGCAGAGCCTGCATCTTTTGCAAGGTCTCTGTGCTCCAGGCAGGAAAACTGCATGAGATGTACAGAAAGCAGGGAGAAAAGATAAACCATGATAAAATGTTTTTGACAAAGGAATGGTGAAGAGGAAAAAATTGATGAATGTAGGTAGAGGGGACAGCTGAAGGATTTTTTTTATGGAAATGACAAGGAAGCATATTTGGTGCTTGTTTTCATTATACTAGTATATGGGAGGGAAAAGAAAAAATATATATATTTTCTCTTCTACAATGGATGTACACAAAAAAGGTTCCCAACAAAACTAGCTTATCGATTACCATTTGTTTCAGCATCTCCATGTGCAAAACAAAATGATCTCCTCATTACCTTCCAGAGTAGTAGGCAGGAAGTGATTTATTTTTTTTTCCCTTTAAATGCAGTCCCCTTTTAAATGCAACATCAAACTATCTTTATGAAGTATAGTGTAGGCTAGAAAAGGCATCCCCCATGTTGCATTCTGGGTGCAGCACAAAACCTGTGGATGGCAGTTTTTCC
Organism: Aythya ferina; assembly: GCF_964211825.1. Classification (NCBI taxonomy): domain Eukaryota; kingdom Metazoa; phylum Chordata; class Aves; order Anseriformes; family Anatidae; genus Aythya; species Aythya ferina. The sequence continues at coordinate 53,024,565 of NC_140301.1, forward strand.
AGGTAGCAATTTTTGCAACCAGTCTTACCACCATCTCAAAAAGGATGGTACTGTGACGAAGTATTTCTACATCCTGCCTCTGCCTTCCCCATTCCAAGCTCTCCTTGTTGCACTGGAAAGGCCCATCTGCTTCAACTTCTTCCTCCCTTCTTAGAGATAGCAGCTAGAAGTGAATGAAACCTACTGTGGAAGGACAACCCAAAATCAATGTCCACAATAAGCCAACACTTGGCACCTGGTATATTGGTGCTTTCCTTCAAGTAGATCAAGGAGGTAAGTAATGAATCTTTTGGGTGGAAACTTTGCTTCTGGTTTTGTGTTTGTAGAGCACACAGCAATGCCCCCATCCCGCGCCACAGCACCAGATAGGCACGGAAGTTAAATACAACCTAGTATTTCACCACAAGTGTTACAGACCTTTTGTCCTGAGGCAATCCAGGAGTTAGAGATCCTTATCATGAGATAAGAAAATTGTTTAGAGTGCTAGAAAGCAGAGTACAGGAGTTCCCTCCATACTCCTTGACTGAAGAGGAAGAAGAACTCAAGCTAGCCCCCCCGGCCATCACAGGGTTAATGAAACCTGCAGTACAGAAGGAGTACATCTACCATGTTTTCCAGTCTTGTCTGTCTAATAAATCTGGTTTCATACCATGTCTTCCACTTTTCCCACAAGCTTAATGAATAACTTGTTTGCCTCTGGTAACACAGCAATTTTTACTGCTGTTTGTAGGACGAGTACTGAGTTCCTTCTGGTTCTCCTGTCTCCCCTCACTGCAAGTCTATTCAGTCCTTCAGATAATGAAGAATGCATCTTCTTACTCACTTGGTGAAAAATGCAATTTTATTGTTCTAAGGCTTCACACAAAGGCTAATCTGGTCATAAGTCTACAGGTATTTTTTAGAGAGGTCTTTCACACAATGAAAAGTTTCATGATCTCTTGTGTAATCTCTCATTATACTAGCGGGACAAGTTCTTACTGCACACTAATGTCACTCACTGTCACTCTCTGGCAGCTTAGGGCACAGCCTACTATATTTCAATTTTTTCACAGTCCCAGGGTAAAGGTCTTTCTAGTGGCAAACATATTACTCAGAACATACTGGGTAAGACACCTGTAATAAAGGACAAAATTTACTTCTCTGATAAGCAAGCAGAAGATCCTGTTACTTTCCAAGCTTAAGATCCAGTTATTTTCTGATCCTATTTCTCCCCTGCTCTCTTTCATGCAAGAACAAAGACTTTCTTCCACTTTTTGTTTGCCAATATTTGAAGAAATGAGAAGTCATCCAAATCAAGCAACTCAATTATTAAACGTTTGAGTGCTTGAAGACTACGTGGAAAAAATACATCTTTGCTGAGTGAAAAATCTGCTGACCATTTAAGCAAGGTGAGATTCCTCCTCTACCTGTTATGAAGTTCATGCATTAAAGCAATTCAGAGAGAGTTTGTCCCCTCTCCTTCAACCAAAGAGGCAAAGTTTTTTGTCCTCAATTTGCAGTAAAGAACAGACAATGTTTTAATGGTCAAACTATTTTCTACAACAGCTGTTTTGACAAAGGAGTTCCCCTTTCATAATAGATTTTCACTTGCAAATGTTCACTTGTCAAAGATTCAAGTTTTCCATATTGTTCTATCGGGCAAAAACGACTGACAGGCCTGGTATCTCCTCCACCAGCAGGGCAAGTCTCAGTTGCCCTAGAGCAAGAAACACATGAAAACAAGTCCATGAAATTCAACTAATAACTCCATCCTCTTTACACGGGAGTGCAGACACTTCCAGCTGCTACACTGCCTCGAGAAATTACGCTAAGCTATTCGTGATGTGGGTGGGGAAGAGCTTTTCAGGTCTCATTTAGGTCTGGAGCAACAGTCCCAGCAAGTTCAATTAGTCACTCGCCTCCCTTGTGTAAGATACAGAGCTTAACCTCTTTCTCTTGTTGTATTTACATTTCAGTAATCTAAGTATCTAAGCCTATCTAACAAGTTTGAACATTTGTAACTAAAGCTAAACTCATGCATTTCCCAGCTGAGCTATCAGGTGTATCAGCAATAGGAGTGCCCGATGGGAGAACCTGACATGTGAACGCTGGCTGCCCTGAACCCCACTGGGAATAGCCAGCTTCTACAGGACAGGCCTCTGGCACTCAAGGGGAGGTGTTAAACAGAACTGCTGGCTGGATAGCTTCTTGTTTTAAACCTTTTTTGAGGAAGATTAACCCATAAAGCAGAGTTCCCAAACTCAATTTGCCATAAAAGTTGTGTTCTGCACTAGTGTGGAGCTCACAGCTCCAGAGCTTCAGCCTCCTCAGCTCTGCCTCCTCCTCAGGAAGATGTTGCTGCAGTATCTCCCAAACAGCAGAAGAGGTTTCCTCCCTGCTATGCCAGAAGATCTATGTGTAGGAGTAATACTCAAAGTCACGTACCTTTGGCACTGAGAGCACAACTGCCAAGGAACCCTCGCATTAAAATCCAGAAGAGCAGCTACATTCCTGGTGGTAGACTCAAAACCATTCCTAGACACCTGGGCTTTGCAAATTTGATTCCCACAACTGATAAAATGTAAACAATAGGGGGCTTGACTTTAGAAAGAGCAAAGCCACGGTGCTTTCCCTCTGATGGACCAGGCACCCTCAGTTTCTGTGGGTGGGGCAGCAGAGCTAAAACTAGTCATGTAGAGTGGGGATTTATTTCCTAGTGCTATTTGTGTCAAGCTGGAACACGCCCCAGCATTTATGTCATCTCAAAAATAGACTTTTGTTTGATGTTAATCAAGCAATAGAGTTAATACATAGATTGATCATTAGACAATTTTCAAGTGGTGATTGCCTCCTGACTCACTTCAGATGGGCCTTTGGTCTTTTAAAGACTCTTTAACGAGAGTCAAAACTGGGTAGTTGAAGAAAGGCAGTAGAGAAATTTAGACTATTGCTTGAGGATCTTATAATGCAAAAAAAAAAACCAAAAACCAAAAAACTACTTGAGCCCTCTGAGGCTCAGAAGTTCATGTTTCCTCCAAATAACCTACATATTATAGCACTTTGGCAGCCATTTCTCTCAATGCCCTGGTTAAAAAAGAAAGAATTAGAATCAAATTCAGAAAGCTTTCTCCTTTTTTCCTTTCTCTAAAAAGGAATCATCTATGATTTAGAGTGACTGCTTTGCATCAGTTTAGAAGCTTTTATAAAAATCCAGTCAACTGTGCTCATGCTGTACTTACCATTGGCAACTTGCACCCAGGAATGCTGGGGAAGTCGTGGTGCTCCATGTGGTAGCCTACGTTAAAGGTGAGCCAGTTCAGAGGTCCGTAATAAGAGTAGGTCTCGTATCCTTTTAAAAACATGTAGTGTTCTGCTATGAAGTGCCCAGAAATGGGATGTAAACCCATGCAAAGAATTGTCCCTGCTATTAAGTAAATAATAGGTTTGAGCCCCCAAAGGTAGTAAATGGTAAGATCAACAGAAAACTGCACAACGGCATTAAAAATTTCCATCCGTGTGATTGCTTTGGGGTTCACATACAGCGGTCTCAGACTGTAGAAGAAAGGCTGGAGGAAGAGCCAAAGCAGTTTCCGAAGTGGCGTACAGAAGAACCAGCCTTCGAAGTCTGTGGGAATGTCCACATCCAAACTGTCCCCACCAAGGTACCGGTGATGATCTATGTGGTATTTCTTGAAGGAGGCAGAGTAAGGGATACCGACTGGCAGGTTGGCAAAGATTGCAAACCATCGGTTCCACTTGGCCTGCTTGTTCCCAAAGGCAACGTTGTGTGAGATATCGTGGATAGCTAGTGTCAGTGAATGGTTGATGCAACCCCCAAAAGCATAAGCCCAGAAGAAAATCCATTTCCAAGATAAGTTTTTCACCAGATAGCATGCTAGAAACTGCGTGAAAACCATTCCAGATACAATCCACTTCAAGTGTGGATCTGGTCCCATCAGAGTCTTGATCTCTGGATATTTTGCTAAGGAGAAAAATGCAGAGAAAATCTCATTAATTCACAGATAAACAATCAACACTGGTGCTCTTTATTTTTGTCACCTTAAATTTAAGGTTCTAGATTTATAAAATAGGAATTCCAGGGCAAAGTTACCACTACAGCAAAAACTTTATTAATGTATGGGCTCCATCCCCACTTACAGCTTTATGTCCAGTGCATGTGTGCACATATATTGGATGACCCTGATGGTCAACAAGTGGCACCATGCACCCTCATGAGGATGAGTATTAGGATGTTAATAACCATTAAAGTAAGCTCAAAAAGCATCTTTTGTCAAGTTTTTCCACTTTTCTTTCTTTATGCCCAATCCAGATGCTATTTTCAGCAGAGGAGAGATACAGGTGCCTCCTTTGTAATCCTTTCCACACCTTGGTTTCAGACATACTAGCAGGGCAAGAGGGCTGTGCAACAGGCTCTCCTGGTTTTACTCTGTGGTTACATGACAATTGTAGCATTAAGAAAAGTTTCATAAGTGAGTGTTTGCCAGTGCTTACAACGTGCACAAGTCTTTGCACATGCTAACATCACTAGAAAATAAGTAATATTTTCAGGAATTTTTAAGATACAGATTTTTTTCCCCAATGTTTCCATTGATTAGAGTGTTCCCAAGTCACATACCAGAAAGAGGCATGAAAAATCACATAGCTAATCCCACATGCAGCCTCACAAGTACTGCAATACAGGATTAGAGGGACATGGATTAGATTTGCCAGGTCTGACTCATGTCAGTACAGGACCAGCTTACCAATCTTTGGTGGCAGTCTAATTGATCTTTTACAAATATATATATATATATATATACACACACATATATATATGTATACACGTGTATGTGTGTGTGTGTATATATATATATATATATATATATATATAAAAATAAAGAATTCCAGCTTATCTTCTAGGTGCTGCTCTGTCCTCCACATCTCTTCTTTACAAACCCCCCACTTCTCACTCCCAGTGCTACCTTGCACTGGAATTTTTCCAGTTTAATGGCCTTTGCCCACCCATCAACCTCCCTGTTTTTACTCATACTCTGCATTTATCAATAATTGCAGCTCTCATAGATAAGACTGTAGGACAAGTCACTCATTCTGGAGCCTGAGGTTACACAATGCGTCCCTACAAATTTGATAGGCACATTTTATGAATAGAAAATCAAATGTCATCTGCCTATCACTGTGATACCGATGCCATAAAACGAGGTTATGACGATTCGCATCTGTGCAGCTGTATGTACTATAAACAAACACTGGAGACAATACACATAACTTCATGTGACCTTGAAAGCAGTGCCAGGCACTGAGTGAGGGATGCAAATGAGTTGTTTTTTGTAGGAGTGAAGCCTGAGGAGTCTGCAGCAGGACTTAAGGAAGCAGGTTGATGCAGTCATGCTCTGCAACTATTCCAACAACCTTAGAGCCTGGTGGTCAACTGCAGCCAGGCTCGACAGATATGAAGAGACAAGATTAAGTGTCATGGATGATGACGAGAGAAGGGATATCCTCGGTTCTTCCCCTTGTACAGACAAGGGGACAAAACCATCATTAGAAGTATTCAGGCAGGTGGGAAAGCGCTAGTAACACAACATTCACAAGTTACGCTAATTTTTTGACAAAAATCTCTTTAAAAATCCAGATTTTTGTTCTCACTGTTTTGTTTTTGTCTTTTTTTTTTTTTTTTTTCAGTTTTAGAAATTATACTTTTTCACACTAGAAGTGGTAACATGGTAGAAATTGTTCCCTCATACCTAGACAGGTACTAAAGGTTTTACACAAAGTGCCAGGATACCTGCTTTAAATAACTTCATATAATGACCTTGTTAGGAAGTCCATTATAGAAATATTTGTATATAGCTCAATGTCGCCTTAGGGGTTTCTGTCCAAAAGTGAGGAATTCCTTTAGTAAATCAAGCAACCTCAAATTTTCAGTCATGCAGTTGGTAGAGAGAAGTTACTGCAGCCACCACACCGGCTGTTGCACAGATACAAAATGGCCCAATCTGTTCTGCCTGGCCAAATCAGGTCACCTCTATCAAAAAATATATATATATTAAGTGGACAGGAAAATGACTAAGCGATGCTTTATGCTGTAATTTGAGAACACCAAAAGTTTTGACCTATTTATTGTTGTTGCAGCTTACCTAGAAGGGAGTTTAGAGCAGTAGCCAGCAGTAGCACTGTGTGCAAGCAGCAATTCGGGCAGCTTGCATTCATCACAAATGACAGCTATGAAGTAACTTACTAGGGTTTAATATTAAATTGAACGTGATAAATTCCTATCCAACAGTAAATTTTTGTGTAATAGTTAAGCCAAAACACTGCACGCTTATCATTAATACTGATAACTGCTTCCTCTTTCCAGGAGGCTGCTGACAGGTGCAGCTGCAAAGCTCCTGAAGGCTCAAAGTGCCACCGGTGGAGTGGTCTGCTAGAGACCTTGCGTTTTGGGAGGGCTGCAAATGCAGAACGTTGAATGCTGACCCTTCCCAAACTTACTCTCCCTCTGGAGCCTGCTGGAGTTTCACACTAAGATGTATATGAACTTGCATCATGCTGGTCTTTCCCAAATCTCCTCTCTTTGTCTTCCTAAGCACTATTCCGTTATTAACACAATCAGTTTCTATAAGGCCAGAGTCCACTGCTTCCCAACAAGCACTGGGTCAGGGCGAGCATATGAAGAAGGTCATAAAATATAATTTATAGTGAGCTCTTCTTTATCAACAGTCATGTCATGGATGGGGAACAGGAGCATGAGAAAAACAAACAAATATTCTGCCATTCTAGGTAGAGGGGAGAAAAAGGAATGAAGTCACAAAGTTATGTGACCATAGAGGACCAGGATTTGCCCTTTAGAGTACAACCAGGACAGTTCCAGCTACTCTGTCTCCGCAGCACATGCTCCAGCCTCCAGCTTGCTGAGATTTGTTAGCTCAGCCCAGCAGACAGCTTACCCCCATGCACTGCTTCCAGTTGTCCAGAGCCAACACACTGCCACTGGGAGAGCAGGCATACTGGGGTGGATGTACAGCAGTGCAGAAACGTGACTTTTCTGTCTCCAAGGTCAGCACACGGTGAAAAAGCAGTGCAAGCACTTTAGCACAGTATGCAGGGGTAGTTAATAATTCTGCCCAACCCAACCAGCTCCGCAGTCTCCATGCCATAAACTCAGAGCAACTGAAAACTCACCGGGACGATGAAATACAGCACTTCCCACTTGTTCAACAGTGTGGATAAAAGAACAGTAGTCAAGAGAGAACAAATGCTGAGAGTTTATTTTCAAAAGCATTCATGATTCTGAAACAACTTGTTAACCAAATTAACAATTGCAGAGATCACTCCACTGTTGTGTGTAAGCATCAGTTACCTTTCTAAAGGCGTGCCTCAATCTAAAACACCACTGACAAAGAACATCAAGCTTAAAAAAATGTAGTCAGAGGACCTTTCCGGGAGTCCAGGAGCACTCAGCATAGTTCTACAGCAATCCCCAGTTAGGGCTGGAGTAATTGTTCCTAGAGAAGCAGTCACCAGTTCCTGGTGTTTCTCCTCCTCAGGGGACAGTGAATACCTGATCTAGCAAGAGATGTCCCTGCCAATGCTGGGGGTGGACTAGAAGATCTTTAGAGGTCTCATCCAACCCAAACCATGCTATGATTCTACAAATACCTTGTTCTGAACCCTCACTTATTCTCTGGTCCCACTGATAAAGCTTTGTTTTAAGATAACTCTGGAGAGACCTAGTTAGACCTCAGTGAGAACAACAGGCACAAATTGTCATTGCTTTGACACCACATATGTAGCATTTGCACATTTATGTAGACACAAGATTTGGACATGAGCAAACGATGGAGCTGTTCAGAAACACAGAAGCAGTGGAGTTAAAGGAGCAGCAGTGCTCACATCCATGAGGGGTAGTAGCACCAAGAGAAGGAATTTAATTTCTTTATCTTCCTTTACTTTGACCCCAAATGCGGCACACAGGTATAGTCACAGTGGGCATACTATTCAGTATAATATTTTCAGAAGGCATGTTAAAAAAGGAGGGGAAAAAAAAAAAAAAGAAGTCTGTGATGCTGCTGTCCTGGACTATGTTGTATTAGATATGAGCCTGTGCCAGATCAAATAAGAGATACCAGGCACAGGATGTTGGCTCTACCACACTACGTCTTATAATGGAGCTGGTATTTGTACCAAAAACAAACAAGCAAATAACTGCTGACATGATAGTGTTTTGCTTTTTAGCAGCTCAGCCTGTGAACACGCTCACAAGCAGCACGGCCCATTTGAGTTGCATCTAATTCAAACCGTACATGAGCCAGGACACAGGTAGGACACACCCGGAGGACAGCATGCATGACAAAAGCTTTGCTTTCCCTCGTCTCCTGCCCCCTCCAGCATGCAAACTAATAAGGAGCCTTTTTGACCCAACTAATTACTCAGACGTTTTACATATCCACTACCCACGGACTTCTACTTGCCCCTCAGGAGGACCTGAGCTGCTTCGCGCTGTCAGGCCCAAGGGAGCTGGGTCACACAGAAGCACCCACCAGAGGCAAAGTGCTGCGGTGGTGCCATGGTGCTGATAACAGAGGTGGATGGTGTCAGCACACCACTATTCCAGCAGCTATGACCTCTTTGTTTATGCTTGGTCATTAGCTGGCTGGGAGTAAAGGGACACAGGAGTGTTAGAAAGAGTGCTCCCAACAACCTCAAACAAAAACATGCAGCATGGAGCATGCTGAAGCCTTCAGTTTCTCGTAATACGTTGTCAGCAGAAGACCACGAACACCTAGGACATGGTCTTTCTGCTTGTGCGATTTATTTTGGAGGTGATCCCCAAAGGGAATTTGCATGAGCACGGAGACGGCAGCTATTCTGAATGCTCTGATCAGAGAACAGGCACATCAGTGGCAGCAGCGTGCCCACGTACTGCAGTATAAAGGGGAAACAGGCTCAGTTTCTTTGCCAGAAGCATGTGTAATTCAGAACTTTGATTTATGCTACTGAGATATGCATCTTGCACATTTTAGTGGGTGCAATTTATCAGACTTTTCATAAATGTGAAGTTTAAGTAGGCAGAGGAGTCATCTGTAAGAAATACTAAACTAATCTGTAAATAAATGAGCAAAACTCCTATTGTCTGGAAGCTATTATACCCAGAAATTGGCTAAATGCAAAAATAAAATGGATTCTGGCCTTTACTTTGTGTCCTTTCTGTCCCTCCCAGTTTAACATCTCAGCATTCCTACAGGAAAAAGCATCTACGCCATCTATGCTATAAAATAACTTGCCAAAGAACCAAGTATATAATCATGCTTGGATGTTAGATCATTCTCTGCTACTTCCAGCCTATCATGAGCAACACTGATTCAGCCCTCATCCTCAGCAGCAAACAGGTGCTTCTCTAAGGAACCCGAGAGACAAGGCACCTTCTGACCAACCTACAGTATCTGTGAAGTTAGATCCAACACACAGCACATACAGGATCTCATTCTTCCCATGCCACAACATATTGCTCACTGCTTGCATTTGGAGAACTGATTGCAGATGAAATGACCATTCATTGTGTGCTTATGGTGTTACCAGCACCTGAGCAATAAGTCTGCTCATTTTCTCTAAAGACAGAAAAAAACACCAACACTTCCCATTGCGTAAGATCGTAATACTACACGAATTAATCCAATAGACCCTTACTGCCATTAATGTTGAAATATTAATTCTACTAGAAGCAGATATCCCCTCTACATTACACCTAGCCTCTCCCTCCAATAGCAGATGAAAGCCCTTCTTCCACTGGGTTAGTTTTCAGCCAGGTCTTTCCCTTACACAGCTCTCCACAACGTTACACAAATCTCAGTTCTGGCACAAGACAGTAACAGGCTTTTCATAAAGAGGAGGGTGAGAGGGAAACAATGAAACAGCTTGGTCTAATAAACTGAAAAATGTGGATAACATGACCATGAGTTTAAGAGTAGGATTGAAGTGCCAGCTTGGGAGAAGAGCTCCTTAGTACCGTAGAGGCAGCTGGCACCTAGGCTGCACCAAGCACAAGCTACATTTTAATACCTAGAGGCTAGGAGGAAAATACTACAAAGAGGTAAGGGACAGAAAAAGATGCATTACCTCGCCCTTGTGCAAAATGTGGATCTATTCGGTGGTGTAATTGTATCAGTTAGGAATCGTGCCCCTAGTAGGCTCATCTGTTGCAACAGAGCCCTGCTATAAACCAGCTTCCAGCCAGCCCAGTCGGCACACAGCCCTCCTGCCCAGCGGATAACCATCTGCCCCAAGGATCACCCCTGGGTCAAATATGCCAGGGCTGCTACCTGGGAATCTGCAACCGCTGCGGCCAGAAAGCTTGAACCACCAGTACTTGAAAAGATCTCTCTAACTCAGAGGCATTTTTGTTACTCAGATATATCATCAACACCACCAAAAGTCATAGAGGCACCAGGGCTGCTAACAATTAAACCAGGACACGAAACTCGGTTACTCCATAGAAACAGGTTGGGAAAGCAGCATAAGGAAATAGCGCGTCTGTGGAAAGAAGCTGCCTAATGTGTTTGTCAAGCTCCCCGCATTTTCTTCCCTTATAGATAATTTTCCATTTGCATTAAAATCCAAGTAGCCATGCCTGAGAGAGATCAACATCTCCAAAAGCTACAGCCTAAACAGAAAACAATCCAGTTTCAGTACTTAACTACTAAATCATTAACCTACAGGGAAGGAAATACTTCCTTTATCGGCACGGAATGCTTCTGTCCCTAAAGCAATGCTGTACACAAAAATGTAAAATACAGGGATATTTATGGATGAATGTTCATATGTATAAAAGGTACACGAATCATATTCTGCTCAACAGACACTAGATACTTTGCCAAGTACACTTTAAATACCAGGGTTTACTGACCCTCAGGCATTGAACAATACAGTGACAGTGATTACACCGATATCACACGGGATGTCATGATAGTTTCAATAACTTTTGGTGGTGTTTTGGCATTCATGACACTAGATTCATGACCCTTTCTGCCCAGCTCGTCCATATCTCCACTTCCCCACCGCTCCTCCTGCTCCCTCGCTGGGGGGAAGGAGACAGACCTTGAGTCCAGCTGCTCTTTCTGAGCCCAAAACAAGTGTGGGGCAAAGCCTCTGCAAGCATTAGGCTGATAGGTCCCCAAAAAATTAGTTTGCCAAGGCAAGGGTAAGGCAGCCCACGCACTCCAGCACTGCCTTTCACCACGGGCTGCAGACTCCACTCCAAGCAAGATGTGGAAAGGAGGCGATTAGCCAGGGGGAGCCCCACCACACACTCTCCTACCCAGAGCTCACCAAAACATTGCTCCCATCACCAAAAGCATCAGTGGCACGACACCAAAGGGCAGCATATTTATACAATTATATCATTTGACTCTCTATCATTATTACAGAGTAAAATAATAGCTATTTTCCTGGATACTATTCAAACCTGTACCAGGATGTTCCACCACCGTAACTACATGGGAAATGTTTTTCTAGCTTAGACCCATCCTGGATTCAGCTACGAGAGCGCAGAGGAGCTGAGAGATGGCATCTGGTTATCGCAGCCCCTGCCCAGCCCTCAGCCACAAGCCCCAGCCCCTTCCTTTATAAGGGATCTTTAAACAACTTTATCCTGCTGATCAGAGGGAAGGAAAAATGAGTCAAAGTCTACTTTATTGATAAAATGCCGAAGGGAAAAAAAATCAGGAAATACTCAACAATATTCTGCAGGAACTCAGAATTATTGGTTCTCAGAAATCAGCTTCAGAAAACCCCAAATCCCCCAAGCCAACATATTTATATGTACAGTTAAATGTTGCCTGCACAACAGGAAAAAACAAGGCAGCTGTACCTCCTTACCGCCAGGACAAAGCAAGCAGCAGGGAGTTCTGCTGCTCTCTGGCAAGCTCACCCACATCCCCATTCGTGCCACTGCCACCAAAAAGATCTGGCACTGAGGAGGGATCCCAGCCAAGCCCCGCTGCCTTGACAAGCGGAGCAGTTCGAGCTGAAGGAGGAAACTGCGTGGAAAGAAATTCCCGGAGCATGTTGTCTGGGAGAGGCAGACAAGCCCCCCCGTGCTCTTCCACCTGCTGCACTAAAGCCGGGGGGCACCTCGCCGTGCTGCCTCCGGAGGGGGAACAACCCCGGAGCCCCCTTCCAGCCCCGGGACCCCAACCGGGGACCACCCAGCCCCCGACGTACCCAGGATCTCCTTCCTGCGCTGCGTGTGGGGCTGCTCGGTGTAGACCCACTCGAAGTCCCCCCGAGCCACCCGGTTGCCCATGGCTCCGCCGCGCTGCGCCCCGCTCCCCGCCGCCCTATATAGCCCGGCGGCCCGGCTGTGGGGCGGCGCCGGCCGCGGCCGCCCCGTCGGGGCGGAGGCAGGGCGAGGGGCGGCCGGGCTGTGGGGTGCCCCGGGGAGGGCTCCGCCCGGCGGCCGGGGGCACGAAGGGGGCCGGGGGAGGTGTGTGGGGGATGAGGGGGGGGTATAGAGGCTGTCGGGGGGGGTTTGGGGGAGGTCGGGTCCCCGTCGTGCCGCTGCCGACGTCGGGGGGCTCTGGGGGGGTGGTCGTGGAGGGAAGGGAGGCAGCGGCGCTGCGGGCTTGTCGCCCTGGGGCTTGGGGAAAGGTTTTTGGTAAGCGAGGGTTGTCAAAAATCCCGTGAATCCACAGCCCGAAGTGGGATGTGATTTAGGGAGAAGCGCGATGGTGCGGGCTGCTCCCAGGCGGGGAAGCTCAGAAGGGCGAGCAGGTGGCCAGCGCCTGGCACGCAGCCCCTGGGCTCTGCTAGCCCTGGGCGAGCTGTCCTGGTAGCAGCCAGCCTTGGGCTGGGTCGTGCTTTGCTCCTGGGAGTCTGCGGCCCAGTTCCTGCGTCTGGTACGGGGAATCAGCGCTCCTCAGTAAGGAAGCCAGGCGAAGGATTTGCTAAGCCTAAAACTCCTCTCTAGCCTCTCTGATTCACAGGGAGAGGTGATGTTTCTCCACGCACAACCCCAAATTAAAGTGCTGCTCTTGTTCCCGCTGCGCTCTTGTGCAAGCCCGTACCTGACCCACTGTCCGTCCTCGGTGCTCGCTGTCCCTAGCATCGCTCCTTCCACTGACCACACCCCACTCGGACCAGCTCCACACTCAGAAGACAATCTTATTTCCCGATGTTCTTGCTCATTTTTTAAGCTCTCTCACTCACTCCTTAGTCTCTTACCCTTACAAATACCTAGCACAGTTGGAAGTTGCAAGTGGCAGAAAAAAAGCATAAAAATCTTTCAGGAAAATTTTTCCCTGTTGATATTTGCAACACAATGATTTCTTCCTTTAGTCATATTTAACTATTTAAGACTGCTTGTTAGGACAGTTGTGTGAAATGATATGGGTTAAAACCCACAAAAATGAAAACAAAATGCTGACACCTGACTGCTAGAAACCTGTAGGATTTTCTTTAAATGTTTTTTCCTCTTAAGCGGTCTAAATTTAAACTCTTGAACAAAGCAGGATGAGTGGAAGGAGCATGGTATAAAGCAGCTCTGCCCAGAGCAGGAGTTTAACCAGTTCGCTTTTGCAGGTCACTTCTCTGAAGGACAACTCTCTGTTCTCCATCGCTCCAACGTGAGGCCAGTGGTCACCCACAAGGTTGCAGGGTCCTGCCCAGTTAGGACTGTTAATCTGAGTAAGGTTGTCACACGTTTCTGTAAGTAAGGAATTGTTCAGAGAGCAGATGCATCAGTATCTCAGCCTAAACCTTTAATTGGCTCTAATCCTTTGTCTTGTTGACAGTATTGGTGGAGAAGCCAAAGACAACAGGACAGTGATGACACTCGTCTGTCACTTCCTGCTCAGTAGTTCTTAGGGTGACTACAAAAGCAAATTAGTGGGGCAGCCCATGTGGTTGACAAGAAAACAAACATGACTTCATCCCCAAAAGTTTATCCAATAGGCTGGTGCGCAGGGTAAGTTACGCATTGAAAGTGAGCATCCCTTTGCAGGCAACCACACTGCCTTCATGTAGCTTATTGCTACGGGCTCAGCCCTACCACATGAGAGGAACAAAAAGCTCCTGTCTCCAGTGAGCTGGCATCTCTCTTTGAGGATAGAATTTCACCCTTTATATTTCTATAATAAACTGAACAAATTATACTAATTTAAGAGTAATTGTGGATGCCAGACAAACAAGAAATGCCAGCTTTAGAGTAAGGCTGAATTGTTCGGAATTGGCAGAGGTATTATCCAGTTCTGACCATTTGGCACCTTTTGTTTTACAGCACCCTAGTGAAGTGCAAACAGGGTTAGAATCATTCACAGAGGAAAAGGAGGGTGGATTTTAACCTCACCTGAGAATAAAATAATAGCCCTTGTAAAAAACATCATAACAACTGTGTCTGAGTTTTACAAACCCATGTACTCAGTGCACTTTATGGCAATTCAAACATGCTTCATATGGCCAGGTTTTCCTGACTGTAGCCTTCCTTTCACTGGCAATTTCCTATACTTGTTCAGGACTTCTAAGAATCAAGAAATCTATCTGAAATAAATTTTTAACATGGAAACGTGTTAATTGTGCTCCTCAGTAGGTACCATCACATACCTCATTTACATAGCTTTAAGTACAGGTCATACTCACCTCCAGCATCACTGCTAGCAGTTTTCAGGGTAAAAAGACAAAAATCCTTTGCTCCACTGAGGACACAAACTGAAAGATGCAGCTCTGAAACAAGACATACTGGTCCTCTCATCCACACAGTCAGACTCACGCCTCCCCACCCAAAGGTGCCTTTCCACCAGCTGGTTTCCCAGCACACACATATTTCTGCCGCACAACCCAGCTACTTCCTCCCTCCGTGTATTAAAAGAACAGGTGACACAGTAAATACAGCAGGAACACCTGCACATGCTTCCCACTGGCTATTGACAGCTTGAAGAGCAGGCTTCATGTCTGAGGTATCTTAATTCCACATCTCTGTACAGGCTTTAACTCTTCTTTTTCTGGTTTCTAGACACTAACATTATTACTGTTATTACTATTACTATTATTATTATATTATTATTATTATTATTATTGATGCTCTAGAAGTAAAATAAGGTTGTTTGGCAATTTTATCCTAAATAAGGTGTTTTCTGAGTAAAGAGCTCCATGTCCCATAGAAGACTTTTCAATAAGAATAATAATAAAACGTTTAGTTTCTTCTCTGTATGTATTAATTGGACCTTTCTAAATAGTTATTTTGACTACCTGAAGAAAACGTAGCTATGTAGTCACTTGCTTAAAAAACAGTTTTGTATTGGGCACCACACTAACCCAGTGCCAAGGTCTGCGAGCTGGTGTACTTTATTGAACAATGTCAGGTTTTTATAGACGGCATAGTCTGTAGCTGAACCATATCATCGACACACACACCCACTGAGGTTAGCTCAGGGGAAACCATGTGCCAATGAACCCAGCTTTTTGCTCGTCCCCTCTTCCCTGTGCTGACCCGTTCTGGCTTTCTCTTGCCATGGGGTGAACTCTGTGCCAGAGCTGTGAGGCGGATGCACTGGGCAGAGGCTGGTGTGGCTAAATCTGCCCAGCACATCACAGAACCGTTTCACATGGAGCTGACCCTAAGGACCATCAAGGGGGCCCTGCCGGCCGCCCTGTCGGCGGTGGGGGCCCGGCTGCCGCCGCCTCACGGCCCGGGGGCTGCGGCCGAGCCCGCCCCGGGCCGCCCCCGGCACCTCACGGCCGGGCGGGCGGCCCCGAGCCCCGCGCTCCCCCTGGCGGCGCCTCCGAGCGCTGGAGTTTGTGAGGCAGAAACGGAGCGGGGCTGGGAGCTGCCCTGGCTCCTTCAGAAACGCGGGTTTGGGGAATTTCAACACGGTTCGAAGTTGGTCACTAGCTAGGAGCAGGGCGAATGCAGGCCCGCTGTGACTAGAGGCAGCACCGCCGCGTACAGCGTGTTTGCTGCACACCATGTTCCATGTTGTGCAGAGGATTTGCAATCGCTTTTATGGCGAGGGATGCGTCTGCTCTTGCACACCCTAAGTACAAAATCCATAAGCAGCTGAAGCAACCCTCCCTGCAGCCTCGGGATTTCAGCACCACTTTTAGTAGCACCCCAGTACAAACAGCAGAACGGAGCGCTCTGACCAGACTTTGCTTCCACAGCAAAAATGTTACCTGCAAGAAGTAGCAACACCTGCAGAGAACCTAAGGCATTCCCTCTTGGCAAATAGTGTCGGGTTTATGAGAAAATGTAGGTCCTGTGAGGTTTACCAAGATAAACTGCGATTTCTCTCCTCCCTCCTTAAGCACTGATGGATCTCTTCCATAAAACCCTACACTGCTGTACATCATCGGTACGGCAGCACTCCGGAGACACAAGTGACCCTAACAGACCTGCTGTCTCAAAGACACTCAGGTTTCCACTGATACACTCAGAGCCTGGTTTATTTCAGTGCTGCCAAGCACACTTCTGACAACAGGAGTGACACTTTAGAGGAGTACTTTGTCCAGCCCCTTGAAGGCAGAGGCTGGACTTTGAGAAGAGGAAAAAAGGCCACTTGAAGGTGGATAGTCGGGTGTGATGGATAGCTGTGTGTATGCGTGTGCACGTGTGCGCATGTAGGAAGTATTCCCTCTGCAGGGAACAGGTGGAGAATGTTTTCGATAACAAACTGCTAAATTGCACAGATTATCACAGAATCACATCATGCAGTCTCCATTTTTGCTTTGGAAAAACATTTTGACTCAGTATTTATATTGTAGCAACAAATATATATATAAAGACCCTTCTGCAATGGACTGTGATTTGACTGTAAAAAAACAAAGTAAAATGACAAACTCTCCAATCTCCAATCAGTTTGAGTTACAAATCCTTCTAAAATAAATGCTCTAAAAAAAAAAAAAAAAAAAAAAAAAAAGTACTGATCAGCTTTGCTTATGCTGAAGGAGCTTTTATACTCATATTTTAGCAAGCTGCCAGAGTTGCAATATATATTGCCTTGTAGAAACTCAGCTAAGTTTGTTTAAGAAAAAATAGCTGCCCTCAGGCTTCCATTGAGACTGCAGCAATTTATTTGTTTTATTTATCTTTAATGAATTAGCTTTATTCATTTCAATCTGGGATTATTTTTCTTTTACAACATAATATTAACTGTAGGTCTATTTCTTTCGTAGTGTTCCAGCCATCTATCAATATCTGGTGCCCTTAAAGGAAGCTGAGAGCTCAGCACTTTTCAGCATCAGGTCTGGAGCGTGTAAACCAAGCAAATACGTACGCACAATAGGGCTGGGAGGTGCTGCTCTTTGTAAGACAATAGGCACGAGCAGGAGATGCAGATTTGCTCCCTGGTCCTATGGTGTAGGTTAGGACATACATTCACTTATACTGCCTGTGCTGGTAACTGTGAAATCATATCATGCTGGCTCAGCTAATATGCATTATTTGCCAGAGGTTTCCCATTCTTGTATTATGTGTGATTTGCAAGACACCATCCATCCAGGTGTCCACAAACACTGTATGCTGATAGATCTAATAGGACTGCTTTGTAAAGCCTGGTGATTTGGGAAGTGTAGTTTCATACCCCAAGCTGTGAAGTCAACCAGGAACACAGGAGAAAGCATTCATATTTGACAGCCAGCTTCACAGTTCAATAATATTTATTTGTATTTTATGTCCACAATTCAAGGGTTAAACGTTTCTGGAACAAGGATCAAGCCCACTGATTCATGTATCCTTTCATACAGTAAGAACAACTTACGTGACCTTGTCCTTAAAACACCTGCTTAATGAAACTGGGGTGATTAGTGACCCTAACTTAGAAATTATTGTGTAATGGTAGCAGTAAAAATGCTGCCTCCTTCCCTCTGCAAGACAACAAAGGAGAGAAAATCCTCCCCTTACTTTGCTCAGTCTCAAAGACACAGATGACAAATGGAGGGACACAGCTATAAATCTAAGCAAATTAATTGGCGTAGCTTTGCTAGCTGGTTGGTTTGTTTTTAAAGGGGGATCTGAAGTAGGATGTGGTACAGAAAAGAAAACAGTAATTATTAAAAGGAGAGGAAAAGAAAGAGAGGAACGAAGTGTACACAGAGTTCATGACTTGTCCCTAGTCATGGTGAGCAAGCAGAACCTTACAGTCATGGTGAACCCTGAAATGCATTTTGTAGGAGTCCATATACAAGCTGGGCTCAGGGATTTTCCTCATGTTTAATTAGCCATCTGAGAGAGAGGACAAAGACATTTGCAGCAGAAGCTAGTGGGCTGTAAGGGCGATAGCTGCATTAGATCAGATGGAGATGATGAGGCTAAATCATGAAAGACTATGAAGGTAAAGTAAAAAACACATTTCCTGCAGAGCTCCAGATAGCCAGAAGAAGGACTACAGGAAAAGAGTGGCACAGCTAATTAGCATCTTCCTTTGTGGATTACTTTAATGGTATTGTAAATCCTAGTTCAGATTTCTCCCTGAGTTTTTTTTTTTTTCCTAAGACCTCTCCTCTTTTTATTGATGAATAAGACATTTTAGATAAAGATAACAAAGAAAACCCAATACAGTGAATCAGCAGAACTAATTCATTAGTCTTAGAGAAGTCTTTAAAAAGTGTTAACAAGAGCTAATTGCTTAACACTGTATTTCAACTATCGATTTTCTTTTCCTCTAGTAAGTGGCTTTATAATCTAGTCTTCTTTACACAAGAACAAAAATATCTTAAAAGCTATACATGTCATATATTTAACCGGATATGCAAGTGTTATCAGTTTATCAGTCAGTGTTGATTTACAATGGGAGGGCTAATCTTTCCTTTCAAGCACTATACAAAATAGCTGGTGTGAGAATGAGAAAGGAGGTAAAAAAAAAAAAAAAAAGGTTATCAGAAGTCTCCAAATCAGTGAATGTGAAAGGCTGGGTGGAAGAAAATGGGAAAAGGTAGCGTTGACCCCACTAGGGGCAAGAGAAAAGGCTGTAGGTGATGGCTGTGAAAACCTCATTTTGTTTCACAAGTTTCACATGTCAAAATTCTTCCCCTTTCTTGCTCTTTTGTAAGCTGAAGGGATGGGGACAGAGGAAAATAGGACTAGAAGAAAAAACCTAGCTGGGAAAAACAGTATTGATCTTTTTGTTCATTCTTTTTTTACTTTGTGAAAAAAGTAAGTTATTTTCAGTGACCTTCCCTTTCTTAAAATGTAACAGACTCGTGTATTTACCAAGTGATTCTTAAGAAAGCAGTTACCTAGTTTTGGTTTGATGCAGCCGAGATAAGTGCCAGAACAGTTAGTTCTGTAGCATGAAATGCCGCTCCATGAGAGTCAGTTTTCTATATAAACATCATGCAATAGAATACAGCACGCAATGGATTAGTATAACTATGATTTCTGGATGCTGTGAACGGGTAGTTCACCCTAGAAAACAAAAACACATGAGGGGAGAAAGCACAGTATTGATTGGGTGGCTAATGCTGCTGAGTGCTGACCATCATCTGCTGATGCTATATTGAATATCTCTGAGAGATGGATCGCAAGAGCTCTTCCAAGCCAGGGTGCTGCAATGCCTCGAGCATACTGTGTCTTGTGCTGTGAACAGCACCACTGACTTCCCTGCAGCTAGTCTGCATGTAACAAACGCTTTAAGGCCTAATCCAGACACTGAGCACCCCAGGAGTTGCAGAGGATTGTTCTTGCTTGCCCCATAATATTACAAATCAAAAACAAGAAGGCAGAGGCACCACACTCATTGTGGCTCGGTGAAAGGACATAATGCTACAAGCACAAATGAAAATACAAGAAATCTTCTTAAACACAAGAAATAATCTCTTTCCCACGAGGGTGGTCAAACGGGAAGAGGTTGTGGGTCTCCATCCCTGGAGGTATTCAAAGCCCAACTGGACACAGCCTGCTCTAGGTGACTCCTCTTCCGAGCAGGGGTTTGGACAATCTCCAGAGCTCCTTTGCAGCCTCAGCTCTTTTGAGATTATGTGAAACTGAAAAGTTCAACTGTCTTGTTTAAAGATTGAGCTTAGTATTTGTTGTGATAAACCTCGACAGGACCCAGCACACACAATCTTCTGTAATGATAGATGCCAAGTGTATGCAGACAGCAAAAGCAGATTGGGGTTCAGAAGAGAAAGATATCTCTTGCTGAGCAGAAATCAAAGACCTCATATGTATCTCCTCGTCTTCCTTTTGCTCCTCCCTTCCTTTCTTTTTTAATGCACTGTGTATTGCTAGTAGCTCAAGTATTTGTGGATGGCACTATTTTTATAGGACTGTGTACCAAAATTAAAGAGGTCAAATCTCATTATCACCTAGCTTTCGTTCTTATCTAGATGATGCCTGCATGGAGCTACTATATGCTTTGTGCTGGATTTGCAACTGTCTTCTCTTTGACACAAAACACATTTTCTCTTTGGGATGAAAACCCATCTCCCAAGGCTTTTCCTTGCCCATCCACCTGCTGAAGAAAGGCAGGCACTTGAGTCAGTTAATCCAAAAGAAAGAAAGGTGGAGGGGGGTAGAAGCTGGCTTGCCAAGAGTAAACAAATTCAGTTTTGCTCTTTCAGTTAGACATGAACTTATTCCCAGGACTTCTGCAGAGCCAAGAACAAAACAATGCTGGTGGTGCATGCAGGAAAAGTTAAAAACAGCTCTCTGTGGATTGATGGTGCACCACAACTTACTTCAGCAGATTTTAAGGAAGGAACTAGGGGGAAAAAAAATAAAGAAAAAAAAAAAAAAAGTAATCTAGAGCTTGGAAAGAATATATTTTCATAATAAACATATTTGTTATGGATGCTTAAAAATAACTTTTATTTCCAAGGAAAAGTTTCCAGATTAGTGTATGGACTGGTCTATTCTCAAGGAAGATCCTGTGTGTGACTTCCCTGCCCTCTTTCACCTGGTGATGCTACTCAGGGCAAGATTTTCTTTTAAAACACCTTTTCAGAGGTCAGCTTTCATGTATTTATTTTTCTTTGATGCCGTATTCTTCTCTCTTCAAGAGAAAAAAGAATGCATGGCTAATCCTCGCAGCCACTGAAAAATAACCGTGTGCTGCTTTAGGCAAATCACCTAGCTCAGGATGAAGGGAAGCGTGTAACGGGCAAACCACTGAGCTGAGGAACATTTCCGTGTAGCGGTTCACTGAAAAATAACCACTTGTGAATGCTGCAGCAAAATAAAGCATTCGGTATATGCTGAAGGGTGGGAGAGGTAGAAAACGCTTGCGGTACTGATTTTAAAAAGCTAAAGGCACTATTTTCACTGTGTCGCTGAGATCGCTCTACAAAGGGGAGAAATTTACACGTGCCGAGCTGCGAATCTCCTCGGAAGTGCCAACAGCCGCCGTTTGTGGGACTTTTACAACAATAAGCCCTATCTGGCCGTTGTTAGGAGGGGGGAGCCGAGTGTGACCGGAGGGGAGCAATTCCGTCAGCTCCCCCAGGCCAAGCGCGCCCGCGCTCCGCCTTTAGGAGAAGAAAAGGAAAAAAAAAAATAAATAAAGGTACAAAATATAAAATAACGGCGGAGAGGAGGCGCCCAGCGGCGGAGCCCCCGCGGGCCAACCTTCCTGTCAGCGGGCTTCCCGCGCGCCTGCGCGCGCCGCGGCCGTTAACGGTCGGGCTCCGAGCGCGCCACCTGCCGGCCGCCCGCGGCGCGAGGCGGAGCGCGAGCCGGGCCCGCCCCCCCCTCCTCCCGCCGAGCAGTGGGGGCAGGGCGGGGCTTCGGCGCTGGGAGGGGCTTAAACGGCCGGGCGGTGCCTGCGGGCGGAGAGGTGACGCCGCCCGGTGCCGATTGGCTGCTGCGAGCAGGGAAGCGGGGCCGGCCGCCGCCGCGCTCCCCGATAGGCCGGCGGCGGCGCGCGGAGGCGGGCCTCCGAGGGAAAGCGCGCCCCGATTGGCTCCCCGCCTTGCCCGGTTGAGGCGGGCGGCGCGATTGGCCGCTGGGGGCGGTTCCCGGCGGGCTGCCGGGGGCTGGGGGCCGTCTCGGCGGCGGCAGCGCAAAGTCTCGCGAGGGCGCGGGGCCGGGATCTGGCGGCTGCCTCCCTCCCTCCCTCCTCCCTCCCTCCTCCCTGCTCCCTCCCTCCTCCGGCTGGCTGCGAGGCGCTGCTGTTTGTGTGGAAGGGGGAGGAGGCGGCGAGGAGAAGGAAGGCAGGCGGGAGGCGCCCGAGCCCCGCCGGCGGCTGAGGGCAGCGGAGCCGAGCCCCTCGCGGCGGCCGCCGAGCGAGCGAGCGCCGTTCCCCTCCCCTCCTCCCTTTCCCGTTCCCCCCCCCCACCCCCTTCTCCCTTCCCCCCCGCCATGGCCTCGGGAGACACCCTGTACATCGCCACGGACGGCTCGGAGATGCCGGCCGAGATCGTGGAGCTGCACGAGATCGAGGTGGAGACCATCCCGGTGGAGACCATCGAGACCACCGTGGTGGGCGGCGAGGAGGACGAGGAGGAGGAGGAGGAGGACGAGTGCTGCGAGGACTGCGGCCCGCACCACCCGCCGCACCACTACCACCACCACCAGCCCATGATCGCCCTGCAGCCGCTCGTCTCCGACGGCGACCCGAGCGGGGCGGGCGGCGGCGCGGCGGGCGGCGGCGGGGGCCAGCTGCACCTCCACCACCACCACCAGGAGGTGATCCTGGTGCAGACCCGCGAGGAGGTGGTCGGCGGGGACGACTCGGACGGACTGCGCGCCGACGACGGCTTCGAGGACCAGATCCTCATCCCCGTGCCGGCCCCCGCCGGCGAGGACGAGTACATCGAGCAGACCCTGGTCACCGTGGCCGCCGCCGGCAGCAAGAGCGGCGGCGGCGGCTCCTCGTCGGCCGGCGGCGGGGGCCGCGTGAAGAAGGGCGGCAGCGGCAAGAAGAGCAGCAAGAAGAGTTACCTGAGCGGGGGAGGCGGCGGCGGGGCCGAGGGCGGCGGCGGCAGGAAATGGGAGCAGAAGCAGGTGCAGATCAAGACCCTGGAGGGGGAGTTCTCGGTCACCATGTGGGCCTCGGGTAAGTGCGCGCCCCCCCGCCGCCCTCCCCGAGCCCCGCGGGCCGCCCGGCCGCCGGCGGCCGGCGTTGTTTTGAAGGGAGGCCATGTTTTGGTGTGTGCGATGGGCGCCGCCATGTTCCTCGCCAGGGCAAGTATGGCGGCTCCCCCGAAAAGATGGCGGGGGCTGCGCTGCCGCCGCCGCTGCTCCTGCCCGGCTCCGCGGCGGGGGGAAGGAAAGATGGCGGCGGCCGCCAAGATGGCGGCGGCTGAGGGGGTGCGGGAGGGAGGGAGGGAGGAGGAGGGCGGGCGGCGGCGGCGCGCCGCTGGCTCCAGGACTAGGCCGCAATGGCGTAGTTTCTGCAGCAGGGGGAGGCGGGGTGTGCGGGCGGGCGCTCGGTGCGGGGCGAGCCCAGCCGCGCCGCGCTTCAACCCCCCCCCCCCCCTCCGCCCGTCCCCGCCCCGCCGCTTCTCCCCCCCCCCCCCCCCCCTCCCCGTTCCTTCTCCTCCTCGGCTCCCGGTCCCGGCCGCCGCTCCTCTCGCTCCGCCTGGGTGCCGATCGCGCCCGTTAGGCGAGGGGCGGCCCCCCCGCTGCCGGCTGAGGGGAGCCGGGATGGCCGGGAGGGGGGTGGGGGCGGCGGGGAAGCTCCGGGGCTTTGGGATAGGCGCAGCGGGGGCCGAGCGGGCTGGCAGCGTGTGTTTTTTGGGGTGAAAGCGTGTATTTTCGGTGTGGGAGCGCGCGTTTCCCAGTCGCTTTCCGTGGGAGTGTCTCAGGGAGGCAGGGAAGTCATGTGAAGATGCCCGGTATTATCTGCAGGGCTCGGGATAAGCCTGACATGCGCTTCCCATTTAAGCCGCCAACGGTTTCCTGACCCTTCGCTTCAAAATATGTAAAGGGAAGGATGTATTTCTTCTGTCAGCGGTACGCTGTGGCTGGTTTTCTTGCTTTGTTTTCTGTTTTCACAAAGAATTGTGTCACTGGAAGCTAAGGCTCTGTAGTCAAAGTTCTGGGCTAAAGTTACATAAGGGCAAAAAGCGGTCACTTCATGTACTACTTAAATTAGTACGGCTAATAGGCTGGTGCTCGGTTTTGCATATCATAGTTCTTGTGCGCTTTATAATTTGTAGCAGGGTATCAGATATTGGTTAAACTTCCGAAGTAGTTAAAAAAAAAAAAAATGTTGGCGGAATGTGATGCTTGTGAGTGACCAGTAGCTTTATTAGTAAGGGGAGTGCTGAAGGAAGAGTATATTGAGCAACTGGATTCTTTTGTCTGAAAAGACGCAGAGAACAGCGATTCTGATTTTTACTTTCTTTAATATAGGCGATTATTTAGCAAGTTTGACAGAGCGTGTGACACCGCTGATATACACTTAGTTGGTTAGGTAATGAGCCTGATCAGAGTTCCCTGCTTTTGGATGAACAGAGAACTTTCAGTTCGGAGTTTCCTGAATTGCTGTTCAGTAGAATGGGGTTCTATATGCTTCTGTGTATCGATGTACGTGACCTGAATTGAATTCGCATGCTGTCTCTTCTTAAAACTGACCATCCAAGAAAGACAAAAGAGAACAAAATACATAGTCTTCTGGTTTGTGGAAAGTACCTAAGGTAGTTGAAAGCAAGTCAATTTGTGGCTCGTGAGCTGGCAGGATATAGGGCCTCGCTTGTACTCAGATTCGGAGTGCCTGATAGGATGCTTCCGTAGAGCTGCGTGCTGATTATTGCTTGACTGAAACGAAGCGTGTGTGTAATCAATGCATCTGATTCTATTCCAGCTTACACAACTCTTACATCAGGATAGCCCTATTGATTGCAGTGGTTTTCTTCTTTGTGATCATGACCACGCAAGCTCAGACAGAACGATCTCCACTTGTAATGCACTGGGGATTGAATTGCATTGGTACATTCGGTTCAGTTATATTCATGCTGCAGAAAGATACAGAATACCTCTGCTAACTTGAATTCAAGAGGCAAAAAAAACCACAAACTCCCCAAAAGCAAAATCACAATATACTTAACAAAGGAAAAAAATATCCAAGTTTGACTTTCCTTCCCTGCACGCATGCGCATGAGCCTCCTCCCCCTATACTGTGCACCCTCCCACCCTGAGCTTGAAACAGCCTTTGGTTTAACCTCTTCAGCTAAGAGTGAAGCTTACTGAGCTTGTCGGGTAGGCTTTTATGCCTCTTAGAGAGTTTACTGAATGTTTTAAAAGTGGTCTGGAGTGGTTTGTGTTCAAACACTTAACTTTTGGTGCTTCATTATGTGTTTTCTCAAACTTGGGGGGGTGAATGCCAGAAAAAATCCAAAAGAGGCAGAAATGGAAGAAAAAAAAATTGCTGAATAAACTACCTGCTTACAAAAGGATAGTTAGTTGTACTAAAGTTTCCCTGCAGAATCAGGCACGCTTTATTTTGAACAAAGATAGTTGTTTTGCCTCTATTTTTTGACTTAATTAAAGACTTGCTTACACACTGATCTAATGGACTGTTTGAAATATTTAACAAAAAGTTTATCGAAAGATGACCAGTAAATAAGACCATGCATCGAGCTAAAACAATGAGTCCTATGTTGCTGTTCTTGGGTATTTGAACTGGGAACAAGGGCTCTTTGCTCACCGCAGTGTGCAAAGACAATATGGATTAATTACTCGTTACTGTTTTCTAGTGCTGCTACATTAGCTGTACCAAATGTAGCCAGTCATAAATCTTTGTCCCTAAGCATTTAACATACCTCGTAACACCTCTTGAAAGGTGTAGGAATAGCATGTGAAATATCCACTGATGTGATTAGAGTGGACTGTTCAATCCTGGTCTCGTTAATGTGGTTACTTTGTAGTTGCTCTACTGTTGTTGGCAACGGTTTGGACTCACCATAACTTCTCTTATCACCTTGGTATCTGTGGTGATATCAAACTTGTGACCCGTGATTACTTTAATTAAAGTGGTTGGTTTAAGAAAGGCTTTGTTCTAGTTCATGTTCGTTTTCCAGATCTTCAGAATGGAATCATTTGTCTTTCTTTGACTGTAGAAAATAGGCACCAAACAAAAGCATCAACTACGTGATAGTACCCAGCAATGGGGGGAGGAAAGGATTGATAGAAATTGCTTTCTCAGATTACATTGGAAGGTGGTGCTGAAATTCTGGCTTCACCAAATGCTGCAATCTTGAACAACTTGGGCTTGATATGGGGGGGAAAAAGTGTATTAGATAATGATTGTCAAGCTGCTGAATCTGAAATAGGCTGTGCTGGCACAAATTGTTATTGTTAGTATAGATGGCCTGCAAGCTTAGGGCTGAAGTAGCACAACCAACCTCAGCATTGCCCATAGATGTTACACTGCTGAAGTATCCTGTTTCTAGATGGGAAAGACAAATATACATACGTGTGTGGTTTGAAAATGGTTTGTGATGATCCAGAAAGCCTGTGCAGAGGGCCCATATTTGGAAATGCAGGGACGTCATGTTGGGTTTCCAGAAGGTTCTTCAAAGCCTCTTTGGGAGAGAAAAAGAAACCTTTAATTCCTTAAAGTAGAAGGGGTTCCATTTGGCTTTATCAGATTACAGGGGTGAGAAAAAGAATCATCAGCTATCTGAGCAGTTTTCTTCAGTAGTATAAGAGAGAGAGTCATTTAGTTCAGTCTTGGGCCAGTATCAAGGATAGCCAAAATTCTTTGCAATGACAAATGGGTAATGGGCTTCTTATATGAAAAAAAAAAAAAAAATCATAATGGAGGCAGAAAGTGTTTGTGTGGCTCCTTTAAAATGTTAAGATGGAAATCTATTTCTGATTCTGACTGACAGCAATACAGGCTGTTGGTATCCATAGGTGCTGAGTCTGCCCTAAGAATTTTGCCAGTGAACCTTAGAGGACAAGTACATATCGTAGATATTTTCCTGCGTCTGTTTTAAACATCTTTTCAGCTTTGAAAGTGAAATACGTGAATGTGATTCATCACTTTTATTGTATGGATGAAGTTGCCTCCTAGCCCATTGTCAAATGAAGATCCTCAGGCTTACTCCTAGACCTTTCCCTGCGAGGTGCTGATGATTCAGGTCAGAGTGCTTCAGCACAGTGTCTCACCAGCGTTACAGTCAGATGATGACTATTGATATATGCAGTGTTTTTGTCAGTTCATGTCTCCTTCAGCGGTGTGAAATATGAGATGGGTGACGTGGGGAAAGAAGAACCTGTTCTCCATCTGCGTGCAAGGCACTGCGGAGGGAAAGTAACTGAGTAGCCAGTTAGGTTAAGAAATGACATACTGTGCAAAATGGAATTTAACTTTCAGAAGCGTCTGCTAAATTACTGTATTATTTAATGAGCTAATTACGGTTCTCTGCTTCCAAACGTGACCAATGAAGTATTTTGCCTGAGGAGATTGTGATGTGGTAGCAATAACCAAGCTGTTGCCACAGTGCCTTGGTGCTGCGCAGTCGCTGAATGCATCCTTTATCATGTAATTGCATTTCAGCTGTTCCTAAAACAAATGTGCGTAACTGTGTGATCGTGAAAAGAAAATCTGAGCTTAACTGTTGTTCATCCTTTTAGTAAGAAGAGTGGCTGTTAACTTGGTACCTCGGGGAGAAAGCTCTAGGGTTAAGTCTCATTCCTTTACTAGCAAGCGTACCTTCTGAATTCCCATTTGTACTCTGTATGTACCACAGGGGAAATGTGATTGAATAACGTGTTCTCCCTGCCATGTAGTGAAGGAGGAGGATAGCTCAGAAAATGGGGGATCTTGAGATGAAGTTCCAAGGTTAAAACCAGAGTAACTGAGGCAGAAACAGTGATAGGACTTCTTGGGTTGAAAGAGTTGGGGAGAATGGAGAGCTGGCAGCTGGAGCTAGCTGCTGTTCCAGAAGCACATGAAATAACAAGGTCCTGAGGTGGATGAATTATCTGTGTAAAGATGGAGGAAGTTTGGTGGTAAGAGCAAAAGATAGTCAACAGAAGTCTTGGGATACAGATTCCACCATGCTTTGTCATTGTGATGCACACAATCTGCAGTTAGTGGTTTTATCCTGGTAGATTGGCTTCCTCACACCTGAATTGGTACCTGAGCTTGGTACCCTTAAAACTTCTGGTCATTTCACCAATCCAGGTATGCTTTAAGTGATTGTCACAAAACCCAGATGGCTAAAGTGCTGGACTTCCACTGGTCTGTGTATAAAAATATTCCTTTGACATACTTTGAATGCAAAAATGTGCAAAATATGTATTGCTTGTAATAGGGAGTGAGACATGCAGGTGGAAGGATGCGAACATGAAGATTTGTTTGTGCATGTCCTAGACAGATGCATAGAACAAACCAGTTCAGGGTGTCTGTCTTCCGTAGCTGGGCAGAAGAAGATGATGGGTGTGGAGAGTATCTGTTGTATTTCTAAGGAACCAATATTTTATAACCTTAAAAGATATGTGAATATTGGATGTAGGTATTAGTGACTGGTATCACACATTTCTGCAGAAATCAAGGATCAAGTAGTTCACTAATTGACGTACCTTCATCTCTGCAATGTATTTGAGAAGGTGGGACTGAAATCACGTTGCAAGTTCCTTACAGAAAGCTGCAATGGATCTAGCGGAACAAGGCTAAATACACTTAAGCAGAATGCTTAATGCCCCTCTAAATCAGTTTTAAGGGACAAAACAAAGCAGGTTAGGTAGTATATAGCAGTTAATTTTGTTTTTGCTGACTGGCTCAATGGCTCTGTCAGTATTTAGCTTGCCCTGTGCCTCCTTTGGACTGTACTCGTCCAGAGGTGTCACTAGAACTTGAGGGTAGCTGCGTTTTGCTTTGCTTCGGATGCAGCATGTATGAATTTCTGATGCTTTGTGAGAGGAGAAGGGAGAAGTACTTTGGATGTAGTTTGTGCCAGGACTTGCTTGAAGGCAGAAGGCATCAAGCAGACAGCAGACAACTTGTCCTGTTTGCAATGAGAGTGATGGTTAACTTGTCGGCGCGAGTGAAAGTTTGCTTGGACTTTAGCCTCTAAACCTTGAGCTGCCTAGTCCGGGTTGGTTGGGCATCGCAGTTTTAAACCTGTGATAAAGTTCTGCCTAGAAGACGTTGGTAAAGATCTTCCTGACTTCTCCCAGCGCGTGGGTTTGTTTGTTTATTCCAATGAGCTGATGGTATCGTGGGATGGCCTGTAACTAAGGTGTTGTGATGCTAAGGAGCTGCTCAAGTCTGCTGCTGCTTTCCATAACTGAGTTAGATCTGGTTCATACCCTAAGTTATCTTGAAGGCCCTTAGCCTGGGGTAAATGTTTTGTATGCTGTTGTTTTAGGCTGTTTTAAGTTAGTTTTTTAAACTGCAGGTATTTCCTGCTCTAGAGATGCATGTTAGGTGTTGTTTTTGTATAGGAAGACCGGAGTGCTTTTATTTTCACATAACTGTCAAGAACGTGTTAAGTGATACTTCAGCGTATTTTCTTCTCTATCAAGGTAATAGCATGTACTGATTTTTCATGTTTTACTCCAGCAGCCTAGCTAAAACACTGCTGTGGAATTGATTTCTGTTGGTGGGCTGTCGGGAAGGAAGGGCACTGAAAGCTGGCTGACTTTCAGTCTGACTCTCAAAATATCAAGAAGGCACAGTTGAGTTGTGAGTCTTTACGTTAGGGAAAGAGAAAATCTTAAGGAATGCATACAAAATTTCCCAGTTGACTCATGCATCCGAGCTGAGGCAGGAAATGAAAGCTCACTTCTGTTATACATGTCATCAGACAGTCAAACTGGAAGCTCTGGGAAGTTCTGGGGAGCTGCTGAAATGGCCAAATTGAAGGCAGCTGATCTCATTCTGGTCTGCAGCATGGAGGAGGCTCTGCGTTTAGCTTTCCGGTGTTCTGTTCTTCCGAGCTTCGTGGTGCCTTTTCTGCCTGTGTAGGCATTATGAAATACCTCTTCTCAGCCTTCTGACAGTTGGGAAGAACAAAGCGTTGCTGAATTAGAGGTTTATTGAATTGACTTTGTAACTCCTGCAGGTGCAGTAAAACTTGCCCTGTAATACTTGCTTAAGGTAAATTCAGTTGCTTTCTGTGAAGCATTGATAAAGACTGAAAAGTAATGCAATGAATGGAAAGATAGATTAAAGTGAAGGAAAGTGTCCAAATCGTCCATGTTGCAGTTTAATAGTGCAGATATTATTATTAGCTTATTAACACTGCTGCCTTTGCAGTGTTGAAGTCTGTTTTCCTCTTTGGCCATGGAAGGTATACACGAACTGCCATTTGATCTGGTAGATCAGGTTAAACCCCAAACTAGCAGTAACATTTCTAGAAATAGCTTAGTGGCCAAGAGTAAAAACAGGCATTACAAATTGCATAGAGATTTCTCCTTAGTATAGTTCTTCTATTTGCTTAGTCTTGTCTTCTTTTCCCTAACCAGAGCTACTGCATAACAAATACTATTATCTGTATTTGTGTTTAGGGGGGGAAAAAAAAGAAAAGGGAAATACTGCCTCATTTGTTCTTTGCCTTATGTTTTCCTATTTTTTTTTCCAAATTGGGGAAATACCGTTTCTATCCTAATACTGTTACTTTACAAAAAAATACAAAGTGATATTTTGCAAATACTTGGACTTAAAGTCTTCCTGTATAATGTGATTTGCAGGATCTTCCCATATACAGGGTAGGAGAAATAGTGCAGTGACAAGTTTATTAGCAGTTAGCTGAGGAGTTAGAGCTGTACGTACATCTGTTCTAGGTGTATTTTGGGAAGATGGTTTTTCAGGTGAGGGTGGAAAACAGGATTGGTGCTGTGTCCTTCCCTCAGCTGGTGTGAGTTGGGCAGTGAGGAGATAGGTGGTGGATGTTTCCATTCTCTCCTCTCTGCATCTCTCTGCTTTCTGCTGTAAAATAGCAAAAGGAGAGAGAGAAAATGTTGTGACACGTTCTGTGCTAGAATATGAGCTGACAGTAACAGCAGGTCTTCAACCTCATTTCCCCGCTGTCCTTAAGCAGAAATCCGCAGGAGGAGCTGTAGAGCAGCTGAAGTAGCCGTCTCTAACTGGCTTGCAGATCAAAGGTCTGAGCGATCCCTATCTGCTGTTTACACAGTAGAGTGGGAAATCGCTTAGGCTGCCCAGTGCCACAGAAGAGGAAGCCCCCTGGGGAGGGAGACAAGCTGCTTAGCTTTTTGCTTTCCCTCAGATCTGTGGGCGAGTGCTGAAAAACTTCAATTTTATGGGCAGGTGCTGAAGTCCATTAGCAGTTATTTTTAAAGTTTCTTGTCCCTCTGTGACATTTCTGTTGAGGGTCAAGGGACTCTGAGGACTCCGAAGCTAAAGATCAGTAGCCGTAATTTCTTAAGGTAAGTACCTGTCACTTCTCAGATAGGTTTGTTTGGTTACTGGTTGCTGTTGAGATCCAAAGTGGCTACAGTGGAGGGTAATCTTAAAGAGGTTAAGAGAATTAAATGTTTATGCATTGTTTCAGGAAAAGTGCGTTATCTTTAAAATGCAGCCGTCGTTCTCGTAGGATGGTTCTACTTATTTCCTTACTTGTCTGTGTTTAAGTAGATATGCAACTTAGGCTTTTGTTCCCACCTACTGTGTTCTTTCTGTGCTCATGTTGTAACTGTGCGGATGTCTTCTTGTTTTTAAACAATTAGTGTAGAAATCTGGGAATGCAATTTGTTTTCTTTGTGTACAGCAATAGTGAACTTAGATTGAGATGAGCCTGAAAATTTGTGTTGTGTTTTGATCTTTGTATGTACTGAATTGGGTATTTTATGTATTTCAGATGATAAGAAAGATATTGACCATGAAACGGTGGTGGAAGAGCAGATCATTGGAGAGAATTCTCCTCCGGATTACTCAGAGTACATGACAGGAAAGAAACTTCCTCCTGGTGGAATACCCGGCATTGACCTCTCAGACCCCAAACAGCTGGCTGAATTTGCTAGGTAAGTAAGAAGAAAGGATCTTCAAACTAAAAGAGCTTTCTTTCCACTGGTTTAATTAAGAAACTGTTGGGCAGAATAAATGATAAATTTAATATGGCTTGTTGTTCCTTTTAATCATCTTCTAAAACAAGGAACTTGATTCAGAATGGAGTAGTGAATAATGTATTAAAATAATTGGGTCCTGCATTCAGCAGGTGACTTCTGATCTTCAGCTCTCATTAGGCAAGGTGGGGCCTAAAGACATTAATATTCTGCATCTTTGATGTGAGAGAGTGCATCTTTCAGTGTCTCTGGTGACAAAGGATCAAATAAATGAAGTCTTGCATTCAGATCGTTCAGTACAAGAAAGCTAGGCTAACATAGTTAGTGAAGCCACTTCTGTTTTTCACTTGCTTCTCACTTCTGAAGCTCTCGGTTTTAAACACAAAAGCCCTGCTGAGCTGCTGGGTGTGGTGCCGAGTGCTCGGGGCAGGCTTGGCCACCAGAGGGCAACCGTGAGGTCACCAGAGAGAAGTCTGGTTTGGCACTGGATAGTTCTGACATTTGTGCAGTGCACTTGCAATTACAGAAGGCTTAATGCCTTTTTTTTTTTTTTTTTTTTCATACCACCAAATTTTTCCATTACTTGCTAGGTGACAAGGACTATTGACCCAAGTTCTGATCTAGCTTCTTGGTTAGGTGGATCTTGGTGTCCAGTGAGCTGTGTCTACTCTAGTCTCACCTCTTCGATCTTGCTACTTTTTAGAAGCTGCTTCTATTAGTCTGTGCTGTGATTCCACTGGAGAACTGCTCGTACAGGCTCTTCCCCCTGTTTGCAGTAAAGCCATTAAACTCTGAATACTGAAGGCTCTAAGTAAGAGACAGGGAACAAGCACTGTAAAACTATCTAATCTGGAAGTGTATTTTAAAAAAAAAAAGTCATGAACAACTGAAAAAGGGATTATTTTTTTTTTCCTGAAGTGGTGGGTGGTTTACCTATTGATGCTCTTGTTTACCTGATTTACTAGTAAAATGATCAAAATGAATGTGGTTTCCTCTGAGAATTGCTGAAAGGCTAATACACAATTTTCTGTGAAAGCAAATGTTTAAGTGGTATTCCGAACGTACATAGTGTTCTAATTCTAAAATGTTAGTTAAACGTTTCTGCTAATCATTTGCCTAGAATGTTTCTTTCAGTTATTTTAAAATATTTTGAAACCTTTTGTTCTGGTAAGCACTGAAGCACTAAATAGTTATCTTTTATCTTCTTCTGTTGTGAAGCTGAACTAGTTTCTTACAGGGTTTCCTTCATGCACATACTGAATGTTATTCTCCAGATCAGTCTGAGTACTTGAAAAGGTTGCCAGGATTTGGACTTCTTGAAATTACCAGACTGCTTCTGTGAGATATTTCTGCATACTTCTTAATATCATAAAAAGTACTGCATCTTTAGGTTTTAGTTAGTTTTCTGCTGAGAGAATAGTGGCACTTGGCCGTAATGTAAAATTTCAACTTCCTTGTTCAGGGTGGAATGTTCTAGGAAGTTACAGAGCTAGAATTTGTAGTGGATGATAGAAAGATTGAGTTTTATGTCTATTGCCTCATATTTTTCTGTTAATATATCTCTGTATAGCAGATAAAATCTGAACTGCTTCAGTCATAAGATGAACAAACATTGCTGAAGGTGACACGTGCCCAGTATCAATGTCCCCATGTTGCCCAAAGCCTACAAAAATTGTTCTGATAGCTTAATTGCAGGTATATGAAAACCTTAGGCATCTTCTGTTTTAGGAAAGCTTTTTTGATTTCTTGGTCAGAATCAATGATTGTCAAACCTTCACTCTTGCCTTAAAAAATAAAATTGGAAAAGAAAACAGAGTTAGTTGTATGTTAGATCTGAAATGATTGTGTATAGCTGAGACTGGTGCATGTGGGTGTATCAGAATACTGCTTGCTATGGTCTTTATTCTCTTGCAGAGAAATAAACATGTTGAAGGGACTTCTTTTAGCTAATAAGATGAATTCAGGCTCTGATTCCTCAGATCTCTTTTTGTACTGCTCAGTTGTCTTGTTGATCTACATATTGTGTATCACTGAAAGCCTTCTTGCGTGGCAAACCGAAAGAAAAAAACTGGTTTACTTGCATGAGAATTGGGTTTGGAGGTATAGGGTTTAGGAGTACAGTTGTATTTGTATTCCTAAAAGGATGTGTTATTTAGTGTCAAGTTCCCTGAAAGTTCCAAGCATTGCTTGAAGGATTACAGTATTCAGACTTCAAAAATTCTCAGCTGTATTCTGAAAGCTTTGACCAGCATGTTAAGTTTTAAGAGATTTCAAATTCACAAGTTTCATGTGGTATTGCCTTTTGTTTTGATGATGGGGAAAAAGTTTGTGCATAGTCCACATATAAGGAAGTATAAACAGGCTAGGAAAATCTAATACTAAGTTAATTTTGTGCAGTTGAAAACAAGCTATTTTGGGATGCTTTCCCATTTTCATTAAATTAGTTGGAAGAAACGTGCTATACATTTGTAAATCAGCTACTCAAAACCAGGCTAGATTCACTCTTTATACCCGTGCAGCTTATATTGATTAAGGGTAAATTGACTGAGACAGTTGCATTAATTTATGGGAACAGAGTTCTGAGGTTAACTTGAAATGGGCAAAGCTTGGGTAATTTAACTTGGGTAACTTAAAAGCTTTGTGGCCTCCTAATTAAAATCCATGTTGGAATTTAATTTTAGTAGTAACCAATTTCAGGCAGGGGTCTGGAGTTCTGAGTCTGTTTAGTGAGGGGTAAAGTGGGGTGGTCTCAACGATGCTTGAAGTCTTCTGTAGTGCTGCAGCCTTACAAAAAGCATTTCAGAAGCTGCAGAAATTCAGCACGTGAAATGGGCACCACTGCTGCTCAGCAGCTAGGTGGCACCAGTGGAACGAGCGTTCATGCCATCGAGATACTGCTGGATTCTGTTGCCTTTTTGGTGTGTCATTGAGTCACATAGCAGGAATCTGGGCCCTTTAACTGGAACCTCTGTACTGATTCCTGGAAAGGTTTTTCTACATCCTGAAACTATTGAAAACACTGCAAATAAACAAACTGCATCAGAACATTAAGATCTGCTTAGTAATTCATAGATGAATGACTATAAATTATACCTGTTGGGCAACTTCCTTCCACAAATTACTGCATTCTATTGCACAACTCATGCATTTTCTCTACTACGCTTTAAAAATTCAATAAAAGTAAAAATGGATTTGTGTATTTCTCTAAGGCAGTCAGATCAGAATGCGAAACATTAGTTGTCAATGATCTGCAAAGAAGGAAATAAAACCTCATAAATTACCTCATTTTTCTTTCAATACCTTTTGGCTGGGCCATTGAAAGTCCATTAAGGTGAAATAAAATCACAGAATCACAGAACTGTCTAGATTTGAAGAGACCTCCAAGACCACAGAGTCCAACCTCTGACCTAACACTAACCAGCCCTCCACTAAACCATATCCCTAAGCTCTACATCTAAACGTCTTTTAAAGACCTTCAGGGATGGTGACTCCACCACTTCCCTGGGCAGCCTGTTCCAATGCCTAACAACCCTTCAGTAAAGAAGTTTTTCCTAATATCCAACCTAAACACAACCCTGGCGCAACTTAAGCCCATTCCCCCTCGTCCTGTCACCAGGCACATGGGAGAACAGACCAACCCCCACCTCGCTACAGCCTCCTTTAAGGTACCTGTAGAGAGCAGTAAGGTCGCCCCTGAGCCTTCTCTTCTCCAGGTTGAAAACCTTTGATGAAGGCTGAAAACCTTGGATGAAACCAGGTTGAAAATGTTTCATCCAAGTCTAACCTGATTACAAGTTGCTCTGTAGTTAGATGTGAAGCAGTCATAACTGCTTGGAGAAGTAACAGATGTGTTTCTAGTTGGTGCATATGGTAGGCTTCTTTAAAATTCCCCCAAACAAATCCCCTTGAAAACTCCTGTCTGCTCTCTTGATAGATGACTGAACTGGCTAGAGACAGCACAGTACAAATATAAAAGTAAAGTAAAATACAAAGAAATAAAAAGAGAAGTTGGGAAATTGGCACAGTAACGGGTCGTAGTGGTAAAAATTATCCTCTCTGTGGCTTTATCTTCTGCTCCTCTTGGTACCTTTCCTGGAAGAGAGCCATTGGAGGAAGTGCCCCTCCTGTTAAGACCACTTTCCAAAATGGATAGAAAACAAAGGCGAGGTAACTGTGTTAGAGTTTGAAACTGGACACCCTTCTTAAACATGACAAGGCACGCTGGTCACCTAGCTTTATGATTTAGGCCTCTTTCTAAGGTATGTGCTTTTGTACTGGTCTTGTTCTTGTTCCAGAGACACTTAAAGGGCAGTAAACTGACAATTGCTTTACCCCAGGCATTACTCAGGGGGAAGGGAAATCTCTTGCTCTGTCTCACGCTGCTAAGGTCACTCTCTGTGTTTACATACATGATGTTCTGCAAACTGGAACAAAACCAGTAACTATTTTTGCTGGAACCTTGGAACAAAAGGGAACAGTTTAATTTTACAACAGTTCTGGGCCGAGCTGCGTCGGAGGCTAACTGTGGGCTCTTTGATTGTAGGTAGATTCCTAGGACACCTTGTGGCACTCCCTTTGTGTCTGTTTATCCAGAAGCCAGTCTAGCCAGTTTCAGGAGCTCTTTAGCACAAACGGACCACTTGTGGTACTTCTGCCTCAGCAGGGCACCATGAAGGGTGT
This sequence comes from Aythya ferina, assembly GCF_964211825.1. Classification (NCBI taxonomy): domain Eukaryota; kingdom Metazoa; phylum Chordata; class Aves; order Anseriformes; family Anatidae; genus Aythya; species Aythya ferina. The sequence goes on from NC_140301.1 coordinate 53,061,154, forward strand.
GACAGTGAGGGAACAGACCAGAAGTGGAAGTGAACCTGTAGAGAATAACTTCCTCCTTTTCTAACCATTCATAGGGATGCGGTCATCAGTAGAGGTGAATTATCGCTGTTGATCATCAGAGACCTCCAGGAAGTGCAAAAGAAGTTGCCAGAGAGAGAGTAATGCTGTTTAGGTTTCTATAGAGGGAGAAGAAAAAAATATGACAACACAGGTTTAACAGGAAGAAAAAAAAAAAGATACCGAAAGGGAGGGTGGATTTCTATACTGTTAGTTGCTTTTGACTGCTTTATAGCACTGTTTCTGTGGCTAACTTGTTAAAAATCTGATTCATCTCCAGCATAATTGTTTGTGGAGATTGACAGAGCTTTGATGCAGAGGTTCTCCTGGAAGGAACAGCTCCTGCAGGTCAGCAGGGCAGTGAAAGGAGGTAGTTAGCTGAAACTGTCACTGCAATATTAGAAAGAAACTTTGTTTTGAGGAATGGTTAATACCTGTGATTTCACTCCAGCAATGTGATGCTTTAAATACAAGTTATCAGACTTAGCCTTTAACTGCACTGTCCTGTACCTGGGTCTAAAAGGTTACACTTCCATTTTTTTAATGGTCTGCAATTGTTACTGCTAGACCTGGCCCACAGAAGCTTGCTGCAGAAATGGGAATTCTGGTCTTGCCATGGAAATGGGCTCTGTGCAAAGGCAGCTGTTTTGGAAGTTCCACCCAGGTATTAATGTGTGCCTCTATAGTCGCTTTAAATAGCGGTATCTGCTAGAGTTCTGGTTTTGGTCAGTGTTTCAGGCTAAGAAAACTTGGAGGGAGCTGGTAGGGATGCTCTACTGGGTGGGAGCCAGATGTCTAACCACCAGCATCTGATGATGTCATGGATGTTGATTTTTGGGCTTAAGGGCATTTTGTTTTTAGGGTCAGGGAAATGAGTTGGTGTTTACCAAGTTGATAGCATTAGAAGCGAGGCAGGGATTTGTGGGACCGGATTTGTCTGCTAAGGGTGTCTCTAATGGCATTAAAACATGGCACTGTGTTCTCTCATGTCATGTATTACCAAAGCACTTTGTCTTTTGTCCACATTGGCATTACAGACACACACTTCTATGCTTTGTCTTTCTGTAAAACAGAAAAAATGAGATGCAAAGATGAAATAAGGAAAATCCAATGTAAAGGGTAGTTAAGTGTTCTGTAGAGCTACTGTAAAAATAAAATAAAAAAAAAAGCGTGTGTTTTGCCCTACAGCCTCAGAGTCAGGAAAGTTAAGGTAATAAAGGTGGTCTGCACAAACAAAAATAGTTTTTGTCCAAGATTGAGATTTTTAGGCATGCTGTTGGTGATGGGATGAGAGGAGCTCTGTCAACAGAAATACCTCACGCCTGTTTTTAAGGGGTTGTTGGATATGATAATCTCCAGTTCCCATATTTTTGTCATGCATGTATTAACCCTTGCAGGAGGCTGCAGTGTTCTTCAGTTAGCCCTGCACATATTCGGTGTAGTCCGGAGATGCTAAGCAAGCAGGAGATTGTTAAAAGTCCAGGCAGAGAAAAGAATAAATGTAGCCACTCAATCCTTATTTTTTACGCTGTGCCTGTGCTATGTCTGCAACATGGAGAGGAGTTGGATTGTTTCTGAAAGACAAATGATGGCCCACAGAGCCATAGGAGACTTCTCCATCACGTACTTACGTCTCTGTTGGTGGTTCTAAGGAGATTTCCCTGGATCCAGTTTTCAGGAATTCTCAGGGAGGTTTTTCACTGCTCTGGCCTTAATTCAGCCTCAGGAGGCCTTCCTTTCCTGTCCTCTCTCCTCTATCCATGTGAATGACGCAAGTGAAACTGCAGATTTCAGTCCTACTTACTTATATGACAGCATCAAAGAATCCTGGAACCTACCTGCAAAGAAACAAATGCTTATATGGTCAAAATAAAGAGTTTTTAGCTTATTTTCCCCACAGCTCTTGGGGGTTGTTTTGATCATTTAGAAATTGTGTTTTAACCAGATCGATTGTTAAAAATGCATGTTAAAAATACATGTCAGTCTGTTTTCAGGGACTGTCCTAATGGGGATTAAATCGCTCTGGGATAGCAACAGATCCCTCTGCTTATTAATGTTCATAGTAGCAACTCTGCTCATTGTAATTCTTTTGTTAAATTCAAGGCACTCATCTCTTTAACTAGCAAAAACACGAGAAAACCTTTTGTTTAACGTGAGGTAGCTACCTGTCATATCTGTTGTACAGAGCTATCTTGTACTGTGTTACCAGGAAAAAGAGTTGAGGAACTTGACTAAATGGTGTAGCTCCCCTTCTCTGGCAGGGTTTTGGAATGTGTTAAAATCTCATACCTTACTTAAGTGAATCTCCAGCTGTGTGGTGCATTTATGAATTACTTACACTTACATACTTACATTGGAATCTGCTACGCTAATCATGCCATTTATTTTTGATATTTTTGAAGACCGTGTGCGCTACAGATTTTAGATACAAGGATAGGTAAAGGGGCAGTGTGCAACTTCCCAGGTTACTGCCTACACACCTGTCTCTTTTTGGACATTTAGACAGATTGCGATTAGAGCAAGACTGTTCTAATGTCATTGTCTACAGGGAGTCTTACGACTGTACTTGAAACGCCTAATTTCTGTGCAAGCATTAACTTGCTGGGCTCCATCAGTGGAGGTTAATGGCACAGATAAGGTAGTGGGATACCTCTGTTAATGGCTAAAATTAAGTAGATGATTGCTTGTCAGTTGACAAGAGTGGAATCCATGTGTACAATAGCTTGACGTAAGAATAATTACAATTTCTGTGGTTAAAACAGATGTCTGCATTGTCAGTGTAGATTCCACAACTTGCCTGCCTTTTCTGCTTCTGTAGAGTTTTGTTCTGAAGCTTTGTGTGATGAAACTACTGAAGAATGATTGAAACTACTCTGTCCTTCATGTCTGAATATATGGCTACGTGCACACATGGCTACGTGCACAGAAAGAATGGAATTGTCAAACAAAATGTCCTAATTATACTTAGTGTAAGTCAGGAAGAACCTTATTTCCACATACTCAGAACTAGGAATGTAGCATTAAATGTCTTATTCAGTGTTTGAGGCCCTTCTAGAAAGTTGGGCTTTCCAAATACCAAAAACCACTGTTCCTATTATTTCAAGAGTTCTAAAAATATTAAAAAGAGTATTACTGATGCACATAATACTATCGAATAAATGTGTGTATTATGTAGGCAGTTGAGGGAGAAGAGCTGTCTACCCATGTTGTTCTACTAATGTTTTTTTCTTCTTTTTAAGAATGAAACCAAGAAAAATTAAAGAAGACGATGCTCCACGAACGATAGCTTGTCCTCACAAAGTAAGTGAAGTGCTCAGCTTCTGACTAGATAGTGATTTGTAGATCAGAATTTTATTCTGATGTTCTCTTGAGAATAAGCAACATGTCTTGTTGTAAATAAATTATGCTTGATTAACTGTATTGAAGTTATCGCTCTTACAAGGCTTCCTTGAAAACCTTTCACTGAATATTATTCCCATTCCTTGTCTTAAGGTTAGTGCATCCCTAATCTTCTGGTAACCATGATGCACAGTCCCTAACATGCTGGTTTTACTGTTGTGATTTCCTGCCACCCAAGAATACATACTTGAAAGAATGTTCTGAAAGCTGTTCAAAGTACGTTCCTAAGATCTATATATTGTCTTCTTGGAAGCTATGACAGATTTGGGAGTCTAGATCAGGAATCAGCAATCTATGGAGCAGGTGCCAAACTTAGCATTATTGGAAGACTTTGAATTACATTCCACAGAGCTGGCGGGTGCATCGTTTTGAAAGAGAGAGGGACATCTCACAGATATGATTCTGAAGAAACACGATTCTGATCTGCTGGTAGTGGGGAGGCCACTGTCTTGAATATATGTTGCCAGTCACTTAAATTGGTAGCATCTAGTTTTAATGGATTACCCAGCTTCTGTAGATCTTCTGTTAGCCAACTTAATTTGTAACGAAAAAAGACAAATACAACCTTGCTGACTTCTGGTCTAGATGGTGTGAGCATAAGTAAGTAGTGAGGGCAGATAGCTAATAGTGCGTATGGGAGAGCATGGATAAAAGGCTTCTTCCTGAAAGTGGTAGCATAAGAAATTTTCACTTAATGGATTCCTCTTTGTGCTTATATTGATTTCCAATTCTTTACATTCTACATATCATGTTTTTACTGTCATCTAGTGTGTGATGATACAAGAACACTTATTCTTTACAATGCTGAAGAATGCTGCCTTCATTTTTGATGTATTTTTTCATAGCCTCAATTTAATTTAAACAGAAAAAAAAAGAACACTCAATCCTTCCATCTTCTCTCCTTTCTGATGTTTCTGGGCTATGTGTATTTATGAGTTCAGTTTAAGAAAGGAACATATTGCAGAAGATGTAACTGTTCCTCTCAGAGGCAAACAGGGACTTGAAATAAATGCATGCAAGTCCACGGTGTGCTTATTTTGGTGCAGCACTTCTTAAATTAGTCAAAGAAATTCTAGTACCTGAAGAGAGAACTCCTCGAAAGTATTAGTTTTCCATTTTTAAGAAATAAGGCATGTTTAAATGTGAAGATTAGTTTTGAAGAAATAACTTCCAAAGAGGACGCCTGTAGAATTGAGTATTAGCAGTTGATTGTTCTATAGGTACTGTTATTGAACTTTGTGCCTCCTAACCCTGCAGTGTTGGTAGACTAATTTTTAGGTAAGCTGAAACAGCATCACTTGGAGTACAAATAGAATTTACAGATGTTAATAGGATTTCATGAGGAGTTGTGTGCTGTGAGAAGTACATTTTTAAAACCTAAGATAGTTGTCTATTGATCACTGCTAAAAGGTGAATAAAGGCACAGAAATGTTGAATAAGAGAGCCACAAGCCGCTGCTGGCTTAAATTTACCCTGGAATTCCTGTGTTGATGCAGTGCGTACCCCAGATTAAGACCTCTGACATGATACCTGAGTTCAAGTGAGTATGACTAGGTTGAGTCGACAGTAACTCGAGAGATCCATCTGCCTGACTCAGTTGCCCAGTATCACTTCATGGGTTTAAACTAGAATTGGTGGTTGTCTCTTTCTGTGCCACAGTGGGTAGTGATCAGTCTGCTGCTGCAGGTGTGGGCTGGGTAGTTCCTGTAAGCGATGTTCTGGAAGCCCTTGTACTCCATTTCTTCTCAGGAATGAGAAGGACAGAAGCAAAAGGATGGAATGTTGGAAGACAGAGCAGGGCAGATACAAGTTGGTGCTAGAGAATGCTCTAATGTACCACAGCATATAATCTATCAGATTGGAGTACTGTAGTACTCAGTGTATAGCATATCAAAGATGATACCATAGATAGCTATGAACTACCATTCTGTCAGTTTTTTTTGTTTTTTTTTTTTTTTTCTGAAGGTGTTTTTGTTAGCATATTCACTTGCTTCTAGCAGAGCTGCATCTTTTCCACAAGACTGTCCTATTATTCATTTGACTGCACGTGGTTTGTAATACTAAGAGAAAGAGAGGTATTTTGTTTTGTTTTACTCAGCTTTTCATATTATTAGTTTTCATGGTATTACTTTTATTTGTTTATTTTGAAATATATGCAAGGGGTCTGCTTTACAGGGACAACTTTTCAGAAAGTATTCAGGATATGAAAGCATTTTAAATGCTTAAATGCTTGTACTGTAGCAGGTAAAACTTAACAGAACTAGCTTATCTACTAACTGAGTTTCACTGTTCTTCTTTAAGGGCTGCACAAAGATGTTCAGGGACAACTCTGCCATGAGGAAGCATCTGCACACTCATGGCCCTCGAGTACACGTATGTGCAGAATGTGGCAAGGCCTTTGTGGAGAGCTCGAAACTAAAGCGACATCAACTAGTTCATACTGGAGAGAAACCCTTTCAGGTATTGTTAACTTGCAAACCACAATTTATTTCATAAAATTTGTGTAGGCTATATAACCTCTTTTCTACATCTCTTTGGGGATACTCTTTATTTTGTAAAATCAAATGAAGCACTGAATGATCATCTTTAAAATTGGAAGTCACCTTAAATTAATTAGGCTGTCATTTATCTACTTCTGTGGACATAGAAATAAGCAAATTGTTTGTACATGAGAGATATACGTGAGAGATACCTTCCAAAACATAATGTGAAGTTACTCACTTGAAAAACGAAGTTTGCAGTTACTCCTGAAAGAGGAAAATGTCTTTTTTCCTCCTTTTCAACTTCCCATATTACACAACTGACCCTCAGGGCTGTGTGCTCATTTGACTCATAATACTAATTTCTAGTAGTGGATATTAATCAATTTTGAGGACAGTGATGGTAGTTACTGAATCTCTTTCCATTCGTATCAAGTCACATGAGCTTCTGCCACCAGAGGTCTCCAGCCTACTTCATATGATATTTCTCCTTCACATAAATATTCTTCACATGTATTCATAGCTTTGAGCATACTGTGTTCGTCAATACTTATGTACTTTTTTGCAGATTTTTTTTTGAAAACTGAATTATTTCAGAAATTTGCAGTTCTTAGACACTCAGTTAGATGTGCATGCTTGAGCTGCTTTGTGTTTCCTGATTAGTATTTGCAGTTAAACATGCTGCTCTTTGTATTCTGAGCCCATCTTGGAAGTAAAGCTAGTAAAATGAGCAAATCTTTACAAATTATTACTGAAAGGGAGAAATCTGATGTGGGACTAGTACAGCTAGCAAAATACTGTTTTAGGTGCAGGGAGCAGTGTGTTTTTTTTTGGTTTTAGCGAAAGCATTTGCTTGCAAGCTAGAATTTATTTTCCTCTTCTAAATCTGCTATACTACTGTGGTAAAACAACCTGAAGTATTGTTTAAATGCAATTTAAAAGTAATGCCCACAGCTGCACTTATAATAATATTCAGCACCTGGCTTTGTGCTTGTGCAGTGTAGGGTATTGTTCAAATCTATGATTGAAATGGGTGGTGCTTTTATTAGCTAATAGAATGTGTCTTTTCCTTTCAACAGTGTACGTTTGAAGGATGTGGAAAGCGTTTTTCACTGGACTTCAATTTACGCACACATGTGCGAATTCATACTGGCGACAGGCCCTATGTTTGCCCATTTGATGGCTGCAATAAGAAGTTTGCGCAATCAACTAACCTGAAATCTCACATCTTAACACATGCTAAGGCCAAAAACAACCAGTGAAAGTTGGAGGAAAAGTTGTTGAACTCAAGCATCTTACAGGAAATATGAATTGGAAATAAATACGCCTCCCCTTTGTATATTGTTTCTAGGAAAGAATTTTAAAAAAAGAACCCTACAAACCTAAAGGACATGTTTTGATAAGTAGTGAATAAAAAGCAAAAAAGAAACAGAAAAACTTTAAGGTGACATTGCTAAGATGCTCTACCTTGCTCTGTAATGCCGTTTCAAGAACACGGTGTTTTGTAAAGTGACCCTGACCGGAGGGGTCCGTTCATGAACTTGCATCAAAAGAGACAATTCTTTATACAACAGTGCTAAAATTGGACTTCTTTTCACATTCTTATAAATATGAAGCTCACCTGTTGCTTACAATTTTTTTAATTTTGTATTTTCCAAGTGTGCATATTGTACACTTTTTGGGGATATGCGTAGTAATGCTATGTGTGATTTTCCTGGAGGTTGATAACTTGCTTGCGGTAGATTTTCTTTAAAAGAATGGGCAGTTACATGCATACTTCAAAAGTATTTTCCTGTAAAGAAAAAAGTTATATAGGTTTTGTTTGCTATCTTAATTTTGGTTGTATTCTTTGATGTTAACACATTTTGTATAATTGTATCGTATAGCTGTAATGAAATCATGTAGTATCAAATATTAGATGTGATTTAATAGTGTTAATCAATTTAAACCCATTTTAGTCACTTTTTTTGGGAGAAATACTGCCAGATGCTGATGTTCAGTGTAATTTCTTTGCCTGTTCAGTTACGGAAAGTGGTGCTCAGTTGTAGAATGTATTGTACAGGCACTGACCTTTTATTAACACCTGATAATATGTACATCCCATGTAATAGAAAGGGCAACAATAAAACAGTGGTCCTAAAGAAAGAATATGGCAGAAAATGATCTGTAAGCACAGTCTCTTTTGTTGTCCAGAGCAATCCTAGTCCCTCTTGACCTCCCAGAAACTGGAAGCTAAATAAAGTCAAGTTTCCTTTACTTTGCATTTCATTACAGTCAGTGATTTGTGATGAAATCACTTAATGCCACATCAGGTGGTATGCCTAAACAGAGCTGGTGAATATAATGCTGTTTTCACGTGACATAGACTTCCATTAACTGGAACAATGGATTTGGAGACCTGGCAGTGAAGTGAGGAGATTTTGGTTTGCCTGGACAGTAAGCAGGTGAAACAATACAGTGAATAGTTAGACGGGCACCTTTGCTTAGTAAAGGTAAGGAATTTTGGAGGTTTAAATACAACAGCAGTAGGAAGTAGGGGAACCAGTTGTGTTTGGTCATACCAGAAAAAAGAAAATGGTCTTTTTTTTTTTTTTTGGCTAACTGAATATAATGATGAAAGTTCTTGGAACATCCTTGGACACCTTTCATTTCAAAACAGGAACTCATAGTTCTCAAAGAACTTGATGGATTTTTGGATGGTCTAACTAAAAGTGGGTACTACTCGTTTTGTTCAAGTGTTCAAATAAGAAACTTGCAGATGCTATAGTAAAATGTGACAGACAAATAAATATAAGAATATGCACAAAAATGCATAAGTTATTTTTTAGAGGAAAGTGATGAATATTTTACGGTAAAAACTGTTGTTAATCTTTTTCTGAATTCTGTTCTTACAAGGTTCATCAAACGTTTCTTGGCCAGTACAGTAAAATGTACTTTTGAGTCCTGGTTTGGTGGTAGTGGGGGGAAAAATGTGGATAATATAAAACTACACTGAAAAGCAAGAGAATTGACGGCTGTATCTAAGTTAATTTGAACGTTGCAGCTCTAATCTAAGGTTATTAGGAGTAGAAAGAAAGACGGGCTATTTAATTTTAAGGTATGCACTAGAAATTTGGCAGTATTATTTATAAGCAGTTATTGAACAGGACAACATACTGAAATTTGTATAGTTACGGTTAAGTTAAATTCTGTATTCAGTTAAATTAGTGTCTATTCTTTTTGGAAGGAAATAAAATCAGTTCAGTCTAGATCTAATTGACCTTTTTTTTTTTTTTAATGGTATATGGGATGTTAGTCTTGCTCAGAACTCTACTTTCCTGTGTCATGAAGTGGTACCAATTTTATTGCGTTGCAAAGTAAAGAGATCCCTTGATGGTATCACACTTTATCCCTGAACATGCATTTGCAACGAAGTTACTTAAGTTTAATCTTCATTTGAAGACTAACTGGGAGCTCAAACACGCATTGTCCCTAGTTATATTGCATCTGTGTTACGGAGTGATAATTTCATCTAGGCCTCAAACTGGTAAGCATTCAAGACAACCCCAAGCCTACGGAGCAATGATTAGTAGCATGAAAGATCTTGCTTTGTTAATGAGCAAATTCCGTACTGGGGTTGGATAAATACTTGTGATGAGCAGCTTCTGTCAGTTAGTTATGCTTTTCAAATATAATTGGCACATCTTGTCCTTAAAACTTCATGCTTAGTTGATTCCAGAGTTCTACTTAGGCATTTTTGGTGAAGAAAAACAAGCTTTGACAATAGCAACAGAGTTAATAGCAACAGAGTTGACTCTGAAACCACAATTACCAGCCTGCTATCTTCGTGTTTCTGCTTTAGACCATGAATTTGTGAGCAAGCTCAGGTAAGGCATAGAAAATCTTCAGGGCTGGGGAAAATGCAGCCTAGTTTTAAAACTGGTAAAAGATTTTAGAAAAGATTCATCGTGCCTGCTAAAATGCTTCTGTGACTTCACATTTCATGTTACCCTATGTGTTTATCTTGCAGATGAAATGGAAGAAGGTTCTGTAACTTTGCTTGCATATAGGTTTCTGTGGCTGTGTATCTTTGGGCTTGACCAGATTTCAAAACATAGAACTGACTATAGGCTTTTTGAGCAGTGCCTGTGTTTATGTTCTGCCTGTAACAGTAGTGCCTGCTTTAAATGCAAGGCAAACTGAACTGAAATGCCCATTATTTCTAGATACACTACTTGAAAAGTGAGTAGGAAGAGCCCAGGTACAGCTTTGTTAAGAATTTATTCACTTTAGTGTTTCAAACAGAACTGGTATCTCCTTTATTATTCTCTGTGGCTGCACTTGCACTTGACATTTTGGACCAAAAAGTTCATTGTTGAATGTACAGTCTAACACATCATTTATTTCTTATGGCCCCAAATTGTTAATCAAAAAAGCTATATCCAAATATGTTTCCAAACAACGTAGGTTGTCAGCAATAATGTAGTTTTAAAGGCAAACAATTCCTTTCTCTTGGCTTTTTCATCTACCAGGGATTTAGGAAAAGCAGCATTAGTTAATTGGCAAAATTACTGAAGCTTTAAAAAGCTACAAAGGGCTAGATGAAGTGGAGTGACTGGGGCAATGAAAGATATTACCACTTAGTCATCAGTTGCCCTAAGATGCTTGCAGAAGAGACTATCAATGTATGCCTTGAAAAGACTGAAAACAATTAATCTTTCTAATAAATTAAGATGACCAGACTCGAGGATAGCATGTGACGAATAGCATTATTGGAAATGTGGTTCTTCAGTGCTTTTCAGCCGTAGTACACCTCTCTTAAGCCTGCCTTACAATGGCTTGAGAGGACAAGGGAAGTAAACAATGGTTTGTGTCAGCATTAAGCTTTGACTTTTTAGTGACTGCAGAATTATTTCTATATTGCTTAATGCTGTAGAGAAATCAACAAGTCTTTTGAAAGCTTAAGAATTTGTGTTGGATTTTTAATTGAAAGTAGGGAGTAAGATTTGCAGGCAGAAACAGAAATGTGGATTTGCATCAAGTACAATTATTCATAGTTGTGTAAATGGCATAGTTAAAAAGTAACACTTCCTAGTTAGGAAAACTAAATAACTTTTTCTGTCAGCCTGTTTCTGCAGTCCTAGGGTGAAAGAATGTGAGTGACTTGAGGGAGACTGTGAGACCCTGCTGCAGAACACTGTAAGCAGTGATCCAAAAAGGTTCAAAATTTAATGGAGGAATATATGTGCTTGAATTGTCAGGAGATTCAGTATTTGTTTTGATCTATGAATGGATCTAGTGTCAAGTTGAAAAAGGCCAGTAGTGGAAAAGGCTTTACGGTGATGCTTAAATGCCACCTGGATGGCTACTAGCTTCATTTTGTAAGGTAATGTAATAATTTAATCTGTGGTCCCTTAGTTTCTTTCTTTTTGCCTAAATTGCATCAATTTAGGCAACTTCATGTATATTCACAATACTGTATTATTAAGGTAGTTTTGCTTGATTTTTTTTTTTTTTAATCTATTTTTGTGGAAGTAATGTAGAACATTACATTTTCTTTTGGAAAAAGCACAGCAGTTTAGATTCAGCAGTTCAGAAGTGCTTTTTGATTATTTTTTTTTTCAGGTCCTGACTTTCTCTTAAGCAAAATTATGTATTTTCTCCTACTTTAGGCAAATAAGTAAATTTACTTATAGTAATTGTTGTTTAGACAACTCCAGTTGTGTTTTTTTCTTTTTTTTTTTTTTTTTTTTTTCCTGAAGTCTTACTTTCCTTTTGACAGAAAAACTAAGATTGGCTGCTGGTTGGATACCATTTCTTCTAACGGGCTTTGCTCTCTATTGTGTATTCAGATGTGGACGTAAGGTTCCTCTTGTGAATTGCTGTTCTCACCGGGTTCCTGTGTAATTCGGAAACCCTTCAGCAGCAAACCTGAAATTCTGTAGAAATACTGATTTTGGAAGGGCAGGGAAGAGGCAGAGAGCCCCTGGAGTCCTTGCAGGACTTTTGGGTGGTTCTCTTGCTGCCACTTCTGTATTAAGTGTTCTCATGGGTTTAAATGTGGTTTCCCTCTAATTGGCTTGAAAGTAGCATCTATGTTGATGCTTTATTTTAGTCTGTATAGATACTCCTGAATAACAGTTTGCCAAGAGAGGGCTGTCAATTGTGAGTTTGTACCAGCAGACAAAGCAGTGTCAGGGTGCCCCTGTGAATCACAGAAATTGTGTGTAGGGTGTCTTGAACATAACAGTGTCAAAGTAAGTTCCCCACACACTAGTACAGGAGAGTAAGAAAACCCTGTTTTATTGCTGTTACAGGGTTTATGGAGTGATTTAATGGCTCATAAAGTCAGCTGTCCTTCAGAGCTGCAAGATGCTCGCTAGAGACCTCGCTAGTGTTGCCAATAGCAAATTTGGCTTGCAAAATTAGTGACTGCCTCATGCAGGGGGCATCAGGCAGCTTGTGTTAAAACACATTTCTTTTTCCCAGCAAAACAGAAGATTTGGCCTTTGGATATGAATTCTGGTTAAGAACCAAGACTCACTGAAATACCTTTGTTTTCTTTAAAGCGTCTCAAAATTTCTTGCATCTCAGTTTAAGGGTATCAGACTAGATTATTAATGTGTTGTTGTTTTTGTTTTTTTTTTTCCCCTGTCAATATTAATGGAGCTGAAGCCCCCCATACATGGCAAAGGTGTAACTAATTATCTGTAATGTTAATCCCATAGCGAGGTACCCAGTGCTTTGAACCTCCAGTGGATTTACATGAATCCAATGACTCCCATAGGTTGAAAAGACTTACAAAAACTGCTGTGTGGAACAGCATTGTAAGGAATAATACTGTGGCAGGTTTTTAGTTTTTTGTCATGTGAGCTCTTTTGTGTTTGTTTATTGTTGTTTCATGTTGGTTGGGTTTTTTGTTCGTTTTCTTTCTTGCATAGGTTAGGGATAGAGAATTTTTTCTTTAAAAGAGAAGTTCTGTAACATTAGTCCAAAGAGCATTAGGCTTTGAACTAACACACTTAACGGCTATGGGAAGTGCATCTGGTTCTGGGTATGTGTTTTGTTTTGTTTTGTTTCCCCACTCCCCAAGAGTGTACACTGAAACTGCATAGTCCCTCCTTTCTGAGCAGGCAGAGAAAACAAGAGGAACTTCTGCCTGGAGAAAATGGGGGTAAGAGTTACTTTTACTTAGCTCCTTGAAGTTACTAAACTTGAATTTTATTCCTAGCCCGTTTGGAAAATGACGTGTTGTAGATTCATCCTTAGGTGAAAATACAACGGTGCTTCTCTCAGAAGGGGACCTTTCGGAAGGATGAGGGTCTTGCATGCCAGCTTTCCCCGTGGAGAGAAACACTTTATAACCTTCATGGGAGAACCGGAGCAAATCCTGGTGTGTTTGGGGGTGAGGGGGTGACACCGTGCGTTGTGTCCTCCTGGGACAGTGTGTTGGGTCATCCCTAGCCAAACTTACCCTTAGGGGCTACCCAAAAGTAGGCTGTGGCCTACCTGGCCTGATAGCAGCTGCCCGCTGCCAGCCAGCTTTCCCAGACTTTCTTCAGAGCCAGGTGCAGCTACTGAAAGCAAGTGTGTTGTGTGGAGTGTGCTCAGTGAGGTGAGTGCTTTTAGGCCAGCCTTTCCTCTATCTCACAGTCAAATTTGGTATTTCTGACCTTCTGGCAGGGCAGGAGCTCTGTTTTTCAGCTAATTTTCATGCCAACTTCAGTCCAGCCAAGCGAAACCGCTCTAGCAACACTTCTTCCTCTTCTGAATTTTTATAGGCTATTATTTTTCACAACAAACCTTGCCTTGCTTGCTTTTATTTCTTGTTGATCAAACTGTGGAGCTTAAGATCACATTCTAGGTCAAATCAGTGAAAACTGATAACCCAGAAGTAGACAAAGCTTTTACTGCATATCATTTGTGTTATCATGCATATTATGTTGATCTCTCTTTTAATCTTTTTTTTCTTTGCTTGCTATTAGTTGCAAGTTATTTTTATAATCAGTGAGGACAGCAGTGATACAGACTGTGAAATAGTTGCACCAGAAGGATGAAAATAGCTTATTTTCTTCTGCTTTCCTCCTCCAGTGCCCATGAACATGCGTAACATCCTGAACACTGAGCATGGAAACAAGCAGTCATCTCACTCAGGATTTCAAAACCTATTTCCACTATGTTTTACCCAGCAAGAATCTGTGTTTCCCTCCCCATGTTCTGTGCTTCCCAGAGTCAGATGGTCCTTTATATCCTTCATCTCACTCCACGATTGCAGTGCTTGCTATGGTATGTTGCCTTCAGCAAGTTTCTATTTTCCATGGCTCCTTCTCTGGTAGGAAAGAGGTTTCATTGCACTTTCCGCTAATTTAATGATATTTGGCAAGCTTCTAGGCTTTAAGTTGTTCTTTAACTAAGTACATATCAAAAGTCTGGCTATAACAACAGCTGTTAACACGTATTTTCCAGCATGATAGTAAATATGCTTAATTTCACAGAACAAACACTTCCATTCTCTGCAAGGTCAATTTTCCTATTTAAGTCTTAATGATTTTCCCAATATGCTACCTGTCCTGTATCTGCAATGTACACATTTTCATATCACTTTATTTTTTTTATAGTTCACTTGAAAAAGTAGTGAGATGCTTAATGGATGAAAAGAAAGTCAAGGTATAGAGGACAAATAAAAATACAAATTCTATGGTGACAGACAGAAGAGTGGAATTTTAGCTCAGATTTGCTATACTAACCTATTTGTGGCTCTAAGTTGGAAGACTTGTATAACCCACCCTGCTACGGGGTGGATCATAAGAGTAAAGCTTTAGGACTTGGTGGTAGGTTACCTTTCACTGAGTTTTACCTTCCTATTCCCTTCTGTTCTTGAGGAGCTTCTCCCACCCAGTGCCACGATACTTGTGGGAGTGTCTGGGGAGGCAGAAAACAGTTCTGACTTGGTTAAATGGACCAACGTGTCAAACTTCTGGTAGGAAGGAACTGAACTGTGTTTAAAAAGGCTGAAGCTATTTCTAGCTTGACTTAAATATTTAAAATAGCACAGATCTCAAGCAGCTGACATCAGACTAGGTTGAAAACTGGCTTCTACCCTCTCCTTAAAACTTGTTCATCACACAGTATCAGTAATCTCCAGTGCCTGCTTCTGATTATTTCCTTCAAGTTCCATATGGTTGGATTTCTGTAAAGAATGCTTTAGTGAATACTGTGAGTAAAATGCTGTTTAGCCTTTTTGATTTAATGAGTTGACTGCCTTCTAGGGGCTGTCTTTCTGAAGACACTTCGTTGCTTATTCCAAGTATTTGTTTCTGTTCCACAGTTCAAAGCTGTTCCTCCTGCTGAGAGAACACAATGTGCTTAACTAGAACCTCATCAGGACTAGCTGGGGAAGGGGTGGCCTTTCCCTCTTCTGATGCTTTGACAGGATTTCTTTCATTTATATGAAAAGACCAATGAGGGAGCCAGTCCCTGATATAACTTCCTATTAGCAATGTGTTTTTTTTTTTTATCGGTTGTAACCACATCCTGCTTTCCTGCATGGCTTTTTTTTCCTTGCCTCCAGTATTGATGGTTTTTGTTAAAATTCCCTGAAAACCTAAATGAACATGGAAATGTTGAAGAGCTAGAAACAAAACCACACCAGATTCAGACCTGGTACTTGACAGCTATGAATGCGCAGGGACCCTAGCCTTTCCTGCAGCAGTTGTGTAGCCTTGGTGCTGTTCAACTCTGCTTAGACCAAATAAATGCAGTGTGATGGGTCCAAGTGCCCTGCCTGCTCTAAAGGCAGGGCTGTTCTATTTGTAGCTCTGTCAGCTTCAAGTGAGGTACTTGCTGAAAAGATCATTTTGAAGAGGCCAGGTGAGGCAATTTTCCATCTTTGCTTCAGCTACCTGATGTGCTCCAAGCCAGAGCGGGATGCTTTCGTTCCCAGGGGTGCATGAAAGGCAGATGGAGAACACATTTCTTCAGGCAAAAGCCAGAAAACCCACCCTTTTGACAGCTAGATTTAAAACAAGGAAATGTCTGAATAAAACATAAGAGGTTAAAGAACTGATATCAACTTTTTTTTTTTTTTTTTTACAAATTTATTCCCTCAATTTTATATACAATCATTCCAGACTGCTGTACAAAGGTGTAAATGGTCTTTGCTGTGAGTTGTGCATGTGCAGCTTAGTAGACAGGTTTAACATTCAATTTGAATCTCAGTGCAAGTAGGCACTAAAACACCCAACATACCTTCAAGGTATAAAAAGACATACCAGTTTTACAGGTTTCTCCAGCATATTTTGTTACAGTGCAAAATGCTATGAAATAAGGTTTCTTTAGAAAAAAAAATCCATTTAAATTAAACACATATTGCACGTGTCCCATCTGAAAGTGTAAGAAGCTGTACTTACTGACCTAGCTTGATACATTTTTAGAACATTTTTCAACCCGCATGCACTCCTTTCTCCTGGCTATTTGTGCCAAATATGTGTAGTTCTCCCTTCAAATACTAAATAGCTGTTCATAGCTCGAAAGCAATCCCTCTTGAACAGACTACTACAAAAGAAATCACAGCGGATTCATGTAACAAGGAAAATCTACAAAACCCTTTTCAATCTTCTTTCCAGTAGCACTGTAACTAAATACATAGACATCAGTATTCTTTAAAAGCATAATGCAAGTGTATCGAACACCAGCCATTACAGACGCACCCCTATTTTCTGGAAAGGTAGGAAACCTCCAGGTCTACAGGTGTATGTATTTCCACAGTACTTCAAGCTGCTAAGCTAACATTACACCCACAAACACTTTGCGCAACAACACAGGTAGGACTTTTGACTTCTGTACATCACTGGCGGCTAGGTTGCAGGTTGGGTGAGGTGGCACAAAGTTGCATTAACTTAAAGAACAAAGTCTGCTTGGTCTGAAACTAGGCAATGTGCTCTGTGCACCTGCCAAACAAGAAGTAGAGGTGAAGGCTGATAATATTGATCTGGATAGCTTTGAGTTTCCCTAAATCCTTACTAGCCTTGAAATGTAAAGCCACATCTGCATATAAGTGCAAATGCTATCTTTGTGCTTAAGATATTTATTCAAAGCTGAAAGGCAAGGGATTGGCTTAGAAGCAAATTATTTCTTTAGCAAACCAGTATGAACAATGATGCTACTAAAAAAACCTGACACTTAAAAGCAGAGGAAAAGTAAAACACAACAGGGCTAGCTGAATGCTAGTCCATGTCTTAAACAGTTCAGGGTTACCTGCAAAATGCCTCTAACACTTAACTTCCTCCTTCCCCCTATCTCACATTGGAGGCCTGTACTTACTCCTGTTACAAACAAGAAGCGTTTCTTTTCTGCAGACATCTCTGCATTCAATTCAGCTCAGTCATTCAGAACATGGGTGGAAGAAAACCTGATTCCTGGTACTTTGAGATTCTCCAGATCCTCTTCTGGAGCCACAACTGTACAGTACTTTCTAAAGGCAGGTCCCCGTCTTACTTGGCTACTACAGGATATTAAGTCCTTGGTAAGGCTGGATGCTGTTTGTACAAGTAATGAGATGAAATCCTAATTTAACACATTTAGGAATTCTTTATACAGGTAGCATACATTTACACTACTTGTGCGGATCGACTGTTTACAGTTAAAAAACCAGCTGGGCTTTGGGTCAAGAACAAACAGGTGGTGCTCACAGACTGGAAGGCTGCTGGATTACCGGACCTGGTTCACATTCCCGAAGGTCATCTTCCGACCTCATGTACATTAGGAACACAGTGACAGTAGCAAAAGTAGCTGCATTGACAGGAAAAGCACGGAGAAGTGTAGAAGTAAGGCCTCTTGTAAAGACCCTCCAGCCTTCTTCGTGGTAGCTCTTCCTGACACAGTCTAGGATCCCGTTGTACTGTGTAACACCCCCGACGCCATCCGCCTGGAGCCGGGACTTGATCACATCCACGGGGTAGGTGGAGAGCCAGGACACGATCCCTGACATCCCTCCAGAAAACAGCAGTTTGGGAATAACGTAACTGTCTTCAGCTTCACAGCCTAAATACCTGGTCATGCAGTCATAGGTCAAGAAGTAAAAGCCAAAGCTTGGAGTCTCTCTTATTAATGTGGAGACCATGCCCCTGTTGATGCCCCTCAGCCCTTCCTTTCGATAGATTTTGATCAAACAATCCAGAGAATTTTTATAGTTCTTCGTTTTTAGTTTGTATTCACCTGTTCCTTGTAGCTGCATTCTTGTCTTTGCCAACTCCATGGGGCAGCAGATGATGCACTGAATAGCCCCTGCTGCTGACCCCGCAAGGAATTGGTTCAGAGGAGTGTCTTTGCCAAGGGCACGAAGGGTATTTCCTTGTACACCAAACACAAGGGCATTAATGAAGGTAAGTCCCATCATTGGTGACCCAATACCTTTATAAAGTCCAAAAGCCTGATGGAAGAAGGAAAAAAAAAACACAAAAACAAACTTTTTAACAGTAGTGTTGACAGCCTCCTGAAACTGTGCAGAAAATGTCCTTTCTGGCTCTTACTTGTGCTCTAACTTCCCAACAGTGCCAGAAGATCAGTCTAATCTTGCTTTGTACATCACTGCCTAGGACACAAACAACTAAATGTTTTTTAGTGGTACAAATGTCAAAGTCAACCTTTTAGTTATGGTCTTAAAGCTTAAAAAAAAAAAAAAAAAAAAAGCCCACAAAAAAGTCCACACCATTTTCTTTTCTCATTGCTTGCATTCTCAGGAAATTAGTTATTCAAATATATAGTTATTTAAAAGTTAACTTTTCAATGTTAATGTTAAATTTAAACTTCCAACTTACTATCTGGTGAACTTCTAAACTTAAGTTACCAAGCCTGAAAATGCTGATGGAAAAGTTACGTGCTAAGACTAAAGTATCTGCACTGTGGTCATGTGAGGTTCAGAGTATGCTCTTCTCTTGATCTATGATCTATCTTGATCTATATTTGTAGGTTTTTTGAGCAGCTTTCCTTCCCTTCTCATACAAAATATATATGAAGTTTCAAAATACACAAAGCATTAACTTCATACTTACAGATTCTTGCTTTATGATGGACTGAAAGCAATGGAAGGTCCCACGGTAGAGAGGTTTCTCTACATTTTGAACTTGTAGGCGAACCTATAAAAAGTTGTATGAGATACTGATGTGTATGGCAAGAGCAGCTTAACTGGTAAACTAGTGACTTGTATGGAGATTTGCTATAGAAATGTATATGCAAGAGCAAAGGCTGGACACTGGAATGCCATATGTGGCAAAATCATTTATAAACACTTACAGAATGTTTTTAATTATTTGGAGAGGGGCAGGGGGCAAAAAAAAATTGAAGGGAGAAGGGTTATTAACTTATTGTGAAAATTAGAAAACCGGTATCTGGAAATACAACAGGGTACGCTGTTTTCTAGAATTTCAGATTTTCCCATAGTGACTACAACAAGTGCTTTCTTTAGCTGCCAAGAATATTTCTGTCCACACTAAGGAATATCTGTACAAACCTGATAGCATTTTATAATAAATTATTTATAAGTCAAGCATGAAATAGGGATGATTTAAAAGGCTGGAAACTTTCAACAACAACACACCTAGTGTTTCTGGCTACTGGGCTTGGGGCCCTTCACTGAGATCAGATTTTTTTTTCAGAGGTTAGATGGGAAGAGACAAGATATCTTACAGTTGCTTAAGGAAAATAATAAAAAGTCACTCCTCCCTTTAAATCTTAAGTCTGTTTTTTTAACTTGCTGAAAGCAAACAATTTGCAAGGGTGTGGCTGTTTCAAGCCTTTAATGTTTGTAGTAAGTTAACTTTCCTGAAACTGACATGGGATGGCCTGCTGGACAGATGATGCTACTGTTTCTGATGACATTAGGAGACAGTCACATTTTCTAGTTCTTTCTTTAACCTTTAATGTGAAAGTCCAATTCAGGTTTTCCTGCTAATTTGCCTTAAGCACACTTCAACAAACAGAAAGGCTCAAAGTTACTTAGTACATCCAAAACTCTGCGCTGCAATCAACTCAGTAAGCTGGTTTCGCTGGAGTGGTGAAGTTAGATATTTGCCTTTCATCTCCAGCTTGGAGGGCTGCAGTATTCCTGGGAAGATGCTTATCAACCATTTACTGCTGCTGCAACTCCAGGGCAAAAAAAAAAATTCAAGACTCTTATTTTGAACAAAAGAAGGGATTACTAGGTCTCTGTGAGGAATTCCTGACTTTAAATTCTTTTTTATCCCCCTTTGCCTAAAATAATAACAGAACCAACACCACCACAATGAAATAAGATGATGTGGGTCTAGAAACCATCTGGGGATGTGGTTTATCAGAAGTCCCTATTAAGGTTAGCTTTCTTCAAGGGAAAAAATAGTGTCAGCATTTTTGACATTACTACAATGTCATTTCATGTTTTGTAAATCTAAACTTTTGTTTTTAGTGTCCTTTTAGCATGCACATTAGTTTATGTTAGCCATACTCTAAGGCTGAGATCACCTTGGGTCTTCCAAGATGGAAAAGGTTTTAAAACATCTTAGAATTGAAATTGAGAGTAAGCTTAGAGTAGAATTCAAGTAAAATAAATCCTTTTTTAAATTCAAAGTCATGGGGGAGGATGTAGTGGATTTTTAAAAAACTGCTCAAGAAGCAGACCCATAAGCAAAGTCATATACCTTAACAAGTCAGAACTGCACAAAATGTAGGTCTTACTTCATTTATGGTTTTATTCCTAATTTCAATTTAATTTATTGCTTTATTTCAAACCCCAGCTGTAAAATCAGGTGACTTTCAAATGTATAAACTTTGAAATAATTACAGCTTAGGAACCTTCTTACTTTTGCGTGCAGTTATCTTTAACAGTTTAGAATTATCATAGATAGTCTGTATATAGGTTGAGTTTCCTATTGGCATACTATCTTTATGTAAATGATATGTGAAATATTGACCAACTGTAATGTTGTAGAATTAAATATTCAGAAAGTTAAGTACTGACACATCAGGCCTAAGAATGAAAAGCAGCTCTTTGCTTTAAACAATAATGACCACATTAGGGTGCAAACTGGCACCATAGTTACAGGCTGCCAGATGAGACAATGAACATGTACGAAACTTTGTGTTTTAATACTAACTTCAACAAGTTGTAATTTAGTGAGTATACATATAGGAGGGATGAATCAATTACAAAGGTTAACTGTCTATTCTATTAATCTGCCAACAATCATTGTGTTCTTTTATTTTGTTTGTCTTATTTGAAACCACTGTTACCGAGTGTTTAAGTACAATAGTAACATACTGTAATTTCACATTGCTAAAAACTTGCACAGAGGTACTCAAGACTAAAAAAAAAAAAGAAAAAAACAAAACAAAACCTTCTAACAGTCCAAACAATTAATGATGTGTGAAATAGAGTTGTTTGAACAATGGAAGTTTCTTCCAAGGACATGTTGTGGATAAGACCTCAACAACAGTTTGCCTGAAATTCAATTTTACAGCCACTGTGTGGAAGTGCATACAGTGAGAAATGCATACCAGAAAGAGGGTTCAGAATAAGACTTTACATTTTTATTTTCATTTTTAAAGGGATATTTAAACCCCGCTCCCTCCATGTCATAGTTGTAGAAGAGGGACACATCACTTTAAAACTAAAAAGGAAAAAAAGCTTCATAAGTCTTTCAGAGCTTTATTTGAACTATTACATTTTGGAATAAATTAAGACTGAGAGAAACAGAAGTGTTCACCTGGGCTATACTTACTAGGTAACTCTCCCGTGATGAGGCTTATCTCTCATCTACAACAAAGTAACACTTTTGCTGTTAATGAAGACAGCCCCTAGCTCAGAAAGTAAAGGCAGTTAAAAGCAAAAAAGCAATTTTATACATCACATCAACAAACCAGGGATAAGAAGTTTGCCAGCTCTGAGATCAGCTCGCTGGCGGGTTTCTCAGCCTGACCTGCAGGCTCCAGCTCTCTCTGCGTGTCCCACCAGCCCCCTCCCCCTTGTGGAACATGATCACTGGCAAAAAAAAAAAAAAAAAAAAAAAAAAAGCTTAAAAGTCAGGGTGGAAGTAAAATTCTGGCTTATCTAAGAAGCTTTCCCACTGTTCAGTTATATTAAAAATTTAAAGTCTAAGGGGGTGACCAACTAGCCCTTTAAACACTGCAGTACTATAAATAGAGTTAATTCTTAACACATATACATATACAACAACTTATGCATTTTTTCTTTCCTTTTTTTTTAAAAAAAAATAAATGGTTATATTGTTAGTTTTCCCACATACAGGGTGACTACACCAGCTAACAACACAAACATTAGTGTTTTCTCTAACAAAGGGTAGATAACTTTATCCTTTCTAGTAGTATGAAAGCAGTGTTCCACACTGGATTTCATAAAAAGGGTTAAAGTCATCTGGAAACAAACTGCTTTGCTCTACTGTACAGCAAGATGCTTTGTCTTAAGCCAACACATCCATTTTGCATTAATACATCTGCCAGAACTAGCATGGGAGCCCCAGTTTTGCAGTCATTTAAATGTTTAGTTTCATGCAGTATAAGCTGTTCCACTTTAAAAACAAACAAAGAACCCCACACACGCTTAACTTTAGCCTGAGCATAATGTTTTAGCAGTTTTGCTGGCTTCAGTGAAGTGACCCATCACCGAAAGTTAAGCATGTAAAACTGGCCAGGATGGGGGGAGAGGAGACAGCTGTCCCTGTACCACCAGAAAAAAAGTATGCAAGTCTGGATAGCACCATTCCTGAAAATATTTACTCTAATTCAACCCAATTACTTAACAGTCAAACATTGTCAGAAACATACATATAGTCTTTAACTATTTGAGCAGCTTGCACTTGACTAGCAAGGACTAAAATCCACTTGCTAGGAAAATCTGTTCTTTCTGCATCGATTCACCCACGTGGCTAGGGAACATAACATGGTGATGACCCCTGTAATACTATCAGCCCTTTGCACAGCTAAATTCAGTAAGGTAGAGGCATTCCAAATATAGCCACGGCGGGTGGCATGCTGTGTGCTGCAGTCAAGTGATCTGCTGTTAGCTTAGCAGTGAGCATACTGGCATCCCTTGGTCTATTCTTCCAGTCAGAGACTTTAGATAAGGCTGCCAAAAAGCGACTTTAGTCATCATCCTGCTCTGAAAAATGGGCTCGGGCCCCTGGGAATCCTGGCTGAAGGGCCTCAGGAGGTTTAAAATCCTCCAAAAATCATATATTTGAGCAGGCCTTAGCTACCCTTAGTGTGCATAATGCATGCAGTTAACAGAGAATTGATTTTAACTTGGGAAGTTACAGAATATGGATATTACAACACCTCAGAGATACATATGCAGTACCTAAAGGGAAAAAAAAGGCCCCAGACAAGCATCATGCTGTGGATTTTTGCCCACTTACATCCACTGGCTAGTGTAGCAAATTAATGCCTGAGGAGTAAGCAGCAGAGCTTCGGGGGAAATGAAATAAAGCTTTCCATCTAGTGACAAAGTAGGCTGGAGTTACAAGTGCGGGTAGAGGCAGTTCTATCAGTTAGTGGTGAAGGGCTGCAGAAAAGCAAGCTTTGAATAAAATGAAGTTAAATGCAAGATCCTGTTTTCAAATGCCGTGATGTTACTGCACTGACGAACTTGTGGTTTGGGCCAACGTTTGGTCATGTTACAGGGCTGAATCATACATACATACAGGGAATCTGTTCGCTTCTGAAGGGCTGGAGGCTACAAGTCTATGAACCATAGCTCCAGAGGCTTGCTCCAAGCTTTCAATCACAGATTTATGCTGCTACAACATCTGGGGATTTTTTTTTTTCCTCCCCGGCTCCTTGGAAAAACATCAAGTTTCCTACTTAGAGACAAAAATATTTCGTCATCAACCCACCTTGACGGTGTCGAAGGGGTGTCCGACAAGCACTCCGGCAGCACCTGAAACAAAGCAGACAGCATGGTTGTGACCAGCAGTCCCGGCTCCCTGCTGGGATAGCAGCACACGGCGTGGTGGGCAGGCCAGGAGGCTGGACACCTACAGTGTGCTCCCTCACGCCAGTACCAGCTGCCTTTATGCTTCTGGCAGGCTTGGGAGCTCCAGGCAGGGACCGAGCTGTGCGACTGTGGGGAGCGCCACGTCACACGGGATGCTCGGCAGCAGGTCCTGGCCTCAGCCTAAGGCAAGCGCAGGGGGCAGAAACTGCAGATTGCCCCTAAAGCAAATTATTTCATCAACACCCTGCTCTGGTGAAGCGTAGAAAACCCGGAAGCGCCTCTAAAGAAGGAAGAAATAGCTGTCTCTCTGCCCGGTGCCTTTCCAGATGGGTCAGTGGCACCTGCAGAAGGGCTGTCTTTGCCTTCCTATAGCACCGAAGGGATTTTTGGAAGCTACATGCAGGCCTATCAGCCAGGAAAACACAGCTACCAGCTAAAGCAAGGGCTCTGCTAGCTCCACGCTGCTGTGAGCCCAAACCAAAAGA
Source organism: Aythya ferina (assembly GCF_964211825.1). Taxonomy (NCBI): domain Eukaryota; kingdom Metazoa; phylum Chordata; class Aves; order Anseriformes; family Anatidae; genus Aythya; species Aythya ferina. The sequence goes on from NC_140301.1 coordinate 53,085,537, forward strand.
AGTCCAACCCGCTTCTGACCGCTGACAGCGAGGCCACAGGGAGACCTGTGCTGAGCAGACACAAAAAAAATCCCGGTGCCAGGGGAGCACCGCGACCAACCGAGCAAACCCGGTACGTGGCTCCCCCCATCCAACACGCGATTTCCCAGCCGCTAAAAATAGAAAGGGGGGAAGGAGGGGAGGCCACAAGCAGGGGGGCGAGCAGGGTGAGCCCCGCGATGCCTCCACCATCCTCCCCTCCACCACCGCCCGCGGGGGGGCAGCTCCCGGAGCCCCCCCAGCGCTCGCTGCCGCCCCCCCTCGCTGCAGGAAGCCACGGGCGCTTCTTCCCCTCCCTCCCCGTGCCCAAACCCGGCTTGGCGAGGGGCACAACATTTATCATTCCCCCCCTCCCAGCTCTCAAAACACGCCACCCCCTTTCCTTTTCCCCCCATCCTTTAATTTTATATCCATATCATTTATTATTTTTAGCCTCACCGCCGACGCATCCCGCGAGGAAATCCAGAGCCATGCTCAGCACCCTCCTATAAATATATGTATAATCTTTTTTTTTTTTTTTTTTTTAATTTTCCACCCCCTTCCCCCCCCCGGCGGGGCCCGGCCCTTGCGCGCTGCCGCTCCGCGCACTGCCGCCGCCCGCCGCGCCGCCCGCTCTTTCTAGCGCCGGGGCCTCGCCTCCGAGGGGGCGGGCAGGAGGACAACTCCCCCCCGCCGTCCTCAGCCACTGGAGGCCGGGCTGGGGAGGCTCCGGGCAAAGGGCGGGACAGGGATGGGGCGAGGGGAGGGGAAGGGAAAGGAAAAAAGGGGGGGGGAGGACCCGCGGAAGGGCGCTCAGCGCCCTTTCCCTTCCCCTCCCGTCGCCTCCAAGCTCATCCCCTCTGAATCCGGAGGATTTAACCTGCTCCGAACCCGAGGTTAGGGGAGAAATCGAAATGGGAGGTTGGGGAGCATCCTCCCTGCACAGCATCTCAGCCCCGGTGCACCGCACGCTGAGATGTGGCTCCCGCACGCCTGGACTCACTGAGGTTTTTGGGGAGACGTTTCTTCCCAAAAAGAGTAGCCAGGCAGTGGAACAGGTAGTCCAGAGAGGTGGTGGGGTCACCGTCCCTGGGGGTGTTCAAGGAAAGGTTGGACCTGGTGCTTTGAGACACGTTTTAGTGGGTGACATTGATAACAGGGTGATGGTTGAACCAGATGATCTTGGAGCTCTTTTCCAACCCTAATGTTTACCCGATTCTCCCCTCCCGTAGCCTTCTCCCATTTGTGCATTAACTCGACTTTCCCGTTGGCGAACCTTGCCTAGGATCGAGGTGCCCGATGCCAGAGGCTTCCCAGGGGACGAGCGAGCTGTTGACAGCCCCAGCAGGGCGCTCCCTTTGAGCCTCTTGTTATTTCTGCAGGCAATGGGCTGAGGAAGGGCAATACCAGTGGCCTCGAACAATGAGAGGAATACTCGAGCTCTGTTTAGAGTAACACGAGCTCTTCAGGCCTGCAAAGTCAGCTTTTAGGGAATAAATTCCAGAAGCAGATTGAAAAGAGCCTGATTTTTTTTTTTTCTCTCTCTCTCTTTTTTTCCCCCCCCCCATTGTTTTCCATTGTAAAGTTGTCTTTTTCCACTTGTAGCAGCTCACTACAATGACAAAAAAAAATACTTGCAATGGAATACTTTATAATAATGAAGCCAGCTTTTACCTTCTATGCAAAGAAAGCAAGAAAAAAATAACAACAAAGACAAGAATGCTGCTGACTAGATCTGAAACTGCCAGTACAGACCAAGTCCTAAGAACCAGTCACAGACTTAGCAGCTCTTGGACCATCTTTACAGCTAACAGGCAGATAAGATGGACATGCAAACCATTTGGTGAATCCCTGACCTTCCCCATGCCTTCTTGCAATCTTCAGGACACTCAGCTGGGTTCCTTCTCATCCCTAGACACTGTCGAATCAAACCAAACACCCAGGCACCTCCCAGACACGTTGGATTCCCTGATGGATTCCCTTACCTGTCCCATTTGGGGCTGAGCAGCTGTTGCCAGAGAGCCTGTAAGCAGGCTGGCCCTGCCTGCTGGCTGCATCTCTGGTGGCTTTGGGAGCCCCCCAGCCCTGCTGTATCTCGCACCATTCTACATCCCAACAGGGAGTTGCAGCCTTGCTGAGCCCATGCTCTTGAAGCCAGTGCTTGAAACCAGACAGAAAGCCCCGGGCAGTCCCATAAACTTAGACTTGTTCCTTTGTACGCATCTGCCTTGTAGCTCAAGCCTTGGAAGGATCAGCTTGGCCTAACACATGCCTTATCTAAGTGTTTGTAATCTGTTATTCCAATCCTCTGATCTGGCAGGCAATCTGCCTCACAGGAATTACCCTCTCCACCAGAAGTGTTTCGTAATTGTAATGTTCGCCCACAGTGGGCAGGGGAAAAAAATTATTTCCTCTCTCTTTGCAGACACTTTCTAGGTTAGCTGAAGACAGTTTCAAATCTTAGTCTTTTCTTCTCTGAATTATAGTGATCATTATTTTTTGATCTCAGATTCTTGTTAGCCTCCTTTATTCATTTGATTTGGATTTCCTTGAACTGCTCCCTGAAACCTTCCTGAATGAGTAACGGGCAATTCCTTTGGGTATTTGCAGACAACGCTTGTTCATATATCTGAATAAAAGAGTTGCCTCCTCTCCTCTCCTCTCCTCTCCTCTCCTCTCCTCTCCTCTCCTCTCCTCTCCTCTCCTCTCCTCTCCTCTCCTCTCCTCTCCTCTCCTCTCCTCTCCTCTCCTCTCCTCTCCTCTCCTCTCCTCTCCTCTCCTCTCCTCTCCTCTCCTCTCCTCTCCTCTCCTCTCCTCTCCTCTCCTCTCCTCTCCTCTCCTCTCCTCTCCTCTCCTCTCCTCTCCTCTCCTCTCCTCTCCTCTCCTCTCCTCTCCTCTCCTCTCCTCTCCTCTCCTCTCCTCTCCTCTCCCATAACATTTTATCATTGAATTGTGGGCAGCCAGTGACCCATTATATGCCCAGCCCCTTTTCAGACCAGCTGTGTGCAACAATTTTGTACTTGCACAGTTCCTATTTACCTAGTTATTCCCAGCTGTCCGTGCTAAATTGCTTTTTCCAGATGGTTTTTCCAGTTCGTCAGGATCACTGGGTTTCTGACCTTGCTGTTGGTGTATGTGCAGCCCCTCCCAGGCTGCTGTAATCTGTGAAGGTCTGTCTTGTCCCTGCATGCTCAAGCTGTTTGTAATAAGATTCATTTAACGCTACCAAACCCCACTATGGCAGGCACAGATGTCAAGTTGCAGAGGGTGGGGGCACTCCGTAAGTTAGCACAGGGAACATCGAGGGCTCATTGATAAAAAGTTTGAGACCTCAAGAGTTGGTTGACCAAGGGATGAACATGGACTTGATCCCACACTGGGGTTTCCTTTTCTTCATTTTTTCTTCCCTGGATTTTTTTTTTTCCTGTTTGAGTTACGTTTGTGAGGCAAAGTTTATGGATAAAGCGAGGTTATTGAGCTTCCCTGTAGGGAGGACAACAGCTGTGAGCCTGTGTAGGTGCTTGTATTTGTGTGTGATGCCTGTAGGAGCTCTGTGATAAAAGGGAGGAAGTCATAGAGCTCTCACTATTTGTCACTATTACTTAGGCCAGATGTTTTGCCTATTGATCCAGGGCCTCATGCATGCAGTAAAGATACAGTTTTGCAGAAGAGAGCTTACTGATACTCATACAAACCCATATCTGATGTCTCTTTTCACTCACGCTGTTTCTCTAGGCAGTTCAGCAGCTGTGTCTGATCCTGTGCCCACCCCGCTGATGCGTGACGCCTCCGGCTCACGGCGTGACTCAGGCGTTGGTGGGAGCTCTTGTGCCCTTCAGGCTCCATGGATCCAGCTCAGCTGTGGCTGTCTTCCTTTTCATTCTGCTGAGGCAGAGCCAAGCACGGTTCCCTGGAGAGTTGGGGTGAGGAAAGCTTGTGCTTTTCTTGATTTCTTGTTGGGAAGGATTTAGCAACCTCTCTGGACAGTGAAATGTGAACTCACCAAAGAGAGGGCCTACCAGCTCACACAGCCTGAGAGAAAAGATTAGTTATAGTTTAATGTCATCCTTAAAAGACCTTGTTCCCTTTGTCCCATTGCCTTTTTGGTCTGAACTGTGGCTGTGCAGGTGGAAGAAGCTTTGTGGCTGTGCAGGTGGAAGAAGCTTTGTGGCTGATGCTGGAGGGCGAGGCAGGAGCACAGTTCTCACTTGGTTCTCATGCAAGAAGCATTGCTGTCAGCTTCGTTTTGACCTTGGTGGCACCCAGGCAAGATCTGGGAGAAGGTGAACTCCATGGACACCTGGAAGTGGGAAGTGGGAGAGTAGGTAGGGAGAGGAAGAGATTTGGAGAGGTGGAGAAAAAAGAAGCATCAGGGCAGGACTAATGCTGCAGGTAAATGAAACACAGAGAAAGGGCAAAAGCAGAGCAAGTTAGGAATGGCATAGAAATGTGAGGTTATGATAAGCTTGTAAAAATCCTGGTATCAGTAGTGTGCAATAAAGTACATAGTGTTGATCCAGATGTTATAAAATCTTGAAATCTTGTTTGTGAGTCTGGCAACAACAACTGGCAGCGTCCCAGCAGACATCTCCCACTATAATATGGAGAGTGATGGGACTGGGGGGTCTTCTGTTTGCTCCCCAGAGTTTCACTGGGACTTGGTCAGCTCTGGGACCAGCTGTCAGGAGAATTTCCTTTCATATAGCCCTTTGCCATTGGCCTTTTTTTTTTTTTTTTTTTTTCCCTAAGCTAAAGCATCACTACATCATCACAACTTGAGTGCTCATGACAGTATCCAGAGCAACTCATCCAATTCTCTAGTTCTCTCTTTATTTTGAGCTGGGGCTGGGGCTGCACTTCTCCTTTCTAACACCTACTTTGGCTCTATGAATCAAGCTTCAAAGGCTGTCAGAGGCAGCATCTCTCTGTACCCTGCTTATGACGTGAACCTGGGTGGGTGGCCATGAGCACGCAGCCATATGAGTGTTGCATCTACACTAGCAAACTGCTTGAAAAGAAAATCTTTCATTTTGCAAAGTCCAACACAACCAGGCTTAAAGTTCAGCTAGTGCTTCACCAAGTGGCTGACCATCTAAAGCAACAACAAATAAACCAAAACAGTGAAATAAGAGAAAGACTAGGATGCAATGTTAAGTACGAAAGAAAACCTTAGAAGCTGAGGTACTTTGTGGAAACACCCACTGTCTTTTCCATGTAAAGTCACTGAGCTTGTGTGGATCCATGTCCACTCTCTTAGTTTTCCTAAGCACTGTTGCATTCATAGCACCACTGGGAGTTATGTTACTGACTCAGGTCATTAGGATACTCCAAATCCTCAGGAAGCAGCTGCCTTTGAAGGCAGAGCAGCTATGGTGTTATTTGTAGTGGACTAAAAGTCTTTATTATCCATTAACTTTATGACCTTGGATGGCTTTAAGGTCTTCTCTGATGTTACTATCCCACTGGCTTCAAAGGTACTGTATATCAAATGTTGAAACTTCCCGGCCTGATAAAATCCCTTGATAAGACAGGTATTTAAAAGCATGAGCTGCAACCGATCCATTTGTACAAGAGTCAAGTGCTGATGAAACAGCTGCTTTGCTTACAGACCTGCTGACAGACAGGGTCTTGGAGACACCCCCAGATGTCCCGCTTGAGATCCCAGACTGCGAAACCCTTCAGCCCCAGGGGTGCTGAGCTCCAGAGAGGCAGAGGGTGTCTTGGTGTGCTGTGAGCTGCAAGCTATCCTGAAAAGACTGGTATAGCTCCAACTTTCCATGCTTTATCCCAGTGAAGTGGAAACACATTTATTACTGGGCACACTTTTCCCTCTGGAAAGCAGGACCCTCACAGCTCCAAGCAGCAGGGGTCAAGGTCTGACACATGCCTCCTGTTCCTTGTCTCAGCCTCTGCAAAGTGTGCACAGTGTGTTTAGTTCAGGGAGTTAGTTTCCAGTGCACCCATCTGTGGGAAAGGTAGGGGGAAGAAGCAGAACTTGTGATAAAATGGTCAGCATCTGGCCATCCTGAGGAAGAATCCATCCCTGCTCACAGCCAGCTGTCTTGCCTCTTGTTTAAAATATCACTCCATAACCATCCCCCTGGTGCTCCCCTGGGAGCAGGTGAGAAATGAGCAGGCCACAAAACAGGAAAAAGCTGCCCAGAGTCAGCATTACCTCTAATTTCAAGCACAAAGGTGTATATTGACTTCTGGGAAATAAACTGCTCTGTCTTTTCCCCTTTAGTCATGTTTCTTTTAAGCAGCCAGCTAATGAAGGCAGGTGACCCCACACAAACACCTCCCTCCACCCTTCATGCTGGGTCTTTTCTTCTCTCTTCATAGGTCCCACCTGTGTTCTCAGGCCTGTGCTGGTGCTACAATGGCTTTCCAAGATGGTAATAATTTTTGCATGTGCATTTGGGGAAGGAGTTAGGTCCAAAGCACCTGAGCTGTTATGAGGGCTATATTCTTTGTTTGCTGCAGGTGGAACGAGTTTGTTTGCTTCTGGCCTCTCCTGGAGAAAGCACGGGACACTTTGCATCTGCATGCAGTCAGAGATATGGAGAGCAGGGCTCCAGCAAACACTAAGGTGTTTGGCAGCACAGTTTTAAGATGCCAGCCACCACAGAGAGGCACACTGAGATAAGCGGGTGTGAGCTGAGCCCCGTTACCTGATTTAGTAACTGTCAGCCGAGTAGCTTTACCCATCCCTTCTTCTGTGTATTAGCCAGTCACTCTGCAAATACACTTGTTACTGGTGACAGTGAGCAAAACCAAAGCTTGTTGAGAAATCACCCAGAAAAAGAAGAGAGAACTCAGTAGCTGGCATCTTTATAGCATTTTCCAGTCTGGACTTACAAACAATATAACCTAAGCCTCAGGCTGTTTTGGTGAAGCAGAAATGTGCAGTTGTGCCCATTTCACAGATAAGGAAAATGATTTGTCCTTGATTCCTAGGAGATGAGGAGGCAGAGATAGGAGGAGAACTTCTGCCTGCCTCCTGTCTGTCTTTTCAAGCCAGCCTGTTCTTACAGGAACCTTTCTGTGAGGCAAATGTTTTTTCGCTGCCAGCAGCTATACAAATACACTTGCAACACTGTGTACTTGAAATCCTCTGGCATGCTTTGTATCCACATGCAAAGTCAATTCTGGGAGACCAGGTCTCTGGCAAGAAGCAAAATGCTAAGTTACTTCACAGTGTAGGCGCGCTGTATGATGCACCAGTCAGTAACGCATGAGAAGGGAGAGCCAAAGAAAAGTGGGAATATGTTGTAAGGCAATACCACTAAGGTGTATGGACAGACATTTCTTGGCCTGTCTTCAAGACAGCTTCCTGCTCAGCATCCAGCTCCATATGGAATATGGTTGTTATTGCATTCATGGCACACAAAAGGCACCTATTTCTCAGAAACCGAAAGAACAGGCCTAACAGCATGACTAATGCACCTCTGTGGAAACTTCCCAAGTACTCCACATGACAGGCACTCATACAGCTCCTGAACAGACGCCAAGGAAAGGACAAACAAAGGGTGATAAGTGAGGCTGTGAACTTCATGTGGTATTCAGAGACTAATGCTGTTAGCCCCAGAGTCTGAGTGTTCTCTGCTAATGCTGGGGGTGTTACTGAACAGGCTATGCAAACTGCTGGCTTAGTCTTCGATTTTTCTCCAGCTCGAGCCCATGGAAAAGGTCAGATTAATATCTGAGGCACATAATTGAATGCTGGCTGATGAAATAGGTCAGTATTTCTACTTGGATTGTGTACTCTGCTGAAAAGATTTATGGCAGACATCCCTGAGTGAGTATTGATCAAGCTTGTGTGGGTACCAGTAACTTTTCACTCACAACTATATGGGGATCTTCACGGGCATTAAACTTGCTTTGCAGCATAGTTTTTAAGGGAGGTGCTTTATTTTTGTTTGAATACAATAATTAATTCAGCATAATTTCACTTGTTCTCTGCTCCTGCAAGATAAAAATCTTCTTAAATTTCTCTGTATACATCCTGTCTTAGCATAAGCTCATAATAATGCTGGTATTTAAAAAACATTCTCTTTTCTGAACACATTGGTGCCAGTTTTGGCAGTTAAGTATCTTTATAACAATCTTTCTCATGTGACTTCAGCAGCTAAACTCCTAAATAATAATGGTTTATAGTTCTAGAGCTGGAGTTTCTTCTGAGTTTCCAGGAAGTGTTGAGGTTATTAAATCATATCAGATCAGGTAGTTCAGACAGGAAGAAAGGCTGCAGGCTAGTCAAAATAATACGGCTTCCCGTATGTTTTTCACTGCTGTAAAGCAGAGGTCTAAGGTCTCTGTGGGGATGCACGCACTGGGAAAAAGGCAAATCCACAGATACTGGAGAGAGCACAGATTCTGCAACAACATCATCAGTGGATCTTGGTGCTTGCCACTGCTCCTACCAGAGCTGTTTTGCAGCCAAACAACTGAACGACTCCTGCTGCTCATGAAAGGTTTGAGGGCTGTGTATTAATATTGTCATGACAAATAAATAGTGTATTATTGCCAGGTGGGTAAAAGGAGACGGAAAGGGAGACTCCCTGCTGTGGGAGCAGGGGGAGGGAGCTCCTGGCTTCCCAAACCTGCTGCCAGGTCACTGGCTACACCTTCTCTTCAAGTGCAGAAAATGTACAAGAAGTTGGAAGGCTGGCTCAGCATGTAATTAGGAAGTCAATAACTGTCCTGCCATCCCCTTCCTCCATCACAGCCCTTCCAAAGTGCAATCACTCTCAGCTGGCATAAAGTCCTGTACAGGCTCTGGCTGAGATGGTTCACTGTCACCTTTCCTCCTTATCGTAAAGATTAGAATGTGGGAGGAGGATTTATACAACATTAAAAAGAACCACGAGAACCATGGGAGTTTGTGAAGGGTGGGTGCTAATGTTGGTATTTCCACCTTTTCCCATGATTTACTCCTGAATAGTGGCTGACAGATGTCTGACAAGAGCCTGAAATCCTTGCAGTGGCTTCATGGCAGCAGGAATAGAGCACACTGATTGTGCTGATGAGAGGATTAGTTACAGAGAGATTGAGTGACTTGCCCAAAGCCACGCAATAAATCTGTGTCACTTCTTAATCACTTGCAATCATCATCTTCACCTCCCTTGTGGGAGTGCATCATCTTCCCTTCCCTGGGAAGTTGTGCAGAAACATTACATCCTCCTATCAGCTTTCTGGAGGCAAAATCACCGATCATTTATACCTGGCTAAAAGCGATGCAGTGGCCAATGCTCAGAGTGGCTTCCTTGCTGGTTTTGTTTGTCTTGCTATAAAAGCTCTGCAGTAAATACATGAGTCCTTGGCATTGTTGGCTTTTCATTAATACCCAAGATAAAGCACAATGAGACAATTTGATCTGAAGCGCAGCTGGAGCCAAGAGGTCCCACCCCCTTTTCCACCCACCAGCGCACAAGCCAAGTGCCAGGACCTGCAGCTCATAGTGCTGGTGTCACTCTTCCCCCTCCTGCAATTTGCAAACAGCCCAGTGACGTAGCGGGGCTGTGATGTTTGCACAGCCTCCGCACTGAAGGGTTTTCTGAAATGAACTGGGGAGGAGTTGGTGGGCATGCATGTGAGTGTGATACTAGGCAGTGCAAGGGGAAGAGAAAATGCAGTAAGGCAGGAATGCTTTCTCTTCAGATCTGGCTCAATAAGTTAGCAGGTGGTTGCAGAGGCGAGAGGACTGGCTTCTCTTTCCCTTTGCAGGGTGGATGGAGCTGGAAAAGTCCTGGGAGCAGTCTGGGGAAGAAGAGGGATGCTCCTGCTGTTATGTCTCACCTAAAAGATGCCACTTACCATTGCTTACCCACCTACAGCCTCCTCTATCCACCTTTGCCTTTGCTCCATACGCTTGTAGCAGCCCTCTAACCTGGGTGCTGCTTTGACCGTGGTGCTGTTCCCTGTCTGGGTGAGCAGGCAGCTGCCTCCTCCTGCGAGCAAATGGAGTGTTTCATCCATCATGTGCTGTGCAGAAACTAAGCTCTTCCTCTCTTTTCTATCACTTCATTTCATAATTTGCAGATTGCTTCATATCATCAGATCTGTCTTGTCATCTGACAGCACCTTCCACACTGCTTTTTCAAAATCTCCTGTGAAATTCACCCATTTTGAACAAATCACTTCTAAACACTTTGCTTCTGAAGAAAAGATTTTTGAGCTATTTACAGCAGAGTCCTGCCCCTTGTAAAGGATCAAAGTGTTTGTGGTATTTATCAGACTTCCTACGGTGTGCTTTGAGAAGACCGCCAGGGCTGAGACCAGGCACTTGCTCTGCATAGATGTAGCTCATGATGTTTAGTGCAGGCTGGAGTAGCAGCAATCTATGCCAGTACTTAGATATTGTGTTCCCTGCATGAAAGGACAACAGGAATGACTCACATTTGGTCTTCTGGAAGAGAAACTTGAAGATCTCCCTGAGAATTCAAGATAGCTTTGGGCTGGATTTTTGGGGCTGTCTTTGTTGATCCGTGGCATTGAGAGGGCTGAATGTTGATGTGTGTTTCTAACAAGGCTGGCATCTGGGAGCTGATGTATCTCTGAAACCTGGAGAAGAGGGGATGAAGGAGGAAGCTCCTTCAGCAAGGTGCACGGGACAGTGCTCTGTGCCTCTAGGAGGACTCTTGGCACAGGAGGCTGAATCTCTGCCCTAGGACCTTTCTCCTTAGGAGGGCGTTGGTCTGTACTGGGTGTCTGCAAGGACAGGAGGGAGAATTGCCAATCCCAGTACCCACCAGTGCAGGAACCTTGTGGGGACAAGAAGAGTCCTCACCACACCATTGGACTGTGGGGCTGGTGCCTTCTCCCTGCAGCCTGCAACTGCGTCTCAAGAGGAAAGCAAGCAGCGGTCGACTACTTGCTGATCGGGGAGTGCTAGCAGGTGACAGTGTATACAATAACACGTCTCCAATGGGATTTCCTTCACTCTGAATTACTTCCCCAGTACTTGCTGGTGTACGGATGCTTCACCCCTCGCGTGGGGCTGCAGTTGCAGAGGGCTCTGCCCTCGTGTCCATCACATGGCTGCCGGGCTGCATGACTCACACGTGGCTGAAGGGGACGGCAGCGGGTGTGGGTGGCCACACACCCAGGAAGAAGGGCTGGAGACTACAGTAGCAGAGGCATTTTCCTGCTGTGACATTCCTCAGGGCTTGTATTACTCTGCTAAGAGCCCGTGAGGCGAATGTCCATGACGGAGCTCTGTGCTCGTGTCCTCCCGGAGCTGGCTGCCCTCAGCAGCAACCTTGTGGGGTGAGGGGGAACATTTCGAGCACCAAAATGTCCCTCTTTCAGACAGCCTTCTTCTGAGACACAGTTGTAGAGCAGTTCCAGACATGTGGGAAATGTTTTCTTCTGGTGCACTTCACCAAAATGACTGAAGGTTATCCAAGGGCTTGAATCTAGAGTCTGCTTCGTGCCATGCATAACAGACATTTTGATTGAAACATTGGTGTCAGTGAAGGGAAACAAAACAAGTGGTTACTTTCCTGTTGGAAGGGAAAGGTTTTGTTTGTTTTTCAGTCTCAGAAGTTTTCAGAGCTGAAGAAGGTGTAAATTTTGCTTGGCTGTTGCACCGTTTCATGGGAAGTATTTATTAGCCCTAATACTTCAGGCAGCCAGTCTCTATTTTCTTGCTGGGGTTGCGTCAGTCACTGCAGTATCTAGAAAAATCCCCGCCCCCACAAAGCCCCCAGACATGTGATGGGAGGAACACATGGTGGCACTTTTCACGGTGGGAACGTCATGAGTTTCTTCACTTTGCCTGGAAGCAGCTTCCAGAAAAGCGACACCGAGCACCCTTGTCTAACCAGTGGTCCTGAGGACGCTGCTCCCTGCAGGTACCGCAGGCTGCAGGCTCCCTGGCTGCCCACCCACAGGGACCGTGTCCTTGTCCCCATGTGTCACCGAGACGCCAGGTCCCACACCCTGTCCCGCTGCTGGAGGGGGGCCACAGGGATGTAATACTCTAGTATGAGGAGCACCTTTCCCCACACTTGGCATGTACAGGCTGCTGATGCACCATGAACAGCTCCAGCACAGTCACCAGAAGTAACAAGGGAGGGCTACTGAATAACCTGGTGCGTTTCAGCAGCTACATTGCCCTCTCTCTAGGTAATATTTTACTTCTGTTTTTATGTTTCTGCTGTCCTCACATGACATTGCACTGGAGAATAAAATATGTTCTATCAAGCGTAGCGTGTGTGCAGGGAAAGATGCATAAGAAATCACAGAAGACAAACTGTTAAAATCCTTTAATTTTTGGTTCCCAGAAAATCCAAGCTCTCACGGTAATCTGTGCTATATGTCACTAACACTTCCAGAGCATACACTTCAGAGAGAAACAGGGTCTTGTGAAATGTGCAGGAGACTTAGCACTGGGGATGAAAGTCCTCAGCTCCTCTGTGAAGCCAACCCAGGGGGGCAGCAGCCGTGAAATTTTCTTTTCACTTTGCTGCCAAAATGCCTTGGCTCTGACCCGGGGAAACCTCATCAGGAGAAGTACAATTCAGGTCACGGCTTGGCAAGCCCTTTCACTGCATCAGGACTTTCAGGTTCATTGGGGGCAAAACTTAACCTCTTCTGCACACACATGGCAGCCCTCCAGTGCAGGGCTCTTGCACAAAAAAAAGAAAAAAAAAAAAAAAAAAAAAAAAAAAAAAAGAGAAAAAAGGCAATATGGCATTGGCATGAGCTTCATGTGTGCTAGGAAGTATTGCTGGATATGTGCATTCACAGTGAGTAGGTAATCGTTTATGGGGTTGTAGGTAGGGCTTTAGGGCCAGTTGTGTGGGGAGGACATCCAAGGAAAATTCCCTGGGGATGGATTCCCTGATGGGAAGGGGGTCTGCTCCGTCAGGAGGGAGGGATGGGGGCGCATCTCCTACACAGCCACGGTGCTGCCTCTTCGTGATGCAGGGTGAGAGTGTCCTCCGTCAAACCCGAACCAGGCTGGCTGCTGGGGTTAATGAGTGCAATGGGAAATGGCCCTTTCACAGCCAGCCTTACCCTGCAAGGCACCACCCCTTGTGATTTTCCAGGCAGAAAGGCTCTGGCGCAGCATTGCAGGGTTCGGGGGATTACTTATTCACTGTGTTCCTGGAACAGCTCCAGCCTTCCTGTCCCTGCCTCCAGTGTACAAATTCATCAAGTATCCACAGGGCTCACAATCCCCCGCGGCAAGAGAAGGCAGCAGGGAGGTGATTCATATCGCAGAGCACACCGTCTCTGAAGGACCTGCAGGATTCGGGGAAGGCTGAGCCGGCATCCTCCCTTCTTCCACCTCCCTAACGCTTGTTCAGGGTAATTAAGGCAGCAGACTCGGTCTGGATGGATTTCATTGCCGGGGCCATCGGAGGTAAATAAATAAAGTGGTGCTTGTTGATGAAAGCGGGTAGCTGTGTTTCCTTGCTGCTAAGCCACCGGGCAGGTCGCAGCGGCAGAGCCAGGAGTCTTTCTGCGGGGGCTGCTTGGTGAAACCCTCTCCTGCTTTAACAAGTGGGCAATGTCATCAGGGCAGAGAGCGCACTGAAATTGCCTTGTCTGAGGTCATTGCCCTGCAATCTGCTCCCTGATTCCAGCAGGAGGGAACGAGAGACAAAGTGGGACACGCTGCGTGCGGACACAAAGCAGCGGGTACAGCCCAGGCAGTAAATCCCAGCGTGGCCGAGGGGGTCCTGGCAGGGGCTGGCTGTGGATGCTGAGGACAAGGGGGGGCTGAGGACACGGCTGGTGAGGTGGGAGGGGTGGAGGCTCGGCTTTGTCGCAGCCAGGAAGGTCTGAGTGAACGGCATGTGCGTGGTCTCAGGCTGAGATGCGCTGGCAGCTGCTGTGGTTATTTCTGTGCAGGCGTGTTACATAGCAGGCTTCAGTATGGGAGAAAATAGGTTAGCTGCACTTCAAAAAAGGAAAAGGAGAAATGTGCTATTTCATTTCAGACATTTTTAGAGCACATGCTACTCAAACCCAGCTTTATTTTAAACCACAACATATAGGCACCGGGCTCGTATCTCTTCTGAAATCTGCCTGCCAGATCTAGCCTGGCATCGCGTACCAGGACAAGAGGCTTGGGGTCGCCGCTGCCAGGGGCCAGGTAACCCGGCCACATGGCTGGGAGGCCCAGCCCAAGCCTGCACGTCAGAGCTGCTCAACTGGGATGACTTTTGCCCTGCTGCCCCTTTTTGCTTCTTGGTGCAAGCAGGGTGAGGCTCGGTGTCTCAGCAGCATCCAGCCCCGGAGGTGCTGGCTGCTTCAGGCTTTGGCCTTCCTGGGGTGCCAGGGGACCCTGTTTGGGAAGGGCCCCTCCTGGGAGAGGGGGATACAGCCAACCCCTTCCATGACAGCTTGTCCCTCTCGTCTTTCCTTGCTGAGGAAATCAGAGGGATTCACCAAACCTCCCCTGATGGGTGATGTGAATGGCTGGGCTGGGCTGTGTTTGATGGTTGGAGACCTTTGCTTTTGTTGGCACAGCTGTAGCTGAGCCACTTAAGGATAAACTTAATTGTAGTGCCCTCTGCCCAGCACCAGCTGTGTGCCACCCAGCTGCACACCGAGCATCTCCCCTGGGCACCCTGGGAATGGGCTCAGCTGGACAGGGTGCTGGCTGCGGCTCTACCTGGGACCAGGAAAGGGCCTGCTTGTCTTAACATATTTCACTGACCCCAGGCTGTCTGAGAGCAGGGTTTTCCATCCTGTCATCTGTGTCCAGCTCAGTTTTTTTCTAAGATGTATAATGCAACTTCTCCGTGGCAGACAGGACTGTTTTCTGCTGTGCTGTTCCCTGCTGGGAGCTTACACAAAGGCTTCTGCAAGGTAACCAAGCTTTGGGGCCTACCCCAACATGGGACAGCTTTCAGGGCTGGGACAACTTTTCTGTGGGAACTGGGATGTTGTTTGTGCTGAGTTTACTTCACAGTTTGTGTTTGTTAGAGCTGAAGCAGTTTTTGTGTTCCCAAGGAGGCTGCAAACCCAACTGAAGTGCATCAAACTACTCAAGAGGCAACACAGATCACAACAGAATCACAGAATCACAGAATGGCTTGGGTTGGAAGGGACCTTGCAGACCTTCTTATTCCAACCCCCTGCATGGGCAGGGACACCTCCCACCAGACCAGGTTGCCCAAAGCCCCATCCAGCCTGGTCTCCAGGGATGGGGCACCCACAGCTTCTCTGGGCAGCCTGTGCCAGTGCCTCTCCACTCTCTGAATGAAAAATTTCTTCCTAGTATTCAATCTAGACCTACCCTCTTTTAGGTTAAAACCGTTCTGCATTGTCCTATCACTCCTCTCCCTGACTCCTCTGTTGGCTGCAGAGTTGTGATCCTGATCTGTTTTCAGAGTGTTTTGGACAAAGCATGGCTTGAGTACCTCAGAAAAGCAGCAGAGATGCTGCCCTTCTGAAACCCATGTAACCACCCAGCCTGGCTCAGGCACCTGCACAATTGTTGTGCATCTGCTCCAAGCTATTGCTTCTGTGTCCATGGGACAGGGTCAGCATCTTCAGCCTGGAAAGCAGTGAGCTGCTGCTGTGCCTCCAGGAGACAACATCATGTGAGAAGCAAGCTTAGTAGCTATGGAGACTTTCAATAACCAATAAATGGGTGGGATGCCCCGGAAAGCAGGTTATCTGCAAGGATATCCTTCCCAGCCAATAAAGCCAGCTATGCTTTGAGAAAGAGGTTGAACCAGAAATCTCCTGAGGTCCTTTCCAGCCTGAATTTCCCCATGTGTGTTTTCTAGCCCTGCTCCTGCAGCAGCCCACACCTGGCAGAGGATGTGTACCGATGCCTGGGGCTACCGCTGACCTGGGGGTGACCCGACACTCGTCCCAGCAGCAGGGATTTGGGATGGGGCAGCTGAGTCACCCAGCACCGCCCCAACAGGGTGGCAGAGCTGTTGCACACCCTGGCTTCCCTGCACCCTGCTGCGAGGTTACACAGCAGGCACACGCAGCCCAAGGGCAGATAAAATAGCCCACCTATGGAGGGAACGTGCTGTCTCCTTGTCCCTACAGCTAAAGCAGCCCTGCTGGCCACAGCCAGGGTCACGTTACTGGAAGGAGCCCAGCTTCTTGAGGGTATGGGACAGTTCTTATGCTCTCAACTCTTCACAACATAAGGACCTTTGGAAATTGCTGTCTACCCATCCAAAGCACAAAGCCATGATCCCTGCTGCTTCCAGGGTCTTGGAGCCAGGACTGTGCCCCCGCTGGGAGCTGTTGCAGGCCAGTGGGCTCTGTGTGGGGCTACTTGCTCTCTGCTGCCTGCTATTACAGTGACCAGGACCCCTCCTTGTTTTAGTTTCTTGGCCAAAGTGGCCTGATTGTGAAGAGAAGGTGAGATACCTGTTTTTGGGATGTGTGCGTTGGGGAATCTGCAGCCCCTGCTCAGTACCTGAGAATGTCCCAATGCAGTAGGTGTGACAAGCAGCTCCCTGCAGCCCGCTGGGGATCCCTCACCTGGCTTTGCCATCTCTTTCCCTCACAGCCGGGGGGTGCCCCATAGGACCCCTCTCCCTGTATGCACGCTAGGTTCTGCCAGGTTCTGCCTCGCAGACAGTGCATGTATGGGTCATGTTATCTTTGTCCCAGGTTATTAATATCGGGTGACATCGTGCGGAGCCCTTCCTCCTCAGCCTTTGACAGACTTGGCTGGGCTCCTTGGCTCTTAAAACTTAACTGCCTTGGCTCATAGGGAGCACAGTTCACAGGAGGCCCTGGTTGCTCGGAGGTGTTGGGGCTCACGCCTCCACTTTGGTGGAGGCAGTGAGAAATTCACCTTTATGTTCTCCCCCCACTTGGTCAGTCCTTGAACCAAGGTGTGCGTTGGGTTGAGCAGCAGAACTAAGCAGGTTGGTTTGGGGCAAACAAACCTGTGCTTGCTGCCTGGTGCCAGCCAGGAAGCTGGCATGGGGCAGGTGGCCCCGGGTGACTCGGTGCGTTGTCACTGCTGTGGCTGCTCCAGTCCTTCCAGCTGGGTTACATGTGCTCCGCCCTCTTCCAACCTTCCCTCATTTTGGTCCAGAAATACAGAAAGTCATTTCTTGGCCTTTTTTTTTTTTTTTTTTTTTTTTTTTTTTTTTTTTTTTAACCTTTGCTGTTATTTATCTGGGGGCAGACAAAGTCTCTTGCAGAACAACCCTCATTTTCCTGCAAGCAGGGCGCTGTCCGTTGTTTTTTTTTTTTTTTTTTCTGAGTTGTGCACTTCAGGATTGCTTCCCAGTGACTCCCACCAGCAGCTGCTGCTTTCCCCCAAAACACGGCAGCATTTCCAGAGCTCCCAAGCCACCATGTGCGATCACAGATGAATGTACTCAGTGAAACACCCACAGCAACTACTGTATTTTTAAATAACTTTTATTTTTTTTTAAGAAGAAGTCACCAGGAGGCTGTTTCCAGCTGTGCACTGTGTCTCTGACTGCCCTGACAGGCTCACTCACGAGCTCGATCTCCGTGTAAATGACTCACGGGGGTACAGCACTGCTGTCACCCAGCATGATCCCCTCTCAGCTCACTTGGCATTCATAGACTGGGAGGAATTTAGCTGCTCAGGCCCCCTGCCCTGTCCTGTGGCGGTGAGGCAGGGATGGAGGTTGAGCTACTTGTTGCCATGTCCATGCTGCAGCTCCTTCACTTTCCTCCTCTGCCGCCAAGGCAGAGATGTCTGATAGGATTAATGCGCTTCCAGCACCGGTGGCTATTTTAAGGTCTTGAGCTGAGGCTGGGTGTCAATGCAGGGCTGACAAATCCCCCTAGCATGCTGGAAATGCTGCTGCTCTCCCAGGCAGCTGCATGCAGGGTGTGCTGCTGGGCACGGCAGCTTTGTGTATACCTTCACTGCGCCTTTATCCTGCCCTGTCCCACACCAGCCTGGGCTCCCATGTAAGGCTCTCTCTTCCCTCAAAACTTTGCTTTTGCTCCTTGCTTTGCTTTTGCAGTGTACAAAGTGTTTGGTGCACATGGGAGATGCCCTTCAGAGGCTTAACCCAGTGAATCAGTGCTGATGAAAAACTGTAAAACCCAGTGACGTCCTCAGCCAGGACTCCAGCTGTGCCCTGTGGAGTGCAGCCAGGAGGCGGCCTGTCCCTGGCATGCAGGAGGCAGTAGGAGCACTGCTGCTCTCTTCGAGGCAGAAGACAGGTAGCTGAGAGCCTGTAGTGCCCAGGGACCACCCCTCTCTAATAAGTGTCCTTGTAACTATTGCTTTTATTCCTTAATATTTCCAAGTCAAGCCTAGAGAGCCACAATTGTTCCAGATCCCCCTCGTGCTTCACTCCTCTTGCAAGGGTGTTTGCTCATGGCCCAGAGAGGATTTAGTGCTGAAGCTGAGAGGGGGACCAGAAACAGCCCAGTATTGTGGATCATCCCCTCAGCCTTCCCACTGGGTTCCCTTTCCATAGGGCCGCACAGAGCCCCCGCAGCTGGTGGCATGCATGCAGCTAGTGAGGCTTTCTGTGTTCTTCCCAACCCGCCTCACACCCTGGTATTACTGCTCCTGTCAGATTTCCTGTGGCACTCAGATTCGCCCTCTGAGCATGCTTCGATCTCTCAGAGAAACCCACGCATTTTGCTCCGTCACTGTTGGCGCAGGCATTGGAGCTGGAGCTGGACAGCAACCTGCTGCCAGGGACTGCTGGGCTCTGCAGCTGCATTTCCCTGCTGTCCCCTTAATGACCTCCTGGGGAAAAGGGCCTGTTGTGGTGTGTGCTGGTAACTGTCTCCAAAAACCTCTCTGTTTCAGGTGGCCTCAGCACAGCAGTGGGGTATCCGCTGGACACAGTGAAGGTACCTGTTGAAACTATTTCTTGACCACAGACTGAACACAAATAGTGCATCTGGCTTTTTTCTCCTTTCAGAAAACAAGTCCCATGACTGAGTGCTTTCAGCTTTGTCACAGCAACATATTTAATTTTATTTGTGTTGTTTTTCTCTTTAAGATTTTTTTTAAGGGTGTGTGTGCTATTTTATGGCTGATTAACTACTTTGCTGTGACATTTGTTGATGGCTTTTAAACCTGATTTCCGTATTTCTAAGTTGCCCCTGTATTTGTAGGTGAGAATTCAGACAGAGAGGCATTACAAAGGCATTTGGCACTGCATTCAAGAAACATACAGGACAGAAAAAGTAAGTACCTCTCACCAGCTGCTGATACATGTTATGGATGGCTTCTTGTTTCAGAGGAGCAGAGCTGCCTCAGCTTGAAGAGGACAGGCAGCAGTTATACAGGCACTGGCTGGGAGAAGGGTTAGGATGAATTTTAGCTTTTCCACTGATCTGTAAGATGTAAATAAGCTTTGGCTCAGTAGTGAATGTGCAATGTTTTCAAGCAGATACATTCCCTTGCCATTCTCTCTTAAAAGTCCTCTTTCCTTCTGTTTCCAACCAGGTTCTGGGATTTTACAAAGGGGTGTCTGCATCAGTTTTCTCAGTGTCACTGATTTCGTCCGTTTCATTTGGCACCTACAGAAACTTCCTCTGTAACATCTGCAAGCTGCGATATGGCTCTGCCGACGTCAAGCCTTCCAAGCTGGATGTTTCCCTGGCTGGAGGTGCTGCTGGTGCCGTGCGGGTAGGCGAGCAGCCAAGCAGGACAGCACAACAAGGGGTCTTGTTTGCAGACACACGGGGCTGGAAAAGCGGTGATGTTTTCTGCTGGGGGCTCAGCGGGATGCTGGCTTGTTTTCTCATGGGGTCCTGCTCTGTGACCTTGGCAAAGGTAAAACAAAACAGCAAGGAAGAAAAGCAACCCGGGCAGCAAACGTACCCGGTGGCTCTAATTGCAGGTTTATGTAAGAAAGACGTAAGTCGGTGTGCAAAGCATGGGCTGGTGTTTTGGCAGGGGAAGAAAGACCTGGCTGTTCACTGAGGGCTACCTGGGGGTATCAGGTTCTTGCAAATGTTGTCAAAAAAGGACAGATAGGCAACCTTTTACCAGCAGCACTGTGGGGCTGGGTCAGCAGGAGCTGTCACCCAGAGGAATTAATGTGTCCCCACAGCGGGCAGTGCCATGGTGTGGGGCAGCTCCGGAGCAGTTTCCCATAGGCAGATGGATGTTTGTGGGCATCTGCAGGCACCAGGATCCCCATTGCCCTGGGAGGAAACACGCAGTCACAGGCAGGTGGAGGCAATCCTGGTGTTAGATAATAAACAATATTGCCTGAAAAGGTGGGAGACATAATCTGAGGGCTCAGGCAGGACGTGGATCACAGTTTAAAAGTGAAGGTTTAAGTTACATCCTCTAATATTACAGGTAGTGTTGATGGCACCCAGTGAAGTGGCTAAAGTTAGGATGCAGACCCAGAGGAACCCCCATCCTTCTGCCATGTCTGCCCAGCTCAATTCCAAGCCAAAGTACCGAGGGTCTCTGCACTGTCTGAAGGTGATCGCCAAGGAGGAAGGCTTTGGGGGTCTCTACAAGGGCTGCTCTGCATTGCTCTGCAGGGATTGCTCTTCTTCTGCAATATATTTCCTTACCTATTCTACCCTCTGTGACTGGCTCACGCCAGCTGGGAAAAATAAACCAGGTAGGTATGGGCAAGCATCTGGCATCACCTGCAAAAGTGATTTATTTTGTACCGGACTAGGAGGGAAATTGTGCTCTCAGGCTGCTGGGCTGCGGGTGTGCTGCAGGAAGGGCTCATGATGGGCCAGGTCTGAGGTCTCCCAGCTGTGATTTGGCTCCAAAAAGCAACCAGCCAGTTTCAGACAAGACCACATAGGTACCATTCCCCAATGAACATCTTCCTGAGAGACAAAGAAATAAGCAGAGCCAGCTGAAGCAGGCGTGACTGCTCTCAGCTGCTTTACACCTGTGCGTGTGGTGGTGAAGTGGAGCTGCCCCTGCACCAGCACCTGTGATGAATGCTGTGAAACCGAGGGGCCACGTGGTCGGTGTGAGATCACACAGCTGCAAGAGCTGGACAAAAATTAGCTGCTGGAAAACATAAGGTTAAAAAACAAAGCTTGTATATGCCAGCAGCTTGAGGAGAGAATGCTCTCTTCCTCATCTATCCCAGAAGCACAGCTTGCTTTTTGAGCTGTAGCTCCTTTGTCCTGCACTTGTCTGGCTCCCTAAGAGACCGCCAGCCCCCTCACACATCGTCCTGCAGGAGCAGGGCCGGCTGTGGCCATGGCTCAGAGCACCGGCTGTGGGGAGCCGCCACGTGTCCCGCTGGGATGGCAGCAAAGCACGAGGGGAGATGCAGGCCCAGGGCCTGGGAAGGCCAAGTCTTTCATACAGTGTGCGTGGCCTCACAGCTCCTTCTGTGCCCACTCCCCTGCTCCTAAAATTGCTTATAGCATGAGATTTGGAAAGAGTTTAAGCGTCTGGGGAAAACTAATCCGAGCTGCTTCTAGTCACACCGGTGCAAGGCCGGAATTCACTGCTCCTCCCTCTCGCCCGCAGGTTTCCTGGTTGTGCTGCTTTCTGGTGGCTTCGCTGGAGTCCTGGCCTGGGGATTAGCTACCCCCATGGACGTCCTGAAATCACGGATGCAAGTGGATGAATCGGGGCAGCACAAGTACAGGGGCCTCGTCCACTGTGCGAGACAAAGCGTGAGAGAGGAGGGCGTGAAAGTGCTTTTCAAGGGTCTGGGGCTGAACTGCATTCGGGCCTTTCCTGTGAACATGGTGGTGTTTGTCACGTATGAAGCTGTACTGAGATTTACGGATCATTTTACAAACAAAAAGTAGCTCGTGCAGCTCTGTTGTGAGGTGTATTTTGTTCAGGTTGTTTTATTTTTGTAGCACAACACACGCACAGCCACTGAGCCCTGCTTTCCACTGGTGGACAGCGTAAGCAGGGACATTTCAGCATAGCGCCGGGTGACTGACATCCTTGTTTTCTTCTTATAGGATTACAAACTCATCAGGGAGTCTTGCATTTGTGTACACATCCCTTTTATCTTGTTAATGTATTTATACTGTAGCTGCTGAGACATTTGCAAATATTTATGCTCTAAAAAGCTGCAAGTCTTACAGATTTTGGGAAAGGTTTCATTTTGTTTTCTACCAGCACAGAAAACAACCTTCACTACTGAATTTGAAGGCAGTATGTGTATGATTTAACGCTATATAGTGTGTCCTTTTTACATGTGTAATGCCTGTAAGGCATTCATTGAGCAATTTACATATTTGTGCTTCAAGCCACAGCTGGTGGACCGTTCATTCCCAGCTGTAATTCTGCCCAAGCTCTCTACGATCACATCCCTTCGGTAGCAGCTGAAATATGAATCTCCTTGCTTTTTCCTGGCATTTCTTCGTGAGTGGCAGAGATAGTCTGCTTACATAATCGCCCTAATGGCCTCATTGGAATCGAAAACAGGCATCAATTCTGGAAATCACGTGTTTTTCTCCCAGCGCAGTCCCCAGCCGCAGATCCTCAGTCCCCTTCTGGCCGCTGGGCGCACCACATGCCTAGCAATGGCCAGAGCTTCCAAACCAGCCCTGGTCCTGCAAGGAGGGCTGGGGTGGATGCAAGAAAGCCTTGCTCCTCAGAGGAGAGACTGACATAAAATCCGTGTGTTGGGCAGCTAGGTAAGTTAAAGAAGAATTGCAAAACTGTAAGATTTGCTACTTAAAAAAAAAAAAAAAAAAAAAAAAAAAAAAATGTGCATACCCTTTTCATTTTAAAATGCGTTATCAGGAGCAGCCAAATGTAGTGGCTTTTTTTTTTTTTTCCAAAGTTACATTTTGATGGAATCTGGTTTTAATCTTAATTTGCTGGTTCTGGCTCAGGAGCAATGATGTTTGCTTTCTTCATTTTTCTCCCTGGGTGGTGACCTCTGGAGTGGGCTGGATCGGTTCCCCAATCAGAACCTGTTGGAAATGTGCTTTTTTTGGAGGGAAAGAGGAAAATCATTTTTAAAAATGAGTTCTCTTACTCAGTTTTGATGTCCTGGTGATCCACATGCACTTTTAGCAGTTGATAGCACAGACCTGATTACACTAACAGCAATTTTGCAGCAGACATGACTTGGCAGCTACCCTGGACACGGAAGAAAGGATCTTGTACTAGAAGGACAAGTTTAAAAATTTCAGATGCTTCTAGGAAAAAATAAAGGCAATCTCTTTCATATATAAACTTGTAAAAAGTTCTAGAACTGTCCTGAAG
Source organism: Aythya ferina (assembly GCF_964211825.1). Classification (NCBI taxonomy): domain Eukaryota; kingdom Metazoa; phylum Chordata; class Aves; order Anseriformes; family Anatidae; genus Aythya; species Aythya ferina. The sequence continues at coordinate 53,108,677 of NC_140301.1, forward strand.
TCTAAGCCTTCAACTTGCTATTTAGACCTTTCCACAGCCATGCTATTGAATGATTATCAGAATTTTGGTCTCCTGAGTCTGTCCAGCTCTTGCAGCTGATCCAAGAGCAGGTTTAAGAGGCCAGACAGGTGCAGAGTATGTCACCTTATAGGGAAATGAAATGAAAGACCCAGCACTGAATCTGACTATCGCAAAGCATGTACAGCCTCAGCAAGCTAGAATCTTCACGTATACCTTTACGATGTCAGCTCCAAACCTCCTTTATCTGAAAGTCCTTATGACAGAAGATTTAATTGAGTCCTAAAGGTTTGGAATTTCTCTTAAGATGGGTTCCTAAGAGACTACTAACTTCTCCTCTTTCTACAAGGGATGCATCTGAGTGCTGTCCTAGTAGGGCAGGGATTTATCCCAGCTCTATTGGGATGTTTTCTGGAATCAAGTTTCTTTACACCATATTATTCTCAGCTGACTTTTCTCAGGCATTATATCCTGTGAACAGACAGCAAAATATGCCTGTATATCAGACAAAACAACCATTTATTAATAGTCAGTGTTAATATCATCTATGGTCAACCTGAGGTTTGAAAATAAAATCTAATCAAAAATAGCTCAGATTACCCAATAGGTTCAAGCATTCAGATGACTAAAAATGCCTCTTCCTGTGGGTGTAACTGCCATACAGCTTGTTTCAAGAAGTAGGAATTACAGATGAATTATAAAATCAGTAGGAACAACAGTGGAACCAAGTGAGAGGAGCTGAGAAATGTGAGCCCCCAGGTATTCAGTGTCAAATAAAAGCAGGTTCTCACCTGGCCTGAACAAATACTGGATTAGAGGTAAGTTGGATCTTTAGACAACTTATTTCAGGAAGCTAACTGCTTGGAATCCAGTGTCCCACAAGCCTTTACTGAAAAAAAAATACACACCCAGGGTATGGCTGACAACCTGCTGTAGAGAAAGAACCCACAGTTAGTTCACACTGATATGAACTACCCCCAGGCAAAGGTATTGTCTGTGTAAGCACTGTAAACCCAGGCACATAAATAAGAACCGACTTTTGTTTAACAACATGACACAATGTACATATTGTGCAAATAACTACATATACAGCAAGCTGGGTGCTTGGCTTGGGGATTTCAGAACTTGGCTGCTTTATTTTCTGATTCCGTTGTATTACCTTGACCTTCAGCTACTCTATTTGCCTCTCTGATAATCACAGAACTATTTCTTCTGATATCCAGCTGAAGGCCAGCCAGCAGAATGAAGATACCACATAGCTCTCTGCATAGGCTATTTCTTTCAGTAACAAACTTGCTGGCTGTGAATAAAGAAATTTTTCTTTAGAAGTCACGTTTTGCTTCATGCCGCTAATAGTTCCTGTTTTCTCTGACAGTGGTTAACAATATCCAGACGTGTTTCAGTATTCCTCTTAGTGATTGTGGAAGAGCCAAGTGAAGCTATTCAGAATCTGTGCTCCCCAGACAGCTGGAGCCCATTTAAGTGCAAGTCTTTCACACCAAACCTACAGAAACATTGTGGTAACAGGTCACATTGACCTCCCCTTGTTTCTGAGCTGGCTGCTGTACACAGGGAAATTCAACATCCAGTCTTCCTTGCAACCTGTTAGTCTTTGGATGACCGACCCTCATTACCTTACTCTGGGAGAAATTTGAGGTTTATCTGTTAAGACCATATAGATGGGGTTACAAGGCCCCCCTTATTCACTATTTGAAAGGCACTGGAAATGAAAACGATGACCAACTCTATGGGGTGACTAATTCAACAACTAAAAGGGAAGGAAGAGAGGTCAAAAATAGAAAAATAGAGTAAATTAAGCCTGTTAAAAGTTGAAAAGAAGAAAAACAAAAACAAAAACCAACTACCAAACAAGTTTGATACAGACTTTTATCTACATTTTTATTACAGTGAGATAAATAAAATATTACAAGTTGAGGAAAATGTAATGAACATTGCCTGATAACGTCATTAGACATTTCACCCATACATTTGAAGACTGCCTTGTCTTAACCTTTAAATACCTCTGGGACGTTAATTATAATTGCAGAAGATTTAGGAACTTTCCAAGACTCCTCAGAAACTGTCATTTCAGAAGCACATTTTGTAAGCATAAGGCTTGCTTAGTAAACAAATATTAATTTTGCAATTACTTTCCTTTCTAAAGCTTTCAGGGCAGATTTTAACTGCTGTGTTACAAAATTGATCCATATACTTAATTAGAATAGAACACACTACTGCTTCTCCTACAGTGTACTTCCCCTTCCTGAGTAACTAAATTCCTAGTTAATGAAATAAATCTTGCAGGACAGTTCTGCATATGTTTTCAGGAAGAAATCTGCATTATGAGTTTATAAAAGCCCTTTAAAAGTCACTTGAAGTCTTATCTTCTATGCATAGCTTAAAAACAGCAAAGAGCAGACTGCGAGAACAGGAAGGTCATCACTGAAGTCTACAGTTACCACAAATTAGTTTATTTGCTACTGTATTTAAGAAGCTATTTTTATTTTCTAAGAATTGCACAAACACTTAAAAAAATGCTTTTCTATTGATTATTAAACACCTGTCAGCACTAAGATACTGTACCCATGGGTTATAGAGAGGTAGTGGCTGGTAAACGCTTACTTTAATATATTAAAGCTCATGAGATTAGATTAGTGAAACCAGGTCACATAAACTGTAATGAAAAAGACAAAACCTAGGCATTGATCTTTCCAGCACATATTTGGAACACACACAGTAGCGCTAAGCTTGCTTTGCGTTTCTCCCCTCAGTCCCTTGCACAAATATGATGATAACACTAGCAGTGCTACTTCATATATACAGCAGGCAGTTCCACCTCAGAAACACAGGCCGTTGCTGGGGAGGATGTGTGCATTGTGTTGCAGAACTGCTACAGCTGGGAAGGGAAAATAATCCAACACATTCTTCATGTGCTAACAGTCTGATGCAAGGTCTCCGAGTCAGTGAAACTTCTCCCTCAACTCAAGTGTAATCAGCTGACTTCAAGGGTTTACAGACTAAAGTGCATTGTTTATTTTTATTTTTTTTTTTAAGTATGCTGAAATCACTAAGTGTCTACTAGCCCCCACACTACAGAACCTGTTAATTTTTAAATCTTTCACACCTTATTCTAGTGCCTTCCTTATGTTTTAAATGATTTGCAAATACCATGCATCAATACCCACCTGTATTATCAAAGGCATTTTTATTTGAGTTAGATAAGGCTGTCTGGGCTAGCAACTGTATGTTCTATATAAATAGAAGACAGATCTAATAGTTTCCATTCAGCACTGTACATACAGAAACAAATTAGCAAATGATTCAATTTTTTTCATAAATCATAGCAGACATTAAAGTTCATTTTAAGAAAGGAGATACTGAGATATTACATGAGGTATTTTAACAAAGTATATTTTCTCTCTTAAATACATCTTAAAACGTAAGTACCCCTATCTTGACCTGGTGCAGAAGAACAGGACAGGGCAGCACTGTAAGTATCCCTGCGTCCAGCAGCAACTTCGTATTCACAGTATGATTTAACATCTAGTATTTTCATAACTAAAATTTGCATTTCTCTAATATCTTCCACTTGAGAAGATCAAAGAACTTTATAGCCTTGTGATTGCCTCTTCCCTTCAGAGGCATCCAGACCAGTTAAATAGCTGCAGAAACTGAAGTACAGTGAAATTTCTGTGACTTGCCCCAGGTCAAAGAGGAGTAAGATAGCAAAACCAGCCTGATTTTCGTTCTCCCATGTTTAATTCACAGATCTCCATTCCTTCTGCATTGATCCATAAGTCACTGTGTAATCTGCTTTGTAACATCCGATTTCTTTGTGTGTGAAGCATGCTCCCAGTAGCCCCAAAGGACACATAGTCTAGTAAACCAAGCAACACAAAAAACAATGGAGCTACCAGTTTGAGATATGACCTCTTAACAACGTATCTACAACAATTTACAAGTTAGACTTCATCATTAAAATGGCATTTTTATTCATATTTTCAACATGAAATACAATAAAATATAGTCTTGTGCTGACAGACATGCCTCACTGCAAGATTGGGTAATTCTGGCTTGTACAGATTCAATGCCTTTATTAACACACTTTGATTTTAAGTAGATACGAGTCCAGTTTTCAATTTTTCAGGTACTCTGATGTTCATACGAAGTAACTCGCTAAGAGCAATATTTATAAAGGAGTGATTGCAGGCTGTACATAACTAGGGAATGATCATATACAACAGAAGACAACAGTTAATCAATTTTGGTTCATTGAATGGTAAGTTACATAAGCATTTCTTCAAAATTCAAAAGCTAGCTTCCGTGGAGTCATGAATTGCTTCACCACTTCATCTGTGACCTGTTTCCGTCTCTCTTGATGAGCTGCTATCATGGGCTGCAATGTTTCAATAAGCACCTTCTTCAGCTCCCCTGTGAGCAATTCCCCACTTGTGTATGCCTGTCAAGAAAGTGTTGCTTGCTAAGTATGGTGCTATACGGAAAAGGACCTAGTGACAAATATTTCTTAAAAGTCTGGTCATGGCAAATGAAGATCTGGATGTCTTAAAAACAAGCACATGCCTTAAAAGATCATGTGGTATCACTCTGAAAATGTAACTTGTAAAAATTGCTTGTGTTTTAAAAGATTTAAGGCAGATGGGCACTTTAATGTATGACTAATTATATGGAATAAATAAGATACATTCACAAGAATTTAACTGGGAAATCCTGTAATTATTTGCAGGAAACTGTTTTTCTCCCTTACATACCATTTCAAATAAAGAGTTACCCTAAGCTGGGCTCAAATTCTCATATTGTTCTCTCATCTAGTTTGGGTAAGGTATTAGATGTGACTGAAGTATCCTTTTTACAGGAAAGAACTCAGAATCTCTGTTCACAGGAGTATTCATATTCACAGTGGGTAAGCCACGCCATTGCTCTGCTACTGAAAACACTTCAGCTAAACAGGTGACTGGGTTCAGCCCTGGTTAGAAAACACGGCTGGGGCAGTTCAACTATGATTTGAAATGACAATGAACATGATAAACTTACTTCCCCTTGTGATTAAGCCATTTGTAATACTGAACTGGTATTATAAAATAAATAAGTAAAATATCTTAATAAGAATGAACTGTTTTAATTTCTGTTTTTATTTTTAATCTTTTTTTTTTTTTCTTTTTCTCTTTCTCAATAACACTGATGTTGCTTTCTCTGAGTACCCAGTTCTGAGAGCTTCTCCCTGTGGTACTGTACTGAAACAGCTCCTCTAATGCCACTATAGGCACAAACTTCATGTTTTCTAATCTGATTCTGAGGCATCAGTGCTGTAAGCTGCTGGCTGTAGTACAGGCTTTGTACTGTAGCAGAGTTGTACTGATTTTGTTTCAATGGTTGGAGACTAATGGAAAATTGCTCAGCGTGTCAAATGTACAGATTTCCACAAGGAATTTGCAGCAGATTTCCAGGGCGATTAGTAGCTATCCAACCCTGTCCTTGTGTGGGAAAGAGCAGAAGGTTAGAGAAGAATCTGTAGCTCTTGCCCTTCTTGAAGCTGTTTCTACCAGGAGAAAGCTGATAAACCGATATGACGTGGGTACTATTAACTAAATATACTGCCTTCAAAAGAACATGTATTGCCTAGTATTGATATGACACCAAAGTTGAAGGCAGTGAAATGCCTTGCTACTATCTCTAGGGACTGAAGTCTGCCAAACAGGTTTAGGGACATGTAACTTATACAAAGCAGCTTGTGCTTGGGCTCACTTAATCAATTTCTCATAGTTATTACTGTTCTTTTGATGATAAGAAAAAAAAAAAAGGATCAGCAAGCTTTTGAAGCTGCTGAGTATTTAGGTACTTTACGGAACAGGCAGAGTTCATTATACAATTAAAAATAACATTAATCCTAAGGTGGAATCATTTAAAAATTTGGGAAGATACTGCTATATGGTGTTGGAAATCTTTATGAAAATACTTGGAAATAAAAGTTTTCTTAAAAAAAAAAAAAAAAAAGACAATGACTTGTGAGAAAGATGAACATTGCAACAAAAATACAGGGGTCTTCATATAAAAACTTGGAAGGAATGGAGACTGTAAGAATAACAACACAACTGCCTTAGGCAGGCTCATAGCAGGACTTAGTTACAGCCTTGTCATCACAGTAAGGAATGAATAATGCTCTCTTCAAGTTGGCTACTTACCTGCTTCAGTTGTTCAAGCCTGTCATCATCTTCGAGGAAAAAAGTCAGGTACATAAAAGACACATCAACATCGCAGTTACCTCCATACTTCCTGTGCTCTTCGATAGTATCTCTGCCTCCCGAGAAGGCATGCTTGTTAATCTGGAAAAATGCAATGATTTTATGGTATAATTTCTGCTAAATTGCATATTACTGTATTGTAAAGAGGTACATCACAGTCCTCCAAATCCTCTAATTCAGGAGAAGCTGAAGGGTGTCTGTGACAAGTCAATGCAGAGCACCGATACTGGAGCAGGTAGGCAAAAGGCAGTCATTAGAAGTCAGCAGAGAAAAATGCTACATACATACTCCACAGGTTGTGGAGTATGCCAGACCAAAAATGAAGCAAAAATCAAGAAGAATCCACACCATCTTTTGTCAAAAAAATGCTTTTTGTTGAAGCTGTTGACTGTTGGATGGACTTTGCACTTATAGAAAATGTACTTTCTGTAAGAAGAAATAAGATATTCATCCCATTAAGAAATTAATTTTGAAAGAGATGAAGAAGGCCTGGAGAATTTTTGAAGAAATCCTAGAGAGAACCTAGCCTCTTTTTCAGGGAAAATGAAAACTAAAGAAAGCAAGGCTAAACACTACAAAACCCTAGCTAGAATGGCTATCGCTAGACAAATGCACAATTGTTCAGTCTAAAAATGGAATATTTACTGATTCCCACTCCCCTACTTTTTCTTTTATGCATAGCTTCCTATGGGCAGATGAATTGCACTGGTGAATATATTTTCCTGCTAATCCCACCCCCAGCTAATTCAGAAGCCACTGGCGTATTTTTAATTTTTTTACATGTATAGAAATCTCAGAGGATGCTAACTGTGCCACAAATACAAACAAAGCTAATAGCCAGGAAGAGGAAAAAAGCCTTCTTCAACCATAAGGTGGGCTTTCTTTGAATCCTGTATCTATTCAGACATCAACAGCAACCAGCTAGGAGACATACATGCCTATGGAGGAAGATTTTACTAGTTCTGGTACTTAGGAACTGTTATATATTTACAATTTCAGAACATTCTTATTATCTGTATTATATAACACACATAATGTTTTTTTGATTCTTTCTAACTACTGTATGATGATGTTTTGTGGCAGTGAATTACAAAAATTATGCAGCAATGAATATCTTAAGAAAATAAACTGCCACCTGTCACATTACATCTATTCTTACATTGTACAACAACCTGAATAGCTGTCTCAGAATCTGTAAAATTAAGATTTTAGATATTGTTTTGCACTTCCCCTCACCTGTTCCTTACTAGATTTTGAAAGGCTTTCTGTGTTGTTTTTTTTTTTTCTTTTTTTTTTTTTTCCTATACTCATAATCTTTACAGTTTCTTTTCCTACTAAAGTGAGAGGGATTAAATACAATAAGCCAGGTGAAGGCACAATATTGTTTTATACAAAATGTTTCCTACATTAATTTTGAGCTCATTTCTTACATATTCTGGCATTGACTTGAGGTTTGAATGATTTACCTGGTGATGTATTGATCTTTTCTCTGAATTATTACAGATAAAATAGTTTATTATAATGTTGCCATTCATCTCCTTTGAATGGATTTCCCAGAAGCTTCTCAGCCTTTTCCAGTAGTTACTAATTGTTCACCTTATGTTACCTGGAAGTTTTGAATCTCTCTACTTAGCAACGTACTAATGATCTGAAAAATGCTGCAAGCAGTAATTTTTTGTACTCTGCACTCTGTACTCAACACTGTTTTTAACCTTCATGCATCACCAGAAATCACCTCTCCTACTCTAATTTTTCATTTCTTGGCCATAAAAATATTTGGTCTTTCACTCAAGCACTATTTCCATAGTTACTTTATGATGGGCTTCAGAAGCTGAAATGATTCTCAGTTTGTCCTCCATTACTTGATGTTTTACAATGTGTTCAGGATTCACTCTTTATAGTTTTTATATTCCAAGTAACTAGAATTATTTTGTTATTTTTCCTACATTTTTAAAGATAGCAGAAATAGGACTTATTTTAATTAGACATAAATCATCTTGGATCTCTTCACAGATTACTACCTATTTGCTAGGAAAAATGGAAGAATATTATCAATATTACCCCTAACAGCGTATCCTCTGTTCTGAGATAATAGATGCTTTTTAAAAAGCAACTGTGTAACTCTACAAATAATCTGCAATTTTTATCATCCAAACACATGAAGAATTCTAATTTTTGGAGTACTGTTTAATCAGTTTCTACATAAGATAATGAATTCTCATGAAATGACTGCAGAAGAATCTGACCAATATATGGGTTTGTCAACCACAAGACAATGAATCCAAGCCCACCTAGCAGAAACAACGTGCACATCTTTTTTCTTTTTGTGATTGATAGTTACTTCATGTCTGGTTACCTTGTCTATCTGTCTGTTTCCAAAACCTTTTTCTAATTTTTTTTTTTTAATACTATAACACATGAACTTTTGCAAAACCTAATTGTCTGACATGGGTTAAGAGAGATTTTCCTTTGAACTAAATGGGGCACTACGAATATACTCAGATAGGAGAAAATAGCCCTTCTAAAAGTTAGGTGAAAATCAAAATATTTATTTGCAAGTTTGAGGATGAAGTGCATGGCAGCAGATCCCCAAGCATTAAGGAAAGTCTGGAGTGTGTTCTAACTGCTATTGTGCAACACCTGGTGCTCCTGGCATGGAGAGGCAGTCAAAAGAAAGCTGTTTATTTGACTTACATCAAGGACTGTTAGATTCCAAAACTATAGCAACTTAATGTTTGTTTCTAGTGCATGAGCCTCCACAGATCTTATTCTTAGACTATTACTCAGACCTATCAGATGAACAAACATGATATTTCGTACATTATTCTATTGAATATTTGCACTGTTAGCTTAGTTAGTATGGCAAAAGATTACATTTGATGGTCTAGCTAAATTTGTGTAACTTGGTCAGCTGCTAAAGATGCTTTGCAATGAAATGTATGGGAAAAAGGATGCCAAAATGTCCATGTGTTCAAAGGAAACATTAAAAATTTGCCATTGTAAACATGAGCAGCACCACTTCTATTTGTCATAAAGCTTTGCAATCTCGTTTTTAAGATCCTTACCTTTGTTTTTATTTGTTTGGGTGTATCAGTGAGGAAGATGGAGGAGTTGGGGTCACTAGCACTCATTTTTGTCTGTGCTCCTTGCAAGGCTGGGAAGAAGACCGAGTGCAGTAAGGCTGGTTTAGGATATCCAATTCTTGGTGCTACATCTCGGGTCATTCTAAAATAAGGATCCTGGAATAACCATCAATAAAAGCACAGAATAAAGTTGAGAAATGTGTTTTAAAGGCTGATTAGTGTTGGATTGTTTATGCCTTAACAGGTGGTCTCAGGAAAAAAAAAAAAAAAGTAAGTCCCATAACCTATTTCCAATTCACAGACTTGTCGAATCACTGAGGTTGGGAAAGACCTCTAAGATCATCTAGTTCAACCATTAACCTAGCACTGCCAAGTCTACCACTAAACAATGTCCCTAATTTGGTCCACCCAGAGGAACAAACAAACAAAACCCAAGTCCCCCCCCTTTTTTCAATTTCTGTAGTTTCACTGTACATTCTGACTCCCTCACTTAACAGACACATTTACAAGGATTTGGAGGTGGATACTGACCGAGATGGCAAGCTTTACCCTTTCAAAACTAGTTTAATGCTCAATACATCAGCCCTGCTAACTCATGTGCAAAAATCCCTTCCCCCCTCTGAGGAAGGTGCAACCCATCAGGCACCAGCAGGCCTGCTGTTGTGTTGACTATCCCACGACAGAGAAACCCAACATTCTGCTGGTGACACCAGCCTTGTGGCCATATATTAATTACCTGCATCTGCCTGTTCCTTTCAATATTGTTCCCTGGTAGTGGAAGGATAGAGGAAATCCCTATCCATGCACTTGGTCCTTTAATCAATTGCCCCAAAGCCTTAAAGTCCCTCTTAATTGTCCTTGGATTTCTCTTTGCTACTTCATGACTGGCAATGTGAAAAACTAATAATGGATAATTATTTTTAATGGCCACATGTTCCTCCATCCTCTCTTTATAAATCTTAGTTGTTAAGGTTTTGCAGCCTTTCTGACACATTATTCCAATGCTTCTTTACTTTTACTGATAGAAGGTTTTTCCCTAGGGTACAACATAAATCCCCAGTGCTGCAAGTTAAGGCTCACTATGATGAAAATATGATTTCCTTACCTGATCAATAGCACATGGAATAAGACACTGTAAGTCTTCCTTGCCATTGAAGATCTGTGGAAATGATGAACTGAAGGATGGAGCTGCTTGAATAGCAGGAAAACTGATCTTTCCTAGAACACAAGAAGTTTGGAAAAGGTGAGAAGTCAATATATGCAATGATAAATAGAGAGAACCTTTTGAAATATGTAAAATGCACACGTGAGTCATTTGGATACTCACTTGAAGACCAATACTTGTCTTTACCAAGCAGTATTGCCTCAGCTGAGGAAACCTTTTCATCTGTACCTTCTATGAGCTCAACAAACCATCAACAAACTAATTTAGGTACTAATAAAAAAGGGGCAGGCTGTGATCACAAAGATTCAGGACAAGGTTCAGCAACATATGCTTTTTATGCTTTTCCTTCATCACTGAATAATCTATCCTTCTCAGAAATATACTTGACTGCATCATTACTCTGAGCTGCTCTTTTTTTTTTTCTTCTCACATTCTCTTTGTGAGAGAATTAGTATAGAGATACTTATCAGGCAAAGTCTCCTCTAAGATCTTACAACCATTGCTATATGCATGCTGCTCAAAAATCTCAGATGTGGTCACTTTTCTTTTTATATAGTACTTACTCACAGAGTGAACAACCTACTTCCTCATTAAAATCCTCTCAGAACAGCAAGTAGTAGATTTTTCCAAACATGGAATGAAGTCATTAATACAATACCAACATTTATTAGAACACTGGTAAGGCAGAAACAGGAATCTGTTTTTCAGCTACCATTAAGTCTGAAAAGGTGACCAATTATTGGTCAGAGAATGATGTTAGCACTCAGGAACACCAACGTTTTAATGCCATCATTGACACGGAATCTTTCTTTGGCCAGTATGACAGAAACCTCCAATCGCAGGGAAGTAAATGGAAGACAGAGTTACCTAGCATCATGACAATAAGGCTTTTGAGCACTCCTTATCTTTTCTCACATGTGTATGAAAAGTCTTCTACTTTTGCAGTAGAAATTTCTAGGAAGTACAGTTGACTATAGCTATAATAGTTCTAAAAACCAAGAATTATTCTCTGTTCTGATCATTTCAACTTCTGTGTTTTGCACTTTGTTGTTATTAATGCTACATCCTAGGAATTTCACTGTCAAGCATTTTCTATACTGAAGAAACCACAATAACACCCTTTTAGAATCAGCCTAGAAGCATGGATCTTGTTTTTCCCATCTGTTTCATGAATGGCAGATATCAATCTCTTCAAATGGTTACTTAAATACTGCCACAGAAAGTAAAAGCAAGGATCACTTCCAGTAACCCACGTTATTTCCTACCAATGCAATCACTGTCTGTAAAGCCAAAGATTCCTTTCACTTGGTTAAACGTAACATGCTTCTGAACTTTGACAATGTTTTTGTAGAATCCCATACTTGACCTGTGAGAAAGAAAATGGAAAAACAAAGTAAGAAGAGTGGGAAAGCACAGAAAAAAGCTTTCATTCCAAAAGCTGAGAATGTTACAAAACTTGCAGGATTGTTTGAGGGCATTGTTTTGGTCTTTTTGTGGCCCATGGAGATGATAATGAGAGGATTTTCTAAGAAGGCAGCTCCAACAGAGGTTTCTTTTTCTTAAATCTTCTTTAAAGTTTACTCAAAGTTCAAATGATAATCTTTCATGCTGTTAAAATAACTGACCATAACAGTTGATGAAATGCCTTTAGTTAATGCAGATAAAGTACAAACACATCTCAAAATTTTGATGCCATCTTAAAATCATCATGCAGTTTTCTTGGTGGTTTAGGTATTTTTACATTTTAGCAGCTTTAAATTTAAATTACAAAAATATATTAAGTCCTGCACACACAAGTATTTGTTTATATATTATACAGAAGAATGACAACAGGATATATATAAGATGTTGAACAGCATAAAAACTAATGTTTCTCCTTTAAGTATTGTAAAGCTTGTCTTGAAGCTTTCAAATCTAGATAATTAAAACACTGTTGGCTGTCAAAGTAGAAGAGAAAATACAGACAATTTTTTGTTTTTGATGCTCTAAAGAAATTTATACTTACCCCAAGTAGTCTAAATCGGAAAAGATAAAGGTTTTATTGACGTCAAAACCACATGCAATGATATCTTTTGCATTTTCTTTTGCATATTCATATGCCTTCTCAGTTGTCAGATCTTTCCAGAGGTACTTCTCATCGTCAGTTAACTGTATAACTAAGGGAACATCAAATACTTCTTGCAGCCACCTTATAAAAGCAGAAAAAAATTTATCTCAGAATAATTAAAAATAAAAGATATTTTAGCCACACACTTAAAAATATTTTTATACATTTAAACAAAAAGATATACAAAGGACCGCACCATATACAGTTACTTATGTTTATGTGAGCAGTGGTTTCATACAGATTATAAAGACAATTTACCTGGAAAAAAAAAAAGACACATACTCATTTTCTGTACATATGTTAGCAGTCACCATTTACAACTTGTGTTTAAGAAAAACAAAAATTCTAAGGAGTACCATCAAGCTTCAGGTGCAAGGAGAAGGCTTTATGCTAATACACAGATTATGATCACATTAACGAAATGTTAAGATTGCATTGTTCATCAATATTCACCTCAAACAAAGCAAACTCATTGCAATTTATCATTTGGTTCCCTAAGCAGCATTCAACATTTCCTTAGAAAAAAAAAGTTTTGATTAATGAAAATTATAGAAATAGCTTACTTTGTGAATATAAATGGGATAAGATGACCAACATGCATTGCCTGAGAGGACGGCCCTCTGCCTGTATAAAGGTAAAAGGATTTCTTATTTTCGTAAGCATGAAGGATTTGGTCCATATCCCTGAAGAAGAAAAAATAAACAAAGGAAAACATGAGACAATTCAAAGAATTTAAGAAATATCTTCTGCAATTCTTTTCAATTCAAAATTCAAGTGCTTTTAAAGCCAAATGTATTAATAAGTGAAATATAGTATCTTAAGTGTCCTAGAAATATATACATGTATATATTTAATTAGTTTTCTGATTGTCTCCTTCAGCCAGCTTATGAGGAAAAACAAAGAGAAATTTATTTAACTGGATAATAATTTCTAAAGATTCATAAAACAGAGCTGGGAATCATTTCCCAAATAAGGCGTTATGTTAAAGTAACCTGGTTGGAATGGTCTGTGGTGGAGGTTATGCCCTCAATCATGCTCAGGCACTTACTTGAAAAGCTCTAGCCGCCAAAAGTCTATGCATGCTAACAACTAAACAGTGTAGATGACTGTCAGGCTGGTGATTAAGATTATTCCCTGAGTCTTTTTTATGTAACAAGAAGTATAGGTCCACAAGCCATGTGGACCCCTGCTGAAATCAGCAATGCCAGCATATGAGACTTGGGGTTCTTTGCCAGACCAAATTCTCCATCTGGCTGTTTACATACTGGCTCAAAATGGAACCTGTACAAAGCAAAGATTCCCTGCAGACTTCTCCCTCTATTTAGGATAAGTGAAGACATATCAGACAAAGATGCATGTACCCAGAAAAAACAAAGTGGTTCAAGTTTTGACAGGGTAAACCTGGAGTAGTTGCTAGTTTCAATTAATTCACAGTTGGTTTACCTCGGCGTAAAGAACATGGTCTTTTGCTAGTCAGAACAAATGCTCACAGAAAGCCTGTGAGCCCAGTAATGCTCACAGAAAGTCTACCTAATCTTGCCTTTTTGAGTTTTAATGAGAAGAACTCACCTGTGAGAAAAAAAGATTCCTCTGCGTAGAAAGCGGTGAGGTTTTTGCCCAATAGCTCTTTCTATTCGATTGATCAGATCTGTGTCAATTTTAGCGCTGCCAAACCGAACTATAGTAATAAAGTATTAGAAAAGAAAATAAAATTAAGTATAGCATAGCTATGAACAGATCTTGCATTTACCAAGAACATACCAATGCAGCCTAGATCAAAAAGAACATCTTTAAGTTTTAGGAAAAATGTAAAATGGCTAGATTTTCCTGATTCTTCTCTGGAGTCCCAGCAGTAGTCCCTGATATTAACTCTATGCTACCAGGCCCAGTCTATTTACTACCTCCCCATTTCGCTTCATCTATGATTAATTATAATAGCAGTCTCCTTATACAAGGAGTATGCTTATTCAGAACAAAAAAAAAAAATTCCAGAGAAACATATTTAGGTCAATAACTTGGCCTCCATAAATCAAAGGATAAGAATGGCTGAGAGGCTCTAAATATTCCTTTCTTGATGTCTGAATTTTCAGCCCTCAAATCATGTTTTCCTCTTTTCAACCCCAAATGCTCTTCTCTAAACTTCATTTTTCTTTATATTGCCATGATTACAGACACTGCTCCCCTCAAGAGGCTTGAAAAGGTAATGCATGATACCCTTTACTGCATTCACATAAGACATTATTTAGAAAACAGTTTAGGAAATCAGCTGATTAAAATAAAATAATATTTTCAGAGGAAGTGATTTCATTCAAGAAGGGTTTTGTCAGACAGAAACAGCAGCATATTTTTCCCTTTGCAGTTGAAACTGAACTGGGAAAATCTTTTATTTTTTTTTTCATTAGAGCTTCTATACTCCAATCCCAATTCCTGGACCCTAATAATCATGTCAATTCTCCGTGATTTTGACTTGCTCAAAATGATCTAGACAGGAATCTACTCTTTCCTAATATTTTTCTCTACTCAGCATTAGAACAACCTGCAGTATTAGCTACTGGGATAGACAAACTAATCAAGAGAACGAAATAGATAAAAAGTACATTTCTATGTATATAATAATCTATATCTGTCTGTTAAAAACAAACAAACACAAAAACCAAGCTTTTCTGCGGGGATGCAGTAATTAACTGAAATGTTCTTCCAAAGACTAGGACTTCTTACTAGAGCAGGTGGACTTCTGATGTTACATCCTAGCACGTGGTAATGATCCTTAGCTGGACAGTGTAACAATTTAGACCACTGGATAACAAAAAGAGGTTGATTCCAACTGGAGGCAGAACACTTTCAGTGCACTGCCTTGGGAATACAACTCATTTTACACACAAAATTAATCTACAGGGGCATCAAGGAATACTGAATACACTTGGGGTAATTTGGAAAGCTAAATATCCAGATACCCTTGGCTTATTATACAGCCAGACTACAACAATCTCTTTCCCAGAGGAGGAAAAGAGGCTTTCCAACCTTTCACAGCACAGGTTCTCAAAGCACAGCATGGAGGATAGTATTAGTCCATTAAGGCTTTGTATGCATCTCAAAAAGGATTATTTAAGACCATGGGCATCCTAATGCTTGAGACTGCAGCGCTCAAAACGGATGGTTCAGAAGACTAAGCCCAACATGTACCCTAGAGCACTGGGATGCTGAGAAACAGTACAGGGAGTTCCCCTCCTACAGTCTGGCTGAAAATTGGGATGTGTGTTTAATGCTGTACTTTGCTAGGTGAACTATTAAATGAACTGCTGCATAAACAAAAATCAGGAACTCCCACTGAAGGAAAGGCAGGAGAGACTCTTGACAGGAAAGAAGAATAGTAATGCATCCAATTTGAGCATCAACTTGAATACTTCTGCAGTTTCAGTCCCTCTCCACCTATTTAATTTTCTTTTAGAGTTACTGGTTATGCACAGTATTAATACAATGCTTTTTACATAGTTAGTACACTTAAAGTTACATGAATCCATTACTAAATGGGAGGGAAAACAAGACCTCTTGTCTCCCACTGGATAATGGTGAACAAATTCCTCTTGGCAACTGTCCGTTCACTGGAGGTGGCTCAGGCGGGATAGCACACCAAGGAAGCACCAGGCCCATCCACTGACTCATTAAAATAAGTGCCACTAAAGAAGATAAATGCTGTTTCATGACTCAGCAAACACCACTTTAATCCATATGTCTTCTGAGTGTTTCCAAATGTGCTTGTCCCAAGCAGACCTTAATTGCTGATTTAATTTCTGCCTAACAAATAAAATGCATTACAAAGTGCCAAAGTAATTGTAATTTGGATGAATGCTAAATAGAGACCAAATGAACACGAAAAATGTTTGATTCAGCAGAACAACAACAAATGGCAAGAGGCTAATCTTACAGAGAGAGGTTCTGGAGTCTCCCTCCTTGGATATCTTCCAAAGCCACATGGACATGGTCCTGGGTGACCTGCCACAGGTGGCCCTGCTCGAGCAGAGGGGTGGGACAAGATGACCTCCACGGGTCCCTTCCAACCTCCACCATTCTGTGATTCTGTGATAAAGAAATCATGAGAATGCTGAAGACTGAGACTAGCCACCTTGGAAATATCTATGTTATTACAGAAAGTGATTAAAATTTGATCACTCTGATATTACATTTGATCTCTCTGATATTACAGAATCATAAAATGGTTTGGGTTGGAAGGGACCTTAAAGATCACCACCCCCCTGCCATGGGCAGGGACACCTTCCACCAGACCAGGTTGCTCAAAGCCCCATCCAGCCTGGCCTTGAACACCTCCAGGCATGGAGCATCCACAGCTTCCCTGGGCAACCTGTGCCAGTGCATCACCACAAGTCTCAGTGAAGAATTTCTTCCTAACAGCTAAATGAAATCTTTCCTCCTATAGTTTAAAACAACTCCTCTTTGTCCTGTCGCTATCCATCTGTAGAAAGTTGCTCTCCACCTGTGTAGAACACTACTGGAAATCCCTACCTAATTGTATTAAACATTAACAGACTGTGTGACTCCCTTTTCTTTGTCCATGTTAATCTTCCTTGTTAAAAAACTGCATAGTATTTGACAATATATTTCCTCTAATGAGGAAGTTCATCACATTTTAAACTCTCTGTCCAGAAAGAGATCTGCCTTCCTAACCAGCTTCTGAGAAGGACACAGAGCCTGCTTTTGATCTCTATCTTTTCCCAAAAGACAGCTTTACTCTTGCTATATATACGGAGTACTGAGAGGTGCCATTTTCAAGAGCAAATTTACATTTGCTGAAAATTTATTGTGTATTTGTCCTTTTTGCCATTGCTTGGTTATATTTGCATACAAATAGTAAATTATTATTTTTCTGTTACTACATTAACTTTACTGACCAGGCCAGTCTTGATAATCTTTGAATGGCCATGGAAACTGGGAGAGGCTCCTGCGGACTGGAAGAAAGCAAATACCACTCACACCCTGAAAAAGTGCAAGAGGAAGAATCTGCTTTACTGGAGGCCAATCAGCCTCACTTCAACCTGTGGGAATGTGATGGAGCAAATAAACCTGGACACTATTTCCAAACGTTATTAAAAATGTGAAGGTGAGTGGGAGTAGTCAGCATGGGTTTATGAAAGGGAAACCATGCCAATCCAACTTATTAGCCTTCTGTGATGATATGATGAGCCTCGTAGAAGAGGCAAGAAAAATGAATACTGTTTATCTTAATTTCAGTAAGGCTTTTTATACCATCTCCCATCTTATTCTCATAGTCAACTCATGAAGACTGGACTAGATAAGTGAGGTGAACCGTAAACGGGCTGAATTGCCAGGCTCAACCAGTTTTGACCAACAGCATGAAATCCAAGCTGGAGCCCTGGCGTTAGTCATGTAGTCCTGGAGGTTAATATCGGGGCCAATACTGTTTAACAACTTCGTTAATGATGTGGACGAAGAGATAAGAGTGCACTTGCAGCAAGTTTGTGGATGATGCATTACTGGGAGGGGTAGCTGATACACAAGGTAGTTGCACTCCTATTCAGAAGGACCTCACCAGGCTGAAGAAATGGACTGAAAAGAATCTTATGAAGCTCAACAAAAGGGGATGTAAAGTCATGAATGTGGAGAGCAGTAACTCTGTGTGCTGGTACAGGCTGGAAAGCAGCTTGGAAGAGAATGACCTCAGGCTCCTGGTGGACAAGGAATTGAAAAAAAGCCAGCAACATGTCTCTGTGGCACTGGAAGCTCAATGGCCTCATGGGATGCATCAGGAACAGTGCTACCAGAAGGTTTAGGGAGCTGATCCTTCCCCTCTATAATTAGGGGTGAAAAACACTTGGAGTGCTGGGTTCAGTTCTGGGCTCCTCAACAAAAAAAGAATCCAGACATACTAAAATCAATCCAGCAAAGGGCCATAAAGGTGAAAGACTTGGACCGTCTGTCATATGAGGAGGAGCTGAGAGAGCTGGGATTGCTTACTGAGGAACAGAAGGCTCGGGGAGGAGGAGATCTTATCAATGTGTGTAAGTAGCCGAGCAGAGGAGGTGGGGGGAGTAAAGGAGATATATTTCATATTGTGTATATGGTCAAATGCGGGAACAGGTTGCCCAGGAAGGCTGTGGGTTCTGCACCCTTGAAGATGCTCAAAATCCTACTGGACAAGATCCTGAGCAATGTGCTCTCATTGACTCTGCTTTAAGCAGGGCGGTTGACTAGATGATCTCCCACCAACTGCAAACGTTCTGTATCACTTGCGATATTGAGCTCACTGAAGTATTAGCATTGTTAACATACAGAGCTCCTTCTGACTTAGCCCTCTGCTCTCTTCTCATGCTCAAAACACAAAAAACCCACACATTCTCTAGGGATGTTCACCTCTAGCACTTAACTAACAGAACCTTTCTTCCCAGAATATCTGGTTTGGTGCACAAGCAGGCACTTAAGTGTACATCCAGGACAGCCATTTGAGAATAATACTCCTTTCAATCACACCATGCTCTTAGCACTTTCATTTCTTCTATGCCTGAGTTAAAACAAACACACTGACAACTTTATAGGGTACCACTAGCATATAAAAAGACTGTAGGTGGCACAAAAATTTCCTTTATTGTAAGAGCTATTACATCAAGCTCTTGGACAATACTTTGTATTACTGTTTTTAAAAGGAAAGAGCAAACAGTATCTGTTGCATTTCCTGGAGTGGCTAGCATTCTTCTCTGAATAATTTTCAATGTTTCCCTTAGAATAACCCGAATGACTCATCAACCAAATTCCCCAATCCGTTAGCAGTGTAAATAAAGAAGAACTGGTCTAACCCTCCAGTGCTGAATAGGTGAAAAAGACATACACATACACAAACGGGTGCTGGAAGAAAGGATACTGCTGTCAGGTAGAATAATAGCATTACTTTAGCTAATTGATTTACAGTGAAGTCATACTAGCCATTCTCAAAAAGACTTTGAGACTGTGCCAACACAAGTATTGTACTCTTTCCACTATTATACAAGATTTAGAACTGCCCCCAAGAAAACAAAAAAGCCTTCTCCACATCTATACAGGTAATGAGTGATCTTGTCCATTTCTAGATTCTAACAATTATCTTTCTTCCTTTTCCCCCACTCGACATGTATCTTTCTCTGTACACTTCCCCCTTTCTAACTTTTCCTTTCTCCTACTGCCTTCTGCAGACTAAGCCAATATACACACATCACGTACATTTGATGTGATCATTCAGTAACATCACACTGAGTTAAAAGAACGCTGACACTAACAACTGATCTCCCAAAAGCAAACACATGGTTACCACCACATAAGGGTGTATGCTCTATGTTTGCTTAACAGCTTGTTTCTCACACCAGCCACATACAACTGGTACAGAATTTTCACTGAGGTACAAACATTTCATTAAAAAGCAAAAACAGTAGAAATTAATGAATAGTTCTTTCACCTATTTCTATGCCATGGACTCAAACTGTAAAAATAGGCTATAAAACAAGTAACAAAGTTAACTAACACCCTGTTTCTTAAATTACAGAACTTGGCAAGTTTTGTAGCTTGCTTATCTGAAATATTTTCTATTACATACATTTTTTTTTGGCATGAGAGATACCTTTTCCATCCCAGCCAGCACGGGCCTGTTTGATAGTGTGCCTGGTGAAGGTGTCATTACACTTACAGATTTCTGTATTACTTTTGTACCATCCCTGCTCTCCCTAATGCAGAATGCTCTAGGCTCTAGCTGTTCTGCACCACAAAAACTGAAGATACATATACCCATTCACAATGTCTTGATTCACGTAACTTCTAATAACAGGACTTATGTTAAAAACAAACTGATTAAGATTTTAAACTGAAAAGTTGTTTGCAACATGTTTAAGTCTTCCACAGGAAATCCCTGCCTGGGACATTTTCAACCTCTACAGAAAATTCTTTAGACATGAATGCTAACATTAAACACAAACTGTTATACGTAATGGTGTTGATCAAGGTTTGTTATGATTCGCTATATACTGTTTTTGTGGTCATTATGACCACTCTGCATAAATTCCTTAGAAGCAATGAAGAAAGAGCTGTACCTATCAGTTTGTCATAATCCACGCCTTTAGCATTTGATGTCTGCACCGTCCAGGGGTCCACGAAATCGTCATCCTCTTCTTTAGTTGTACCATTGTTTATTAGTGCAAGGTCTGTTGGAGGTAAGCCTGCCTGATAATCTTGTCCTGTTGTTGTTTTATATGACAGCTTTAATGATAACAGCATCCTCACTGCTGCATCTATTTCATCCTGAATAAAGGAAAAACAGCTGTTTAACTTGACACAATTGAGATAGACAATTATATGTCTCAGTCATCCAAAATTCTGTATCCATGGTTTGACTTGAAATGCATTACTCATAAGCTCTAAGCTTTTATTTATATGTTTGCAGCATCACTGCCAAAAGTAAAAGTAAAGAAAATAGCAGGTGACAGTTTCCTAACCAGCAGAACTTAGGACATCACTGGCAAGGTATTTAAAGTACCTCTGTTTCACTTCTCTTATTTTTGCCTGAAGGGAAAAAAAAAAAAAAGCCTGTTTTTTGGAGGGATAACAAGCTCAACATTTTAAGCACAGATTTCTCAGATACATGGATACAGAAAAATACAATAATTTACTTTATAATAAATGTTCTTTTAGTGGTTTACCTTAAGATAACATATCTGTTACAATTCAATGACAGACTTGAAGACAACATTAAATTCTTCACAACTTCCACTGCTATGACTTTTTAAATACAAAACTATTGTAACATCTCTTACAAGGAATAAATGCATCAAGTTTTATACAATGGCTAGTTTCCAAGGCTTAGTTCCCACATGCAATCCACAAAGAGAGACTATATGAAACCTGAGCTCTCTTTGCCAACATTGTGATGACAGAACTGAAAATTAATGGCAAATTACTACAGGAAGATTAAACAGGGACTGTTACAGGAAGACAGATTTGTTAAGGTGTACGATAATGCTCCCAGTAAGATTTAAACAGAGAATCTAAAACCAGGGCAGAATGATAATGATATAAACTTCATTTGAAAACCAAATACCTTGGATCCCATTATGTAGCAAAGCAACTGGCTGAAGCAGGCCTACAGCTCTGTTCTTCACAACTTTGCTCTTGCTAATAACTATCTTTGCTAAGTATTAAACATAAATATTTTAAAACAGGATTTTTTTCTTACTGTAATACAAAATAGATCTCAGAACAAGCATTCTTCAGCACTCTTAAAGACAGACCTAGTCTGAAAAATGGTGAGTTCAGCACATGGAATGGAAATACCTTTGGTGCTTTTCCTGCTTTCAGTGCTCTGACTTTCTCTCCTTGTTCAGTTACTCTTTCAAAAAGCTGAAGTGGACTCAGGGATTTCAAGTCACAGTTTGGACTATCAGCCATTTTGCCACAGTGTAAAAGATCTTTTTATTTACAACTCAACTAAATTCAAGTTCCAGTCTTTTGGCTTGTAGATTCAAAAGCGCAGCAGTGAAAACCAGAAGAACTGTAGGGGGAAAAAAAAAAAGTTTTATTCTTTCATATACATGCTGAAGGTTAGCTGAGTAAAATAAGAACATAAAAAAAAGTCATTGACCCCATACCTAATTCTATTAATATCAGATTGATAAATGTAGGAACTTCAGCGCAGCGAGCTGCAGAGAGCAAGCAAGTTTGATATTGACAAGTAAACAAGACTGATACTGACTGATATTGACAAGAGCACCTAATAAATTTACAGATCATTCCAATGTTGTTTCTAAGTATCCCATGTAACACTAGAACACCTTTTCAAAAAGGTGTCAAAGTAACTAAATGTATTTATGACTTAGAGCACCTGACTCCTGATTAATGTGTTTGTACTACTTCAACCCTGTCAAATTTTGTTCCATAAAAGCTGAATGATCAAGAAATTCTTATAACCATTATGAGGAATTTTATCTTAATTTATGCAGTAGTCTTTCAACTCATAAAAAGGCATACAAGAGAAAAGCCTTGTCTTTACTGCTTTCCTCCAAAGGTCACAAAACTGATGATCAGTGAGAAATGCTGCTTTCTATGAAACGATCAATTCTCAGGTAAGCAATAGTTCCTTAAATTTACAGAATATTTGGTTTTCAGCAGTACAGGTCTTTAAAAGACGTTTAGATTTAGAGCTTAGCAATATGGTTTAGTGGAGGACTTGTTAGAGTTAGGTCAGAGGTTGGACTCGGTGATCTTGGAGGTCTCTTCCAACCTAGAAGATTCTGTGATTCTGTGAAAAATAATGCTGGAAGATGGCTTAAGTCTGAGAATAACACAGCAGCCTTTCTTATGTCCAACACACACCTTAATCTCAGAAGCTTTCTAGCACTTAGCGTGCCCTTGCTTCCACAAACGGGCTTCTCTCTCAGGCTAACAAAGATAATATTGTAATGATTAACAATGGCATAGTCTGAAAGTTTCTTAGCAATCTTTTTTTTTTTTTTTTTTTTTTTAAATAATTAATACCATACAAGACTCTGGGAAATTACAACTGCATAGTTTACAGTAGGCTAACACAGAAAGTACAGGAAGTTAAATAATGCTCTTAAGAAAGTGTAAGGTTTTGGTTACCAAAGGCATTAAAATCAAGGTTATTTTCACTCTACATCAGAAACATCTTGATCTTTATCCCTTCAGTTATAATCTAAAACGCATTTATAATCTAAAAAGCTCTCTTGTACTTAATTTTAATGAGTACATCAAACACTTCTTAGTAGTTTCCAAGAGTGGAAAACTCCTGCAATATGGACTGCATTGAATTAACTTACATTTTACTATATATGGCTTCCATAATGGTACCCCAGGAATGTCTTCCTCCAACTTTTCCAAACTTACCTGATATATTGTCTTTAACTATTCTCTGATCTAAAAAATAGACTTTTATTGCTGTCTAAGAAACCTGGTGAATCTGTTATCAGCCTGCCATGAGTGAACACCTTATTTAAAAAAAAAAATAATATTCACGCTCAGCAGCTTCCTGTACTAAATGATGATGCCTTTAGCAGTACATAGGCTCTAAACCATTTTTTTGAGTAATAATTCAAGCATCTGAATGTTTAGATATTTAGAACTGTAGATAAACAAGCAGCAACTTAATACAGTAAGAGAGAATTTTAAAACCATTACGATTCTGATTTTGCCATATTTACATACAAGAAAATACGCGTTAAAAGACAATAAGGAAGGAACCTATCTGAAAAATAACACTGCAAGTCAAAATGCAGCTATCTCAAAGCAATGAATATGCTATGTTGTTTTAACAACAAGGTACACAGAGATGCATAAAAGAATTTAATAACACCTGAGGCTGATAAAATGAGATAGCAGTACAAATCCTAATGAGAAAAGCAAACTGAGAGGAAAAAAATTCTATGGAAAATATCACTGTAATTTGGCCAGCGTGGCAAAGTGCTGCATCACAGTCTGAAGTGGTTTCATTATGCAACCACCCAAGCTATTGCATGGGGTTTTTCTTGAGAGGAAAATGACATCATCTTAGCTCACACTGATTCTTAATTTCCCTGCACTATAATCAGAGGTGACAGTGACAAATTAAAAGTGCAAACAGCTGTATGTTGGAAATAGCATCCACCCTGGGCACTCTCTATCGTGCCATGCCCATGAGGGAAGAGCTCTGTGCCCACGCAGAACCCTGATGACTTTCAAAGGATTTTGTACATCCAAAGGGAGCTAGCTGAACGTTCAGAGACTAAAACACGTGTTAGAAATCTCTTCCTCATTAGGGGAGGAATATGCCTCTAAAATATACGTAGTGGTACCCATTAACGATTTTATAAGAAATGGAGTTGTGAGCTCAGTGCCTTGTCATCTCCCACTTTCAGAAGGAAATCTGGAGAGCCTCCCCAGCACATACTGGTCCCTTGCTGAGCACGAAACACGAATAGATGGAGTTTAGAAGGTCCATATTCAGCCACAACGAATCACAGAAGCATATGGCTCCCCTTTCCCACCATTAATACATATATAAAGAAGCAGGTGACAGTTGCATTAGCGGCTGAGCACGACTTCACCACGTCCCTCCCACAGTACAGCCAGCGCTGAATACACTCACACCGCCTTTATTGAAATCGCCGCCGTCAGAAGCCTCCGCGGACACCTTGCGCGGGCCTGGCTGGGGGCTACGCCGCGCTGAGGCCGGGGCGCCGCGTGCCGCGCAGCTGCGCCATTCCCAGCGCCCGCTCCGGGAAGCCCCGGGAGGAAGGAAGGAACCCGCCGGCTGCTGGGCGCTAACGGGCGCTCAGGAGAGGCCGTGGGGCAGCGGCTGCTCCCCCCTGCCCGCCCGCAGCTCCCCGATCCCGGCCGATCCGTCCCGACCCGAGCCGCTCCGAGCCGCTGCCGCCGCTCCCGACCCGCTCCTGTCAGACGCGATCGTGTCACAGCCGCTCCCGCCCGGCTCCCCGCGCGCCCCGTTCCGGCTGGGAAACGCGCTCCACCCGGAACCATCGTTTTCCCCCCGCCTTGCCTCCACCCGCGTCCAGCAGCGCCTCCTGCCCCTAGGGACCCCCGCAGAAGGACTCGCCGTCGCGCAGCGAGCCGCGGCCTCAGCCTCGCCCGCCGCTCCGCGCTGTGCCTGCGGGGCAACGGCCACAGGCAGGCCGCTTAGAGAGAGGGGAGCGGTTTCTGCCCGGCGTGCTTATGAACGGGGAGCAGCCGCGGGACGCCGGCTTCCGGGGGCCGCCCCTCAGGTACCGGGGGCCGCGGCGGGGCCTGTGGGGGGGCTCCTGTGGGAGGGCGCTTTGCTCTTCCCAAAATACCGAGGCCTGCGGGGCTGTGTGTGGTGCCGGGGTGGGTTTATGTCGTCCGATGCGGTTTAGCAGCTTCTTTGCAGTCTCCTGCAGCAAGGTGTTTGTTTCGTATCCCGATACCTGCAAGGAGGTGCCCCCTGCTTACCTCAGAGCCTCGCGCTGCCTCTTGTCTGTGTGTGCTTGAAAATGAAATAAAGCAGTTTTTTTGAAAGTCTAACCCACTTGTATATCCTCATTCATAGCTTTCTGCCGGAGGTCAGCTTCTTACTGTGAATTATTCATTTACATTGTGAATCTTGGTCGCGGTCTGTTTCCAGCCTTATGATACAAATAGTAACTACGTGCTGTAATCACTGCGGTGCAGTCCTTCAGTGTTAGTACTTGTTTGGTGAGAACTGTCAAATAAAGCTGACTTGAAGGAAAAAGGATGCTTATTACTACTTTTTCTGTTTTAAAATGAGTTGTTCTGGAACACTTCTTAGTTATTTTTCCCTTTGAAATTGCTTAAGTGAAATGCTGTTTTAACAAATGAAGCTGTATTACTCAAAAAAAAAAAAATCTCTTAGTTGTAAGTTGCTGAAGCTTACAACTATCATAAACCACAGATAAAGACAAAATGCCCTCTAGAGGGAGATCTTGGTGCTTTTATGTGCTAAAACGTTAGTAGCTGGGTTCCAGTTAAACATTCTGATCACTTGGAAAGGGCCTGATGTTGATCAGTGTGTTTGTCTGAATAGGGTTTGTGATTACCAACTTTGTTACAGAATACAGACCACAGCCTGTGATGTAACTGTGCTGTAGGTTAAATAAAACCTGCTCATTTTAACTCAAATAGATCTCATTGTGAAGTTAAATGAGTAATCCTTATAAGTTCCAGCATACTGCTCCAGCAGTAGTGTTTGTAGGACTTGTGGATTTGTGGCATCAACCCTGCAAATGCTTGTGGACATACTGCCTTTCAGACAGCAGTCTCAATACAGCTGCTTTTGAGAGTAGCTTCTCCAACCTAAATTGAAGATTTCAGAAACTGTTCTGGAAGTGTTGTAGGTTAAATCATTGTAGCATGATGAGTGCTCACAGCTGAGCAAGAAAACAAAGCAGAAATAGTAATTTAATATGCCATCTAATAAATTTTAGTAATTGAAGGGTAGCGGTGCTTTTTGATTGCAAACAGCAGAGGTTAAACATTATTTCAGACACCATCTATGATGTGAATGTAGCTAAACCTATTGTCCATATGTGCCACATAGATTTTGGAAAAAAAGATTTTTGGGATTGTTACAGTGGTAAATTATTCCAGGTTCCATATGCAATCTCAGCATGTGATTTCTTTTTCATAAAAGTTCTGAGAAAGTTAGCTCCACAGTAAACTTTATTTTCTATAAGTAAATGTGAGCAGTGAATTCAGTGTAGCTTCTGGCCTATGCCTGTTAAGTTAAAGGCTGTGTAGAGCTACCTCTGGAGATAATGGGAAAAATTCTTTTTCCTGTAAGACTACCAAGTGGATCAAAAATACATTTACTGTTTTTAGTAGCCAATTGAACCCCTTCATGCTTAGCAGCATGGAAGAGTTGAAAGAAACTGTTACTCCGAAGTACCTGTAGTATTTGTATTATTATAAATGAACATCCTAAACCACTGCACCCTCTTGTTTATGTGCGAGGAGGAGGGAGTTCTCCTGCAAGTAAGGTGGAAGTGATTTGCAGTACTTACGCTGGAAGTTTGTTTTCCTTTCCACGCTCATTTTCTCCTTGTCTTGCAGTATGCAAATGCATCTCTGCAATGCATTAAAAATGTATGCAAAGTGCTTGGAGGCAAATGATGTTGCACCATTGAATGTACAGATGTGCTATAATAGAGGAATACATTCCAGGAATAAATGGGAATAAAATACTCATGGATTTTTTTAAGAAATGCATATTTGTATCTTTAAGTTACATGTATTGTGGAGTCCATAATAAATTGTGCTCTGAATGGTCAATTTTTCCTTGTAGATTGTTGCTTTGGAGATTCCAGCACTGAGATTTCTGGTGTCTGCTATATCGAGCCATAATGAGTTCATCACTGGTTGCTTATGATGATTCAGACCCTGAGGCAGAAACTGAAAAGACTGAAGTCCCCAGTACTTCTAGCAGACAAACAAGCCTTCCGAGTTCTTCTGTGAAGCCTGTTCAATACTTTGCACCTGGTAGTTTGAGAACAAAATCTACATATGAAATGCAGCCTACTGAGAACACTGACAATTTTGGCATAAGTATTGTTTGTGAAAATCTCCCTGAGCATTATGCACCGAATAATAACACTGATTTGACATCTCCTTACTGTAGGAGAGCATACTCCAGCCATGCTGCATTATGTGTGCCCTACAAAAACTATGAACAGACATCAAGCTCTTCAAGAAACTCTGGAAATGGCACTTCCCAAAAGCGAGTGCATAAAGACAGTCCTACGACTATAAAAGGAATTAGACCATATATCCCCAAAAGACTGCGTCAAGAAAATTCCAGTACCTGTGGAGAAAAAGAGTCTGATCCAGGTGAAAGCTCAAATTGTTATGTGAAGCAAGACGTATCAGGAGAGCAGACAGTGAGAAAGATATCTGAAATAATTAAGCCATATTTGGGATCCAAGTATAAATTTACTGAAATCCCCAAAAGCTTAGTGTTTCATATGTTTAAACACAGCAGTCCTGTTAATGAAATCCAGTGGTGTCCGGTACGAGAACAAAGTCACATGCTTCTCTCAGCTTCTATGGATAAAACAATCAAGGTAATGTAAACCAAGATGGTTTTTGGACTGATCAGCAAGCTTAAAAATGCTGTATTAAATAATGATCTTGGAATAGTGTATTTTTGGCAGTGTGTTTGGCAGTTCCACCATATTCAGAATTGGAGGAGATGCTTTTCTGTACCAGACCTCTTATGAACTCTCAGCTTAATGCTTTAATGTACAATCCTGTAATTTCATAATGTAAGCACTGTGGTGCAGGCTCTGCCTTCAGTCACTGAACAGCTGACTGCCAGCACTTTGCCAGGCCCAAGTAACTACAGCTGCAGGTGCTATGCTGGGTCTTGTGCATCTTTCCTCTGAAATACAATGATGTTTTACATCGCAGAAAGGTGTCCTCTCATGATCTAAGGAGTCTTTCCATTTTAAATTTGTTTTAGGGGTTAACTACTCAATACTTACAGTGTATTTTCCTTCTGACTTCAGTGATTTGGTTTCAGTTCTTTGTTAACTTAGTCAATCCAGTAAGTCGTGTATAATCATAGGGTATCCTGAGTTGGAAGGGACCCACAAGGAATCATTGGGTCGAACTCCTGGTTCCAAAAAGGACAAAAAATCAGCCACTGTGTCTGAGAGTGCTGTCCAAATGCTTCTTAAGCTTCATCAGGCTTGGTGCTGTGACCACTGCCCTGGGGAGCCTGTCCCAGTGCCTGACCACCCTCTGGGTGCAGACCCTTTTCCTAACACCCAGCCTGACCCTCCTCTGTCACAGCTCCTTGCTGTTCCCTAAAACTTTCTTCTCAAATTTAGGGCTTTAAGTGAATCTTAATGCTTAGAGGCTGGCAGAACAGCCTTTGTATTAGCATATTTCTAAAAAAAATAAATAGAGGAGGGAACTTTAAAATGTAATTTGAATTCTGATTTGATATTGGTATGCCATTCTGATACTCCAACCACAATAAATTCTCACTAAGGTTGAGTTTTCTTTGCCCTTTTGATGTTTTATTTTTGTACTAAAGAATTGAGTTTCATTTAGTTTGTCTTCTATATGATTCTTCTTATCTTAGTGATGTTTCTTTTCTTTTCCCTTCTCTCAGTTTTGCCATGGGGCCCTGTGAAATAAGTGCTGACTTCACATCTCTGAAGCAGTGGTGTTCTCGAATCTCAGACATAGCTCTTTTTTTTCTTTCCCTCTTTAACGTCTTTTAAAGCACTGCTGTTCACAGAAAAGAAAATCCTATAGTATGAATAAAACTTCCTCCTCTCAATTGCTTATCTTTTCAAACTCTTATTCTCTTAATTTCACTTCTAGCAAGCATAACCTGTCATATTAGTGAATTTTGAATACTTTTACCTGTAAGGTAATTCTTTCCAAAGTATTTTTGTCCATCTTTTTCATAAAGATGAAACAGAAGAAAAAAGTACACTTGTTTTTCTTTGCAAGTCTTCCTTTATATACTGAATAGGTTAAAGCTTGATTGCTATCTGAAGAACAACCTTAGACAGAAAATATGATATGCAAAAAGCGCTGTTGGATGTTTTTGGCAAGCTGCATTGTATATTTGGGTTGTACAAAATTATATGTACTTTTTTATTTCAATATGTCTCAATTTGACTTTAAGCACGTGTACGACGTTTTAAGATACTGCTTGTTCACCATCCCAGAGCCTTATTTCAGTGATGAGTGAAAGTAATTATAGATGTACTAAACTTGGTAAAACAATATAAATGAAAGTTGTCATTGCTATGTAAAATTATTAAAAAAAAAAAAAAAAAAAAAAAAAAAAAAAAAAAGAGTAATAGCCTGTCTGGTTTTTATTTTGTAAACAGGAAGAAAGGTTTATTCTTGTATTTACTAAAACAATATTTCCACCTCTGTATGGAGGCAGTCTTTAACAGTAAAGCTGTTATTTGAAGGAATCTATTTACTTTAGGTGCCCCAAACTGTGGAAATTAAGTGTAAATGCAATGTGGTAATATTCACCACACTTCAGAGTATGGGAATCTAAAACATCAGTAAAGTGACAACATAACTGTTATGAAGCCTATTAAAATGCATCTCAGTATTTTGAAAGGTAAGCTGTAGAGAAATACCTAGAAAGAAATGCTTCTTACTGCTGTTTCTTACTGAGATTAAAGATTTAAGGTAGGAGCAGTATCATCTTTGAAGTTTGTGCCTTTATACAAATACCTTTCGAGCCAGTAGAGGGCACAGTTAGATTAAACATTGTCTGGATGTTATGGAACTAATTTCTCCAACTTTCAAGGGTCATGAGCCCATAAATCTCTAATGACTCCGACAGCAGTGGTTTCTCTTCTGGGAATTTTTTTGGCTGTCTGCCATTGCCTGGAGTTGTCCATTTTCTGGTGTAAGCATAAAACAAGCAATTGAAAACACAGATGTAAATGTGCTATTTTATTTATTTATTTTTTCAATCACGTACCTTCCTTCAGCTTTTCCTTTTGTTCTTTTTTTTCCAAAAACACCTGCTTGGAATTAATAGTTTAAATGCAGGCAGTGGAAGCTTGTTCTTTTTTCCTTTTAATGGGAACATCCATGGTAACAGATACTCAGGATGTCTGCAGTATTTGAGCATCTGATTTGGATAGACTCAACAGTTAGAAGCCTAAAGTCCTCATACAATTGAGACAAGTAGGTAATCCAGAACCATAAAACTTTGTGCTTCCAGTTAATCATGTGAATAACTGAAAAATAATATTTTTGTGTAAGTATCTTGGATTCAGTCCTTAACTTCAGCCTATACAGCATGCTATTTATAGTTTGAAGATATCAGTCCAATATCAGTGGAGATTTCTCAGAACTGAGAGTTCTGTCTAAGCAGATCAGACTGTGGTGCTCATAGATCTTTTCATTTAATCAAAACTAAACTATAGTCATAAGCAATTTTTGTATTACTTAGCCAAACAGTTTTGCATCTTTTATGTTCTTCTATGTTTAAATATTCTTCTCTTAAATTTTTAATCACAAACTAAGAACTTTTTTTTTTTTTTAACATAGAGAAGAAAGCTAAACCCAAGTATTTC
The DNA here is from genome assembly GCF_964211825.1 of Aythya ferina. Classification (NCBI taxonomy): domain Eukaryota; kingdom Metazoa; phylum Chordata; class Aves; order Anseriformes; family Anatidae; genus Aythya; species Aythya ferina. The sequence continues at coordinate 53,139,906 of NC_140301.1, forward strand.
TGTCTTAATTTAGAAATCTTAATTTCTTTATTCCCATCTAAGCTATTATGAATAAATAATTATTGTATATTTTATGTTCCTTATCACACGGGGATATATCTGAAATATATAAATGGAACTGATTATGTTTTTTTGTATTATGTATGTATCCTGTTTAAATCTGGCAAGATAAGTCTTCCTTTTATGTTTGCCAAGTTTAACTAGTGTGCACTTTACCATCTTCTTTATGAATCGCTGTAAGTCATAGTACAATGTTTGCAAAAATTGAATTGATGTTTTCAGTCTGTTGACTGAAGAATAAGCTAGTGTTGGGTAACATCATCTGGAGTGCTTTGTGTAAATGTCTTACATATTTAGGAAGGAATGCTTCATAGGATTTTGTTTTTCCATAGTACGTGTTTGTTCTTAATGATTTTTCTTTTTCGGTGTGTATGGCTGCATTTAAGAAAACAATCCAACGAAACAGTTATCAAACGGTACTGTTGGAAAAAATCAGTTATCAGCTCAGTGGTGTAATACTCCAGAGTAAAACTCCTACCAGCAGATGGGGCCCTTCAGTATCTTGGGGATGGTAACTTCTAAGGGATGGTAATTATTCTTTTAAAGAGTGGGAGATTTTAGTGTTTGCCTCCATTTTGTGTGTTGAAAGACATTACATTTAAAGTTTATGCATGTGTTGCTAAAGATACAAGTAAACTTCATAGGGACTTGAGAGTAAGATGCAACTTCACATGGGAAGCTATAGGTATTGTAGGTTAATTACCCACTATTCTTCCAATCCAGAAGATTTAGGAGAAATCTTCATGCTTTAAATTTGTAGGGAATGGAAAATAAAGTTATATTTAGGCTTTGGCAGTAGTCCTTTATCTTCAATTTTCTTTGAATTGTGAGCTTCCCCTTTCAAACGGGAAGCTGATAGGCTTCCTGCCTCTCTTGCCAGCTACCTAGGTTGGAAGCAGTGATTCAAATGAGCGTGGTAGTGCTCTTCTTTGCTAATGCATTCTAACTGAACTTTCAGCAGCTTGTTTCTAGTTTAAGTATGTATTTTAAGGATTCTAAACTTGATTGTCTTGATGTTTGTCTAGACTGATTCGATTCTTGGGATAATACTTTTTCCCTTTGTTTCAAAAACTGCTCTAATTGAAATTTAGGATGCTACTGCCACTTTTGGTTTTGTTAACTTAAACATAGAGGTTGTGATTTTAATATCTTGGCTAGTAATTTTTGTATAAATTTTGAGACTCAACACAGTTATTAAAGGTACCTAAGTTTTGTAGTGTGGATGTTAAGAACTTTCTGAAAATCGACCCTATTTAGTTATTTCTGGTTTAGAACCCTAAATATAAAATCCTAAATCACAGGTTGTCATTGAATACAGCAATTTGTCTTAAGTAGCAGGGTCTTGCCCAGCAGTCAGTCTCTAGTAGGGTCAGTAGGTAGATGCCGAGAGAAAATGAGCTTGGCAAAGATTTATGGTACCTTCAAGTCCTCCTCTAGCCAGTGCTCATTTGAAAGTTAGGGGATTTCTGAGCTCCAAAGCATTTAATCTTTGTAATTTCCTAACTCAGTAGATCTCTGCCAGATACTTCTCTGCTCTTATGAGACTATCTTGTCTAAGGGTGCTAGCTCCAAGGTGTTATAGTGTTATATAACTTATACTGGTCAAATCTAATGTATGGATTTTGCTTTCTGGAGTGAATAAAACAATAATATAAGCAGCGTTTTTTTTTTTTTTTTTTTTCCCCAGATTTTCAGAATCTTTTATTTTTTTGTGGTAGTGTGTTCTGCAGGACAAAGATGGCATAGTAGTATATTCCATTAATTTGTTATTCTTGATCCTGCTGTAGTAGGCTGGAAGCAGTGGAACATGATAGCCCTATTCATCCATATGATGTGTGTGACACTCATGATGGCAATAGAGATTTTCTAGACATTACTGTTAACCATGTTCTGACATTTGTTTTCAAAACTTCTGCAAGCAATTCATTGGAAGAAGCCAGTATAGGTACTGTTCCTCATTGTTCTGCTACATGCCTGTCTGTTAATAAGGCGACTGAATTTAGGCTGCCAGCTTGCATCCTATAAACTCACGTAGCTGTCAGATGGTTATAGCCTTGTCACCACTAGGCTAGATTCAAGCTGTTCACGGAGCAGGGTTAGATACCATGCTGCTAGTACCCCAAGCATTCTGATTTTTAGATTGATTTAAAAATCTGTGACAATGCTCCTTTAACTGTAGCTGATGCACAAAATGAGAATTTGGGGAGACTTTCTCTTAAATGCACGCATTACACTTTAATTGAAAGAACTTTCAAAGTGATCTGTTCAATGTCAGTACACTTCTAATACTGTATTGTAAAAGTAACACGATGTTCTTCCCATTATCTTGGAAGAGGCAAAAGAAACTCATTTTGGAGACTGTACTGCTTACCTAGGTGTGTGGAAAAAGGCATTGTCATTCTCTTGTTGAAGAGGTGACTAAATAGCTTCAGTATTTCAGAATAGCCTGACTTTTCTTAATGGTGCCTTGTTCCCTTTTCTATTTAGAACGATGTATATTTTTTTTTTCCCAAGGATTTTGAGCTCGCTGATTATTAGGATGAAAGTACATTTATTTGGTACATGTGTGTATGGTAATACTAGTTTCTTGAGTGCTGAAAGCCTTTGTCAATATACCTTGGTATTTTTCTAAGGAAATTATTTCATATAATTTTTGCCCATAACGCTTATTTTATAAGAAAAGGGACATTATGCAGGAAGGAGTGTGCTTGACCATGAACAAAAGCTTCTGTCTGTGATTCTGTCTGGGTGATAATACAGGTCAGGAGGTAAGAGCCAGCTCTTAACCAACTGCTCTGCAAAAGCCATTAATGCAAGTTGATAAAGAACAACTCGGGAGGGTGGTGGATTTTGGTCTCTTCATCACAAAAATCTTGGTGGGGTTGTTACATGTTTTGGTGTGTTAATATCTAGATACGTTTGGAGATCGTTGTTACACGGAGATTTATTTTTTTAATTATTTTCTTGTTTCCAGCAATGCTGTTGTCAAGGAAACGGAAATCCTTGTAATGCCTTTGTTCACTTTCTCAGAATCCACAGCTGGAGATGACTTATATAGTTTTTATGATGTTCTTAGTAGTTGACACACTCTTGTGCCTCAAAGGATTTTTCAAAGGAGTGTGTTTCTTTTGAGTATGAACAGCAGCATCCTGATATTTACACTGTTTGGTAGGCCACTGTTTTCTTTCCTTTTTCGTTAACAAGAACTAAATTCAGTACTCCTTTAGACAGGAATTTATCCTAATGCTTGCACAGAAATTGGTATTTTTGTTTGTTTAAACAAAAAAGGCCAAAAAGCAGTGAATATCTCAGCTTCTGGGTTACGTTTTCAGTTTTTAAGGGCATTTGTTTTACTTCTGCACTGGGTCTGGCTGGGATGGAGTTAACTTTCCCTGCTGTGGCCCATACAATGCTATGCTCTGCAGGTGTAGCTAGAACAGCATTGGTTTCACACCAGTGTTTTGCCCAAAGCTGAGGAATACTGGCACAGTATCAGGACTTTTTCTAATTCCCCCAGAGCCAGCAGGATGGGGGCAGGCAAGAGGTGAGGAGGGAACATCACCGGGGCAGCTGACCTAAGCCAGCCAAAGGGATATTCCGTGCCATATGGTGTCACACTCAGCAACAAAAGGTGGGAAAAGGAAGAAAAGGGGAGGGGTGGGCTCTCGTTGTGAAAACGTCTGTCCTCTCGAACACCAGCTATGTGCATTGAGGCCCTGCTTCAAGGACGTCGTCAAGCACCACTTGTTGGTGAGAAGTAGGGAGTAATTTATTTCCTCTGCATTTCCACATGGCCTTTGCTTTTTTTTTTTTTTTTTCCTTTTTCCTTTAGTTACATTATTTAATTAACCATAATTTTCCCTTAATAATATTTTATTCATTTAATTAAATTATCCTTATCTCAACCCATGAGTTGTTTTTAACTTTTCTTCTTCCCTTCTTCTTCTGAGGAGAGGGAGTAGTTGTGGCGGTGATCAGCTGCCTAGCTAGGTAAAACCACCACAACTTCACACTTGGAAATGCCTCCTGAATTAGAGTCTCTGTGAGGAATACTAGAGGAGTACTTCATGCTGGAAGTGGTCTCTCAGTGAGACCTCTCAGTGAGGTTTGAAGATGTAGCTTTGGGGAAGATGAGCAGGGGAAGAATGATGCTTCATGGTACAGCTAACACACCTGTGTTTTCCAGAAGAAATGGGAATTACTTAAAGAAAAGTTCAGAAAATAAAGCTTTTCTGAAAGCAGTAGAACTAATGGAGTCTGGCTGTGTCTTGAGGCTGGCTAGCTGTGGATTTTCTTCAACTTCTCTGTCCTTCAGGGCTTCTGCCATGTCTTTCATTTTTTTTTTTTTTTTTATTCAGCTGCTCAGTTTGATTAAACCTTGAGGGGCAATGAAGTCCTTCTAAGAACTCTGAAATTTGGTTGAGATTGAGTGAAGTGACAATAGGTGAGATGCACCAGAGATATGGCTCTTGGGTCAGTGCTATTTCACAAGCCGTTCTTTCTCCAGGAATCCAAAAGGATGGAGTATGACTATTGAATATCCTTAAAATGTCATGGAAGAAGAGATTCTGTTTCTTCATGTTATATAGAAGATTCTGTTTCTTCATGTTATATCCTCCTGAGAGTCATCATGCAGCACTTGCAGGGGAAGCAGGCGATCAGGCCCAGTCAGCATGGCTTTATGAAAGGCAGGTCATGCCTGACGAACCTGATCTCCTTCTATGACAGAGTGACGCGCTGGGTGGACGAGGGAAAGGCTGTGGATGTGGTCTACCTTGACTTCAGCAAGGCTTTTGACACCGTCTCCCACAGCATTCTCCTCAAGAAACTGGCTGCTCTTGGCTTGGACTGGCGCACGCTTCGTTGGGTTAGAAACTGGCTGGATAGCCGGGCCCAAAGAGTCGTGGTGAATGGAGCCAAGTCCAGTTGGAGGCCAGTCACTAGTGGCGTCCCCCAGGGCTCGGTGCTGGGGCCGGTCCTCTTTAATATCTTCATCGATGATCTGGACGAGGGCATCGAGTGCACCCTCAGTAAGTTTGCAGATGACACCAAGTTAGGTGTGTGTGTCGATCTGCTTGAGGGTAGGAAAGCTCTGCAGGAGGATCTGGATAGGCTGCACCGATGGGCTGAGGTCAACTGTATGAAGTTCAACAAGGCCAAGTGCCGGGTCCTGCACCTGGGGCGCAATAACCCCAAGCAGAGCTACAGGCTGGGAGAGGAATGGTTGGAGAGCTGCCAGGCAGAGAAGGACCTGGGAGTGATGGTGGATAGTCGGCTGAATATGAGCCAGCAGTGTGCTCAGGTGGCCAAGAAGGCCAACGGCATCCTGGCTTGTATCAGGAACAGTGTGACCAGCAGGGCTAGGGAGGTGATCGTCCCCCTGTACTCAGCTCTGGTGAGGCCGCACCTCGAGTACTGTGTTCAGTTTTGGGCCCCTCGCTACAAGAAGGACATGGAGGTGCTTGAGCGGGTGCAGAGAAGGGCGACGAAGCTGGTGAGGGGCCTGGAGAACAAGTCCTACGAGGAGCGGCTGAGGGAGCTGGGCTTGTTCAGCCTGGAGAAGAGGAGGCTCAGGGGTGACCTTATCGCTCTCTATGGGTACCTCAAGGGAGGCTGTAGCAAGGTGGGGGTTGGTTTGTTCTCCCACGTGCCTGGTGACTTAAGCCTGGGCTTAAGTTGAGCCAGGGGAGTTTTAGGTTGATGTTAGGAAGAACTTCTTCACTGAAAGGGTTGTGAGGCACTGGAACAGGCTGCCCAGGGAAGTGGTGGAGTCACCATCCCTGGAAGTCTTCAAAAGACGTTTAGATGTAGAGCTTAGGGAAATGGTTTAGTGGGGACTGTTAGTGTTAGGTCAGAGGTTGGACTCGATGACCTTGAGGTCTCTTCCAACCTAGAAAATTCTGTGATTCTGTGATAGAAGGATGTTTTTGGTCACTCATTAGTTACAGAAATATCAAAAATATTAAATGTTTGCCTTTTTCTTAGAAACCTGTCTGTTCTGAATTGCTGAGCTTTGCACTTCTTTTCTGCTAAGAGCTCTTCTAACTGTTTACTGTTTCTCTCTTATGTGGGCTTTAGCAGACAAGTAAGCAACCCTGTCCTCCTCCCAGCATAGCCAACCCATTAGCAGAGGAAAATGTTGGTGACAGAGATGGCAACGGAGCAGTGTCCCTAATGAAGCTTAACTGATAATGTCATAAATTAAGCCCTTCAATTACATGTCGGATCTCTGTGGACAGCTCTATGGAGCAGAACATAATCTGAGATGGGAAAAGCATATTGTGGTGTTATCTCCCTTCCAGATGCTTCAGTAATATTCCTGGTTGAAATGATTTTTGGAGCTTGGACAAAACAGAGGTAGGATAGTTTTATGTTCTCAAGTTGCTTTAATGCATTGTGGGAGTATCAGCCTTATCACTGGTATAGAAATTCCAAATGTTTCTACTGTTTAATATAAATACTTTTTATATAAATAACACCAGTGTAAGTTTGCTTCTTTTCTAGAAGTCTTGCTTTATAGATGCCTTGTACATACTGCTATATATATATTAAAGAAATCTGCTAACAAACCTACAAGATATCTTATGACTTGGATTCCCTACCTCTGTTGGTCTGTGAATGTTGTCAAGGAAACAGATCTTTGAGAAGCTTTGCTCTACTTTTTTCAGGTTCTATAGAGAGATTACTTGTGTTGGATTTATCCAGCATCAGGAGCAGAGGCAATTTGCCTGAAGTTTCTATTACTTATAATATATTTTTGTTCTTGTCTCTCTCTTTTTTTTTTTTTTCCTTTTTAAAAGACTTTATTTTTAGCATGTGTAAAATTGCTGCGTCTTTAAGCTTATAATATCAGTAAATGTACCAAAGGTTGTTACCTTTTGATTTTTAGATGAAGCCCAATAGAACTTTAATGGCAGTCTTATATATTTATGCTATAAAGACAAGTGTTAGTTATAGATTCCCTTTAAATTAAAGGGAAAAAGAAACATTAATGAAAACTTTGTTCTTTAGAGATCTTGCTTCACTACTGTGGAACTAATGACTTACCATCTTCTATCACACACATCATGTTTCATTGCAGTAATCCTCCATCTTCAAAGAGAAATGCATTTTGTGGCTGGTCTGGAACTGTTTGATTTGTCTTCCAGTACATGCATGATGGAACGTGCAGACTTATTTATTTTTTAACTTTATACCCAGCTACTGTTTTTAATCCCAGGACGTACCTAAAATGCAATTACAGAAACTTTCTACCTTTCTTAAATGTTTCAATTGGCTAATAGATTAAAGATAAGTGGTGTGGGAGAGAATGACAAATAACGAAGACTGCATGTGCTTGTATATTGTACATGTGCCAGCTGTGTATATGTGCCAGCTTGCTTTATAAAGTAAGATTTTTGAATTTATCCTGTTCTCTAGGCTTGTTGCCTTTTTCTAGATTAACATTTCTTCACTAAAATAATTTTTCTTATTGCAAATGTTGCGATTAGTGGCTAGAATGTAATTTTGCCATGTGAGCAATATGTCTTCCTTAATGATACGCTTAAGGTTGTTGGTGGAGAAATAGCTTGCTGCAGATTTAGTTAGCGGTGTTACTGACTGGTTATTGAGGTTTCTGCATGCTATATATAGAACTGGCCTGGAGCTGCTCAGGGAAAAATGTAATTTGTAACTACAAACTATAAGCAGGTAAATCTATAAGGCTATTATAGTCCTACAGCTTAATCGTCTCATATACAGATAATTGAAAAAGTCCTCCCAAAAGTGCTTACTTTCTCATAAGGAAATTTCTCTAACAGTTTTGAGTAAACATTTAAATTTGAGAACTCTACATTTTTTAAACAATGTTTTTGTATTTGTGAGGAGAAATAAGTGGCTAATGTAAGGACATAAATTTAGAGAGGAATCAGCATGATAAGGTGATGTGCGTTACTAGCTTGTATATTTCTGATGACTTATTTCCTTGCTTTCTTGTCTGTTCACTTTCTTTTCGGTGACTCTGTCAGACTCCCTAACCAGACTTTTCATGTCTTCTTACTCTTTCTTGATGATATTTCTTGCTTATTTCCTTTTTGCTTTTTCTGGAGCTTCTGAGCTTCTAGCTGCTTTCTGCTCCAGCTTGGTGTTTGTGATACCAGCTTAATCAACAAGCATTATCTGGAAGACTTTTGTGTAATTGCTTGCATACACAAATGATTTGTTTTGTATTTTATTTAACCTTTTCCATGTATTGTGGTGTCTGAACTCTTGTAGTCAACCTGGCTGTAAGTAGGACTTGTTATTCATAGTTTCTTCTGAAATCTTGCTTCTGTGTGATGGATTTGGGGTATACCATTGGGTGCAGCTGGCTTTTGTTACTGAAAAAAATAATAGTTGTAATGAAAAAGTGACTTGAGCAAGCCAACTGATATATGGTGGAAGTTAGCTTTCAGATGGTTATTTTAAATCATTATCTGTACACTGTCCCTCATAGTTAGATATTACTTCAAATCAATATGAGCAATAAGGATGAAGCAACTGCTTCTTGAAATAAGAGAGTCAACCAGTTTATGTTGGTGATGGGACAGAATTTGCTCATGAATTGGGATTAGGCTATTTTTCATGGATAGAGATTTGTACTCAAGCACAACATTATTTTTAGAACTGTTGTAGCAATGCAATTATTATGTGTATAATAGCAATGCAATTATTATGTGCTATTGTAGAAATACACTAAGCATGTGCACTGTTAGCAGTATCTGGCAAGACTGTGCTGTAGAACAGCTGCCTTTCATCTGATATTTAGGTTTGGCAGAGTTTGGCCACTAGCGGTTGTCCCTGCTGTGTCATCTTCTCCCAGTGGATCATGTGCAAGAAGGAGACAGCTTAAATTGCTTCTTTTAGGTTTTTGTGTTCGTGCTTAATTGTTTTATTGACTGCGTTTATAAAAAAGATGGTTATCTGATCATATTGATATATGTAGCTGTATAAAAAGCTGTAGAGTGCCCTTTGTTGAATCACAAGTTTAATATAAACACAGTAGCATAATATAGGAATACAGTCCAAACAGGTATGTTTTGAACTTAAGCTTCAGTTAAACAGTGACTATTAATGTAAAAACAAACAACTCCCCCAAAGGGTTGGTAAATGGCAGTTTTCTCCCTCTGTTTTCTGAAATAGCTCACATGTCAACAGCAAATAGATATGCAGTGTTTCAGAAGCTGGTAGTGTAGTTGCTAAGACTGTACTTATTCTCTGAATAGAGCATCATTTCTTACTCCAGTAATGGATGTACAAAATCTGCGGGGTGCAAGTAAGTCTTTGAATGTATCTATCCAGGCCTTAATTACCCTGTAGGAATCGAGGATGCTTACCACGATGTACAATTTGCCTCTGAAGCACTCTAAGTCTGAAATTGAGGTGTTTTAACACTTACAAGGAATCCCCACTTTTAATAGAGCATAGATGTATGTGACTTGGAAGTGATTGATGCTAATGAATATGATACATTGAGGTGAAAGGAAAATCAGATTATTTAATAAGTGGCTATAGCAATTTAGCTAATCATCTCCTGGGGAGTTATAATACATGTACTCTTCTCCTGGAGTTCTTCTCCTTTGCCTGCTGGCAAGATATTGATTGCTTAAGTGTTTTGGGCACAATTATTAACTGCTAGTGACCACTACTGTGACTGTGCTTTTAGGTATTTTGAATCTGTTATCATTCTTAATGTGCTGTTATTACTGTGACATTGATGAGAAACAGCCAAATGCATGCCATGTTATTCTTCTCCTATACAGTACAGCAATAGGAAATTTGGTGTTCTGAAGTCACCTATAAAAGTTACTTGTCATTATATATTAATTTCCCTTGTATTACTTCATTTACGTGCATCAAATGGTCTGCTTTAACCATGTCATTCCAAATATGCCCAATATTGTGTATAAAGTAGTTTATTTATCTGAAGTGAATTTTGTATTCTTTCTCAAGCCAGAAATTTAGTATATGTAGTATACAGTTGGGGATGGGGACTTAAGTGCTTTTGTTGTACTTGGCTTCTCCTTCTGCCAAAATATTTCCCACTTTTCATATTGTACAACAAACCATAGCTTAAATCATAGCTCAAATATATTGTAACTTCTGCTTTTTTTCATCTTCCAGGAACTTTCTATTTGAGATGCATCTACAGGGTTAGCCATATTGATGATTAGTCACAAACCACTTAAAGGGTAACTGCAGAATAGGTGCGAATTCTTCGCTTTGTTTTGGTGTGTGAGGGGAAGTTACTTCTGTTGTGCTGTCTGCCCAGCACAGATGTATAAATGCTATATTGTTTTTTGGTGAAAAATTAATCTGTATAAGTATCTTCCATAAGGTTAATAATTTATGGAGAATCTGTGGTTCAATTCAGGAGTGATTATCTCAGAATCCTTCTGCACAGTAAAGAACAAACTATGTTAAAAGATGGCAGTCAGTGGCAGAAATACTTCGTTGTGAAAGGCAGATTCTCTGATAAAGCAATGATTTTAAGTATCCTTTAGCTACTTATTTACAGACTGCCTTTTATGTGAGCTTTTTAATGTAAAGTTTGCCTGTTTTCAGAGGGGAAACAACAAAAAAAATCTCTAGCTTGTGGTGCTTTTTTCTTGGCTTCCTGCCATTTTCAGCATTTGGTAAGAATACCCCTTTTTCTGCAAATAGTGTAATCTAGCTAAAACAGATTTTTGGCACAGATAATTAAAATATCACATGAAGTCTGATCATATGAATCTTACTGTTTGGTCTGCTTTGCCTCAACTGTTCTTGCAACTTTTGTTTGATATTGCGGCTGAAAATTTCTGGTGTTTCATTCAGAGTGCCTAATACCTAGTGTTAGACTCAAGGCTCCTTCAGTATCAGTTTCCATATTACTTCAGAGATTACTTGATGTGGATTTTTAAATGATTCTAGTAAGTAGCACGTGTAGTCTGCACGCTGGGTTATGATCTGCATGGTACAATACTGTCATGCCATCTGTGTAGAGGAGATGAATTTCCATAGTGAAAAACATGTTTTAAAATGTTATTTTCCTCTTAATTTGCTGTAACTTCTGTTTTGAGTATCAGAAATTTACACATTTATTCCACTGCAATGTCAAATATTATTATCTTGCCATAGTTCTGCAGTTTTGCTTCTTATTTATCCCTTCTATTTCCTAGCTGGATTGTTCTAAAAAGCAATACCCCTTGGAGAGTGCCCAGCTTCGCTGAGGGGATTAAAATCTTCAGGAGCTTTAAGGATGTGTACCATAGCAGCCGGCCTTCCATTAGTGCCTGCTTGGATGACCTGACTTGCTTCAGGCTAATATTTGCTTGGTGATGGTGTAACGTAACCTCCTGCTGCTGGCTTTATTCTGCTGACCGCTTTGTGTGGGACTGGAAGTGGTTCACACACAACTTTCCAAAAGTGACTGTTACTGAATTTTGACCAAGTATTTCAACAATATCTTCTGGAGTTCTTACATAGAATGCAGAAGGGCAAGAAAGATCTGAACCCTTGAGATCTAAGAAAGTCTTATTCCTTCACTGCATTTCTTTTCCTGGATAAGCCTGAGTAGGTTGAGCTTTTTTTTTCTTCCTGAAATGTGCCTTTAGCACTGCTTATTGGAGAACTACAGTTGTGATTTTGTTGACTACTTTGGCCAAAGATCACTTTTATCTGAACTTGTGTCTTCAGTAGGAGTATGGCAACATGGTCATAATTCTCACAGTTGTTAATGTCCAGAGACTTTTCTTGCTTTCTCAGTCCATTTACAGCTTAAGAAAACAAATATTGGGGAGGATAGGTAACAACTGGATCTCTTGACGAAACCCTTCTCAGGTACAGAATTGGGAATTTGAGTTATATGCACTGCTTTGGGTGGGGTGTTGTCCCTTCACTGATGGGCAAAGGACCAGTGCTTTCTTGGAGGATGACACCCTCCTAAGCAAAAAAACCAGCTGGTTGCTGTTAAAAGCAGAGTGCAGAGGCAGGGTTTAATGACCTGCAGCATGGAGCATCTCATAATCTTGTCTGTTTTCCAGGCAGTTGGTACTGCTGACATTTCTGGTGCACCTTTGAAACAGAACACCAAATGTGTGTTTGTTCATGTAGGCAGCAGCGGTACCCATCTTTTCGACAATGAACAAGGTCAGGCGTTTCTTGGCACTAAATGTTTTTTTTTTCAGAACACTAGACTTCTTAAAGAAACTTTTCACTTCAATTTTCTCTGCAAACATCATTCTTGGCAAATTTTTTGTCAGGGTAGGCATTTCAGTTATAGAATAAAATTGTTAGTAAAACTGGATTGAGAGATACAGACCCATAGGATGTCCTTAAAACATGCAATTATTCACACTGTTATTTTGACTGATTAAATCCTCTATGACAAATAATTCATGAGCAATAGAGGAAACTTAATCTATTGCACTTTAGAATGCTGCCAAAATGTTTCTTCTACATCTTGGAGTGCATTATTCATTAATCTCTTTCCTAGTGGAAGGAGGCTTTCTTTACTCTTAGAAGAATAAAGGATAAAATGTCAAGGCATTACTGACACCCTGTTCTTGGGGTCAGTTTTTTTTCCCCTATTTTCAGGTTTTCTTCCTGGAAGTGTTGATTATGGCCAAGATCAATGTTGATGCTCAAAGGCTCCTTCCTTCTCTGAAGCCAGTAACAGTTATGACTTTCTTCACCAATAGAATCATGTCAATGCACTATCTGATGTTAACATTCTTGTGCTATACATCATATTTCATCCCTGTAGTTTGACTGAATTTATGTTTTCCTAATGACCTTGACTCAGCTGTAAACAAAATAGAAGAAAATATACAGCCTAATGTGGATGGTATCCTTAGTATGCGCAGTAGTGTACTCCTGGCTTCACGACAAGTATTTTCAAACAACTATCACACACATCAGTCTTATGAATGTGTGTGTAATTAGGGGAGCCCAATCATTTTTATTTTTATTTGCATTTCCATTTGATGGTGTGAGGAACTTATTTTTAACCATCTCTTCTGAGAAAACAATCTAAATTAGTGTTTTTATCAGCTTTTGCCTGAAGAGGAGTTTCTTAACAAAAGCCATGTACTTGCATTTGAACACATATTCCCTACATTAGCAGGTAAGCAAAGGTATCCAATTTTCCTGAGCAACAAAATACTTGATTACAGGTCTAATGATAGTTTAAGAGGTGTTTTCAGATGTGCTGAAATCAAGGACTTGAAGCAGATGAACTTAATTATCTTTGTGAATATTCACAATCACATTATGTACTTTAAATGTCACATTTGGAAATAGTGCCTCATTGCTAGTTAATTAACAATAATTACTCAAGGTAGTACTTACATTTCTGGAATTTCTTACTGACTGTGAAAAATGTTTTGCTTCTAAAGATTTAGCAGTATAAGAAGTAGGTTTTACTTAATGCATTCTTAAAGTGTTACTCTTGCTTAGCCCCTCTGTTCTTTTTACATCTCATAGTGCTACATGGAGAATCAGTTGATTCATTCTCTTTGCTACGTTTGGACAATGAGTTTAACACTCGTTGTTGAACTTTTTTTTTTTTTTTTTTTTTTTTAAGCAAGCAGTTAAACTCTTAGTAGAAGAAGAGGAGAGAAGCAATAGAAAATTAGACCGGCAGTGTAGCGATCCATCATAAAGTATTACAAAGGTGTGTTGACACCTTCAACTAAAGAAATGTGGTTTATGATAATACCAGAAGGTTTTTCCAGTCATAGTGCCTGTGCTCAGTATGTCGTTCTCTGTAAGAACTGCTTTTCTTGGCAAAGAACATCATACAATACAAGGTAGCTTAAACTGCAGCCAAAAAAACCCCTACCTCTTAGATCCTAGAAAATCCTCCCTATGTTCCTGTTCTCAGCTTCCCTCTTCCATCTTTCTTTTCTGCCTTTCATGTAGAAATTTAGTTGAAATGTGAAAGGATTCCCTTTAAGTCTTCTCCCTTTCAAAATAAATCTGTCTTCAACAGTGATAGTTTCCTTGTTTGCAGCTGCACACTTCACATGTACACATGTGTGTGTATAATATTTTTAAAGAGCTTAAATTAACGGAAAGTCTCTATTGTCAATTAGGCTTATACTTACAAACTCTTTGCCTGAAGACTTGAGCATTTCCTGTGTGAATGAGGTGTCCCTTGAAATCCTGGCAATAATGTATAACCTACTTTACATAATTATCTTTTTCTTCCCTTTTTTTTTTTTTTTTTTTTTTCTGTAAAGTACATAAAATGCTTTATTATTAAGTTTTAAATTCATGACAGCATTTATAATGTGGAAAGCAGATGTTTGAAATCTCAGGCATCAATTTAAAGCTAATTCTGAGAACAGGAAGAGAAGCTACTAAAATTTAGAAAGTAATGTAGATTAATTAAACTAATTATGTATGCATTGTGTGGAGGGAATGGAGATGCCTTCATGTACCTGCAGTTATATTCAATGAAGTGATGAGCACTATTTGGGGTGTTATTATTTAAAAAAAGCAATGGGAACACATGGACAAGAATATGAGTGACAGGAAGCTGAAATGATAAAAATAGATTGTGGAAGGGTCCAACATGTTATGTGAAACTAATAGTGACAGTAGTGGAAGTGCTAACACTTCACCGGGGAAACTTCCCAATAGTAATTTTTCAGTTGTAGAATGACCTGGAGGAAACAAGTTTTTCACAACTAACAGCTTTTAATTTAAAGTATTTGGAGAATGTCAAAGACTTAGTCTAACTTAATGGTAGTGTTCTGAATGTTGAAGGACTTTCTATATTTACATTTCTATGTCAAATAGGTTGAAGCAAAAAAAAAACCAACTTATTATTTCCCCGTCCTCCCTCTGTCCTTTGCACATGAGGGACTCTTTTATTTGATTTATAAGACTGGTGATAAATCTATTCTTGGGTTGTTTAAGTACAAAGCCTGGATTATCAAAACAACAGCTAATGCAAATTATTTTGTTGTTCTCCTTTAATCTTTAAATTATTCTTTCTGTAGTTCTACTGTGATAGTGAAGTAAATACAATGAAATACTTCCTCATGGTGAAGTAACAGTCCCTAAGCATGTCATATTGCAGTGAGAATCTAATTCTGCTTAATGTCAGGTTGTATTTCTTAATTTTTTGTTTCTGTAGTATCAAGGAGTTGATCACTCTGGGACCTGTGGTGAAGGCTGCTATGGGTGTATCCGCACCGGTTGGCTGGATCTCTGTGTATTGTGTTAGGACAACATATATGAACATGCAAAGCCAGCTTTGCTGACTAGACATGCATTTGGTTTGCAAATCATCTATCAGTACCCTTTAGGATAAAGGGCTTCATGAAATCTCTGTTGATAACTTTCTGTTGGGTCGACTCTGTAATAGCTTGCTTTTCAACATTTAGCAGAAGAGAGATTAAATTGTCCCTGTGACAACGTGCAGAAGCACCACAGGGCAAACAAAATGATTTTATAGTAACCAAGCTATATTACAAAGAGGAATATTAAACATATGCCTCATAACAGAAGATTGCAAATATGAGTATCAGGCCTCTTTCTGTCTAATGGGTTGCATAGATATGCAAAGGAGAAATAACAAAAGCTAATCAGTTTTGTTTTGTGTAAAGATGTTAATATGTAGATACTTGAATTCCCTCCAAAAAAAAAATTAAAAAAAAAAATTGAGTAATCTAATGATGCGTGTTGACGTTGTGTAAATTGCTTGGAGGAGCAGCAGTAATCACTTCACTTGAAAAGAGAACAGGCTTAAAAAGAAAGTAGGATGACACAGCTGATGTTGTACATCTGTGCTAAAATTCCTGTGAATTAGTCAAGTCTAAGATAACCTGAGACAATCAGTGCAAAGCTGGTCTGGGCTGTACCAACTGGAGAAACCAGCCAGAACGGTACCCTTCTCTTGGACGTGGATACATGTGGATGTAAAGAGCAGGAAACAGTGCAACGGCCCCAGTATGCTGGAGATAGATGTGGCAATGAGGTACTTTTGTTGGTGACATGGGAAGCTGGAATGGCAGGTGAGGGGAGGTGCCTTTCAGTCATAGGAAGGCTCCTGGCCCGCTGCTGCATGGTGCCCCACCAGTGGGCCAGGCTACACTTGTGGCTGGGTCTGTGCTGGGTGAGGAAAACTGAGTTGAGTGGTTTGTGTTTGTAGGGAAATCAGGGGAAAAAAGAAGTTCCAGTCAGCAGTGTCTCTACAGCATCTAAATGGCAGGAATGTGCTGAGGGAATACCTCTTCTGTGTGCACATTTAAGGCAAATGCATGCTCTGGAAGACAGCCATTCCCATCTGTGGTGCAGACTGTTTGCTTCGAGTCAGCAGATCTTATAGCAGGTGCTGAGTCAGTGCCTGCTATATCCCAGGAGCCAAATGTAAGCCTCTGAGAAATCCCAGGGTCTTTAGAGCATCTACATTTCCCAATGCTACAAACGCTTCTCATAAGTGATGAGGAAAACCAAACATCTGTAATGTGATGATGCCTTGTATCTCAGTGTATTCTGTAATACTTTCCATTTTCCAGGATTTAACAGTATTTTTACAGACTTAATTCTGAAAAAAAGCTGTCTTCAACCATTCAGTAGAGAGTCACCCAAGCAGGAATTCCTGCCATAAAGAGATCTGGCTCTTGTGTTGATCTCTGTAAGAGGAGCATCAGCAAGGACTCTGCAAATCAGTTTAGTGCTGTGTGGTGTCGTCTGGAGGCTCTTTAATTTACATAGAAAGCAAATGCATCTGACTGACATACTGCCATTAACTGTGGGTGTTGGATGGCATTAACTTCCATCAGGACATATCAGCTTGTTCCAGGGGAGGTGGGAGACTGAACCTGGTGCCAGAGGCCTTTGTCCCTGTGACAACGCAGTCACAGGTGTATTCTTCAGAACAGCTTATAATTATCCTCTGTTGTTTTAAGTAAGCTATCAAAACAAATCACCTTTTTTCAGTGCTCTCTTGTAGCCCTGGCTAATTTGATTCTAATGCCAAAGCCCGCTGAGGTTCCTGCTACAACTGCAGTTCAGTCCGACCTCCAGTGTCACTCAAACAACCCACCTGCCTGTCATCAAGCAGCGTTGTGCCCTGGGAGATGAACAAATCTGCTCTTACTTGAAGACCTTTACTGCAAGAACTTAATCAAACAGTGAGCCTCCAGTCATCTTTTCATACCTGTTTCTGAACTCTGGCAGGATAAGGCTAAAGAAAATGAAAAACTAAGCTGCTTTTTCACACCACCCTGTATTTCGCTGTGCCTTGGTTATAGTTTAACTAAATGATAAAAAATATATGGTTTTCTGGTTATTCAATGTCTTCTCTATTTTTAGTTTGTTTCCCCTTGGATGGCAGGCATTACTATTCATATGATGTCTAAGGAGCACTGGGTTGCATAGTGCTTCTCTCCATGGCTAACTTCCCTGAAAGTGTTTTTATTATATATATTTAATTTTTTAAAGCATCATATTTTAAAGCATATTTACAGAAAGATTATGGTATACAGTTGTGAAAATGAGATCCTTCTCTGCTCTTTTATGATATCACCATCACTATCAGCGCATGGTTGGAAGGGACCTTAAGGATCACCCAGTTCCAGCCAGTTCATGTCCCCAGGGACACCTCCCACCAGTCCAGGTTGCCCAAAGCCCCATCCAGCCTGGCCTGGAACACCTCCAGGGATGGGGCACCCACAGCTTCTCTAGGCAGCCTGTGCCAGTGCCTCACCATCCATGGAGTGAAGAATTTCTTCCTAATATCTAAATCTACCCTCTTTTAGTTTAAAGTCATTACTCCTTGTCCTATCACTCCACTTCCTGATATACGGTCCAAAATCATAATTAGTTTTTAGTGTATAATTGGTTCCAACTATTCATGTGGTGTTTAAACAGCGTTTGTATAAATCTTTAGTTTTTCCTGTTTGAAACACATCATTGTGGTTGGATGAGATTTTTTTTTTTTTTTTAAACTTCCAAGTTGTATGGAATAATTTTTCCAAAACAAGGTGCACTGGTTCCAAGTCTCACCCTGCTCCAGCCTTCAACCTGTAATTATCTGAGTTGAAAAATCAACTGTTGTTGAAATTGGTCATTATTTATTTTGGGTTAGAGGGTCAAAGCTGAAGTGCTTCTATAACACATGATAGACAAAAGCTTGCACAGCAGTGATTATAGTTCAATAAGCTAATGATACTCTAAAAGTACCAGTCAATAGGTAGTAGTAATGGCTTAAGTCTGTGATTACTGGACTCTTGGGAACACAGATCACTCCTAAAGAATCTATAAAAAGTAATTAAGAAAAGCAAGGTTCTTGACAGTAGCCTTAAGGTAGGTGCATATTGTGTGTCCCCACCAGGGGTGCCTTTTATTTCTGGAAACAGATTGAAAAACACGTAAGTATTGCCTTTTTTTTTTTTTCTTTTTTTCTTCCCTCTCTCTTTTCTTCCCAAAGAAAAGAGATGTGGTTGATTCTTGCATGTTCCCTAACAATACCTTTTAAAAATTACATTCAGTAAGAAACTGTCTGGTTACTGTTCTGCTGCTCTTTGGACGTTGTGTGTTCTTGCAGTGTCACACCGTTGGTGCCCAGAAAGTGTGCTCTGCTGGCATTTCTCCCACTGCTGAAACCATCCATCAGGCAGTTCACCACAACAGGGCTACATCGGAATAACTACTAGATTAGCCTTGGAAGTGCAGCTGAGGTAACCCAAGCTTACTATGAGGATGACTCATTCCGATTTTGAGGGAAATGATCTTTCAGATGAGAAGTGAAGTAAAGGTTATGGAATCTGTAGTCTTAAAAGAGAAGCATTTCCAGTGCCTGAAGATGAAGAATCAGTATGTATTTAATGAATGTGTTAGTCATTCTGCAATATCTTTTCTATCCAACTCCTCATCAGGTGGATGTAAATATGCTAACTGTTCTTAATGGTACACTTATGTAATGTATGTATAAAACTGCATAATCAGAAATGATTTGTATTGTTAATATTTCCTCAGCTAGGAGGGTAAGTTATAGTAGATATTGTAATATTAGGAGATTAAAATCCAGATTTTTGAACCTAATCAGAAGCTTGCTGTTTAGCAAGCTTGCTGTTTAACAACCCCCTACCTTCAGATTCCATTGACATTAACAACTCTTGTGAGTGCTAGCACATCTGGAAATCAGACCGCTTGAAGATTAATTCTTACATAAGCAAGCAGAAGATTAACAAACTTTAAAATTGCAGATAGAAAATCCAAAATGAGGATGACGTAGTTATTTTGGCTTAGAATACCTGTTATGGTAAGAACTCATATTAAGTCTGTCTGTTTCTAGTAGACCTTTTTGTGTTCCTCAGTTTAAAATGATAGTATGACTTGTAATGAAGTAGTTTTGCTGTTGAAGTTAAACACTATAATGGTCTTTTAATGGTACCTTAATGGCATCTCTGAGGACTTGCACTGAAATAATTTTACCTTCTCATAATTGCATTTCATAATGGACTGTAGCAATACAATTTAAGGTCTCCTTTTTTTCCCCATTGGTTTGTTAAATATAACAAATGCTCTGAGTTACCATTCTGTCAAATAAAGGAAGTATTAGATTTTTGTTGCTGTTGTTGTGCATTATATATCTTCTATACTTAAATATTTTGTCTCTCAGCAATAATAAGGTAGTCTCAGCAATAATAAAGTAGCAACTGATTTTCATAAAACTGTATCTATATTGCATAATAACAATAATACATATATTGAATTGTTTTGGCTTCCAGTCTGGAAGAAAAACATTTCTCATGTTTATTTCTTGTGTATATGTGACTCTGAAGCTAGGTGTCATGAAGCAGATTATTGCATATCCAGTGCTTGTATTGTTCTGTGTAAATAGTCTTAAAGAATGTGCCTACTCAGCTTTGTCATTTTTGGTGAAGCCCCAGGTGTTGAATGGGAATAGTTTGTTATAAATCTGGCCTGACTTCAACTCAACAGTTACATCTACAAATATGCCATAATAAAAATAAAATTTTACAATGGATTGCCATGTCACGAAAACACTCAGATATACTAGCTGGTATTGAATAATGCTGAAATTTTATCTGTGTTGTTACCTACAAGACCTGACAGTCCAGGTTTTCATCCTGATCTTGTTCGTACCTTGACTACTTTATTTCATTTCCATCACGGTTTTACTGTGTGAAGGCTGTTACTTTTGAGCTTTATTAAAAAATAAAAGCTTTTAAAAAGGAAGTGGTCACAGCACCAAGCCTGCTGGAGCTCAAGGAGCATTTGGACAGTGCTCTCAGACACGTGGTCTGATTTTTGGGTGGTCCTGTGTGGAGCCAGGAGTTGGATGGACTTGATGATCCTTGTGGGTCCCTTCCAACTTGGGATATTCTGTGATTATAATTCTAATCTGCAGTTTAAATTTATAAGTCAACAGGGCCTATTTCTGAATAGCTATGTAGAGAACGCTACCATTTTTTTTGTCTTTCTGTAATTACAGGCACAAATACTGTCCGAGAATAGGAACTCACTAGTTGCAATCCTTTCTTTACTTTTTCATTTCTAAATCAAGAAGATGGAAAAAAAAATGTTATTTACAGGTAAAATTAATTTATTCTGACAAAAATACAGCACATAGGATTATACTTTAATTTTTGGAACAATTGCAACATAAAATTTAATTTGCAAAGTAAATTAAATATGTAATGCTTATATTAATCTTGTTCAGTCTCTTACCATTACACATTTTTGATTTACAACTTTCTTAAGAGCTCTGTTTGCCAGTTTTGACTTTAAAGGCTCCCATGGAGGATGTATATTAATTATACATAGTGGCAAAATCTCAGCCAGTTTATATATTTTAAAATTATTTATGTTTTCAGTTTCAATCAATTGGTCAAATTTTCCTTGTGCTGCAAGTCTGTTTTTGCAGTATGGAATCATTAAGTATATCTCCAAGAGTAGATGGCCAACAAACAAATTCAGGATAAGTGTAGTAGCTTTTATTATCAAGGCTTTACCAAAAACATTCCTGTGTTGTCTATGAAAAGATGAATAATTCTTGACATATCAGTTTGGGGGTTTGGTTGTGTTTTGTTTTTATAGAATTCTGCTTAATTCTTTTGTCTGTTCACTTGCCAGCTGAAAATGTCAATGTTTTATCTTAATCTGTTTATGATTTCTTAAATTAATTTTACAAATACTGGCAGCTCATAGCACACTTTTGATTAAGTTTTTATTTTCCTGCTAATGGCAAAAATGCCTGAATGAAGCTTAGCGACTAGCAGTTGTGGAATCTTCTTTGGGGAAAGGGCTGCTGAGTTTCTGTGGGAGGGAAGATTAAAAGAAAACACAACAAATAATCGGAAATGTATTTCATGGGCATGCTTAGTAAGTCACGATGAAGGTTGTAGTATAACAACTTCTGTCTTTGTCAGTTCGTAAGTGCAGAGGTAACACCATCTGTGGCTGGAATCTCCCATTTCTGATGCAACCTGTAGGAAAGTGATTGGAATATGCAACAGGAATGCAAATGTTTTGTAGTTGTTGTTTTCCATCATGGACTGTTAGGAGAACATTAAAAACAACAACAAAACAGACAAACAAACAAAAAAACCCAACCATCATTTTTTCCTCTTCCTGATGTGGAATTTCAATATGGGGGAAAAAAAAAGTTTCAGGTGCAAGCAGTATTTTGCAAGATGTTAAATACCTATAAAGTAAATGACTTATCATCAATGTATGACTGAAAGCAGCAGAATCTGAAGTAATGTGAGCTAGTGGCTGAGTGAACTATGGAACACAAGAGATGAAATAAAGCAGTATCATAGTGGTGACTTTCTTGGTGCAAAGTTACACCTGAGCTGTTGTCTTTAGTAGCTAACACAATAAAACATGTTTTATGTGTTTCTTTTAAGATGTTTTGTAATTATGTATGGTAGTGCTTGGCATTCTTGATCCAAAGTTTAATAGTTTAATCATTTTATGAAATTCATGGGGAGTTTGAATTCCTGGGATAGTAATTTCCACAACTGAATTGCATGTTATGTGGAAGGACCATTTTTATCAGTTTAGACTCTTGGATTTTGTTCTCTATTATGACACTGCAGCTAGTAGCATGTTTCAATATTGTTTCATAAATACAATATCATCTTTAAAATCTATCATCTTTCTTTTTTTCTTTAAAATCTGTCACTATCTAGAACCATTTCTAATAGTTCTAAAAAGATGCAACCAAATCTATGAACTGGACAATTTTTTATCACCTCGTTTAATTACGGGCATAAGTTTTCCCTTTTTCTTCTTTTCTTTTATACTTTTCCTCTTTTCTTTCTTTCAGTTTCTTTCTTGACAGTTTCTTTCACAGTTCCTGTTGTTATCCTTCTTCTTCTTTTTTGTCTTCATTATTTTTAATCCTATCAAGTCTTTAAGAGTTAACCAAAATTTTGCAATTTACAAAATTTTTTTCTTTGCAGTACAGAGGAATTGATTTTTTTTTTTTTTTTTTTTTTTTAGTTACAGGGAGACTTTATTTATTTTATTTTCATTTGTTTTCCTAGAAAATATAGAACATGCTTTTTCAAATGCAGGAGAGGTACAAAGAATAGGAGACACTTTTAATATAAATAAATCACTTTCAGCCAGTCCCTTGTCCCAAAAGCTTCCCTGTATTTAGGGTACATGCTTCTGTGGCTGAGGCATTTAAAACTTTCTAGGTCTTCTCTCTTTCCTTCATGTGCAAGTATTTCTATTAAATACAAACAGTGTCATTATTCATCCAGGTAACTGAACTCTGTGATCAAAATGGATGTCCTAAATCTAGGCAGCGATGAGTAATTTTTGGGTTGTTTGCCAGATTTCTTGTATTTAACCCAAGTGAAAGGCAGTTGTAACACATTCACTAACTTCAGTAAGGTTTAACTTTGCCTCTGATTTAACTTTCTTATGCTTTGAGTTCTTTTGGTCTTTCTGGTCTATTAGGAGATAGGACTCCAGGTCATTATTTCTACATTGCTCATGTTTCCGTATGTCTTTGGGCTGCTTGGGAGCTGTAATCACATCAGTGGTGCCCTGAAGGTTAGGATAACCAGAGCTTCAGGAAGGATGCTAGCAGTTGCTGGGCTAACTGGATGCTTTCTGGAAATCTTTAAATATATTGCTGTTCAGTTGAAATTATCATTGAATTGCTGGCAAGTTTGTAGAACAATAAATCATGGCTTTGTATTATTGGCATCAATAATGTAAGTTTAAATACTTCTGTTTAAAAATAGCTTCTATGCTGAAGTTCCAAAGAAGAAAGCTAATGTAACACGACTAAAAATACTAGAAGTAAAGACAGGAATGGGAATTTTTTCACATTTATATATATATATATATATATAATATTATATATATATATATTATATATATATATATATATAATATTTTATATATACATTATATATATTTATATATATATTTATATAAATTATATATAAATATATAAAAATATATATTTTATATAAAATATAAATATTATATATTTATTTATATATATATAATATTTGCAGATACATGCATACATATTTTATATGTGCAAAACAGTCTTTGCAGTTCATATTTTGTATGATTTTGTCTAAATCAATTTTTTGTTTTTAAGTATGAGATCTGGGGAATCTGCAACACCGGAGTTCTCTAATCCTGGGTGTTGCAACCATGGTACTCAGAAGGATCTTTTTCTACCTCCTGAAGCTTGTACCTAACTATGCCCCTGTTGGATATATGAATAACAATATTGCTTGTACCTAACTATGCCCCTGTTGGATATTCACCATGATTAAAGCTTATTGACAAGTTCGCAAATCAGTTTTCATACCACTGACTAGTTTCTATCAGCACTGCTAACCAAGTTAGCCATGTGCTACTTTTATGGTAGCTAAAAATTCTTCTGACTGAATACAATCCTCTTCAGAGTAAGGCCTATATTGATATCTGAAGTATTGTTCAATTTTCCTGTAAGGAGAAGATTTTCCATCTCATTGATTTGATAAATGTACTTGAAACACTTTAATATTAACTTTTTGTTGAAAAATGATGTGGGACCTTATGGTAGCTGTCTCAGCTAATTTAATTTGTCATATTTTGCTACTTTCCATTCTTCTTATTTCTACAATAGTGAGGGTGCTCTAATAATAAACTATCCAAATACAAACTCTTAATCAGATATTAAAACAATAATAAAGTTATCTCTCTTTTTTTTTTTTTTTATCAGCCACTAGTCCTATACATTTGATTTATAAGAGAATTGTCTTTTGAATTTCATCTGCTGCAAGAATAACGCTAGTGAAATTTGCTAAGTGCTTACTCAAATGACAGCACTGATACATACTTCTTACACCACATCTAGATTAGGAAAATGGATGTCATTTAAAATATGTTCCCTAGCACACTTGTAAATGTTGCTGGAGTATGTGTTCATCGCATCTGAAAATGTGCTAGCTTTCTCTAGCTCTTCAGAATTCTGCTGAAAAGCTCCGTGTTTTTTTTTTTTTTTTTTTTTTTTTTGGGGAGGGATGGAAGGGACCCTTTGCTTATACATTAAGCTGGTATACCCTTAAATGTCATAAATTAGATTCTGTATAACAATCTGAACATCTATTTGCATCCTACTTAATTAAAAGTAAGTTTATTAACACTTACTGGTTATACACTAAGCTGGACATTGGCTCTTAGTTTTTCCTGCACCTTAGCTCTAACTTTTTGCACAGTTGGACAAGTTTAGATATGAGTGCAAAAAATGGTGGCCCATTCTTTTCTCCTTTCAAACAGTTAACAAATTTTAACGTCCACTAAAACTAAAATATTTAGCTAATCATTTTAAGATGACACTAACTGAAACAAAAAATGAAGCATTCTAATTTTTCCTCTAGTTACCCTACTAATTTAAACAAGTTACCTTTCCATTCAAGATTTTTTTTTGTCTTCACTCACAGTGACTTGGAGAAGCTTAGGAACACCAACCAAATCTAAAACAGCAGCAAATATCTTTGTGCAAGTCTTCTTTGAGTCCACTTTTGCCATCTAACCACTGACTTTTGAAGAACCTTTTAAACTACAGTTCTGAGCCTGCCTTGCAAACTAGAAAATAAATTTGCTGTAGATGATGTATGGGACTTCATTCTTTAGCACTTTTATTAGGAATTACAGTATTTAGATATTGAGAAGATTGGAAAAGCACTATGGTTCAGAGAGCATCATTTCCTTGAATCTCTGCATAGTAGCAGATGTGACAATTTCAAATTTCAGAGACAAATTCAGTTCATTTTAAAAAAAAAATAATTTTTTCCCCACCTTTTTTCACTCAAGTGAGAAATATTCCAAAGGCCATGTTGCCTCAGCTTTGCAGGTCTGGGCCTGCTTTGGAAGGGAGCAGCATACCTTCTAGTTGAAGCACAGTACTTCTTCATGCTTCTTGTAGGTTAGTACTTCTACACTACTACTACCCAGGAAGAACTCATTGCAGCCTCCCAGTACCTAAAGGGGGCCTACAGGAAGGCTGGGGAGGGACTCTTCGTCAGGAAATGGAGTGACAGGACAAGGAGTAATGGCTTTAAACTGAAAGCGGGTAGGTTTAGATATTAGGAAGAAATTCCTTACTCGGAGGTGAGGCACTGGCACAGGTTGCCCAGAGAAGCTGTGGATGCCCCATCCCTGGAGGTGTTCCAGGCCAGGCTGGATGGGGCTTTGAGCAGCCTGGTCTGGTGGGAGGTGTCTCTGCCCATGGCAAGGGGATGGGAACTGGGTGACCCTTGAGGTCCCTTCCAACCCAAACCACTCTGCGATTCTATGATCATCCTTGCATCAGGCTGTTTCTGAAATACCATCATATTTAGTTTAATATATGTATGTTGGAAAAAAATCTTGTCATTCATGAAGTGGAAGCCTTTGATAGAGGAGTTTGGTAATTATGGAAGAATGGCACGAAGTGGTTAAATTGGAAGAGGAAAAGTTTTGTGTTTTTCAATATGGATTATCTGCTGAAATTATTTTGAATCAGTCCATTAAAAGTTTTTAATTTTGTTATGGTCCAGAATAATTTATTGTTTAGTATTCCTGATTGACTCTGCTGTTTGACTTTCTGCATACAAATTTAAAATGTGTACAACTTAATAGCTGGTACTTGCTACCAACCTCTAATTTATCACAATTGAATCATTGTTCATGGGTTCACCGTGCAATTAATGACTGCCTATTTGAATAGATGTATCTTTCTCTTTGTAAAAGTAAGGTGACTATGTTTTCTTTTTGGCAATCTAATTTGCTTGGAGGCCAGCACACTATAGAAAATCATAGAGCAGCAATGAAAGAGACATACTCAATTCCTAATTCATCAGTCTTCATATGCTAGATTAGTTCTCACATTATTTTTTTTTTTACTCTGCTTATGATGCTGTGTTTTTTCCCCCCTAGGAAATAATGTCTGGTTTGTCAGTGAGACAAAAGCCTCTTTCCTGTGTCCCAGTTGATAGAAAAGCAGAACCCTGCACGTTCTTCTGTCCCTGCTATTTAGTTGCATATCAAATGCTTACTCTCATGCTTTCTTTTGTGATTTACCAAGAGAATTTTTATTATCTTCAGCCCAAAGTACTTTATTTTCCTGAAAGATTTCAGTCAGAAAACAGGATCTGGAAACATACCATCTGTAATAAATCTCTTCTGTTATATTGTTTAGTTGCTTATATGATTTGTGACTTATATGACTTTTGATCTTGAGTGCGAGGAGGTCTGGTTATATTACCTAAAATGCTGGTTGCAACATTTTCACAATGTTCCTAAATGATACAGGAATGCAAGCAACTTCCAATGCATTTATTTCCAAATATAATGAAGAATGTGAAAGAGCAATTGTAATAGAACATGCCTCAGAGAAAGTAAAAAGAAAATTGCTTTTTAAAAGAAATCACTACTATAATTTTGTCACTTGGCTGTTTGTACCTGCCATTTTGGCCCCATATATTAATCCTAGCAGATAAGCATATAATCAACGCGCTCTCTATAATAGAAAAGGAAAAGAAATGAAAGCAGTCCATGGAAAAGAAATGGAAACACAATGTTATAAATAGCAAAGTAGAAAAGAATAAGCTAATACTGAAATATGAACTAGCTTCACACATTAAAGCCAATTTTAATAAAATTGGAAAAAAATGCAATTAAAGTGTTCATGATACCTTAATGTCAGAAATACATTGAAGAAAATATTTGAAAACAACTAGGTAATTTCAAAGCTTTGACTCTTGGCTGTTTCTCTCAAATATTCTTTCAAATATTGGAGAATTCATTTGTTAATAACCATAGATTTGAAGGAGATAATAGTTGTTTGCCTTTGTCCTCATAGTAGTTGCATATATCACTGTTTTGGGGATTCTTGGCTGAGGGGAAGGATTGTCTGGTTTCTCTATATAATGTAAAACATTGCTTGAAATGTGGCAATAAGCAGTATTTTCAGAGTAGCAGGCTGAAATGTGTACTTTCGACTTTTTATCTCAGCAATTAAAATTGCATCTGACATAACAACATAAAAAAGCAACTTCAGATTTGATGAGAATTTAATATTTTATCTAGAAAACATGCTGAATGTCAGTAAGAATTGAGTTTTGGAGGCAAGCATCAATAGTTAAAAGAACTGATCTCTTGGTAAAAATCATTGAGTATAAATCTGTCCTTCCAGACAGATGCATTGTAACATCTAGTCCTATAATAATTAATACACATGTTTAAATGCCTATGAAGGAAGATGTATATCTCAGCCTGTGTATTCTAATGAGCTATCTGAGTAATTAATTGTGTACTGAATATGTACACAATACATATTCAGTATATGTATTGAGCCCTTATTCCTTATAGATCTATGTGTTTATTTTATAAACTTTAAAATAAAGTTTAATATTATTAGGTGTGCCTGGAAGTCAGCAAACTTTGGTATTTAAAATACAACTTTCTAAGTAATTCTAAGACGCTTAAAACTTCTTAAAAACATTTAATTTAAGATTAAAGCTGTAGTTCTACAATAGTATTTCTTAAAAATTATAGAGTTACGCTTATATGACTTCTTGAATGCAAATCCTTTTTCTGAGCTTGTATGTAGATGTCATTTAGAAGGAGTTTGGGATCTTTTGGGAAAGAGTCTGTAATTCATGTTCATTTTTGACAGAGAAGGAAGGCTTGTCTTCAACTTCATTCACTCAGAAGAGGAAGTTTTTAATAGCCCTTATTCCTAGGGGACTCTCTTTTGCTCTAACTTGTACTAGGCCCTGAAATAAAATTGACACTGAACTCCACTGTCTATATTGTAATCTAGTTCTATATTTCTTGCAGAATTGTCACACTTTACACTTGTTTATTGGTGTACGGTTATTATTACTGTGATAATTTAGAGAACATGCTTCCAGGTTCAGGCTTCATGTTGGATTCTCTCTGTTACCAGCTCTGTAACCAGCTCTGCTGGTTACGTTCATGTGGTCTTTCAGAACTACATTCCAGGCTTATTGCTCCATCCTGTCAGAGCCAGTATATCAAAAAAGTCAAGAAATAAAGTCTAGGAAAAAATGTACACACAAGTTATCTTGAATCACTCGAGTATCTCTTAGGTTGTTGAAAGAAAAAACCTAAAATGCTCTTCATCCTGTTTATCTGTTAATCTGGCATTTGAGTGTTTGGCAAAGAGAACTGAACTTGCATGCCAAAGACTCATCCCTTTGCAGTCCCCCTTCTTTTTTAATGATGGTGGCTGCCCATACAGAATATACACTAGCTACAGAGTAAGCATTCATCTGAAGCTTGTCATGGGGTATGTGGTATACTCCCTCTAGCCACAGTTTTTTTCCTTTTTGCAATAAAGCAGTAGAAATACAATACCACGGGAATGGAGAAGTACTTAAGAGACATGCTAAGAATGCAAATTTGATGGCTTCCATGTGGTGATCCTTTGATGGGATTTGAAACATCTTTCCTTTGTAATGAAATGCAGTAGATTCTCTGTTTACGGACACGATGTGGTTAACATCTCTATTACTTCTAGGCACAGAAGAGTTTTTGTCACTTGGGACAGACATATTCTGTTACAGTTGAGCACTCATAGCTCCCATGTTTTAGTAACCTCGTATTTGTACAGAAAGTGCATAGCTTGTACTTTAATTGTCTTGTCGAGGTGCTTGAGCGGGTGCAGAGAAGGGCGACGAAGCTGGTGAGGGGCCTGGAGAACAAGTCCTACGAGGAGCGGCTGAGGGAGCTGGGCTTGTTCAGCCTGGAGAAGAGGAGGCTCAGGGGTGACCTTATTGCTCTTTACAGATACCTTAAAGGAGGCTGTAGAGAGGTGGGGGTTGGCCTGTTCTCCCACGTGCCTGGTGACAGGACGAGGGGGAATGGGCTTAAGTTGAGCCAGGGGAGTTTTAGGTTAGATGTTAGGAAGAACTTCTTTACAGAAAGGGTTGTGAGGCATTGGAACAGGCTGCCCAGGGAAGTGGTGGAGTCACCATCCCTGGAAGTCTTCAAAAGACGCTTAGATGTAGAGCTTAGGGATATGGTTTAGTGGAGGGCTGTTAGCGTTAGGTTGGAGGTTGGACTCGATGACCTTGAGGTCTCTTCCAACCTAGAAAATTCTGTGATTCTGTGATTCTGTGATTCTGTTTTCAGTGCTACACACACTTTTGTTTCTTGATATTCAGTGGCTCACCTTTTGAGGGAGGCCTTCCCATTGAGTCATGAGGTTCAGAAAGGACTTCCTTGCTTTCTAAACTTCTTCTCGGAGAGGAGCCTAGGTGCAGCTGGAAACAGTCCTAGTCCCAGACTCAGTCAATGGTTTATATATAAAGGATTATGTGTATAGCCACTTATTAGAGTCAATATTTGCCTGTTTCAGAGCCCTACCAAGAATTGTTACTGAGGCGATTTCATAAATTTGAAAAGATAGGTAATTTATTAAGGCAATAGATATTACAGATATGTAATATATTGATAAATTCACTTACTGCAAAGATTGAGCTTGAGTTAATTGTTCAGCACTTTAGTTATCCATATTTTCCCAGGTAACATCTGTGTCGTGGTTTAACCCGGCCGGCAGCTAAACACCACGCAGCCGTTCGCTCACCCTCCCCCTCCCTCTCTGGGACGGGGGAGAGAAATGGAAAGTGAAGCCCGTGAGTTGAGATAAAGACAGTTTAATAAGACAGGAAAATAATAATAATAATAATAATAATAATAATAATAATAATAATAATAATAATATAATACAATGATGATAATAGTACTACTACTAATAATATGTACAAACAAGTGATGCACAATGCAATTGCTCACCACCCGCTGACCGATGCCCAGCTTAACCCCGAGCAGTCCGGCCCCCTCCCCCGGCTAGCCACCCCTATATATTGTTTAGCATGACGTCAGATGGTATGGAATACCCCTTTGGCTAGTTTGGGTCACCTGTCCTGGGTCTGTCCCCTCCCAGCTCTTACTGCACCCCCAGCCTGCCTGTTGGCAGGACAGAGCAAAAGGCTGAGGTGTCCTTGGCTTGGTATAAGCACTGCTCTGCAACAATTAAAACATCGGGGTGTTATCAGCACTCTTCTCATCCTAAGCCAAAACACAGCATTCCACCAGCTACTAGGAAGAAAATTAATTCTGTTCTAACTGAAACCGGGACAATCTGTCAGAGTTGGAGGTGAGTCTTAGCAAAGAGGCATCCCTGCTTGGGAGGGAGAGAGGTCCAGGCCTGTTGACCCGTCTGATAATTGGAGTTATCATCCTCAAAAATAGAGGTTTCTGAATACCAGATTTAATTCTGGTGAGGTGGGACTAGGTCATTTATTATGTGCTGATCAGCTCTCACCAGGGCTTGCTGCATTGCTTGGTCAAGAAGAAAGGAGGAGGAGGGGGTGTTCCTTACAGAGACGGGTTGCTTTCCCAGCTTTACTTGAAATGTCAGGCTGTGAGGCTCCTGTCTCATCCCAGACATCGCTTAATTGCTGTATTTGCGGGGCCTGTTGTTCAACTGCAGACCTCCAACATCTGTCTTGCTCTTTGACCAGATGAGCAAGATATGCATGTTAATCAACTCACATTCCTGCTCAAGCCTGGTTTCAGCAATTCTCTGCTGATTTAGGTACTTTGACATCAACAAGCCTGGCAATATCCCGCACCTTTATGTGACATTCCATGAGCATGGCTGTGTCCCTTATGTGAATGCTGAGGATCTAACTGTAAATATCAAATATCACTTCTCGCAAATAGCAAGTAGTTCTTCCCTTTTCCTGTGGAAGATGGATATTGAAACTTAAAACACATAAATTGTTCTGGGGATACAGTGCACGCTGTCCTTGCAGCAGGGCACATGCTACATTCATCAGACAAAAGACTTGAAGGGAAATCCTTGGAGGGAAATGTGGAGCTTTAGAGGGTGCGCTTTTTCCATTTATGCAGTTTTTTTAAAATCAAGCTGGAACTAAAAGTGCTGTTGATCTTGCTTTACTTCATCCTTCTTGTAAAAATTGAGTTTTCATACTTAATCACTAAAACATGACAGAAAAATATCTGAAGCACGTACCACCTGTTTTTCCTTTCATCTTGATTCATTCGCTTTCTCATATTAAAACCCCTCCAAGATACAATTAACCCTTTTCTAATGCTGTGAGGCTTGAAATAATCATTAAAACTCATTAAAGGAGAAAAACTTGCTTTCAAAAGCAGCTTAATATCACATTTTCCTAATTTCTTTTCTTGTACATAGGGTAGAATACTTAGGATATGGCCATCATGCTTACAGGCTTAACTGACTATTCATGTAATTAATGGTAATTGGTTGCTTTGCACTGCAGAATTATGCTCTGTGCTAGAAGATCCTTTGATAAAATAACTCTCTGTAATGTAATGTTGTCTTCTGAGTATGGACTATCTCATAACAATATTGTCAGCAAGTCCTTTTTGTCTAGTAAGAAGAAATTATAATTCAAAATAAAAATATAGTAGAAGAAGTCTTGATTTCCCCTTTCCTGCTTATGTTCTCTCGTACTATGAATTGTGCTGTTGCCACAAAGTGCACACCTACTTACTTTTTTTTCATCATTTAGTGAATTATTTTTGTTTTTAACGTCTTTTAAAGCACAGACATGCAGTCAATTGTATTTTAATACTGACTTCACTGCTCCATGTAGACATAAATAAAGGTTGAATTTGATCTCACTTACAGAAACAAACAAAAAACAAAACAAAACACTTTTTTTTTTTTTTTTTTTAAACTCTGTAAGTTGCCTAGTCTGTTTCTAGCATTATATGAACAATCTTAAAATTTAGTTAATTAGAATAGGCGGAATTCAGAATAGCCTTCCAATCTCATAAGTAGTGTTATTTAAAATTTGCTAGTTTTTGAAAGATGAAAATGACTGATCACCAAGACAAGTATTGTGAACTGAAATGGTGACTTCAAAGCAATAAATTGCCTTGGGTTTTACTTTCTGACAGGTATAGCAATAAACTTGTCATGAAGCACTATAAAAACATTGATTTATTTGTATATTAGAAGTAGTATAATGGAAGATTTGCCAGTATGGTTGTAACGTTTGTTATGTATTTTATTAAACAATTCGAATAACAGATATTATAGGGTATCACACAATTATAAGATATTTTATGATCTACCTTTTACTGAAATAGAATATTCATCAGGAAAATAGTGTGGTTATTTAGCTTATTTCTGAGAAAGGTGAGCATACTGAATCTTTATTTGGGTCATTTTTTGCTAAACTTTTATTTTTGTCTTAAAACTATGACATAAAGAGCACTGCAAAAATGATGGACCGTTGATTATTGCAAACCACATTTGGTAATTTAAAATTAAAGCTATTAGCTGTTTTCTAAAATATCCTAGTTGGAAACAATTGCCTTTAAAAATGCTTTAAAAAAATATGATCTGAACTATTTATATGCTGCAAACATTAGTTATTACATACTTAAGTAGATAACTAGTAGAAATGTATTTTCAGAATTGCTGAGCATTGACCTAATTCAGTCCAAAAGGAACTGAAAATTGAGAGTACTCAGACCAGTCCTTTCCATGTAGCTATATGATGATATTCTTATCTGTCTCCTCAGTGAAGTTAAGGTAAAATTCTACTTAAAATTACAAACTGCAAGACTGAGAGATATGATAATAGCTTATCTATAGGCAGATGTGAAAGCTGTAATCCGCTGGGATTCCTCTTTGTTGATAGAAAGGAAGTTCTGATAGAGGCAAAAATTTTGGAAGAAAAAGTGATTTAAAGAGAAAGTATATTTGATGCATCCCTGCACAGAAACATGGCACAAACATGAATGGAAAATTTCAGCATGAATTGTTATTTCAAGAAATAATAAAAGTCATGAAAATGTATTACTGATTTCTGCCTTGTTAATAAAATGCCCTAATTCTAATCAACCACGCAATTATTTCAGATATTTACAGCTTAGCAGATATGCATTCAGAATGCAAAGCTTTCTCAGCTAGATGATGATTAGCTCTAACTACTTATCAGTACATTGAAAAAATTATTCTCATTCTTTGATTAAAGTTGTCCTTATCTTTCTTCTTAAGATATGGGATGCTGTAGACACAGGCTGTTGTCTGAAAACATTTTCCTGTCACTCCTGTGCTGTCCGAGCTTCTCAGTGGTCATCTTGTGGACGAAGGATCCTCAGTGGGGGCTTCGACTCCATGCTGCATTTAACCGATGTGGAGACAGGTAAAGGCCACACTCTGGTACATTTCAGCCCTACTTGTTACCTTTGTTGAATACTATTAACTTTGGATCTCATTAGCATTATTCTTCATTTGAAACTACAGATACAATCTACAGATCAAAGTTAGAATTCTTGAAACGTCCTCACTAAAAATTACTCAGCAACTAAGGGTAGTTTGAGATACTTAAGAAGACTGAAATATCTGTAACCTGATGATTACATGTAGTTTCTGTTGTCAGATACTGTACAAATGAACAGAATGAAACGCGTATTTTTTATGCTCTGTTATTCATTAAAGTGTTTGCAGAACTTGTTAAGGTTGACTTCAGTAACTTTATGCATATGGTTAACTTTAGAATTATAGAGTGTAGGAACTTAAATTCTGATGTGAGTTCAACATTCCCATTAACAGTTCAAGGTCAACAACTCCACTCACAGAATCGTAGAATGGCTTGGGTTGGAAGGGACCTTAAAAATCAGCCAATTCCAACCACCCTGCCATGGGCAGGGACACCTCCCACCATATCAGGTTGCCTAAAGCCCCATCCAGCCTGGCCTTGGGCACCTCCAGGGATGGGGCATCTACAGCTTCTCTGGGCAGCCAGTGCTTCACCACCCTTTGAGTGTAAAATTTCCTCCTAACAGCTAATCTAACTCTCCCCTCTTTTAGTTTAAAACAATTCCCCCTTTCCTATTTTTATCTGCCCAAGTAAAAGGTTGCTCTCCATCTTTTTTTATAAGTCTCCTTTAAGTATTGAAAGGCTGCAGTGAGGTTTTCCTGGAGCCTTCTCTTCTCCAGGCTGAACATCCCAACCTCTCTCAGCCCGTCTTCAAAGGAGAGGTGCTGCAGTCCTCTGATCCTTGTGGCTCTCTTCTGCACCTGCTCTAACAGCCCCACATCTGTCTTGTGCTGGTGGGCCCCGGCCTGAATGCAAGGCTCCGGGTGGGGCCTCACAAAGGCAGAGCAGAGAGGGACAAAACCTCCCTCACCACTCTGCTGATGCAGACCATGGTGCTGTTGGCCTTCTGGGCTGCAAGTGCACCTGCTGGCTTATGTCAAGCTTTTTCATCTACCAGAATCCCCAACT
Source organism: Aythya ferina (assembly GCF_964211825.1). NCBI lineage: Eukaryota > Metazoa > Chordata > Aves > Anseriformes > Anatidae > Aythya > Aythya ferina. The sequence goes on from NC_140301.1 coordinate 53,174,774, forward strand.
CCTTCTCTGCAGGACTGCTCTTGATGGGTTCTCCCAGTCTGTGCTCATGCCTGGGAGTGCCAGCACCCAGGTGCAGCAACTTGCACTTGGACTCATTGAACCTCATTCAGTTCACAAAAGCCTACTTACCAAGCTTGTCCAGGTGTTCTCAGTCCCTGAGTCTGAACCTGCATTGTTTTGGTGAAGTTGTGAATTTCATTTGATTTGATTGTTGTGACCTCAGTGAGTGACATCCTGGATGTTCTATCTCTCCATGTGTCCTTCACAAGCCAAAGTAATTCCATCAGCATTACTTATCTTCTCCTTTATCTATGTTATCAGCATTCATCCAGTGGAGTTCTTTGGGGCTATTCATAACAGGATACCTCTCTGTGTCTATAAATACAGGATTAGGCCTCAGATAGTTCAGCAGCAATTGAAGAAATGAAAATTTATTTCTTTCTACTTAATTTATAAATACTTAATTCCTGCAAACATTCTATATATATAAATGTATATGTACTGCAAAAGAGATCCTAAGGTAACTGTAAGAAGTTTTTGTCTAGGAGGATTTTCTCTTACATAATATTAAGTAAGTTGTATGCAAATATCCAGAGAGCAGAAATCCTATTCAAATAGACTGGGAAAGTGGCCAAGGAAATTTGTGAATATTGTTCACATCAATACAGGATTCTCTGCCATGCTCTAGGAATTTATTTTTCTCAAGATTTGTCATACCAGAAGTATTTAAATTCAATAATGGCTGGAAGGGAAATGTTTTAATTTGAAAATCTAAAACATGTGACACAGTTATGGAATATTGATGATTTCAGAATATTCAGGCTTTGTAACAGTGAGAAGAACTTTATATATCTTGTGTAGTACTGTTACATGAGGTTAATACACCTAACCATTAATTTTATTAGACTTTTTATCTTTTTTATTTTCAGTCTTCATTGTAGCAATCTTCTCATTTCTAGTTTCATATATAACTGAAATTTACTAATATAAGTGGAGTTAATTTTTGACTCAAGTGGTTATAAATTCTAAACAGAGTGGCTATTCAGGGAATTTATAATGGTAGAATACATTTTATGTGTCTGAGCCATTTGAAAGTCTTGCTTTATAAAACTATGGAGCAAATTCCAGAAGTAATAGCAATGATATATTTTAATTTTGAAAATTTCTCAGACATAAATTTCTCAGACATAACTATCTAGTAATGGAGTAGTACCCTTTGTTTGTAGTGCTTCATTTGAAAGAAGGTATTTCTAGTATTTGTGGCAGTGACAACAATAACAGATTTTATTTACCAAGTTTCAAAACAGAACTTGTAAATGGCTCTTTCCTTACTGACCTCTGAGCTATGTAGTATTTCTAACTGCTTAAGTAAACTGTATGTGCAAAGGCAAAAACAATTCTCAGAAACCTTGAAAATCTGGGGTATTCATTATTGGCTTATTTTAAGGACACAAGCTTCCTTTTAGCTCCTGTGAACTGCACTTGTATTTTTGATTCTTAGATCTGACTTTGTGATATTCACCTGATTTGGAAAAGTATGATATGAGTAATAAGAATTTTATTGTGATTTCATATACATCCAGGCCATTTTATTCTGTGTTGTAAAGTTACTCTCTCTTTTTTTTTTTTTAATCATAATTTCAGTCAATGCTTTCCAGAGAAACAGGGCAAGCAGTTTGCCTCTGGAATTCAAATCAATTTGATATAAAAAGATTCATTTCCATTTGAAAAACACTGAGGCAGCTATAAGATTTTGATTTACATTAGTTCACTGAATCATTCATTCCTTCTCACTCTTCATCAGTGCTGAGATGATTTCTTCTTTGATTAACTTCAGATAGATGTTAGAACTGTTCCTTCACAGAGGACTTTTACATGCTTTTTGGACTTTGGTCTTAATTACTTTCCATTGCTAGACTGACCTAACTAGCAACATGTTTAAGTGCAGTAAATGCATGCTGGTGGGATTTTATAAATAATTCTGTCTTTAAGGCTCTGTGCTCATCTCTTGCGTACATTGTTCTGGTTCAACAGTTTTCTAGTCGTTTGCTGAGGTTTAATCTTTCTCATCTTAGTTTTCAGTATATTTTTTTCTATATTACATCTGTGTTACAAAAATCACTATGTCTTCTTCATCCAAAGAAACCTAACAATCTGAAGAAAATGACTTTTAAAAGTTTAGGAACAGTTGCAAATACAGCTTAGGATGTTATTATTATGCATAGAGAAGACAGTGCCAGAATCTTCCCAGAGATGCTCAATGAAAGGATGGGAGACAAAGAACAAACATAGGAACACAGAAAACTTAGGCTCAACTCAAGGGTCATCAAGCACTAAAATGGGCTCTCCAGAGAGGCCATGCAGTCTCTGTACTTGGAGATACTCAGAACTGCAGTGGACTGGTCCCAAGTAACCTGCTGCAACTAGACCTGCTTTGAGTAAGTGATTAGCCTAGATGATCCCTGAAGGCCCAGCCTGCATAATTCAGTGATGCTATAATGAAGGACGGGGAAAGAAAATAATTCAAATGGTGAGATACAAGGAGTTAACTTGCCCTGGTTTAGTGAATATGAAATTAGATGTTGTTGTCAAGTCTTCTAAACTCTGTTTTTATAGATCATAATTTATTATCATAAATGATTTTCCATTATCCTAACATCAGGTTGTCAAGGTAAGACTTTCCATACATACAGTTTTCTTGGAAAATGTTATACCTACTCTGCAGAGTATATGCATAAAATATTTAAGGAATTTATGTGTTATGCATGTGAGTAGTTCTATTGCTACAGTTAGCATGAGGCAAGTTCAGAGCTGCAGTATGGAGTTTTGTAAGTATTAGTAGATCCAAAAATGTGATTTCCCTGTAAGGATTAATAGTTAATATAATTTTTATCATCCTATTACATATATTTTTCATTTTAAAATTAAAACCTTTTGAAAGGTTTCAATATAACATGAATGATACTAACACAGCAGTCTGTGAGCCACTGAGACTCCCTGGGTTTGTTCGTCTTGCACAACACTCACATTCACTTTCTACTAGTGACAGTTCAGATAGTTTGTTGTTCATTGAGTAACAAGTAGTGCTGTATTCAGAGAGCATTGAGCATTTTGTTCCAAGAAAATTTGCTTTAAAAACAATTCTATATCAAGTCCATTTGATATTTACCATCTGTTACATCCAGATGTAACTGAGAATCTCTAACAACTTTAGAAGGGGAAATATATTTTTAAAATTTATTTATAACTGTTTTATTTTTGGAATATATTTTATTCATCAGTGGATTTTTCATTAGTCACAAATGAATTGGTACAACAACATAGGCAGAACATTGGCTGGATTAATATTATTTGCATATTATAGACACTTTTCATTCTTTAATATTATGACAGAGGGAATGTTCCAACAAATGTTGGCACTTTTCCTAAGTTGCCAAATGCTACAGTTGTATTTTAGTTCATAGACTGAGCTTGGTTTCAAATATAACATCCTCAGAACTATAATGGGGAATTTAAATTATTTTGAAAGATTTCACATTGCCATAGGCAGGAAATGAAGATGTTGACTTGGAAAGGAGTTTTATGGGTATATGTGTGTGTGTATGTATATATATATACTTAAATATATAAATAATATATATACTTAAATCTTTTTTTTCCTTCATTTATTTTGAGAGTTTGTTAATTGCACATTTTGTATCTCCAAGAGGATGGCCTACATTTGCTTTTCTATTTTCTTTTCTATTTTAATTTATTAGTCCTATAGATATAACATGATTATTGTTAATGTAATTCTGTTTGTTCAAATAGAAATTTTAGTGCTCATACATAAACATCACCTTAGGAGAGCTGTGACTTTCTCCTCCTATTCTTAACTTTCTCCCAGTACTATGTAGATAGTGCATGAATATTCACTAATGCATATATTTCATATGACACCTCAGGAAAAAAAAAAAAAACACACACACACAAAAAAAAACAAAAAACAAAAAAACAAAACAGTGGATTTATCATTCCATTCCTTTTGAATGAACATGGTCATCTTTGTGAGGTCAAAAGAGTTGTCGTCCCCCCCCCCCCCCCCAAATCTAGCAGTTATGTGTTGAATATAGTTTAACGGTTACCCTCCAGCCAGGAGTTAACAGAATTTTAGTTTTTATATTCACTAGTATGAAGTCCTTGTAATAAAAAGAGACAAAGATTACTTTTGAAATGTTTTCAAAGGTCAAAGGTAAAAGGATTTAATATTTTAAGCACCTGAAAATTGTGACTACGTAGGGGAAAAAATTAATAAATGCATGTAGTTGGTATAACTTACATTCCTGGAGATAAAAAAATTTGTAAGCATGGCAAGATAAAAGAGACAAGTAACAACCAACATCAATTTGTTAAGAACAAATAACACCTGATCAATCTAATTTTCTTCTCACTGTTGCATATGAGAGAGGGATTGTGACTGTAATGAGGGTGATTTTTTTTATTGTTTCATGTCTTTTTGTAAACGCAGTAGGGAAATCCAATCTACTCTGCAAGATCACTTTTATGTCCTTGTAAGTTTTAGGCTTCACTTTACTTTACTGATTAGTGTAAGTAAGTGAATGTTTTGGATTATACATGTAGGGGTGTGAACCTTAGGACCACTAAACACAGTTACAGAAGCATCCAGTGCTCATTAACTGTGCTGATGTTCTGTGAAAAACTCACAATGTTAAATAGCCTTTAAAATATTTGATTTCATAGTTGAGCAGTTTCACAGTAGGTTGCAGCATGAAATGAGCAGAAACATATGTTCAAGATCTCTTTAAGACTTTTTTCATACTGTGTATGTTACTGGTGGGCCTTTAATGAGTGAAGAATTGAATTAAAGCACTTTAAGAATATAAAACACATTGCAAAGATGTAGTAGGTATTGTTATTGAAATTGTGAAAATTAAAGATTGTGAGAAACATTTGCTCTCTTCTTTGGAATAACAACCTCTCACAGAGGAAAGTGATCCATGACATGTTTTTTCCCTCAATTTGCCAAATCATTTTTCAGAAAATATAATTTTCTACAGCCTGTGTGTTGGTTGAGTCTTTATTATGCTACCTGTAGGAACTAAAATGCAATAAATACATATACAATGCAGATATATACAAAGCTTGCTGATTTACACCCATTGTTTTCTGTTATGGATACGGGAGTTTTCTACTAGAAGGACATCTTCTGCAATATAAAAATTAAGACTCCAAAACATTGAATATGTACTTAATGTTAACAAACTTACAACAATATGTGTGATTGCAACTACAGATTACTAGAAATATGTAGCAGTATCTCCAGAAACTGTTAAAGGTGGACTTCCCAAGGTGTGGGGCTGGTTTCCATCACAACACAGTTACACATGTAGCTCATTGTAGTAAAACACACTACAGGAAATTTGTACAGAAAAACGGCTAGGAGTTAAAGTCACAGTTTTCAAATACTGAATTGTGTGAGCTATATTCTGCCACATCATCTTCCAAAGCGATGTGTTCCATCTCTTGGAGGGATGATGTTTTTCCTGTTATTGAGATTCTGAAAAGATTCTGGGGATAGAGATTTCATTACCGTAGAGACTGTGCCTCAGCAGTTCAGCCCTGGTGATCTAAGAACTAAAAAGAAAGAGTTTAAGGAATGTAGTCACATAAATGTTAGGAAAGTTTTGTGTTGCAGGATTCAGGCATATTTGTGTGAAAAGCAGTCCTGTGTATTGGTCATAAATTTCAGTTTCAACAACAGGGGAATTTCCTTTCTGTACTGTTGTGATTCTTCCCTTTTGAGTACGCTCTCATTTGCTCCCATGCTTTTCTTTTCTACATTCCAGTCTTTTTCTCATTTTCTCTGACATGGCAGTAGAGCGAAATTCACGTATGCACCTAATAGTGCCAGACTTTTCGGAATGCTGTTCACTGAGCTTCCAGAAAAAGAGATTTGATTAAATTCCACTTTGCATGGAGAAAGAATGAGACTGAGAGGTGTAATTTAGATGATTAATTAGAGAGTCTGAGCTTTTCAAGTTACTACATCACAATTGATCCTCAGACCAGTGGAAAAGGTAGCGTGGTTGATATCTGCATCAAACATTAAGGTACAATCACAAAATCAGAAAAGGGGGGAGCTTAAAGAGTGTTGAGGAGAATAAGATGCTCATGTTGTTTGCATGAATTCTGTTTGTACAATTACACCGTAGTGTGGAATTCATACAATTGCACTGTAATGATCTCAGGACTATTAGTGACTGTCACTGAGAGCTTTTGGGTAAATAACCAAATTAAGACAAGGTGACAAGAAAAGGGCAAACACAGTAACTGCATCTATCTTTAAAATGGGGGAAAATGAAGTAGGGAAGCAGAGAATTTAAGTTTCTGCAGAAAATGTTGGGCAAATGACCAAATTACTTGGAAGTAGCTGGGGATGAGATTGAAAGATGGACTAATTAATAACAAATGGTGTCAAATCAATCTTATTTCTTTCTATGGAACGGCAACAGATCTTGTAGTCAGTAGATGAAATGCATCTTATATTTAGTGCAGATCCTTTCTGGTTGTATCTTACTTGACTTTCTCATGCCTTAGGCTAGAGAAAATGCTAGGGCATTTGTAAAGAGCAAAATAGTGAGAGAAATGTATCCATTATAGATAGAAAATGCAGTTTTCATAAGTCTTGTGGAGGTAAAACCAGATCTTAGTAAAGTCAGGTAAGCAATTAATGTTTTTCAGAATGTGAAGTGGTGAGTTCTATTGGATCTCTTATATCTATATCTAGCGTTGTTTGGACAGTGTGCTTTCTGGAGAGTTGTTGCTGCTTGTTCTGATGCTGTATGTCCTAGTTGACCGGATAAGTACAGGTAGGCTGTTGTTTTTTTAATTTCTGGCTGCAGTACCATAAAAACATATTGGTTATACTCCCAGAGTGTTTATTAAACTTGTAAGAGCCAAATTCCTTCGAAGCAAAGTGCTATTAAAATGACCAGGGAGCCTCTGTGTGCAAATTCAGTGTTTTCTCAAGAGTTCGAGATGACAGAGTAAGATGCATGCACATGTGGCTTTTCTGTAGCCTTCAAATGATGCACAGATGAGAGCAATATCTTGTTGCTCCTGTTACTGATGATTTTAATATCTTCTTCATTCCCTGTGGAGTCTTTGTTTTTTCTGCCATAGCTGTTAGGATGCTGAAAGCTCCCATGACGAAAGATGGTCACTGTTGCACAACTTGTATGAAGGGTCTCTGCTTCCCTTGTGACTTTTTTCTCCTTTTGGGGAAGGAACTTAAGGGACTGAATTAAGTCTTCCCCTCAGCTGTGACAGAGAGGCCCTTTAGATATTGCATGGGTAATCAGTAGATAATCCATTAAAAAAAAAAAAGAAAAGAAAAAAGAACCTACAAAACCCTGTGTTCATGCAGAACAACAGTTGCCTCTCCCCCCTTACATTCTCTGCAATCTGTTTTTGCCTGCCAATGCTAGCTCAAAGTCTACATGCATAAAGTACAATCTTTCTCTTCTTTACTTTACAATGAATAAATAAATAATTTGACAAGCCTTATTCTCTTGACTATGTAAGCTTATTTCAGCAGAAGGGGAAAATGGAACTGATGTTGAAACCAAATAAATTGGCTCCAAATCATGAAGTAAGCAGGAAAAAATCTGTATGAATGCTTATCAGTATTGTCCACCTAACAGGAAGTATTTATACCTGTCACTATTATTTTTAAAGTATTCTCAGTAGTTTGAGACAACTCTCATTTGCTGAAAATCTAGGTTAATTAATATTTTAAGAAACTTCTGTCATAGTATGTTCGTGTTGTTTTTTATTGTTTATTTCTGTAGCACTTCTTCATTGTGGCTTAGGCAATAATTTTATTTAATGTAGATCTTTACATGTGATATGTAGAATATAAAGGACACTGAAATTAGGAAACAAAATACATTTATTTATCTTGGTCCATGCTGCTATTTCAAAATAATATTTCAGTGAACGTATGTTAGTATCATGAATTTGTTAGCACAAAAGCAGTGGACTGTGGAAAAGTCCTATAAATTAATATAGCTGAATTCTGTTGCCTTTGGAAGTGTCTAAAATGCAATTGATACTAACTGCAGGATCCTGTGAAGATTAGTGTGCACAATTAAATGTTGGGAACAGAGTATCCATGGGAACAGCCTTCATGTGATGGCATACAAGTTATTTCCTTCTTTCAAGATGAAGGTTCACTCTTCCCTTCACAGAAATATACGTAAACCACCCAAGAGCTGTAGTTTGGGACGTGGGATTTCTGTACAGACAGTAGTCTTTTCTTCTAGTTGTTATTTTCATCCCACTGATAAAAGACTATGGCTTCTCTTAAGCCACAGGAAAACATACATAAGGAAATATACATAAGGAAAACATACATATGCTAGATTTGAAGATTGAGCCCTGCCTGTCAAGTAAACTGGGACCTTGGTGGTTCTCCTCTCCATCATGTGCAAAACTGCTCGTTGTTTCCTCTCAATATGAAGCAATTGGTGGTGCAGAAGCCCGTGAGCAGGATTGATTTCACATGGGTGGAAATTAGTGAGTTCCATCTTGTGTTTTCAGGAAACCAGAGTAGTCCCAGGCACTTGAAATGGGTTAATAGAAACATACTCACTTTTGACCAGCTAGGTATTTGAGAAACTTGGTTGAAATTAGTAATTATTTTCATTTTCTGATCAAATTTTAATCTTCAATTTTCACTTTATTTTAGGGAAGCAGATATTTAGCAGCAAAAATGAATTTAGGATCAGCGCACTGAAGTTCCACCCTACAGATTCAAATATTTTTGTTTGTGGAGGGTTCAGCCCAGAAGTTAAAGCCTGGGATATAAGGACTTGTAAGGTAATAAATTTTATTTTATTTTATTCTTTTCTCTTGTAGGATGTTTCCTATGTTGAATGTGCTATGCATTACTAATCTGTTAGATGGTCTTTCAATGAAATATTATTTGTAAGCATTTTGCATTTGTCATTGATTGTATTGCCATATGTTGATGCGGACCTTCATAATGTTTTTGAAGCACAAAGAGGAACATTGTACACACAACAAACATGATTTTTTTTGGCTTTATAAATATGGATAATATATAGTTGAATTAAATTAAGCCAATAGCTTGCTTCTTTTCTCTCTCTCTCTTTTTTTTTTTTTAATATTTATTTTTTTAAAAAAAGGCAGTTCTGTAACTAGGAAGCTCTGTAAGTTGTTACACATAGGTCAGGGTGTGTGTGCCTGTATCTCTTGCATAGAAGCCTGGAGTAAATTTTACATGCATGAAAGGCCACGGAGAGACATACATGGTCTCTGCCTTTACTTTATCCTGAACCACACAGAACAACATGCTCCCATCTGTCCTTCAGAGTTCAGGTAAGACCAGAACTGTACTGTTCACCAAAAATGGAAGCATAAGCCAGGCAGACATCCACGTGCACAGAACAGCTCAAAGAGCAGCAGTGACTGTAAAGTGAGTAGTTCTTTGTTTTCCTTTGATTTTCTATGTGGGTAGAGGCTGCTCGTCATAGTTAGCCATCTGTTTGCTCTTGAGGATGGCAGAAGGGATCTGAAGAAGATAAGATTGCTTAATCAAACACTGTCTCTCACCTTGATGCACTAAACAGCATAATAGGTGAGGGATGCAGGTAGATACTTCAGGTATGAGAGCTCTAATGTGAGCCGTTATGGGAGTTGCTCTATTAAGGAAATACGGTGTTGTGCGATCAGCAACTTGGTTCCTGTGCTGCAATTGTTCCTTTGGATTTATCTCTGGTGTTTGAGAAACAGTTCAAGCTGTGTGGTGTGACTTTTTATTAATAATTGTGTAGGTTCTATACCTTACGCTTCCATTACATGAATAGGTTGTTAAAAGAACATTAGTATGTACATATCCAGAGCGCCAAGTCTGAGGCTACTCTGAAAATAAATTTAATGAGAGTTTCAGAGTTACACCGTCAGTGGGAAAACCTTTGTGATGGAATTTATTCCATGCATCATACTTGTATGATGAGCCGTTTTCCGTGATAAAGGATATGAAGAAATACTTGAAGCATAGTTCCATGACAAAAGATAATTGTAGTTTTACTTTGCAAAATAGTAAGTATGTGTTATAAAGAATACTTATGTAACTTTTTTAAAAGTTATGAGACTTCCATAGTAATTCTTCTCTCCTTCCTGTCTTTCACTGGTATACGGTATTCCGGTATTGCCACTAAAGTGATTTTGGTGTGCTGTGTTTATCATAGGCAATTTATGGAACATTGGAGTATGTAGCACACAAATGGGAAATAATGCCAGTTCAAAGGGTGTTCATTTCAAATGGTCAGAGTTCACCCTGTAAATTTAATGTAGGAAAAAGTCATTATTTTTTTTCCTATCAGGGTGCTGGAAAAGAGAGACTAGAGGAAGTCTTCTCCACAGAACAGCGGTGTCAGTGGTTTCATAGTGTGCACATGAAGTAGAGAGTACAATTTTTCTTTCCTGAGACTCTTATAACAGTAGATTTTAGTTGTGGGGAGGAGTTGCAGTCAGTAATTGAAACCTTAGCTATACTTTTTAACATGGAGAAGACATTGAACGTCATGTTAGGATAAACTTCCCTTAAAACGTATTTCAGGAACCCAATGGATAAAACCTTTTTAAAGCTTAAAGATTGCTGACTATAGTGTTAAATTTGAGATATTTTATCCTAGTCAAGTAGAAGATTGCAGATATGGGTGACAAAGTATTCCTTATAAAATTTTCTAACTCGGTGCAACAGACTTTTGGTAAATGACATTGCAGTTATACACAAATTCAAATGACACCTTGGTTGTCTACAAAGCTGGAGACGTTCTTTCCTTCATCACCTTTTGTTTCTTTATGATGGGTTTTACGTCTTTGACTATCTAAAAATCCTGCAAAGAGGGTTTTTCTCTAGATTTGAAATCAGCTGTGCTTGATGAGCATGTTCCTGCCAAAAAATGGCAATACTTCCAGCTTGCATGTGTCTAAGGTGCCCAGTCTCTTCAGATGGAAAATGGTAACTGCTTGTTTCTACAGTACAAACAGTACAAATGGCCAGCATGGTATGTTGCAAAAATGTGCCTGTCTCGACTGTAGCTCCCTGGTGGAGAAAGCTATGGAGGAATATGGTGAGAAATCTTTCACAGATGGTAGGGGACAGTCTCAGATAATGATAGTGGAGAAGGCACTTCACTTTCAAGGAAAGAAATAGAGGAATATTTTACAATGGATATTGACAGCTCAAGGGTTGCACTTCAATAACACTTTTTACAGCAATTCTGATGCCAGAGATTGTGATGAAAAGACTTGAGCCTATGCTGAAAGACTATGTTAAACTGGCATTGGCTCAAGTAGAAGTAAAGGGCTAAATAGCAGATGTAAATGCTTGTGTTGAATAAGTTGGTTCTGAGTCATCTCTTGAGTCTGATGCTCTTCTATTGTCAATATCTCTGCCTATTCTTGGTATTCTGGTTTTGTCTTTGAATGGCGTAGTGTTGTTGCCAAGACATATGTCTTGAAAACTTATTTTCTTCTTGGGTCCTTTTTCCTCTTTGTGAAAGTTCAGAGTGTCAGTATTTCCTCATGGTGCCTTGCAAGGTATCAAGCAGTATTTTATTCCATGCAATGAAGTAACTAATTGTGTTCATCACTTAAATAAAGCTGCTCCTTCCTGTTAAGCTTTAAATTCCAGTGCCTCATCTCAGCCACAGCCCAGACTGTGCATTTATGTCTGTGCAACCTGCTGGTAGTTCAGGTTTATGCAAACATAAGCTCACAAAGCAGTTCCTTGTGAACAGGAGCAGGTATGGGACAGCGTGTATTTCTTAACCCATGAAGAGTTTGCAGAACAGCATGTCTACTAACTAATTGCTGTATGTTGCCAACCAGCTTAGCTTGCTGTCCCACAGAAGTATATGCATCTCCTTGCTACAAGACTGCAAGTTGCTGATTGACAAGGGGCAGTTTGATTGCCTGGGAAAGTCTTCTCAGTGAAACTGTTCCTGAAAAGCAAAAGGAGAGGGGAAGTGCAGTCGTGTTTCTCACTGAAGAACAGCATTGCTAGAACAGAGAGAAGGCAAGTGGAGAAGTATATGACATGGTTTACATGGGAGATTATTGCAGTAAGAAGCAGACAAATGAGATGGTGATTACAGTGGAAGATGAAGAGATGAAGGGCTGATGTGCAATTTGTGAGGTATTGACTTATTGAAGGCAAAGAAAGCAAAGTAGCAAATCCATACTGATAAACTGTAGGCTTCAATATCATTTATATCTTCTGTAATTCTGAAAACAAACAAACAACAAGAAAAAACCTACCAGTAGCCTGGTTTGAGATGATGTTCTGATATATTTTAATTCTGGTAACTACTGTGTAAAGTACATCTGGCAAAACTGTGGATGAAAACTGCATTTTTCAGTACTTTACCACTGTCTAGTTATGAGAAATGAGATATGGCTGGAGTCACCTTTGTGTGGCTTGTGGAGGATGACATATAAGCTGCATGTACATGTATATCTGCATTCAGAGCCAGGAGTGAGTGTCTTGGGTGACAGCATCTATAATTCATTTCCAGAGGACAAGCAGACACTGTTTTAAAGCCATTTATGTTCATATAGACTAGTAGAAGTGAAACATGAATACTTTTCATGTTTCATACATTTTATTAATTTGACTATATGTTCACTCTCAAACAGCCCTCAGGTTTGCTGCTGATTAGGGAGTCTTTATGGTTTTTATGCTCTACTGCCCAACTGTGTTTTTTTTTTTTTTTTTTTTTTTTTTTTTACCTCCTTACTTACTGATTTGGGTACAATGCCTGTTTGAAATGTGTACAATCAGATAAGATGTTTGTCTTTCCATGGGCCATCTCCTTTCCACACTTTAATGCTGTTGCCCAAGTAGAGGGTGTACTCAAAGTTGTTGCATTATGATTTTTTTCTTTTTGACGGAGAGCATTGCTGTTGTCATATACCTGTTTGCATGCTGTGAAGTCCTTTGATCCCATTTTATAATGTAATTTCTCAGAAATCTGCAGCCATGCTACTATGTACAACAAAATTAAGACTAGTAGAATAATGCATTTGTTTCTTATTGGCTAACTCTACATTTGTGTTTATAATGCTTAAGCTCCTGCTTTAGAACCTGCTGAACTCAGGAATGCAAACCTTGTTTGCCTCTGCAACTGCAGGACACTGCAGTGCTCAGAGTAAGCTTCTGTAAGCTGGTGCTAATGAAGAGATAAAGGAAACATCCAACCATACTACAACAAAATATTTTACTTTCCAAGAGGACAAACAAGTGAATGAATGTTTATTGCCATAGGTAAAGTAGGAAAGCTTTAAGCTTGGTAAAACAAAACAAAAACACCCATCCTGTTTCTTTTGTACAGATCCTGTACTTGTTGTTCTTGGGAAGCTTTAAGAAGCTGTTACCTGCTTTGTTCACTAGAAAACAATTATATTCTTGCAGAACATCATTAGTCAGAAAACTAACCAATTAAGCAGTGCGTTAGGAGTATTAATTTTAATAAGGAGGAGTGTTTAATCACCTTAGAAACTGGATGGTGTGGGTTTAGCTTGCTAACAGATATTGATGTATTTTTTGACGTTACTTTGAAAACAATGAAGTTCTGTGTGTACTGTGCCTGACTAAATCAGCAGTGTAGCCTACTCTCATACCATGAAATATTTGCAAAGGAGGGAGGGAGGTTCTCTTGCCCTTTGTTTTCCCCATTTAAGGTATCTGTAGCTCAGCAGAGGGTGTAAACTGTCAGGCATTGAAATTTGTATTGGCTCTAAAATGTGTTTTTATATGAAGAACTGGGTTTGTATGTGTACTGAGTGAATGCTGAAGATCAGAACTGAGTAGAGAAAAGGGGAAAACATCAAACTGATTTTGTTGGTTCTGGCTTCCTCTTGCAGAATGGTGAGTATTGCATATGCACCATTACTACAAAATATTGTAGTTATATTTCAAACTCTCAGCTGCAGCTCAGTATGTTGGTTAGGCATGAATCATCACTCATCAGTATCTCATGTCTGCTTCTTTTTGTGGAATTTCAATAGGTTCTTCAGGTATTCCTGTTTCTATTGTTACCTTTATTCACAAACTGCAAACAGCTTGCTTTCATTCTTTTCCATCTTACACACTTAAGGTCATGTTCAAGATTGGATAAAGTGTACTGCCCAATATGTTGAAATTTATCCTGTTCTAATGAGTGCATTTTGCTTTTAGCTAAAATAGATGTCTGAGGTGTCTTTCCACTTAGTTTCTGTTTTGACGCAAACATCCTTAATATCTTTCAAGTGTTTTCACCCTAATTTGTTAAAAGATTTTCTTTGGCATTCTTACTGTTATAAGTTTCCAGTAGCTTTGGTCCTGTTTTACTTCTTTTTTCAAGTGTTTTAACCTGTCATTTAGCTTGGAACAATGGTGTGGGTGAAGTCATAATTCTCTTTGTTCCCATCGTCATACCTGATATCCTGATAGCAGTAGCCTTTTTAGTCCTTGCAGCATATTTAGTCAATACTATAAGCATCCTAAACTCACTGCATGTTGAAAACTCAATTTTAGCATTCATTGGTAATTCAGTTCCAGAGGCCATCCTTTAGAATGCACTCCTGTGTTTCAACAGGCTGTCTTCTTGCAGCCTATGTACAGCAAAACAATCATATTTCAGGAAAAGGTGGAATTTTTGTTGGAAATTCAAAGAAAAGTATAAAGCATCATAGAGACGGAGGGAATGACTACTAAAAAACTATTGTCCAATTACACACACGCATATATATATATATATATATGTATGCAGTGATTCAGTTGAGCTCTCCTATGCCGTTGTGCCACATCAAAGATTTCTGCTGGTAGAAAATGAAATAGAATAACTGATAGTGGTATATTGCCAATTTATTAATTCTGATATGTCATTTTGATTTTGGCTGGCAACTGATTTTTAACGGGAATGTAAATTTATGAGCATAAATTGCTAGTATTTATTCATGTATTGAATGTGCTATAAAAATTGGATTTTTAAGTCTCAATGAAAATGTATGAAGATTGACTTGAGGCTTTCTTTCAGCTGCTAAAACAGAGAAATGTAGAGTAAGCTATTAATCAGAAACAGATATAAAAAAAAGACTTATTGCTGTCCTTGTTCTGTTGAGCAAATAGGAAAAATGATTTCAAATGTAACTTTGGGTATTGAGTAAGATAAAGAATGGAAGAACAATAAGAAAGTCAAAGTCTTCAAGATAAGCATAGAAATGAATGGCTAGAACAGCTTGTTAACTGCTCAGTGAAATGTAAAGTATACAGGCATCTCAAAATTATAGAGACAAGTAATCAAAGCCTGAAAAAAAAAAAGAATAAAGAATAAAGGAGGCACTTGAATAGAAAGTGGAGATTTATTACAGTGGTATTTGTTTGTATTAAATCTGGTTTTGTTTCTCTGGAGATGAGATTATTCTGGAGGCCTTATATTGCTGTATAATGGATTGATTATGTTTATGGAATACTTGGAAAATGTTTTCAGAAGCTTTATGAAAGGACTGGAAAACTTGGAAGTGTGTGTTAAAAAACGTATAAATAAAAATAATAAAACAATGCAGAACTCTGCAGTGCCAACTAAGGAGGGAGCATCATATTGGACAGCCTCCATGGGACCTCTGGACTTGAGATCTGAACTTAGAAAAACCCTGTAAAAGGAACCATACAATAACACCGAGACCTTGAAGTACTTACATATTTTAAAGGTATTAATTTTCACAGAGCTGTAGAAGAATGTCTTAAGATGTTCAGCACAAGCCAGTTGCATTACACAGTCACTCTGTTTTGACTGCTCTACATTAGCTTTTCAGTCTGGAGACAATATATATTCCAACATTTTATTCTACCTGAAATTTTAATGTTCCTTGAAATACCAAGGAGAGCAAAAGGTTGAGACATGTATCGTTTAGCTCAGCATTTAAGGACTTTGTGTTCAGAAAAGAAAAAAGATTACATCTCTTTTTATTTTTTTAATTTGGGTTCTTAGATTACACAGTTGTAATATCAGAACAAGACTACAACTGCAGTTGTACTGATACCACTTTTAAAGGAGCTAAAGATCCTTATATCATGAGAGAATTGGCAGACTGAATAGAAAGGATTCATTTACATGTGCCAGCAAACATGTGTGTATAATATAAAGCAAGGATGCTGTTAGCTCTTCTGAAAGGAACTCATACCTGAATGTATTAATTTAAATTTTCTGAATGTATTCATTCAGAAACACTTTGGGGATTTTGCAAATTTTACCTTTTAAGTGTCAAAGTGTTATTTCAAAAGGATAAACCTATTTTTTTATTAATTTAATCTGACATAGTCAAAAAGAAGGCACGGATACATATCTCTAGATCTATATTAATCTCCTTAATAGTAACCATGTGCTCAGTTTCACATGTTGTATAAGACAATAAAAGTTAAAACAATCTGAATAAAAATCAACAAGGCCAAGGGGAAGTGAGAAGTTTATGCTGATGATATTTTACACAGCTGGGAAAAGCAACCTTCTCCATGTTAAGGGAAGATTCATTTTCTTATGCCTATAGCTTTCCCTTTTTTCTACAAATCCCACTTAAAGTGAATATATTTAAAATATTTTTTACCACTTGCATTGGCTTTCTGGTATTAAACTTTGTCAGTAAATTTTCCCAGTAGTTTTTCCCAGTTTTCATAGTACTTAATTTCATTAGGACCAGTCTTGTCTGGTCTTTATCTGCATGAAAGTTCTCTAAAAATGATTAACAATGAACCGAAAGGCCACCAAAAGAAAAATATGGGCAGTCCTTTTACTGCCATACAAGACTGTTCAGATTCAAAAGGAAAGTATGGTTAATGTTACTAACAGCAGCTATAAATCTAAGAGAATTAATATGGAGATGTCTGCATCCACCTTAATAGAGGGATGTTTAGAAAAAAAACAAACAAAACCAAAAAACTCCTAGGCAGCATGGGTTCATGAAGGGTAGGTCCTGCCTAACAAATTTGATTTTCTTTTATGATAAGATCATCCATCTAGTTGATCAAGGGAAACCAGCTGATGTGATCTTTTTGGACTTCAGCAAGGCTTTTGACACAGTTTCCCATAGGATCCTACTGGACAAAATGTCCAGCAAACAACTTCACAAAAACATCATATGATGGGTGAGCAATTTGGTTGACGGGCAGGGCTCAAAGGGTTGTGGTTAATGGGGCCACATCTGGCTGGCAGATGGTCACTAGTGGGGTCCCTCAAGGCCCCATTTTAGGGTCAGTCCTCTTCAATGTGTTTATAAATGATTTGGATATAGGACTAGAAGGTGTTTTGAGCAAATCTGTTGACGACACCAAACTTGGAGGAGTTGTAGACTCGGCTGAGGTTTGAAAGGCCTTGCAGAGAGATCTCGACAGATTGGAGAGCTGGGCAATCACTAACCTCATGAAGTTTAATAAGAGCAAGTGCCAAGTGCATCTTGGATGTAGTCAATTTTAAAAACTCTTGTTTATTGATGTTCTTGTGCTTTGACTCATAAACCAGCAAGGCATGTTGGAGATTTGGAAAGACCTATGTGCTACAGCTGTCACAACAGAGTCATGAAGTAGCACCATGCAGTAATCTGGAGAGGGAATAAGTGAAAGATGACAGGCCTGTGGCTCTCCTTCTTTATAATTATGAACTTTCCAAAATATTCTAGACCTCCATAAATGCAAATACACTGCTTATGTTAAACAACGAGGTAGAAAGAGAAAGGGATGTCAGGCAGGAGGGACAGAAGTACGACCTGTCACAGTCACAGAACAGATAATGAAGAAAAGATTAGTTAAAGATATAGGAAAAAGTGAAATAATAAAATTTTATAGGAGTTCAGGGATGGTAAATTGTGCAAAGCTTGCTTGGTATCACTCTAAGTTTATTTGGTGCTCTTTGATAGAATGTTTAGGTAAGCTGTAGAAGGCAGAGACTAACCTAAGTATTGTAAAATGAACATTGTTCCAGAAGCATGCTACCAAAATTACCAATAATAAAGGACTAAAATATAATGCAAGAGAAATAGCACTGACTTATTAGAAGTGAGATAAGTAAAAAAGAATACAAAGGTCCAGTCTTTTGGGCTTAATAACCATTTTGTTAGGAAGGTTTCAAAAAGGATGAGTATGAAATCAGTTGGTTGCAGTGATAGACAAATTTAAGGAAAATTTAGAGTTGGAGTTGTATACAAATTCACATTTTTGAAATTTAGGCCTCATAAAATATAGAAAGAATTAACTAGAAAAATTGTGGAAATTGTGATTTTGAACTTTTAAAATTAGACTGGAAATGTACTGCAGAGTTTTTATTATTAATAAAGGCCAAGGTAGACGTTGTTAAAATTTTGTTTGTTTATTTCCCATCTTGTTTTTTTCTCTAGATTGAGCACTGCTAAGCCACGAAATTGCAACTATCATCTATGGCTTTATTCCAAAAAAAAAAAAAAAAAAAAGTTCTCTTTAGTATTGTCGATATGTTTCTTGATACTTGAGTTTATAAAGAGATAAGCCTGAGTCATTAAAGCATAGTTTAAAAATCTAATAAATATAGAGTGCAAGTGCAGTGCATTTGTTTCCTTGGAAACATTCTATTGCAACTTCTTTAAGATGAGATGCAGTCATTTTAAGTAGCTTGTATTTAGGAGACCTAATGAATTTGTCTCTGGATAGCATATAAATATGAAAAAAGGCTGTAGAAATTGGTGGAACAACTTGTACTTCTGGTTTCTATAGAAACAGCTAATATATTGTCATGTACCGATGGTATTATGAAGAACAATGTAATTAAAATAAGATCATTTATTTGGTGCATTAGAAGACTAAAGTTATTCTTTCACTGTCAGAGAAAAATCTTTACAGAATTTATGGAGAAAAAGTTCAAAGAAATATGATGTTGGTACATTTTTACAAGCATACTTGCGTATACTTTTAAATGTTAATATTCAAGGGTCCTTTCTGAGTATGGAGGCACATTTTATGTGGCTATAGCACATGCATGAGCACTGCTGCTGTATTTACTCCTGTTGTGGTGCTGTCATGGATCAGAACTGTAGACCTGTCTGTGCATGCAATCTCTCTGTCACAACTGCTCCTTACAAGACTGAAATGAGACAAGAACTGGCCAAGAACAACAAACGCTTCTTTCTGAAGAGTAAGTATTCACATAGTTGGGAAATTCTGGTTCTGGTTTCAGTCCATTTATAGACAAATTTTAAACAAGCACAACAGCAGCCACTTACTGGGCATTAAAAAAAGTAGAGAGAGTATGAAAGCACTGCAGAATTATTTATCAAGATTTCCAGTAATGGCTACTCAGGTCTTTAAAATTTATGGTTTTGGGACTTCCTACACCACCCATGTGGTCTTTGTCTTTCATAGCTTGCTTTGAGTTTTCACACCATGAAATTTTGTTCGTGATTTCTTTATTTTTAATGTTGACAACATAAACATGGCACATTTTTTTCGTGGGACCACCTCTCATGTTATACACCAGTCTTACATTAAAATACTTTAAAGAACATAAAACTACAAGTTTGATCTTCCTGTCTATGCTATTACCATGGATTTTGATTAAAACAGCCACTGCATCTTTTAGATGGAGTTCAGAAACATAAATTGTGTTTGTCAATAGTCATGGCTTTGTTTTGAATTTGTTACTGTAAAGCAAATAGTAGTTATGTGGCTCAACACATACTCTTACCACAGTTTAACTGATTTGTTTTGTAATGAGTATTATTTCCTCTCAACACAACACCTTACACTGCGGTGGAAGAAATGCTTTTATTCTGTGCAAAATGAGCTTTCTTTTTAGTTGAAACATGCTTTTTATTCCTTGTATTGCAGTAGTACAGTTTTGCAAATGAAACTTGAATCAGTTGCCCATTGCATTACCCAACATGCCAGTAGGAAGAGGCAGTTTCGTGCCAAAGCACTCGAACTAAGAAGCTAAGCCAAGAAGAGTAAAAAAAAAAAAAAAAAAAGGTCATTTTACAGGTTGGAAACCACTGCACTGACTGATCAATGACATTTTTCGTGACCTTCCAGATTGCCTGTAGTCCTCTTAGATTTGTTGTGAGACCTAATTTCCAGATTCTCAGGAATGTGCAGGCACATTTCTTTCTTGTCTAAAGCTGGACTTGAGGGAAGAGAAGTGCCGGTGGGTGGTGGGTGACCAGTGGTGCTGGGGACAGCGCCGTGTGCTGAAGTGCTCGTATGGATGCTCCGAGCTTTCCTGAGAAGCAAAAGGCACTGCCTATACTTTGTGCAGAGAAGTATTATAGGACATCCACATGAAATATATACCTTGAACTCAGCGTCACAGCATGCTTCTCAAATCACCAGAGCCATAAGAATCTATTTGAAACTGATTTAATTTGCCCAAATTACCTTTCTTGTTGAATGCCTGCAGCCATGAACTCTTGCTGTTGTAAAGAAGCTTTATTATTATGTTGGCTTTTGTTGACACCAGAAACTATTAGGCCTTCTTTCTGAAAGGATTTCATTTATGTCCAGAAAGTGCTTCAATTGAACAAGTGGATTGTGGTTTTCCAGTGCTTACGGGTGATAAATCTGCAAATAGAAAAAGAGCAAAAGCTGTTATTAACAAACTAAAGCCAGCAGGGTAGGAAAACTCATGCTTTCCTGAAGTGAGTTCTTCAGGCATGTCATGAATTAATTGTCTAAGGTAGAACAAAACAGGTTTAATTATGAGTACTTTTCAGAGCAGGGGTGATCAATAAGTTATTTTTGAAAGCCATCTTTATGGAGGAATTTAAATACTATGTATACCAAGTTCCCAGCTGCTTTTCAAAGTGTTAATTTATTGTTCTCTGAGTCAGTTCTTACTATGTGGTTTGGTGATTAAACAGCATAGTTTTTCTGAGGAACATGTCAAAGGTATAGAAAAATACAGTATTTTATACTGATTAGTATTTTATACTAATTATTTTATAGTAATTTTTATAGACATTTTTCTGAAACAGTGCTAAGTTGTACAGGGTAATTTGGTTGGATATCTTACTGACTAGCAGACAAGCAGATATATTTAATAGCAGTGAAAATGTTTAAATTGATAGTGTCAGTTTAGGTAAGGGGCCTACAGAATATCAGCAAAACTTAAAAAAGTATGTTTACATTGCAATCTTCACAATTTCTTCTTGCTCCAAAAATGTGTTAAAGCAACCCCCCAAACTAACCCCTAACAACGCTGGACAGTGTGTATATGGGTTATACATACATGTATTCACAAGGGTTTTTCTAGAGGCTTGACATAGCTGAGGACCCAAGCAGTATGTCTGAGTTTGTTCCATCTTTAAAGTATGGAATATTAAAGAATCATGACCTTGAATCACTGTTTGGGACTTTTTTTTTTTTTAATCTTTTATTACTCTGTTTTGTTCTTTTACATTTCCTGGAATGAACTGACCTTCATTCCTGCATCTGTGTTCCCATTGCTACACGTCCGTGCTTCTCTGCTCTTCCCAGCTGGAACTTGTCGCCTCTGTGAAGGTACTTCACGGGGTAGTTACTTCCTCCCCTTTATGGGGGTGGTAAAGCGCCTTTGTGTCCCATCCTCACAGTTTACATTTATTTCAGTTCTCCTGCAGTTTCTACAGCTGTCAAATCTTTGTATGGTATTCCATTTCACACTCCAGGCAGCCATTATAAATCAGGTATATTTGCCTTTTTTTTTGCTCCTATGAAATAGCTTAATTTTCAACTTTTCTAATGAACTATGTGCTTCTTTTTATAACTCAGTGAAGAAATAGATATCTATGGTGATTTCTCCATAGACAAAGTGAACATTATAAATATGCAAATATCAATATTTTCTTTACAAAGTTTAATTGCTTTGTATATTATGCAGATTCCTCGGATCAAAAATATGACATACAATAACACAATTGTATATTCTGTATCTTAAAAATGCAGGCAGATTGCTGAAGAGTGTGCCAGTTTTTTCAGTCTGCAGGTTTACATCTTATTGATGTTATTGCTGTGTGTGTAGAGTGCTTGCATGACCAAGGTCCTTCACTGAGTGCAAACATTATGTTTCCAAACTACATTTCACAGAGCCTGTGAAAAGCACTTGGAACAGCTGCTGCCATACTTCTGCATGCTGAGATCACAGGAAGCAGAGCTGTAAGGGACCTCAGGAGATCATCTAGTATCTCTGTACCCTACAGCAGGATCAGCTAGTTCTGAACATTTCCAAACACTCATAGATTTTGAGCTTGAGGCAAGGAATTGAGAAGTTCTCACGTTGTGTTTTATATTGTAAATTATTTTTCTTTTATTGTTTAAAATATAAAACAGTTATAATCCAGGATATTTCACTTCAGTACCTGATTTTTTTCTTCTAAAAATGTCTGTGCTTACAGTATCTATACAAGCTCAGTAGCCATGAACTCAATAGCCATGTGCTGTTACAGGTGATTACCCTGTAATTTATAATTAAGTTTAGGTATAAGGCAGGCACTGAAATGCCTCACAAGTTAAGAACCATTTCAGTATAATACTGAATGCAGTCTCTCTGCTCAGTTGATATTTCTGTGAGGTTGCAAGAAGGACTAACCTCTGAACACCCTATTGGAAGTGCAGGCTGCTATGTTTTAGCTATCTTGGAGAGAAAGATTTAGATATGAATAACTAAGTCCTTTGGTGTCCTAGTTTTAAGGATCAGAATATTCAGAGATGGACTGCTTTGATCTGGCCACTTGCCTTGAAGTCTTTCTTCATTGGAGGTAAATCACAGGAAAGGAAGCAAAGGTATTGATTTGTAAGATTCAAAGTAGACAACACAGATGCAGAATTTCATGAAGAAAGGTAGAAAGAAAGGAAATTCAAATTATTCATATATTCCTTAGAATACTTCAAAATCTGTCTCACATCTTAAGATCCAACTCACAAGCTGCTAAAATATTCAGAGTCCCGTGGCTGAGGATCCATTTCTGCATGTATCCAAGACTCTGTGGTATATGTCCTAAAAGAGGATCTCTACTTGGGAACTGTGATATTTTTGATTTGGAAAGCGGATTTGGGAACTTTTGTATTTGCTTTTATAGCACAAACTTTAGAGACTGACCATGTGCATTAATTACAAAATTGGAGCTAGTGCATGAGGCACATTATTTATTTACTCCTGAGCTCAGATGTGCTTTGAAGTGTTGATGACTCTTTCTTTCCCTGCTGCCCTCTGTTCTTGGCAGAGTGGCAGCAAAAGCAGCAGCAGAGGCTGCCTCATGCCAGAGCCATAGTGGGCAGATGAGGTGGGAGTCCCTACAGACAAAGGCAGCACGCTTGCTGAGTCCTTAAAGCACTGAACTGCTTGACAGCAGCACTCATGTCACCACCATTCCCTCCTTTGGCATCATGAAGAGTAGGCTCTGCTTGGGTTCCCTTTTTTTTTTTTTTTTCAGGAGGGGGTGTCAGACTGAGCCCTTAATGGAGCGAACTGCCCTCTGCAGGGATGAAGAAGGTGCTTCTGCAGAGCATGTCTGCAGGTGCCTCCTGGACAGTTTCTCACCCGGTGTGTGAGCTTCCCTGCATAGCAGCTTGGGACTGGGAGAGTGTCCTGAATCATCGAGTTTACTCATCCCCTGTGATTTATGATTAAGTTTAGAATGATCAACAAGAGTATTCACTTCTTGCCATGTCCTTTAGGTTGCAAATCCCCATGCTTTCCTTTCCCTGTCTCTATAACTAGCTGAAGATTTTGAGAACAAAAGGACTGAAAACATAAACTTCTGACATTTCCTGGAAGGAGAGCTCCTCAGATTCATCCTCAGAGTGCACTGAGTTCGTAAAATAGAAGGGAGCTTGAAGGACCCAGCTCCACAGTATTATGTCATCTAAAACTCTTTTTGGATCCAGCTCTAATTCCTTAAGAATTTATAACAGAATCTGAAGTATATATAAATGTAATATGTAAATTATACAGACTGCTTTTTTTTTATACCTCATGTAATTTTTCAATGTGGGAACTATTTACATACATTACCAAACTATTTAATATGCTTCTACTTCAACTTTTAAAAATGACTTTTTTCCACATATTAGAATAATATATTATTGGTTGGAGATAGTTATTAATACCAAGAACATAGACTATCATTCTCTGTCCAAAAATGAGAAACTTTCTTGTCTGCTAGGTGACGAGAGTTTACAAGGCTGCAGTACAACAGACATTGGATATACTCTTTCTCACCGAAGGAAAAGAATTTCTCACAAGCACGGATGCAGTAAGCCGGGACTCAGCTGATCGTACCATTATTGCATGGGACTTCCAAAGTGCTGCCAAAATCTCCAATCAGATTTTTCATGTAAGATCAACAGCTGTTATTGTTTGGGTCATGATATAGTATTTCATGCTTGTCAGTAATGTAGAAAATAAAGCTGGAATGAGGGCTATCGACAAACTGAGTTTTATATTTGCATAGTAATAGCAACCTGATACATGCATATTGATATCTTGCATGGCATAATCACAGAGGCAGATTTTACTTTTATCAATACAGATAGTGTTTCTCTCCATAATCGGCCCAGACAAGATATTTAATGGACTAAATTGTCTAGAAAGGCTGACAGCTTCAAAGGAGATTACCAAGGAACTTAACAGATAATTCCAACTCCCTGGATCTTTTCAGAAAACCCAAGTCTAATATCCTATGTAATATAATATGATTGAATTGTATACAGATGCCTGTTGGCTGGAATGAACAGTCCTCTACTGACAAGGATATGCAGTAGATGATCTAATGGGTTTGTTTCATGTTTAATTTCCACAATTATGTCTTTGTCTAATATTAGATCTTCTATCTTCCTGAATAGGCAATAGGGAAAAAAACAAAAACAAAAAACCACCGGTGAATAAATAAAGTACAGAACAGTCAGGTTTCAGTATCAAGGCTGTTTTTCAAACAACCAGCCTTTCCGTCCCTGTCCTCTTCCAAACAAACAAACCCCACAGCCTATCTTCTCTGGACTACTGTATCTCTGAACTGGACAATTTTCCCTCTTTTGCACTGAAAGTAAACAGAAAATGATAGTGATTTTGGTAAACCCTATTTCAGTTTTCTGAATGTCACATTTGAACCCTTCAAGGTGGGAGAGAACTTGTGGACTCAAACAGATTAGGTCCTGACAGGACTTCATCTATTGCTTATCTGCATTACCGAGTGAATAGTTGAGCTCCAAAATAACCCACTACTACTGAACACCCAGCGTAACAGAACAATGTTCCTGCAGATTATGTGGTGCTATCTGATCCCTTCCTGTTAGACCCAGTTTTCCCTCCAGAAGTACACAGTGCCCTGCCACAGAATGCACTCCTAACCAGGCATGGTGCGTAATGCAGTTTTGGTTTCTGTGCCCAGTTCTTTATGATAGCCAGATCTGCCTTACCAATTTGTCACTTCCAAACCACGTAACAAAATCAGTCTGATGCTCTTCCCACCCTGCTGCATAGCCCATCACGTCCAGTGGTTGCTGTCATGTCCTTTGTCTCCAGCCAAAGCTCATTGAATTTATGTTCAGGGGTTCAAAATCTATCACTGTGTCTTTTGTTTAGACTGAAACATGATTGGTTCAGACCTAGCTGAAATCTACCAAAACAGGATAGATATTTGATTTAATATTTGACCTGGTGTAAGACCTTCAGTGCATTGTAATGAGTTATGTATATATTCTTAACTATAATGAGTTATAAATATATATAACATATACCATGGAGATGACTTTTAGTCCATCTTTTATGGTCTTTCGAATACGTCAAAAGTTAACTCAATTCATTTCAGCAAAACATTTGTTTCATGCAACAAAACTTTATTTAAAATTTTTTTCAGGAGCGTTACACTTGCCCCAGTCTGGCTCTGCACCCAAGAGATTCTGTGTTTGTTGCTCAGACAAATGGGAACTATATGGCATTGTTTTCTTCCCAGCGACCTTACCGAATCAACAAAAAGAAAAGATATGAAGGACATAAGGTATTCTTTTTCACCAGAATGATCATATCCAAGACTAGAAGCAAGACAGATAGAAAAGCAACTGTGCTTTTTAATAAGTCTGCTAATAGTGTTTGATGATAAATCAGTGATAGGTATTAATTACTTTCCTTTGCTTTCCCGTATGCTATTTTGAATCATATACACTCTGAAGAAGATCATTTTTAGAAGACTTTGTGAATACCTAATAGCTTGATTAAATAAGTTTGTGTTATAGCTGTGTCTTAATAAGCACCTGGAGAAGTCCTTAGTGCATATTTATTTAAAGATGCATTTTTTTTTTGGTACCATACTCATTTTCAGTATTACCACAATGAATTTCTCTAATCAGCAACAGGAGTTATGCTGTTACTATTTTTTTTTTTTTTACAGGTGGAAGGATTTGCAGTATGCTGTGAATTTTCTCCAGATGGAACACTTTTGGTGACAGGAAGTTCTGATGGCAAAGTGTTTTTCTATAACTACCATACTGCTAGGATTATTCGCACTCTGTCTGCCCATAAAGAAGCTTGTGTGAGTGCAAAATTTCACCCAGTCTTGCCATCACTCCTTGCAACATGTGACTGGACTGGAGAAATCAAGATCTGGCAATAACAGGCAGAAAGACTTTTCAGAATAACTTTCCTCTTTGCCAAAGGTTTTGGTGTTTCAGAGTGAATAAAATATGATATGCAATGTGACGTTATGTTGTGATGTGCTGTAGGCAGGGGAGAATGTCATCTTTACTTCTGTCTGCTAGACATATGCTTTCCTAATGTAGTTAAGATGGTCTTTTTAGCTGTTGAGCTAGAAAGTGGTTTTCCTCTCTCCCTGGGCCTTGGTAAAACATTTCTGCCTCATGTCAGTGTTCTGGTGCTCATCTAACCCTACCCTGATGTGAGAAGCTAAACCTGAAGAAAATTATTGATCTTTCTATGTAGCTTTTTACTGCAGCTTTCTTAAACCAGATTTTCATTAGTTTAGCTCCTGGTCACTAATGTGGTAGACAAGCAAAATAGTATAGGTCAAGGCAAAACAGCTTCTACTTGCAAGAAAGGGGTGATCACAGGGCAGGTGGGACTGCCTCTTTTGGAAACAGGTAGGCGCTACCAGCTCAGCTTATTGTAAAATGCTTTCTGAGGGTTCTAGGGAAAGAACTTGGAGCTAATTTTGAAGCCAATGAATCTGTGTTCTCTACATTCCCATCTTTGAATTTTGAACATTTATGAATTTTTAACCTGAACTTATGACTGTATATAAACAAAACAAAACTATATGTAAATGTTTTTAATTAAAACAACCCAAAACATATTTATTTTTTTTTACACATGGTGTTTGCATTTCACTGTTTCACTCCTCTTATTCTTCACAAATTCATACTCAAGACTATCATGAAATTGATGCTTGGTGAGATGGTGGTACAATTAATATGCTACCCTAATTAATTCAACCACACGTTCATTTCTCCATACTTCTTGATGTCATTTACACACAGAAAATTGTCATCATGGTATTCTGTGCGGGTGATGTTCTTTGACATTCAGACTGTAGATGGCTATTCTGCAGCAAATAGAAAGTCTCTTAGACCATAACTGTATTTACATTCTCATGTATAACTTCATATATTCTTCTGATTTGTTCTGATTGACACAAATACAAAGTAAGTGTTTTTTATACACTATTTTTCACATGCGCAATTAAACTGGATTTTTCAAGGAAAAATTTCCAGAAGTCTTGCAAAGAGCATGTTCCAGCTAAGAAATGTGCAAAATGTGCTCCACTGGTTTGTGGTCTGTGTTCCCTGTAGGTTATAGTAAGAAATAAGCCTGTACTAAAGCTATGGATCCAATTATCCTCTGATTTTCATATAGTTTGAAATCCATATAAAAATATTTTGACTGCATTATTTTAATAGCCTTATCAACAGCTATGATAGATTTTAACAAAGGGTATTAGAGGTTAGTGATCCATGCGAGGTAGTGCAATTTTTTTTTAGACTGTTCTCAATTTTTGCTTCCTTGTTTGGCAATGAGATATTTGACATAAGCCTGAATTTTGCATTTCTCCTCTAACGTACAAGCCAGCTGCTCAGTGATTTGAGGGGTTACTGGTAATTAGAGCTGTGGTACTGGTGTTTATGGAATTCTTCTAGAACATCTTCATAAATTCAGAAGGAGTTCAGCTGAAAATGAAGTAGTAGATGCAGGTATTTGGGCAGAGTGAATCACAACTGCATGGCATTACCTAGGAGAGTGGCTTTGTTTCCTTCTCTCCAGGTATTTCAATTCTAAAGATGCTCTTGCCATTTTAAAACTTCTGGCAATCAATTGTGTTAATGTGAAGGATGGGCAGCCAATGCAGCCATGTGATATATGCTATTATTCTCTACAATAGATCATCTTGGGCCGTGATATGGTTAAATACAGCAGAGAGAAATGCCTCTGAAATAAATGTGAGCTCATGGTAGCCTACTTGATGACTGTTATATATCTGAATGAGCTCTCGGCACATTTAGCTTCAGCTGAGAACACCTCTGGATGGAGTGAAAGATCTTGAGATAGCAGCATTTGAAAATCACTGAGCGTATTGTACAGAAAAGTAACTTCATCTTGTAATTCCATCCATGTTGTTGCTTGTTTAATTTATGTCCTGAGGCATGATTCTAGTGTCTGGCATATATCCTTCCTGAAATTATCTTGCAAGTATAATTTTAGACCATTTATAGGGAAAAAAAAAAAAAAAAAAAAAAAAAAGCTTAATTTTGATTAAAGGTAGTTGAGGAAAATAAAAGAAATTTGATACTGTATAATCTTAAAGAATATTAAAATTGGAATTGCATTTGTGTTAGATTTCCAAGATGGTTGGAGTTTTAATTACTTATGAGATCCAGCCAACAGTTTTATAATGCAATGAAATTATGTTCACAGCATTATCTTGTTAAAATCTCTTTCTAATATAAAACTGATTAAGACAAGAGACTGAAATTTAATCATTTGAAATATTTTAGCATAGTGGTGTCAATTAAGTTTTCATTATGATTCAAAGACAAATTCTTCCTTGTAATCTTATGTAATGAACTGTAATCAAAAAATATCCACATTGCTCCATCATTCTGCAATTACCAAATACTGTTTGGGCTGCAAACAAGGATCATTATGGTCAGATGAAGCTTTTAGAATGTAATGAATTGTTGGTTAATTAATTTTATTCATAAAATTGTAATCTAGAAATGTTTGAATCTTGCTTTAGGAGTAATTCTTCAAGCTTTATATAGAGCTTTCTAGGGCATTGTGTGTTAGAGCTAAGCTGGAGATCTTCACCATTTCGAAATGGTTAGGCTCTTTGCATAAACAAGCTGGGTTCATTTTAATCTATTTTGTACTGTATCAAAAAGTAATAATGCCATTCTCTACCACATTATTATTTGGTACTGAAGCGTTATTAATTTGGGGTGTCAGAGGATGCAAGCTATTCAACTGTGTCTTTATCTCAAAAACCTGCTAATTAGCAGACAGTTATTAGAATCATTGTGTTCACTCAGATGAAATACTGTTGGTGAGTCACTATATACCTCAACTATAGGCCTAATCACAAAAATAGGGTATGGCATTACAACGGGATGACTCTTTTTGTAAATTTTTATTCTTTCAGGAGAATTTTTAGCAATAAGACTATGGCAGAACAGAGCAAAATTAGAAGATCAAAAAATTGTGGGATCTCAAGTTTTCCACTATCCTAATATAAAGACTTGGACTGCATTCAACCAAAAATATTTGTTCTGCTTTTGCCTACTCTTAATTTTGAACAGTCCTTGCTCCTCCTAGACACTTCTTGCATCCTCACCATTTAATTTTCAGTTATTCTGTCTTCATTTCAGCACC
This sequence comes from Aythya ferina, assembly GCF_964211825.1. NCBI lineage: Eukaryota > Metazoa > Chordata > Aves > Anseriformes > Anatidae > Aythya > Aythya ferina. Next base: position 53,204,713 of record NC_140301.1, read on the forward strand.
TTATCTTAATTGAAATATACAACAGTCTATGCACTTACACTGTATTTGTCCTCTATTTGAGAAATCTCATTTTGCTGTGCTCTCTGACTTGTGGCTTTAAGGCTTTAATTCCAGCTCTCCTTAGAAAGGAAGCTAGAAATCTCAGGATACTGCACCTCTGTTCATACTTTTCTGTTTTCCAGCTTTAATGAGGTTTCCTACTTCTGGAGAGTCTCCCCTCTCTTATCCTCTCTTCTGTCTGCTTCTGCCTGCTTCTCTTTCTGCCTTTGATTACAGATTACTTTGATTTACTGTCTTGGAGATTCCCTCTATTACAGCTGCACCTACAAGGTGTACCCACTTAGTTTGTCAGGAGTGCACTTTTTGGAAAAAGAAAGCAAACAACATCTCCCAGTTGTTGCCACTTACAATGCTTTGGCTCACAGAACACACAAACTGCACTTTTGAATGAAACTGAGATGATCTCCAAAGGCATGTTTAACATCTCACAGCTGCTGGAATGAGACTAGAGATGGTCCAAAGTACTTTTGTGCCCCCCATGCCCCTAAATGCATGTAGTTAATATGCGGTGTTTTCAGAAGTAAATGAAGCAAGCTTACTCCTGTAGGGTCATACTGCTTGCTAATGTAAATAACCAGCAGTTTGAAAGTTTTTGGAACAAAAAGCAGCCACATTTTTAGAAGCATTTGTTGTCCAGTGGTAATAAAACTTTACAGTAAAGCCAGCTGACCACGTCCTAAACCTGATGGATTCTGCTGCAAGTGCGAATGGCTGAGTTAGGGCAGAGCACTCTAGTCCATAACAGGAATGATGGGTCCATAGATGGGTATATCTCTCCCTTTGCTGGCTTTATATAGAGGTTTAAAGGAATTAGGCTCATTCACCTCCCTTTGCCAGTCCCGTGGATATCGTTCTGCATAGGCTTATTTAGAAGCCTGTCTAAGAATACCTACATACTCTGTAGAAATGATAAAGTTTCATCCAAATGTAATCCAGGCTACATTTTCCCATTTTTGTATAAGTGCCTATTAAAATCAATCTAAATATTCTCACAGGAGCTCTTTGGAGCAGGTTGAAATTCACTGAGGTTGAAAATGCCTGAAGTGACAATCCAGACAACTTGAGGTCAGATCCATTTGTCTCCAGTTTTCATCAGGCAGGGCCACAAAACTCAGGTAATTATTCTACTTCTGAGTAAGATTTATACCAGCTAGCTGTTGGAAGTGTGTCCTTAGAAGAGCAATTTGTGTAACTTCTACCTGAGCATACTGTCCCTGGTACAGACCTGGTTACCTTGAGAGATCAATTTTCTTGCATTCAGGTTGCTACTACTCTTTTACAAACAAGCAGTGAAGAATTGCCTCACAATATCAGTTGGATTTATCTTCACCTGTGAACTGTTATTTTTCATGTTTTGCTGTATAACTACCTCCTTTGTTACTTTCCTATTGCGTGGTACAAGTAAATTGCAGAGTCCTTCTACCTCAAAGTACATAAGGAATGATGTAAGGTGAATATTCACTAAAGAATTTCATATCTCATAAAACAAATGAGTTATTTTGATTCTTTCCCTTTCCTTGTTTTGTTTATCTTTCTTGTTCCCAAAGAGAATTTCTTATAAGTAAAGATAAAAGATGTGGCAGCCCCATTTAGTCTGGATAGTTAATTTGCAAATCTTTGCTATTTATTTTAATACATGCAATTACTTGAAAGGCAATAACAATCTCAAATTGTGTACTGCTTTGAGTACAGAAAATGAAGGTGCTCTTATGCAATTAATATGAAGCATGTGGTCTGTGAATTTCAGATATGATGGACTAATTTTTTTTTCTTGTTACAGCCTCAAGCAGATAATATTTTGACCAGGTATCTGGGCAAAAACTGTTCAGTGAAATCTTAAACATATCCCATACCCCAAAACTCATAACTCATCCACAGATCGATCATTCTTTTCCTTCCTTCCTTCCTTCCTTCCTTCCTTCCTTCCTTCCTTCCTTCCTTCCTTCCTTCCTTCCTTCCTTCCTTCCTTCCTTCCTTCCTTCCTTCCTTCCAACATGTTTTTAATTCTCTGATATAACAAGGTTTTATGAGAGATTTTAAAATTCTTTTCCTACAAGACTGTAATGCCAGTAAGGGAAAAAGACACAGGGTTCCTTCTGCAAGTATGTGCAAGGAAGGGACATTTCTGCTTGGATCGCTGGTACTAATCTCAAGCTCTGTTCATTTTTTTTTTTCCTGCTTTTTAATGCCTTAAGAACTAAGTGGCTCTTAGTAAGCAGTCAGGTGAATCACATCCTAACGTAAAAAGATATGAGTCATTGCATATCCTCTGTAGGACGCATAGTATGCACAGATCTGAAAATATACAGAAATTCCTTTTTTTTTTTTTTTTTTTTTTTTTTTTATCTGATGCCCTTTGTATATCACATATTATAAAACAAAGATTAATACCAAACCCTTAAATCCTACAGTCTGACTCAATTCTGCAATGCTTTAAATAGTGCTTAAATAGAGCATGTGCTTGGCTTTCTTCAGAGGTGCACACCTACAGCGGGAGGAATGGGTGACGGCACACAGTAAGGAGCACAGCCTGTGGCAGCTTTGTAGAGTATTAGGAGATTAGAGGGAAAAGGAAGAATGTTCTTGGAGGATGAGTAGTAGTGTCAAGTGAAAGGTAGCATAAGACAAGATACGAGAAAGAGAAGATTAGAGCAGAGCAGAATGGATGGTAACTCATCCCAGAACATGAGGAGATGTGAAGAGCTTAATGCTATTTGCAGCTGGATATGCAGCACAGCTGTGACAGAGACCAGCCCATGAAAGTGAAGACAAATATGAGATGTGAATACATCAAGCTGGGAGGCCTGGGAAGACATTTAGATTTCATAGGTTGTGTCTGCTAGGGAAGGACCCGTTGTGTCCTTCACCAGGAGGGTGGCTGTTGAGGAAGCTTGAGCAGGCTGTGGTTGCGCAAGTTGAAGTCCATGAAGTCCATGCTGGGCAAGTGAACACCATGAATTAGGAGCTACTTGACCTTGGCCTCTCTATATTTCCATTCTTGACAAGGTCTCAAGCTGCTACAAATAGGGATAACTCTGTGGTCCTTTTAAGATCTTGCTGCATTCATGCTATGAGTTTGCTAGAGCTGTGGAGCTGCAGCAGCCTGGTGACAGCCTCTGTCTAATTAATCTGCCTCTGAGCTGGTGTTGCTGCTCAGGCCCCAGTGCTTCAATAACCAGAATGGAGGGTTTTTCTTCAGCCCATACTGCACCTATCTGCAAAACACAATGTAAGTTTGCCATAAGTTTGGGGCTGTGCTTGAAGGACAGCCCTGCAGCTGCTTAGTTTCAATTAGTAAACTCTGTCTGTGCTATCACAGCCTGGTCGTGGCTGCTTTAACGTTAAGTGAATTGCTGAACTCACCTCAGGAGCTGTGTACTGCCTTGGGTAATTGGAGTTTTGAGAGCTTTATGGGGAAGGCAGCAGAGGCAAGCATTGCATCATTAAAGTAAAGACAATGCTTTTGGGATTCAAACTTCTGATATAATTTACATTAGAACCTCGGGTCTGTACTTCAGAAACTCAATTTTTAATAATCTTTTTATTAATGACATATATAATATTTTCCTTGTTTATTGAACATGCCAACCAAACTGCCACATTAATTATGCACCTTTAGGGATTTTTGCTGTTTGGTTTCTGAATGCACTTCAGAGAGAGGGAGGTTCAGAACTGAAAAGGTCTGACTAGGTCTCTCGGAGGGAAGAGAGACTTTCTCCTCTTACTTTTACAATTGCTTATGCTAAGATGAATGTTCTCTTTGGTTCAAATGAATTAAATGCCACTAGAATAACTGCAGATGTGTTCTTTTTTACAAAGTTAAAATGTGGCACAATGTAATTCTTGGTTTAAATTTTGACCAATTCTTTAGCGTTAGTACAAAATTCTTGTCTTCAAATTGAGATGAGCTCATGCAAATACTCAACGTGCAAAGTGGCTTTCTGAATGGTATTTCACCTAATGAAAAATCTTGCTTTCTTGTTCTAGTATGAGTGTCTGGTGGATTTGGGCCTAAGCACTGGAGAGAGAGACAAAATAAAGGTATAAGTAGTGGGTAGCACTGAGGTGACTTCCTTTTCTCTACCCTTCCCTTTTCAGTATACTCTAAAGAATGCTGAAACGTTCCCTCAAGGAATATAGTCCTAAAATCCCCAGGATGCTGACCTTTGCAATATGTTTTAACATGCTTTTTACCTAGGTGTCTGTCAAGGGAGACCTTTGAATGAAATTGTATGCTTCACAATCTGCACCAAAATCTTACAACAGCAACTTTAATAGGTTTACAGTTGTGCTTGATCTCAGAGGCATTTTCCAACCTAACAGATTCTACAGTTCTATGACTTTGTTCAAGTTAGGGGGCTTTTCTCAACATAGTTCTTCACCAAATTCCTCTAACTTAATAAATTCCCATTAGTTTTTCATTAGTTTTTACTGAACCCGGGACTTTCATTGAAGGTGGCAACTGTGTGAAACAATACAAGAGTTTTTTAACAGAATGTGTCAGAGAAGAATTTTGGCAGTAATTTGAGTAAATTTTGGTGAAAATATCAATGGAATCTTCAAATATTTTCTAGAGGGCTGTTATTTTTCTTCATATCATAAGGGCTTATCATTTGCTCCTGAAATTAATAACTCTGTTTTTATTTTTAGCATTCATAATTAGACATTAATTTGCTCTGTGAATGCTTACGTTTCAAATTCTGCAATCATTCCCTTTTGAGTAAGTACTACTCTAAATCTCTCCGAGAAAAATTCATGACGATTAAGTATATTTGAAGTGTTACTACATTATCTGGGCAATTTATTTTTATGTTCACGCAGAGCACAGTCCAATCTACGCTGAAGTCAGTCAGTCTGTCAGTCAGAGATGACTCAAGAGGAATTCCAATAAAGGCTTCCACACAACGTCATTGTGCAGGTCTAACCATTACAAACTCCTACACAGCTCTTTTTGCTTTTAAATATATCTTTTGCCATATATCTCAATATCTGAAGGATTGTTTTAAATTGCTCTGTTTTGCTGATTTTTTCCTCTGTCTGCTTTTAATATTTCTCTGCTAGTCTTTAATGGCTACTCAGAAAAAGAATGTTTGAATGTCTTATTTTTGAATGTCAGACGACTCTCAGGCATCAGTTTCATCTGGCCTCTAGAGAACATGCTAAACATGGTGGCAGTGGCTGTGTCTAGGAAGCTATTAAGTATGTATCAACACAAAAGTGGCATCGTTAATCTTTCCGTTTTGAATGTCATTTTTCATCAGCTAAATAATACAATGATTTGTCAAAAAGGCAAACATGAAGCAAATTATTTTCTGCTCATCCAGGTGTGGTGCCTGGTTTTCCAGAAACTAGTTTTCAGAATGGCCTTTCATTCAGGCAGCAATTTATAAACATCTAGTGTTATGACATGTGCAACCAGTGAGATGATAAAGCTTGTTTCTCTTTAATATCTTTTTGACCTTATGAAGCATGTAGGACATTCATGGTAGCCTGAACTTCTGTTTTCTTCTTGTAACACACTGTAAAGGTAAAAAGTTTACGTTTTATATATTACACTGGTCATAGAACAGAGGAGGTTCTGAAGTCATGCTTGCAGAGGACTACTTCCCAGGAGGAGACATCAGGGTGAGAAGTGCATAATGTATTTGTGACTTTTGTCTGATTTTCTAAGAGAGCTCCAACTGTGGGATTTCATGTCATGTCCCTTGATCTTGAAGGATGCGTGTTAAAGTGGCATTTTCTCAAGAGCAGACCCAGCTCTATCTGAGCAAAGCATTGGGTCAGGAAGAGACAGGTCTTGCGTGGCTCCTTGCCATCTGCAGAGCCGTGCAAAGGGAAGGGGGAATTAGGGAAAGTGGGAAGATGCAGTTGCAATGATTTATGCTCCAGAAAGGCTGATGCCTTTGGGTGTTGAGCATTTACTTGCATCCTTATGCAGGTGAGGCACCCCTGTGATTGCCACAGGGGAGATAACCTCCACAGGTCTGGTGGAAGATATCCATAATGAAAAGCCTCTCCTGCTGTATATGTATAGGAGTTCTCAGTCTGTACTCTGGAAATTGCTCCTACAGGGTTTTCGAGGATGTGGTAGTGGATCATTTCAAAGGGTGTGCAAAACCCCATACTAAACATTTGGCACATGTTCACATGTTCACGTGCAATTGCAGTGATAAGTCTTGGTGTCACTGGCAATCCCCACTGGCAATATAGTCTGCAGGGTCCCAAAGTGTATGCACATGTATTTACTTACAGCACCTCTACCTGAGAGGTTGATCTTTAGCCCCTCTAAGCCTGTAACAAAACTGTCCTTTTGCAGAAGTGCTGGGGAACAGAAGAAACATAGTATTTGAGGAAGGAAAGCAAACTGCTATGTACTTTTGTATTTCGGTAATATTTTTAGGATGAGTTTTGAATGCTTTAGTGGAAAAAACAAAAAGAACTAACAAGTTGTCTTGCACCTTTATTACGAAGAGGAGAATAATCTGTAGATCCCAAGCTCCAGGAAGCCAAACACATCAAATTTCTGTCTGACATTGTGAAGTGTTTGCTCTGGGCTGCACAAGAACCACTCTGTAATGGGCAACTGTCACAGGTAAGTCATCTGCAAGGAGAATGGTTCAGGAGAACGGTTCCTCATCTTTCAAGGAATTATGCTGTTTAACTGCAACATTTGTTCCTTGCTGTAAAGGTATGGCACAGTTTTGCTTACTGATTATATTCTATCTTTAAATTAGGCTTTTATTTGTGTGCTAGGGGCCTGTTGTGCATTTAATGTCTCTTTTGTGTCTGGGGTTGTAAATGTATATCTAGCTTTTACAATACAGATTTGTTTCTCGGGTTTCAGATTAAAGGCTCTTGCTATGTGGCTGAAAGTCATCTGAATTATTAATAGAAAGTTTTTAAGGTAAGAAAATTGTCATAATTTCATTATTAGGTATAATTCATGTAAGTTAGCAAGCATTATGGTAGAAAATATCTTCTTCTTAATCAGGGTGTGTATATACATGCAAGGATAAATGAGTAGCCCAGCAAAAATCTCTGCTATTTTTCTGGGCAAACAATATAATACAGCAGTCAAATGGAAATTCATTTGTTAAATAAAATTCAGAGCATGTTGCTGTAGCTACTGGGGGCCTATGCTGACAAGGATCAAGATGGGTAGTTTATCTGCAGTTTGTATTCTAATTTGTCTAAATTCCCAAATAATTCTAATGTGATTCAGATGTGTAAGGCAATTAAATGTGATGTTCCACAGCCAGATAGCACACTCTGTGCATCATCAGTATGTTTAAAATGAGTCCTAAATTCTGTATAAGATGTGGTGTGTGGGATGTCCCTAGAATGGCTAGAGGCATGAATTGAATGTGCTGTAAATAAACTATGGCATGAAAACTTTCACTAGTGCCAAGAGAGGAGAGAAAATGCTGACGAAAGTTGAAATTATAACATTTGAATGCAGTGGGTAACTTCTGCTTGAAATACATAGCGCTGGAGTAGAGAAAAATTGATTAATTCAGCCAGCACAAGACAGAAAGAGAGAAGCATGATTTTGACACTACCATTAATTAGGAAAATTTTTGAGAGGGAAATCAAGTTATGCTATGTTTTCACATCTGTGTTTCCAAGGAGCTACTGCCTTTGTGTCCTCTCTGCAGATGTGGGTCTGCAACACAAAGAGACACAACAATTTTCATGGGGTTGCCCTGTGAGACTGTGGGAAAATTTAGAACTGAATAATTCTATTAATTCACAGCTGATCATCTCTCCTCATTTCCAGTCTCTATTGCTTGGCTAACAGGCAGCAGGATCAGCATGATAATGGTAAATGTAATGGTAGCCTAGATCCTGAGGATCTGGGAGGTCCAAATATTTGGCTGCTGTTTTCTCCCTTGTTCTCTGGATGTGTCTCATTTTGTTGTGTTGTTTGTCACTATGCAGTCCAAGGCTAGGATTACATGTATACCCCAAGATATCAAATGTAAGCATGCCTTTTTTTCTCTTTTGTTCCTGTGATTTCTTTTAACTTATTTTTTTTTAAACTTTTTTTTTTTTTCTTCAGTGAGTTTGTTGTTGTTGTTGTTGTTGTTCATTGTTTATAGCTGTGCGGTTCCTTGCACTGTGCATGTCACAAATGTCAAAACCTACCCAGACTGCCTATATTACCTTTATACCTGATGCAAAGGGCAAATGTTGCTGTGTGGACTACAACTAATGCTGCAGTATCTGTATAGCAATTGAGAGACTAAAAGGAATTATCCTAGATTTGTACAGGTGTAAATGCGATTGAAATGTGACTGCCACCAGCCTCTGAAAGAGCCACTGGGAAAGAGGCTTTGCTTGTTGTCATCTGCCAGTGGTACTACTGTCATGTAAATAAACTATGGCATCTTTAAGACTTGGGCTTAAATAAACTTAATAAAGTTTATATATATTGTAATAAACAAGCTTAATAAACTAGGGCTCCTTCAAGACTCTTGTATCCTAGCCACCTGCTGGAGACAGGGAGTGTATGTAGTGTGCTTTGCAATAAATGGGGTGTCTCTGGAAAGTCTCTCAGATGATGGATGCTTCCTTCTTGCCTTGTTTATTAACATAATAAACATGTCCAATGAACTATCTGCACAGCTCTGCCTCTTTGTAGCCTTTATTTTATTTTATTTTTTTTGAAAAGCTATTTCTTGTAGTGGGAAGCAGTATTCACTCAGCAGAATAATATTCAAAAGGTTCAAAGCAATCCATAAATATTGATGTTTAGCTAGTTTGGATGGCACTAATGGAAGAAGGGGCAGGTGAGTCAAGGTAGTTTGTGAAAATGCCTTTTTTTTTTTAATAGATCTCTTGTATGGGTTGATAAATAGTTTTGGCTTACAAGCAAGTACATATAAATTGAGGACTTAAGAAATGTGATACATGCAATGTCAGTGCCTGTAGAAATATGAGGTGGAACCCAGTAATTTCTGAATACTGTATGCTGTTTGCTTCACTAGAGTAATGTCTCAGTGTAAGAGGGCTTTGTAAGGAGAAAGAACTCGGAAAAGAGAGGGACGGCTAGCAGTCATGGACTTTCTGCAGACCCTGGAGGGGTGTCAAAAGGTAGTGCCAGGTCCCCTGGCTCTAAGAGCTCTGGCCAAAGTCTGCTGTATTTATTCTCAATCTCAGAGAAATAGAGGAAACTATTTGAACTTTGTCCAATACATGAAGTATGCATGTGTCTGTGGTAAGGTACCATAGCCCAGGGACTGGCCTATGAACAGGACATTTCAGATTTCACATTCTAAGTGATAAAAAGTAAAGGGTAAGAAAACATTATATTTGGTAAAGGTAGGCAGGTAATGCAATATGCATGGTCTATGCAATTACAATCAAGAGACTATCATGTCAAGTACTGTATAATCAAGTGGTAAGAGACAATCCGTCATTCATAACCATACATTATACAAATATAGAAAAATTATCCTAACTTTTCTTAGAAATAAAGCACAAATGTTGGACAATAACTTTTTGGCAGGGACTGGGATTTGTGTGTGTATTTTCATGAATTGCAAGTTAGGTTGTTCGAGTGGGAGCAATACTTTCTCTCTGAACAAAACAGAAATTTAAAACTCAAAACAGAATTGGCTTAGAAGTAAGAGACAAGTGGAGTTATGAGGATCTCAAGCAAGAAATCAAGTTTAATTGGTGCCGTCTGGAGTGCCAAAAAGTGCATTTCATCTTCATCATCAATAAGGCATGAAAGAAAAGTAAAAGACAGTCTAAATCTATTTTAAATAGAGTACTCGTTCACGTTCTTTTCAAAGTCTGACTTCAGTGGATTTGTTGTGTTTCCACACCTTGGCTTCCTGGGCTCTGAGGTCTCAGTAATGAGCTGTTTACCAACACCTGTTTCAATTAGATAATTTGTCTCATGGTTCTTCTGATTTAGTCTCTGGATTGTTTTTCTGCAATGACACAAGTCAGGTCATTGTAAGCAGGACCAACAGTTCTAGCTCCATATCACTGTAACTTGCACCACACAATCTTTGTCTTAGAGAGAGAAAAAAAAAGTCAAAATGAGAATGAAAGAAAATAGTCTGTGTTTTCCCTGGGATTTTTTCATAATATACTCTGAAGATCATGGGAACGCATTAAGTGTTGTGAGAGGAACGTCTTACTGCATTTTCATTGTGCTGACACATCAAGCTTTCTTGTCTTTCCTCTGTTCCCTTATCTGTCATGCACCTCAATAGGGAAACTCAAGGTGGTCCAAAACCATGAATTCTCACCTCAGTTACATATTTGTCTGGACAGCTCAGTTGTGTATGATCTATGAGCAAAATAAGAAAAAAAAATGTGTTTTATTGTGCATGAATACTAACATCTTAGAATTGATTTGGCATTTTAATTGTTTTGATGTACAGATTAATATTTGCAGTTTCCTTCCAGTTTCAGGTCTAGTCTTCCTCACCTGTGGGCTTTGAAAGCACAGGTGAGTGGGCATAAATCAGAAACTATGATTTAGTTCTTGTGCTAAGACTGAGTTTGAGAAATCAAGCTTTCATTCTTCATTTCCCAATGTATAACATAAACAGTAGAAATTAGGCCAAGATTAAAATCAAATTAAACTGAAATAGTTACATCCTGAGAATCTTGCTGGGATTAGCCATCTCATCCTACTTCAAGGCTTTGGGGATAAGAGCATTTCCCTAAACTGTGGAACAAAAAGACTGAGGTGTTGAAGGTCGACTGAAGTAAATTGTCAAATTATAGTAAAGTGAATCGTAACCTCTGAATTTATCTCCCTGACAGAAATAATCCCACTAGAGTCAGTGCTCATTTCTCAGTTAGAAGTGCTGCTGCTGCTGTCCACATCTCACCAGGCTAGTGTCACAGTAAGGTCCCCCCAGTAAGAGGTCGCATGCTGTCTCTTTATTCAGTACAAGGCTTCCTCCTCATACCATGCTGTACAACTGGTGTCCAGACTAAGAGGTTTTCTACTGTAGGAATGAAGGTAAGTGAGGGCTTGACTGGGAGCCCAATGAAATTCATAACCCATACGTATTGAAAATACTTTTTATTCCTCCTAATCTGTTTCAATGTGTCACATGTGAAGAACTGGACTGGGAAACAATGCTGACTGCCACTGATATTACAAATGCAATTAATCTGGGTCTTCACTTCTTCTAAATCACAGAGCTGTCATTGCTCAGCTTGGTATATTAAATATTGCTGTGGCTCATGTGTGAACTCTGATTCAGAAATTATGATGAAAAAATCTAGATGGGTGGATAAATTTAAATATGAATTCATTAGAGCTGACTTCAAAAATAAGAATTTGTCTGAAGAATCACAGAGTATTAATGTATGTATATATCTGTGCTGAGCATGCTGCTGAGAAGGTATTTAACTCCCATTGAGGATCTTTTTCAGTGATTGCATCTTGTATCAGTTACAGTTTTGGCCCTTGCAGACAAAGACATTTCCTACTCTGGGATGCAATAATTTTCTGCAGGGATAATCTCTCCTCTTGGATGCTGGAGGGACCTTGTCACTTCCCACAGCTACAGGACATGAGTCCACAGGCAGCCCTGAGAAGCTCTCATCTGGCAGAAAGCAGAGTGCATTTCTCTGCAGCATGGGTGCTGCAGAAGCCTGCAGGACCCCAGCTCAGGGTGCTCTAAATAGCTTTCCATATCCTGGAAGGAGTTTATCATGGTACAAAGCTGGGCTCTTTACAGTGGTGCCTTAAGCACCAAACTGGTGTCCAAACAGATATTGTGGGGTAAAAGGCTGTCCAGAGAAAACTGAGGGCTGGTCACCGTCTGAGCCTACTGCCCACTTCTCTTGCAGATCGTCACTTTATTCTGGGATGTCACTTGATCTCTGACCTGTATGGCTAGCTGAAATTTAACTCAATCTTTTCAAGGCTTTAGGGTCCCAGTGTTAGATGGCAGTAAAGGTGACATTAGGATCCCATTTCCCTTGTGATTTCTAGGAAGGGTGGAATTCTTATCTGTTCTTTTGTGCTAATCAGGAATTTGTAGTAGTTGGCTTTGTGTGTATTTGGGGATACTTTATAGGAGAAGTTGCTGTAAAAGTAGGAGTTTATAAAAAAAAATCTTTATAAATTTGTAGGCATTTTAAAACCTAAATTGAAGTACTGTTTGTTAAAATTACTTTACTATGGGGAAATGTCATTTTAACTATTATGGAACAAGTTAAATCTCAAAATGAGTGTGTTTCCCATTCTGTAATTTGTCATTAAAATGATTAGTAGCTATTCATTGGAGACAACATATATACACTCAGCTACCATTGTAAAGGATTATGGTATATGGCTCATATTAGGGAAATTCTCATGGCACATAGAAGATCTACAGATAATGGTATATCCTCTCCAATAACATAATATAGAACATTTTTTTCATCAGAGAACTTAAGTACACAATCAATCCTGAGGTTAAGTTTGTCCACACACATTTATTAATTCATTTAGAAAGCACATCTAGAGGAATTAGGATAGACTGAGAAGTGATAAATATGGCTTTGTAAGGTAGGCAGCCCTGGGATCTGATCTGAGGGTTATAAAAGATCCTACAATGAAAGTGGAGAAGAATTGTGATACAAGCTTTCTTAAGAGGGAGAAGAAAAAAAAAAAAAGACATTTTTCTGCAGAGAGAAAACATTAAATGAGCAAGTGAGAAGGGCAAGACTGAACTTCACTGGACGTGCATCCATGGCACAAGCAGCAGAGACCTTTATTGCATGAGAATTCAAGTTATTCTGTTTAGCTTCAGCTGAACAAAAACACACAGTGACTAAGAACAGCTTTGCTAATACAGTGACAGGAAAATACAAAGGAAAGCTTTGAGAGAAGTAGAGGGGAGCTGGAATGAGTGATTATTAAGAGGCTATTAAGAATGACTGAATTGCTAAAGCTGTTTTATAACAATGAGGTTTTTAAAGAAGACATAGAGGAATGATTAGGAAAACAATGAATATCTTCTGATAATGTTGATGTAACACCATGCAGACAGGAATATATCAAGATTTAATGAATGCAGATCAACCTGTCTGGCTCATGGTCACCATTACACTGAGGACTGTTATACCCCGGGCACTTTTGAAACTTAGTCCTTTCCTAAAAAGTTATGTAGATCTTTAAAGCTGGAAATTAAACTGCAATATGGGAATAGCAGGCTAAGAAAACTTGTTACTAAGGAGCCTCAGGTCTGTTGACTCCAGGAGGGACAATGGAGTCTGATAAACCTACAAGTGAAGCTGTAAAACTTGAGGACATAGGAATTGAAACCAGCGTTGCTCACCAGTGATGGAAGGAGGAGAATACAAATCAACTCCACAGTGGTTGAGTCCACCATGATTAAACTGAAAGCTTTTTGAGAACATCCATCATGCTACTATATAAATGCTGAAGATACCACACCAGATACAACAGTGAAGTACATGAAAAATCCTTGCCTTTCAAATGCACTGATTTCCAGGAGACAAGTTCCCACTCCAGAAACATGGCCAGGAGAAGCATTTCATAAGAAAGTCCAAAGTCTTTAAATTAGTACATTAAAATTAAACAAAGGGAAATTAATCTAAGTAGCTGTCTAATCATGCTCTGTGATAGATTTTGGAGTGGAAATGCTTTTTAATTAAAAGTGCTGGAAGGAGAAAGAATTAACTTGATAAATTTTCTAGTTTGGGAGCAGAAGTTAGAAACTGTTGAATTGAAAACTACCTAGTTTGGGGTTTGCATGACTTAAAAATTTCAGCTATTCGTAGAGTTCTAAAAAGTTCGAAAAGAAGTGATATGTGTTATTCAAATTTATTGAGACTTTGATTTTTTAAGCTCTAATTTGTGAGAAAAATATTTTCATATCTTAAAAATGTATTTGCTCTTCATGATATCATAATACTTCTGCAACATTTTTCCTAGTGAATTGCATGCTATTTCCTAGGTATCTTTTTGTATTCTTGTCTGTTTTGATACGCGATTTGGTATGCCTCACTCTGATCTTTCAGCCTCTGTTGTTTTTCTGTGATCAATGTTCTGTGTCATGTACACTTTGGTTTCACTTTTCATTCATTAATATGACATTTCTCATCTTCTGCTTCACTGCACTGTTGAGAACTTGTCACATATTTTCTTCACCCTTTCTGTTCTTACTCTTGGCAAATGAAATAGTTGATCAAAGCAAAAATCCCATTTTAGCTACCTACAAGCCCTGCATACGGAATTCAACTACTTTGGTCATCACTTGGAAAAGTGAGGTTTTGTGGCAACATAAAGACACCTTGGCAGTTTTATAATGTTTGAGAAGAAGTCAGGCTTTTATGTCCTTGGGAAGAACAAGGCAAGTTCTCAGACACTGGAATTGGGTCTGAGGCACTTGTCTTTGACTGAAGGTCTCTTGTTCTGTATTTCTGAAGTCACCTGTCATTAAGTGAATGTCACTTGACATTAAGTGAACTTGTCATTAAGTGAACATCACTTAACACTCTCCGTTAAGTGAAAGTGAAAAAGTGAAGTTCATAAAACCACACCTGCTTGAATGAAAAATGGAAGTAAAATGTTCTGAGAACAATGGTTTAGATGTTGCTCTCCATTGTAAATGTCCTGCAGAAGGTAAGTGCTCTGAGAAACACTGTGGCAGTCAGCTCCATCTCACTTGGACCAAAGAAAATCTTCTCCTTCTGAACAAGATGTTGAATTGCTCTCCCACCCTCTACTTTTTTTAACCAAGCTTAGTCTCCTAAAACTTCAGTGACTGTTAAAAGCATACTTAGACCAAATACTTTTTCTGGTGATACAAGAACCCTCCTAAAACCACAAGGAACCATGGTGAGTGGAGAACTTTGTCTGGGGAGTCCAAGAAAATTCAGTAGCTAGTCTAAAATATCTCCAACTATATATTCCTGAAATCAAAGTCATAACAGGATTATTGGATGACCTTCTCTCAGTGTGAAAACTTAAGGTAAGCAAAAAAATAAAACACTACCACAAAGAAAATTGAAATCAACTGTGAAGACACCTTTCTAGCCTTAAACCTCAGGTCTCTGTGGTAGTCTGAAGAAATCAAAACAATGCATGAAAAAAAGGGGGAAAATCTCTTTTATAATATTTTAAAATTTCTTGTACAGAAAAGAAAAGAAAACAAACCTTGGTTAAGCCAGCAAACCTGAGAAAAAATGTGTAATTTATTATATTTTCTTAAGTTCATAGAAAATACGCTAACTTATTGACAGTTTTTCTGATTAAAGAGATTTGTTTAAAAAAATCAATACATTAAAGTTGAATAACTTTTCTAGATAATTTGATCAATTCAGTTGAAATTCTTTGCAGGGTTACATACTGTTCTGTAACGAAATTCAATACAGAAAAATGTTAAAGGGTTATAGGCTATTTTACAAAAAAGCCCAGTACTAATTGGCTGAAAAGTCAGGTTTCAATCTCCATACTAGTGCACAAAAACTGAGAGTCAAGGGAAGCATAGAAGCAGACTTTGAAACTTCAGCAGAAGGAAAGAACATAATACAACAAGATATCAAACAATCAGATCTATAATAGCTAAAAAACTTAATTTTGTATAATTGCCAAAATAGCAGTTTTGTGTCAAATAGTGAATGATATCATAATAGGATTGCTCTGATACTGTGTTCTAGTTCATAAATATCAGGATTTATTGTTCCGTAGTGTACATGTATATACTTTAAGGTGATACAAAACTTAATTTTTCACCTTTTGCATACAAATCTTTGTGTTCATTGACAAAAGAAGTGAGTATCTTGTTGTAGACTGCCTACATCTTATGTGCCCGAATAAGTCAACAGTACTTTTTTTTTTTTTTTTTTTTTTTCTTTTTCCTTGTCTGTTTTCTCTCAGTGAGGAAGGAGGAGATAAGGAGGAGATAGCAGATTTTCTGGATCTCCAAGTCTGTTTAGTGCAGGTCAGATTCTGCCATAGAATCAGTTTGCCTTTGGGAACTTTTTTTTTTTTTTTTTCTAGTGGACTTGGTGGAATTGTTTGTGACACAGCCTCCCACTAGCTGAACGTGTGGGAGCATAAAAGCACAAGGTGCGTAATAGTTTTTGTACTGAAGGCTCACTTTAGCCTTCTGTTGTGGCTTACCTGTGTGATATTATTAGCTACCATTGTTCTCCTGAGTGCTAGTACAGCTCTCTGAGGAACTGTAGGGATGTAATGCCAGATCTTCAAAACAGCACAGCAAGTACTTGCATGCATTAATAATCGTCAAATTTTTATATTATCCAAAAAGAATGTGAAGAACAGTATGAAAAGCAGTGGGAATTATTGATGCCAAATGCATTGAATGTGTGGCTTCACAATTTAAGATACTTATGTGGGAAGTAAGCAGTTCTATAGTCCCGGTTCACATTAACTTGCCAAGTGAAAATTTTCAGACATTTGATAGAAAATACATATTTTTTGAATATATAATGAATGATAGGTCATTATTTTAGCTTTATAGGAACTATTTTAGATTTCCACAGTGGTCTCACTGATTTACTACCACATATTGCACTAAGGAAGGTCTTTCCCTTTCAAGTATAGAATAAGTGTTCAATGAACATCAGTTAAAAGAATGATTTAGTATTTACTGCTGTATTCTGCCTGTTAACAAGAAGCAATACTCAAGCCAGGAAGGAAATCCACAGGATTTTCCCTTCTCTCTGTTTTTCTTCTCTTTTGCTCTCTCCCTTCTGCTCCTGTCCAAGTTGTAGACTTCGGATGGAATGACGAGAAACAGAAAACACTTGGAGGAGGAAGTGCAAAAGCTACAGGTTAAACTAAACGAAATGCAAAAACTACAGGTTAAACTATGGCTTCTCAGTTTCAACGGTGAAACTGCCATAGGCTACAGAAGACCAGCTTTTCCTTATATCTTAGAAAAATGCCTGTGAAATACGTATGCGAAAGTACAATTTTGGAAGACCCATAAAGACCTGAAGGGTTGTGTCAAGTACATGTGTAATAGAGGAAGATCTTATGTCACAAGATCTCAAGTTTCTTTTCAGTGTGCAGAGCCTTTCCTAGTGAATTTAAGGTTGTTGATTAATGGTTTATTTCCTTGCTTTCCTTTCACAGGCTGATGAGAAGCAGTCCTTCCACTCCCTGAGGCCATAGGCTGAGAACTGCTGCTCCATGGTTTATATAGACTCCTTTGGAAAGCAATCTAAAACAGGAGCTTTACTCAATAACTCTTGCTGCACTGATACTACCCAGAGCAATCCCATATTTTATTGTCCAAAGCATGTTTTAATGAAGGAAAAAAGAAACATAAAATATCTCCACTGGTGTCTTTTATTAAGTAATGCAAAATACAGTATTAATTATGACACTGCATGCATTTTAGACAATATAAATGCAAGCCTACAGAAAATGTGACAAAGAAACCCTCAATTACTTTTGAGGTAGTATACAAGGAAAAATAGGAAAGCAGAAACACAGTGGATTAAAAGAACAAAATATTGGTATCACTTTGTGCATACATTAGTCACTCATAAATACATTTGTATGAAATAACTTAAGATACAATTCCATTCTTTTTAAAAAATATACTTCTTCAAATTCACTATTCTTGTTAGTTTTGTTTTCATATGAGATTTTATGGTATTTTATCAGGTGGATTTATTTTTGTTTGTCACTGCCGTCATGATTGTACCCTTTTCCTCCAAGAGTTTAGGCACAGATGGCCTCATGCACAAAAATAAATAAGAAACCTGCTTGAAGGGAAAAGAATCCTGTTCAAATAGCTTAGGATAGTATAATAAATACCATTTTGTTTATAAAAATATTTCAGGTTTATAAAAGAGGGGAGGGGATGATCTCCCATGTGGAAAGGATGTTAAGTGAAAAGTGCTGTATAACATTTTTGGAGAGATTTTGTTTTAAACATATAGTACCATTATGAATATATATTTTATAATAATCCTGTTTCTGAGAACCTTATGTTCACTAGAAGTATCAAATGCTGTTTGCTTCCTTTTGTGTGTTGTCTTATTGCAGTTCTGGAAGATGCCTAGTTCAGAAGGGTTCCATATAGTTGTGCTTTTGTAAGGCTGTCCTTCCGACTCAAGCCAGTACTTCCAGTCCGTTGAAACTGCTGCTGTTTGCTGTGAATACCCGAATGGCTTCCTTGCTCCATGGAAGACTGGTGGATTTCTGAGGCCTCCATCGAACTCTGATTGAGGGACTCTGCCGAGCTGTTGGGGCTCACGTCCACATATTCTCTTTTCAACACTGGGCTATTTTCAATGTTTTTGCTACTGCATAACTGGACGGTGATCCTTTCATTTTTTTGGTCTCTTGATTCTTTTGTTTTGTAAGTGGGCAACTTGTCCTGCTTACAGCTAGTGCTGATGTCAATGTTCAGGCCACTGTCTGTTCTCAGGAAGCAAGAATCCACAAGTCTGCTTTGGCAGATATCATCTCCCTCTGAGCAGCTATCTGCTTTGTAGCTGGCATAGATGGGGCTTGCTCGACTGTCTCCCTTTTTAATTGGGCTGCTGTAGTACTGCTCTGAAAAACTGCAGGGCGATAGCCTGTCAGTGTTCCTGTAAGAGTATGCACCAATGTCCTCCACGCTCAATTGCCTCCATCGCCCAGGCAAGTCTTCTTCTGAAAGGTGTGTGCTCATTTTCTGATTCGCTAAAGCCTGCTGTGGTGTCATGGCTGAGAAATGAAAGGGTTCGTTTGCATAAGGAGGCAGAGTCCTAGTGAAAGTGGGCGAGTTCTCATTGTCATCAGCAAGCTCCATGTGCTGCGCAGGTTTGGACTTGGCAAACCTTGGGCTTCCCTGATGCTCGTAACCTACAGGTGACTTTCTTTCAAAGAGTTCGTCGCGGTTGCTCATGTAGATCGCTTGCTGAGAGGCTGTCATTGTGTTGGCTTGGGCGTTCTCCTTCTCCTCAGATGTGACACTGAAGCTGGAATAAGAGCTGGAGGTCGGCAAAGAGGTAATATACTCTGGGAAGGCTTCGTGAGAGAAGCTGGAATGGAAACCATCTTCTTCGACAGTACTGTCCGTGGAGTTTTGGGACCGCAGGAACCCCACATCTTTCACTTGCGTGTCCACACTCTGCCTCCTCTCCCTCCTCCTCTCCTCAGGGCAGTAAAGGGCAGTGTCACTGCAGTAGATGTCTGACTTGTACTGGGGCCTTTGCCCAAGTTTTCCAGCAGAGTCCTGAAATTCCCTTGTAGAGGGGCTTGACAAGTGTGAAGACAAGCTGTTTGGGTCTGGTTTTTCCAGTACTTTGGCAATGACGCAAGTGGGTATGGTGTCCGCGTAAGATGTGTGGCACAAGGGGACAGAAAGGCTGCACCCATGTTTTTCCAGATGGATGCTGACTCTTTCCTGAAAGTCAGATGGCAACTGCAATACAAAGAGATGGGAGAGGGAGGGGATAGGAGAAAAAGGTGCATATCAGTTCTGGTGTCTGCTTGGGCTTATGCAACACTGATAGAGGAGTGCAGTTTATGACATTACATAGCTCACCATATATGGCTCTTTGACTAATGTGATGGCCACAATCTCTGTGCATTTCTGAAAACAAATGTAATCAAATTAATTTTATTTATTTACTTAACATTTGGAAGTCTTCATTTGCTTCCTTTCATGGAAAACACTGAAACTGAAAGGATTGCTTCCTAATTAATTCAAGTTGGATAGAAATGAACTAAGGAATGTGGTAAACAATGACCTTCAGAAGGCAGGTGGGGAATTATAGCCTACAGCAACACTTTCCAGACTGCATGTGTATGATTTGAAGTTGGTGTGTGGAGTTCTCTGCTGGGGTGAGGAAAGAAGAGGAAGAGGTCAGATATATTCTGTTCTTTTGCCTTTCTTTGAGCTTCTCTTGCATCCAGCCCAGAGCCAAATTATCTCCTGCCCTTCACTGCTGTGTTTTATAAATGATGTTATTTGAAGAGGCAGGATAGTTGGTTTCACTGACACTTACAACAGTAGTACTGGTTGCTGTGAGAGGAGTGTTTCTGTGCTGGGAGGAAGCAAATGAAACCAGGTACCTTACCCCAGAACTTGGACCCTGCTTATCAGGTTGAGCATCCTTATCAGCCTCTCAACATACCCTCCTCTTCCAGCAGCTGCAAACTTTTCTAGTTTCTCACTGCACCAACAGAAACAAGAGCTAAAACCCAAAGACGCATTTTGATTCCTGTGGTGGACCACTCAAAATTAACCCATAAATCTATTATGCATCAAAAATCATATAGTTTCTGGGGAAAGATGGGATTGGCTCTGTGGGCAGTGATTCCACCTGCCATCCTCTCATGTGCACCAGAAGAGATTGAAAGACTGCATTCTGTGGTGCAGCTCAAAAGCCCAGTAGGTAAATCTTACATAGGTATAACTAAGCATGATACTAACCGTATTTTTTCTGCTTTGCTTATTTCAAGTATTTACTGATGATCCTGTAGGAATACAAGTGACTGCTGCATGAGATCTCTCCCTCGGTATTTTTTGCTGGAAATCAAGGAACTCATGTTTGGGCTAAGTTTGTAACTGGATTTGTGACTTTGTGACAAGGTTAGCTCCCTTGATATCCATGTTTTGTGCCACTTAAGAATATAGCTCCTGAATTCTTGGCTGCACTGTACTAGGTTCTATTATTATTATTATTAACGAGAAATCAAGTTGCTCTTTACCAAATAGATAGTGGTTACTCTTCTATCCCCAATTATCACACTCCCATATTAACTTTGTTTCTCTAGAAGAGACAACCCTTTGAATATTGAGGCGGTCCCCCCTCAGCCTTTCTCTTTAGGCAAGAAGAACTCAAAGTGTCTATTGTCTCTAATGATCTAATATTATATAGAGTGTGAAGTCTCTCTTTTAGCTTAACTGGGAAGACATTAAAGTTGGTTTAATCCCCAAAATTCAGTGTATTCAGTATGGCATGCTGTTAAATGGCACTCTTGTTAGTCTGGAGTAGGATGAGAGCTTTTTCAACCAATAGAATTTCTATGTTATTTTAGAATAACCATTACGTTGATAATTATCTCATATATCTTCCACTGGAAATAAAGAGTATGATATTGCCAATCTGCTAGCAGACAGCAATATTAGTCAGAGTAAGTACGGATGGAACAAAGATTGAATAAATGGTTTGTAAAATAGGGCTGCTGTAAATTGCCAAAAAAGTGACAAAATGAAATACGGTTCATTTAATATGAAATTGTTGTATGGGTCAACTATCATTTAGTATCCTGTAACATCACTCTTTGGTCCATTTTGTATACATTTTTTAGATTATGAAATGCATTAAGAAAAAGTTTTTTTGTTTTGTGATTATACTGGAAACTGAAATTACTAAAATGAGATTGCTATCACATTACTATGTTTTACTGTAGTTTGGTTTCTGGATAATATACAATACTTCAACAGGCAATAATTGTGCTTGTAAGGAATTTAGTGACTGTGACAATGCATTCACACTTGTTACATTAATAAAAACTTGGAGTTAGGAGTGAAGTCTTCCCATTTATCTAAGTGTATTACAGTCTGTGAAATTATGGGAGGTCCCATTTGTGATGGTTTTCTGCAGGTGAACAACTAAGTAACTTTAAGGTCCTAATTCTTACTAATAGGCAGGGTCCTTTTGGTATGAATAATGTGATGATGACTCCTGGATATGAGTTGCTAAGGAAAGTCAGTTACTAGGAAAAAATAACAGGATGATGGTTAATCTGGAAGTTTTATCTCAGTTCCAGGAAATCATTGCCCATTTGATTGAAGAGTATTGATCTATCTTTGTCAGTTTTGTTTAGTGCTCTTAGCTTAGAGGTGGTTTATATATTTCACATGCAATTTTGACATAATTCTGTCACAGAATCACACAAGAGAGGCCATTTGGAGGGACACTAACCTGATGGAACTGATAAAAGGAAAGCTTTTCTTTGCAACCTTCAACAAGTAAATATACATGAGGAAGGAGCTGTTGATTTGAGTAGGGTCCTACTTCACTAAAGACAGCCTTGTTCATGGAGATAACATTTTCTTCCCTTTAAGGAGTTTGTTTCTCATGCCTAGCTTCCTTGGAAGTGAAGATTATTAATTAAAGCTTACACCTTGGAAATCAATCATCCAGTGCTCTGGTTGCTTTACAAAAAGATATTTGTTCTGTCAGTCTATTTTAAAATTCAGGTTTATAAATTAGCTGGACTGGAAAATAGCTTCAGGAGTAAAGCTGGTTATATCAGAATCTCTGATGCCTACAGGTTGTAATTTCCCCCTTCTCCCTCTCCTCCCCAACACCAACATTTTGCAGTCCAGAGTTCTCACCACTTTGGTTTTAATAAAACCTTTACATTTCAACATGGTCAGCAGAGACCCCATTCTATTGTACAGCAGAGCTGTGGGAAAAAAGAGTACCATGAAGTTACATTACCAGCTGTGATTTGGTCAGCACCCTCCCCTGCTACACAGAATAGCAGCACCCTTCCACTTGCTTGAAGAATGAAAAAAAAAAAAATCAAAACCTTAAGGGCAAAAACATTCTGGAATTGATACATGTAAAATAACTTATTTTCTATAAAACATTTATTTATCTATTTAAATATTCATCAGGTTTAGTCACATTACCTCAGAAAGTTTATGTGCCCTGTCATAATTCTTGCTGCACTGGAGCAATTGAGCAGCTAAATTGCAGTCCTTCCTATACAGCTCCTAAAAAAAAATAAAGAAAAAGAAAAGGACTGTTTTAGAATTTGACGGGGAACTTGGAAGCATACTTTAACTTTTAAAATCATTAAGATTCTGTGTTTCTTGTGTGGTGCAGAGGAGTTTGTCCCTTTGCTTTGTGAGGGTTGATAAAATTACCAGAAATTTAAAACTGTAGCTATAGAACAGTAATCTGCATTTCAAAAGATGCATACTTACCATTAGGAACTTGACTATACTGTTAACATGCATGGAGCTATGAAGGCTAAAATAAGCATGATATTTTAAGCAAAAAGGAAAATTTAAGAATTGTCAAATTTTACTGAGTGTTATCGAGATCAGCACTGAGATAGTACTTTATAAAATGATGAAAAAATCTTATGAGACTGTGGGAGAAATTCACTGTAGAAATATAAATTGTATATATTTTAAATGTCCTTTGTCCTATAAAATTTTCTTGCTGGTTCTTGGCTCCTTTCTTGTCTTCCAGAATGTAAATTCTGGAGACAAATACATTAAATCTCTCTGCAAACATTTGATGCTAAAGAACAGCATATTTTCCTTGGGTAAGAAACTATCATGAGAATTTTACAAAGGGAAAAAGAGAATTTAGCAGGCCATTTAAACTATTTTTGTATTGAATGGGTCTCACAGCCTATCTAATGTGAAGATGCAGTACAAGGATTTGCCCTTAACTCATTTTTCACCTTAATTTAATTGAATATACATGACTGTTACTGTGTCCTTCAACCAGTTTCTGGAGGTAAGTTATATGTTGCTTCTGATCAAGGTGCCATTAAAAATTAAAATTAAGTTGGCTTTACAAGTTGACTTTATAGGTGGGAATAGTTGAGACAGACAAAGCATAAATGACAGTGGATGCTAAGCCATATTAACCTGTAAAAATTAGAAAATATTTATAAGAAAAAAGTGTTAAATATGGATTTTTTTTTTTTCTGGTGCTAATATTATTTCATCGCATGTGCATTTTTGCTGTTTTACTTGTTCCTTTATGGATACATTTTCTTTGAAAAGGGCAGGCAGAAACTCTCTCTGTTTAGAAATATAATTTTAAATGTATTCTGCAATAACAGGCTCAACAAGATGTTCCTGGGAGTCTGTGAGGCATGTGGGTAAATGTATTTTTCTCATGAACATTAGTTTATTTATGTCTTCATATTCAAGGACCCTTAGAAACTTTTTCCATGTGTGTGTATCTGTCTGTGTGAACGTTAAACATGCTACTTTCTGCTTTAAATGTACTGGGGAGATAGATTTCACTTATGTAGGTTTAAATTTTACGTTAGAAGACATTATCTTTATTCCTTAAAATAGATGCAGTAAGAATCCAGGAATTCAACTTAGAAGCAAAATCTGTTGCACATGCATGTGATTCTGACACATTACATGCACATTAAATGCATAATACATTGCTGTAGAATGAATAGCATAGACACGTACCCCAGGTCCCTTATGGGACACAAAAATTAAATCACTCCAAAATCCAATCCTTTCTTTAAAAGCTTTCAGGCTCTGTTTCTGTGAAGTGGTTGTCATGGAGAATACAAAAAGCATTTCTGGCACTTTATTTTTAGCTACTTTAAAAATTACTACCAAAAAAATTACATGTGATTGGGATGTGCCACATGTACATTGTTCTCAACATGTTAGGGCACACTGTGTGGCTGGACAGACTTTGTGTCTTAAATATTTACCTGGATGGTAACTAGTCACATCTGTGGCAAGAAAAAGAATAATCAGATCCTAAGCCCAAAGTGTTTTCCATTCTCTAAAATATAGTTTTGCATCAAAAGCATCATTTTATATGTTCACCAATGGAATAGGGGGAAATAAAGTTGGAGGAAGAAATACTGGCAGGATAAAAACATGTTTTCCCCAGGTGGGAATCTTCAGTTTAACACTCTCTCTTATTAGACATAGTATTATTTGATTGTTTCATAGTTCTTTATTTTAAAATTTGGAATTTATCCTTTACTTTTATTAGTGACACCACATAACGAAGGGCAGAATTTTGTCTGTGAATTGACATCAATCGTGAAGCAATAGTACTTGTATTTGAGGCTTCTGTACTGTAGTGTAATATTCAGCATGGTTCACAATAATTCTGATGTCTTGGAAGAGAGTACTCTATTCCAGGTCAGTCTAATCTGCCTTTAAAAAGCTATCAATATTGAAAAAAATTATTCAGATGTGGGCTCAAACCTGACTTCATGAAGTAGATATAACGCATGAATTCTTATTATAAAAGCTTTACCATTTCTTTCACTTCCATTTTAAATATGAAATAACTCTACTGATTTCAGATGACATTAATCTGGATTTATAGGTGTGCTTCTAAAACTTGAAATTAGCCCATTGAGTTTACCAAGTTCATTTAGTTACAGATAGTGGAATTATGAAGTATCTATTGTTTCAACAGTTTCTGTAGAGATCAAAGATCATACTGTGGACTCTGCATTAGAAAATGGTTAATCACATAGGCACAATTCACATCAACAGACATGTTAATTGCATCAGACCTGTTAATTGCATGACCCCTGCTTTGATTTCGTGTGAAATATGGGAAGATGGCAATGTGTTAAAGAGGAAGCATTAACAGAAACACATCTTCTGTAGGTGATTTTTTTTTACTAAGTGTCTAAGGAATGGCACAACAACTAAATGTCTGCAACTTTCCTTTCTTTGCTATCTATATTAGATTTGTCCCTGGAAAGATTTCATGAGCTCGGTTGCCAGTTGCAGACCGCATGTTCCAGCACCATTTAATGAGATGCAGGGTGACAATCACAAAATATATACCCTGTTTCATTTCACAGAGATAGGTAAAGTGTTAAATGTGAACCATAGCTGGGGAAAACCTGTCTCCCTCTGTGATAATCTGAGTGACCAGGTTTGGTCAATCTTATTCACTACTAGCAGAGCTCTCTCATGCTGGGCAACACATGTCAGTGAGCAAATACTGAAAGATTAGATGAACTGTGGGAAATGTCAGGTTCTACATCATGCCTAAAAGCCTTATGATGAATCCTCACTTGAGACATGTTCATGCCATACCTTGGAGCATGCGCTTCTACTTGTCTGCTGTACTAGACCAATGGCAAATTCATTGTGGAAATATTTCCATTTCTTAGAATATATTTTTAATCAGGTTTTGGTTAGGCATAAGGAAAAAAAGTATCAATGAAAAGATTCACTCCGGCCCCTTAACTTTAGAAGAGTCAAAATTACAAAATGATGAGAACATCAAGCATGAACTTTAACTGTAGGTAATGTTACATTTAATGTAAACAATAAGAAATTATTCTATAATTACATAGGAAGTGCATTGCCTAATTTACTTCTGAGTATAACCTCAAGATGTCTCCATAATAAAATACTTACATTGTCTTCTGACAACTTATCTATTGTCACCTTGGCCTCTATTAAGTGATTATTGAGTGCAATTATTTCATGGCTCAAAGCCCGTTTTTCCTCTTCGTAATGTTGACCCTATGAAGAAAATGGAGTAGTCAGTATTTTTTCTGTCAGAATATTTCAGTAAAATGCCCAAAGCGTGATGTCATTCTCAAACCTAGGGAAAAGCACAACAGATCAATATCTTTTTATTTGTGTATTTATTTGCTATTTTCTCTCAGCAGATAAGGTGATGTGCTTTGAAAACATGGAGGTCAAATTAGACTCACACTAGGTACTTTCACAACAGGCTCTAGCTAGCCTGTGAAAAAGGATTCGGTTCAGCTTCAGCTGTTCCTTGTTTGATGCAAGCCAGAGTTTCTAACCTAGAAGTGACTTGTGCTGCTCTTGGCTTTTTCCACAAGACTGTTTCAGTTATGCCATTAGCTCCCATTCTCATTGGGATGGAAGAACAATGTTTAAAAAAGAAAGTGGCTGTGCCTGAGCCAATTTCTTTTTAGCTGTTGACTGTTCTGGCTGCTTTAAAAGTCCTGAATGTGGTTGTTCATTTCTCAAGATGAATGCCTGACTGCGGGGTTAGCACAGGCACTAGCAGAATGTGACCCACTGCGGGATTATATGAAAATAATCTGATTCAAGCTTCTTTCTGCCCACCAATTTAATCTTGTTACCATAAAGATGTAACTCTTCACTATAAATGCAAAGAATTCAGCAGGAAAAGTAAAGTGCCACTGTCCCTTCTCCCTTGTGTCCCAGTTTCATATTGCATTGTTTGTTGCACCACCTCATATAAAAAGAAAAAAAAAGTAATGATCGTTTATAACCCTGCCTCTAGCTTTACATTACCAAAAAAAAGAATGGTGGGTTCTATGTGTATCTCAGATCAAGGTACTTTCCCTGTGCTCTGTGCTGTATGAGACCATGATAAAAAGGAGGCTTGCCAATTATCTGGAATGATATTTTAGAAAGCAGCTTCTCAATAACAGAAAGTAGGGTAAACTTCAATGTTCAAAGTTTTTCGTGAAACTACTCCAGTGACAAATTCACAATCTCACTTTCCATTCTAAAATTGTTAGAGTAATTTGTGAAGGATTTTCTCCATCAGGCTGATCATGTTAGGTACTGAAATTTCCCAAATGCCATATTGCCGGGGTCACACAAAAATCTTCCATCAACACATGCTCGGCATTGTCAGCTAATTGACAGCCATGGGAGCATTGTGTCTTGAAGTCTGAAAGAATATTAAGGTTAATTATCCAGCTGCAAAGCACCAGACTATATTATATAAAAAAGGGTGATTAAATTGGAAGTGGCAACTCATCCTAAATCACTGTTTAAAGAAAAACACTTTCTAAAATGGTCTAAGAGAACCCATATCTTGCTTTAAACAGTGCAAATATGACTGGGGGGGTCACTGGCCTAGACTGTTTTAATATCAGCTTTTATAGGGACTGGTTGCTCCCCGCTGTTACAAGCCTGGAGCCTGGTGTAGGCTCAAACCTCTCCTGTTTTCTTCCCCTTTGATCAGTTTACCAGTGCTCTTGCTGGCTGCCCGGGGATTCTGTCATGGAAAGCCAAAGTGTAGCTTGGAGAGCCTGCAGGAGCAGCAACCTCACTGGTTTGAACAAGACGCATGATCTTAGGGGCTATGTTTTTTAATTAGGCAGATCGACATGGTTTTATATGAGGCCCTTAACTCTCATTGATTTTAATGGGAACTAAACAGCTAGGCACTTGGTAAACCTCCTGGACATCTGTGCACCTCTAGAAATCTGTCTCCTTTGAGAGCGTGACTGAAGATTACATTTTCAAAGGTATTTAGCTGCGTAATGAGGTAGACAAGTGCTATATTGGCATCTCCAACTACCTAAATACCTGGGGAAAATGTATCCCCTCAGTTTTCTAAATTGTTTCATGCTTTTGAAGGATCCAGGTCCCCTGAGTACAGACTTAATCTTCCATATAACTTTGTATTGAAGATTTTATCAATCCTTGCACGACAAGTTGTCGTCAATGCCAGGGCAGCTGATTTGTAGGACCCCTTTTTGCTCTAAGTCTGATTTCAATGCGTGTTGCTCTTGCCTAACCAAATTGAACTTGGCTTAATATATTTTGCAGTTCAGGCAAGATTGTCCAATCTAGGATTTATAGGCTTCAGCACAGACAGGAACTCATAAAAAGGCAACAGATTTGGGCTTTGGAAACAGTATTTTCCATTGCATTAAGTAATGCTGAATTGACTGAATTATAGTTTCCTTTTATTCTAGTTACTGAAGCTTTTGGGCTGACATTTTCCAGACTTTGTATCTGACCAAGCAAGACTTAAAAATATATTTTGGATTTGTTGAACTGTAGAATTCATCTCAGTCCAAATTTATATTACATAGGCCAGGAGCTAGACACCAAAGTTACAGCCATCTCTTTCATGCTGTGGAGGATTGGGAATGAGAAAGAAAGGCTAGTCTCAAGCTTTCTTCACCAGTTTCTGTTAGCATCTTTCTCTTAAAATCAGTGTTGTTGACACGAGCAAGGAGCAGTTTGCCCCACTGTGGCAAAACGAGGTGGACAGCACCCTGAAAGGCTTTTCTGTATTGACCACATATGCTGTGTCCCTATTTTTGAAAGTTCAGGGCTTCAGCCAGATATGACTGTGGTGCAGTTTTGGCAACAACAGAGCAGAGGCTTAACTCTGAGACCAGCTTGAGTAAAACAGTGCAGCTGGAAGATGTGGCATGGTAGTGCTGGATAACTGCATTAAAAGGATTGCTGGGTACTGGCAAGTGCAACTTTGAGCTCTCCAGTTGCAGTCGGGTGATCATTTTTCCAGCATTGAGTATAAATGACGGAGTGGGCTGGAAGGAGGAGAGCCATCATAATATCCATGCCACGATTACAAGTTACAAATAGAGATGCTTATTTTATTTATAGCCACCTTCTGCAGACCCCTCTGTGCCTGGCATCTCCTAGATGCTTTCTTCTCCTGCTCATCCACAGTGCTGGTGGCCTCTCCTCTCTCTCCTTTTGGCAGAGCTTTCTGTTCTGCAGGTGCTAAAAACCTACCTCCTAAAACTCAGTAACAGATCAAGTTAATGGGGTTATTGATATGCCAACAGCTTGCAGCTGGGCTGAGGGCTCCTGAAGCTTGATCCAAAATGCTGTGCATCTTTGTTCAGGAATTTTTGTTGAGTCAGCTCAATGTGTCTTGCCCTGGCCTCCTCCCCTGGCGCAGAGCCAACCTAAAAGAGTACAGTGCATGGTGTCTGACTAATTTGCCAGAACTGCAATCATGTGCCCATGTCTGAGTCAGACCAAATTAGTACTGCTGGATGACTCCAGCGGTGCACAGTGCTGATATTAATGTTGGGTGATGCTCATGGTCATTGCTCCTAGCCCAAATTTAGCATGGGCCTCACTGCCTCCTACTCAGATCCCTGCTGATGAAGGAATTGGGTACCTACTCTTTCCAAGGGGATCTGGAACCTTCTCTATCTATTAATATTTGTCTATGACAATTGCAATATCTCTCATATCTTCACAGATCCACAAAAATGTAAGGTGTGACTTTCAAAGCTCCCTGGTATTGTATGGTCCCTGTGCCTGTTATTATGAGTGGGGTAAAAAGAGTTTTGATAGGCTGATATAGCATGAAATACTTAACAGATAAGAGCATTTTGGTATGTGACAAAATCTGGATGAAAAGATCTGCTCAAAGCTTTTCTTATGTATTAGGGCATCAACGAAAATGCCTACTCTAGTCCTACAGCACAGACGGATAAAATGTAATAAAATTGGTTGTCTCTCTGGTAATGTTTTACTTTCCCTTCAGTGCTTTCCTGTGTTCCAGCAGCTGGAGGGTGTCCTACTGTAAAGTGGTGTCAGCTTCCTGGTCAGGGCTAGGCTGCGTACTTTGCTGTCCTGCGGGAGCTGTGAGATGTGTACAGACCTTTAGAAATCAGTCTCAGTTTTGCAAATGAGCAGTGCTGCTCTGTGGAAATGTCAGCCTTCTCAAACATGGCAAAGTAAATCTGTTCTTGATGTTCCTGTAAGAAACATTTCAACGGATAGCATTTCAATGCTGTCATGAGAATAACGTCATGGTAGCAATAACCATCAGGACAGACCAGCATCATTCCTTTGGAAATGCCTCTTAATAAATGACACCTGAATGACAGAAAGAAAGAGGGAGAGAGACTTGATCTGTTACAAATACCACCACCAAAGTGGCACTGTTATCCCATCCCGAGTGCCTGGACAAAGGTTTACCCCAATACAGGCAGAACCTTGTTCTCTCTCTCTCTCTCTTTCCTTTTTTTTTTTTTTTTTTTTTTTTCCTCTTTTCTTCATTGCTGTGATTTTCCAGGAGAAAGGCAGCACTTGCGCAGGAGAAATTCCCCACCCTCAATGCTGTTATTTCACTGTTTTTCTCAGAGAGCTCCAGTTGTGATCTTTTCACTATAAATATTAATAGGTGCTGTAAGGTATCTGCTAAGCAGCTACAATGTATTTCCTGTTATTCTGTTGATCTTAGTTGGTGGACAAGTGTTTTGGGGATGTATTTTCAAAACAAGGTCTATATATTTTATGGCCATATTTTATATTCCGTTTGAAATCATCCCATGAAGAACAAAACAGAGAAGTTGAGAAGCGGAGACACAAACTGGTAGGAGTGGCTGACACTCCAGAGGGTTGTGCTACCACCCAGTGAGACCTGGATGGGATGAAGAAATGAACTGTAACCACATGAAGTCCAACCAGGGGAAGTGCAAAGTCCTGCACCAGGGCAGGAACAAGGCCAGGTAACCATGCTGGGGGCCACCCAGCTGGAAGGCAGCTCTGCAGAAAAGAATTCAGGAGTCCTGCTGGGTACCAAGATGAACATGATTCAGTAACGTTTCCTTGCCACAAAAAAAGACTAACATTATCCTGGGTTGTGAGCTGTTCAAGAGGGGTGATCCTTCCCCTCTGCTCAGCACTGGTGAGGCCACAGCTGGAGTACTGTGTCTAGTTCTGACCACCACCAGTACAAGAAAGATGTAAAGCTACCAGAAGGAGTCCAGCAAAGGGCCACAAAAAAATGATTAAGGACCTGAAGCATCTCTCCTATGAGAAAAAGCTGAGAGAGCTGTGACTGCTCAGCCTAGATGTGAGAAGTCTTGGGGGGAATTTGTCTATGTGTATGAAGGGACCCAGGCTCATTTCAGTGACAGAACAAGAGGCAATGGGCACAAACTGAAACATGAGAGATACCTTCTGAAGATTGGGAAGCTCTTCTGTACTCTGCAGGTGACGGAGTACTGACACAGGTTGCCCAGAGAGGTTGTGCAGTCTCCTTCCTTGGAGATCTCCAAAAGCCACCTGGACGTGGTCCTGGGCAGCCTGCTCTGGGTGGCCCTGTTTGAGCAGGGGCTGGACCAAGTGGCCTCCAAAGGTCCCTGCCAACCTCAACCACTTTGTGATTTTGGTAAGCAATTATGGCTACCACACCTCACATGACTGCTGTGATAACCACCATAGAGCATTTGTGGTTGTTATAGTACTTGGTATTTTAATATCCTATTAAAAGCAAATACTGACATCTGCCATAGAAGAAAATGCTTCTGTTGTAATGCAGAGGAGATTTAATATATAATTAATACATCCTTAGGTCCTAATAAAATAGTGAATAAGTATGTATTGAATATAATACAAAGTCACTTTCTCTCTGCTATTCTGTCAAGACTTCAAAGAGACCTCAGGTTAGACTTGGTGCATGTGAATGCATGTCTGTCAGTAGAGCAGCATCTAATTATTATTAATAATTACGCTAATAACAAGGGATGAAAGTGTGAGAGCTATCAGAAAGAAAGGGCACCTAGATGCTCAGTACATTCTCAGTGATTGTTCAATGACAGTATCTCAATGATGAGTGAGGATGAATTTACTTTATAGCATCTGTCAGTGTACCTCTTATATCATAGTGAGTTATAAAAGCAGTCATCCCTTGGACAACTGGAGGCTGGGAGAGTACACAGTAGTCTCTCCCACCAGGTGTGGAAACTTTTCACTGTTGCAGAAGATAATAGTGTAGCTTAGTTAAAGCTCATATGAACTCTTCTTTCCATCCAGGTGTGTCACAGTTCCTTCTGAGCAAGGCACAGTTTGAAATAGTGTTTGAACCAAGGGACCTCTTAGCTTGCTGGCAGTCTTAAATAGAAACCAGGGTGGTGGAGGGATGACTAGTCCAGGGGCATATCTGACAAAGTAAACAAAACAAGCATGAGAAAATTGTGGTGGAAATAAAACCTTTTTTTTTTTTTTTTCTTTCTTCTTTTTCTGTTATAACTCCTTAAGTTAGCAGCTGTTCTATATGCAATGCTTCCCCATAGACCATATGCATGACATATGTTTTTTCAATTGGCTCATAAAAAAGCAAAATATGGTTTAGATTTGCAGATATGACTGGATATTCTCTGCAGCAATTCATAATATTAAGCATTACTGCATGTTAGTTTCTGCTCTGCAGATCCTGTTATGACAGATTACATGTTTGTGTACGTGCATGTTTATTGATGCTTTGGAGCTACATGAGTTTGTGTGTGAGTTCAGAGCCCAGCTATAGATATCCCCTACTCACATGCACTTACACCTAGGGGCAGAAACTGTAATGAAAACTGTGAGCTGACAAGATGAGAACAAGAAAAAAGAACAGTAAAATAGTTTTCAAAATGATCAAATTGTGCCAGCTGAAGCCAGTTCATGACTTGAACCTCGGGGTGTAAGTATTTTGATACTGACCATTGCTTGATAACACCATTCAATGTCTCTTGCATTTTTTTAACTACTTTGCATAATAATCTTATTTTGGTTTAATGGCAAAATAAGTATATAAAGGAGCTATTTTCTTACAGACTTACTGAATCCACGAGTCTGTTTAAGAATGTGCATGTTTATGAGCAACTAGAGAAAAAGAGCCAAATGTTTTGCTAATTTATTAGGTAATTCTTTGTCGAGTTACAAACAAAACTGCAGGAATGTGTAGGGTCTTATGCAGAGTTGGTGGCAGCACCCTGAGTGTGTTTCAGGATGTGCCACTGCTTCATCTTTGCTTCCCACTGAAATAATCCCCAGAACACTCATCCTTGTCTCAACACCTCTTCATAATGCTAATAAAGCCTGGCTTTCAGGAAAGCTGTTACAGTATGGTAAGGAGTAATGACTAATTCATTATATTTATTCTATGGTATGTTAGATATTTATTGAAAGTGATTTTCTGTTTCAAAGCACAGGCAAGGCTGCATTCTTCAGAGACAAATTTATGACATTAAGGGTTTTAAAATTCTCACTTTCCTGGGAAGGACAGAAAAAATACATTGTTGATGTATCTCTTGCCTGAGGCCTTACCTGTTGCAAAAATGCATGTCATGTTGGAGTTCTTCCACTCAGAGAAGATAGTGGCAAGAGCATTCCAGCATGACAGGCCCTTCTCATGACGAACACATAAGAAAAGGGAAATGACAGCTTAAGTTGGCTCAGAAAGGGTCTAGATTGTGTGCTGCTGCCATAGCTTAGGTTATTTTGATTTTGTAATTTTATGTAGGAGATAATCAACATAATTAAAAAGGATTATATAATCATAGTGAAATGAAAGGGAATGGAAGAATCAGCTGAGCTATTGGTAAGGAACAAAACAATTTGCAAAGAGAAAAAGAATTGGTATGTGAATGGGTAGAAAAGGATAAGTACCATAACTTCAGATCACACCAGGTAGGCTCACCAGGCTTGGAGCTTGAAGCTGTCACTCTAATGACTGTTTAGTGCTCAAAGTTTCTAGCCACACAGGTTCATCTGTGGAAATGGAGAAATTACTGGAGACAGGATATTGCTTAGACTCTACTTAAATGGACTGGGAAGAGAAAGATGTGTTAATGTCTCTGAGTAAAAAGTAAAATGGCCCGGGAAAGAAAATGTGGAATTCTGGAATTTGGAATCTTATATTTATTCATATTATTTGCAGATAATTTTAATATGTAAATACATTCTAATTGGAGTTAACTACCTAAGCAAGGGCAATTTCCCAACCTAGCAACAAAACTAAGACTAGACTATTTACAGTACTTTGCTCTTTAATACTTTGTTCTGCTCTAGGAATTTTTAAATTTACATTTCCTGCCACCTTTTGACATCTTTTCTTAATAATTAGGTAGGTAAAATAAAAATGAATGTAATTGCTGTCTTAAAATAACTGTTTAGCTAAATGCTCTCTCTTGGGAGTTAACATAATTCCCTCTCAGAAAAGCTTGCTCTGACTGATCACACTCCTGTGGCAAGGCTGAATAGGCTCTGTAGGTTTATACTTGAGCTCGAGTGCTCAAATCTGTTCTTGTAGTGCAGATCCAGAATTGCATCCAAGTCCTGCTCCGTGGTGCCTGGCCAGCTCAGGGCCAGCTGCAACAGCCTGCTTGCAGGCTGCCCTGCTCTCCCTGCAGTGCTTGCATGAGAGGGAATCATGGTAATCAGTGTAGTGGTCTTATTGCTGTTATTTCTATCATTTAGGTTTCTGTCTCTTGAATACCCCAGTTCATGTTTAGGGCTGTCCCTTTTGTTGAAATGGATCCTTATAAACATGTCAACATACAATATGTATATGTCCTATATAAACTTCTTTTTTAATCTTTTAAAATTATTTAACCTACATTGAAACATCAGCTGAGATATTGATTAGAAAGATTTGGTAAACTGGGTGAAAAATTGCAAATGCAGTACAGAGAATGGTCATAATGTACTTGAGTCTCTTCTGTGTGACTTAGCCTCTAATGTTTTATCAAAAAATATCTCTGCTATTTACTATGTAAAATCTCATGTTGGGTAAAGATACTTATTTCCCCCCTCCCTCCAATCAACCCCAGCTCCTTGATAACATTGTGAGGAAATCCCCATAATGTGTTTTCAAGTCAAAGGAGGGGAAGTTTATTAAAGTAAAATGCTTTGTTCAAGAGGTCTTTTTGGCAGCATTCCAATTTGAACTGCCATAACCAAGTATAGTTATACTGGGCAGGGATTCTTTATCCGGGAGTGCAGTGGTAGGACAAGTAGTAATGACTTTAAATTAAAGAGGGTAGACTTAGATTAGATATAAGGAAGAAACTCTTTACTAAGAGGGTGGTGAGGCACTGGGACAGGTTGCACAGAGAAGTTCTGCCTGCCCCATCCCTGGAAGTGTTTAAGGCCAGGCTGGATGGGGCTTTGGGCAACCAGGACTGGTGGGAGGTGTCCCTGCCCATGGCAGGGGGGTTGGAACTGGATGGTCTTTAAGGTCCCTTGCAACCCAAATCATTCTGTGATTCTATTAAATAAATAATGTGAAAAACAGTCTAAAAGATAAAAGAGTCATAGTATAATTTGCCTGAGCAAAAAAAGAGACTTTTTCTTCCAGTCCATCTAATATGTTACTCAAATCTCCTCTGCCTCCTAACAAAGCTTTCTGCACAAACCATCACATTCTGCAAAACCACCACTGTTTTGGTGGTGGTTGATGTAGTGCTTTCTGACATGGTTTTAGCTGCAGAATTGCTGAGAATCCGTGGCTGGAGTGACAGGCAGGCGCGTGCAAGAGCACATGACAGAAGTTTGCTGCTTGATGTGATGACATGAGGCTTTGCTAGCTATAGTCACATCTGATCCTTGTAGTGGGGCCACTGTTTTTGCTGCCTTGTGTTTCAGGAATAAACTCTATTTGTATAAGGAAAGACTGCAGAATGGGTCACTCAGAGTACTTATAAAGGTTTACTATAAAGAAAGTGCAACATTTCCTTTCCATCTGACTGCTGGAACAAAATTCAAGAAAAATTAAATAAGAATACATCTTTATGAAAGGATCTGCTCCTCCAAGCAGACAGGAAACCCACTGCTGTATGCTCTTTACATTGCTGTTCAGGGTGGTCACTTGAACTGTTGTCTCCAGAGTTTGTATAGATAAGAGAGACTCTACTTTTTGGTCAAAAGAGATGTCACACCATTTTTCCATGTCGTAACTGGATTGCCACATGGATCGCCTATCTTACTTGAGTTGACTATGCTGTCCTCTGCTATTTCAGAGCTATGCAGTGCCCCATCCAACTGTGCTGGCACAACTTTGTTGCCATACTACAAGCAAGAGTGGTGAAAAATTACCACTTAAAATGGAATACAAACCAAAAAATCCCCACTTTGTTTCAGAGGGAGGTCTTTTAAGCTGTCTTTGCCACCAAGGAATGAGTACATGGAGTCAATATATTTGGTACTTCTTGTGGCATTCAGAAATCTGGCCCACTGTCTGAATATTTTCCTTAGTCTCTCAAGATTAAATTTTCTTTTTACCCTAGAGCTTTGCAAAAATTTAAACACTGTGATTTTTTGATGTCATTTATCATAGCTATTCATATAGCTCCTAATAATATTGTCTCTAAGGTATTATTTTCACAGCAGCTTATAAATATTAATATTCTCTTCAGGAAGGCTAAGGCAGGCCTTCCCTTATTTATAAGTCTAGAATGCTATTGTCCAAGTACAAGCCAGTCAGCTGCCTGCCTTCCTTTAATCAGCTCAGAGATTTTTTCAAAGCATGATTTCTTCATTGTGTAGTGATTGTTTTGAGAATTGTCAGAGAACAGCTCTCCAACCGTACCTGTTTCTCTCCTCTGGCTGTTGGAATTGCTAAGGGTGAAAATGGTTCAGACATGTACATGCTAAATAGACATCTAGCTTTTAGATACATAAAACTAGGTAAAATGAAGCTTTATTAGCTAGGTGCCATATGAATCCTATTTGATAGAGGTGAGAGCTTATCTCCCAAGATAGAGGAGAGAGTCCTTATCTCCCAAGAGGTAACTCCTTTAG
The DNA here is from genome assembly GCF_964211825.1 of Aythya ferina. Classification (NCBI taxonomy): domain Eukaryota; kingdom Metazoa; phylum Chordata; class Aves; order Anseriformes; family Anatidae; genus Aythya; species Aythya ferina. Next base: position 53,241,747 of record NC_140301.1, read on the forward strand.
CTCATGGCAGGATCACTTCTCTGGGTCTGTAACTGCCCTTGGGGGGCAGTGTGAGGGTAACATGCACCTCACGTGAATTTAGATGAGACAGGTTTACAGTAAGTTGATTTGAAATTACTTTATGCCATATTGGTTTTGGTGAGAAAACCTCAAGAAATGGAGCATGTGCTAGTTCCCTGGAAAACAGCAGCTCTGTGCCTCTGCATTTGCAAACACATTGCTCTTCCCCAATTGAATCAGTCAAATCAGCTGAAATCAGTGTAGTCATCCTTCTTGTTTAGTCTGATTAAAAGCTATCTGATATTTGGTATTGCCTCCATGTGAAGACATTTATACAAGTCAGTCTCTTCTTGCCACACTAGTGAGCTTTTTTAGTCTGTTGCTGAACCAGCTTCTTTACTTCTCAATCTTACTTTTCAGTTGTCAGTCAGTTTGAGTGATTTTCAACACCCTTTTAATAAATTAAATAGCTGAACTTCATCCGCTGTCTTCAATCACTTCAATCACTTTTTTCATGGTTGTACAAATACTATGTTTTTTTTTTTTTTTTTTTTTTTTTTTTTCTCTGTTATGGGAAACTGCTGGGAGCTCATGTTCAATTGTTCAATCAGTCTGACTTTCAGAGTTACTGACCTTTCCTGTCATTGCTTTCCAGAATACAGTGCCCTCCTTTTGACTCCCCTTCCCTGTTTTTTGGATATGGCCTGCAGAGACATTTCATAGATTTTGTGCTTCTGATTGTCCATGGAAAACACATTTTGACTGAATGGGCACAGCAAATGAAAGGTACAGGTCATTCTGCATGATTTACTTATCACTATTTAACAATGTGCTTAATCCTTATCTCACTTTATCAGCTATTATTACATTTTTACTTTTAGGATACAGTTGAAAAACATTGATTAATGCTGAGAATTCTTAAAAGACTTTATCATAATGGAAATACACCAGTGCTTCCTATTTTTTGAGGTGACTTTTAAAAATTTCGCAGCCCATCTACTGAAGGCTTTTGCTGTTGCATGATGTAGTTTTTAGTGAGAATCCTCTAAGTGGTACTTGCCATGTCTTACCCAAGTTCAAATATATCTACTTGATTGACTTTGCTAAAAAGAGTGTGATTTATTTAACAATTTTTCGTATAAAACATCTGGGCTTCCATTATTTATACCCTCGTGATTTAATTTTCCAGTAGCTGAACCTCATATAAAATCACTTTATGTTTTGTTTAACCTCTATTTACCTTGTTCTGTATTTGACCTCTTAGATATTGGTACAGACAAACATTTTTTTTTCAACTACTATCCCAACATTCAAGACTCAATGAAAATAAACATCAGCTGAAGACATTAATATGTATTTTTAATTCAGTTTGGAATAAAAAGCTGATAATCTGCTCAGCTAGTTGTTTTAGTGGAAGCTTGTGTAGGCTGCTATTTTAAAAAAATATATACTTTTGTGAGCATTCCCTAAGATGTATTGCTTGACATTGTCCGTAGTTTCCATTGAACTTGGAAGTTGGATTGCAATCAGCTTAAAACAAAGAATGACACAAGAGTTCTGCCTCCTGCTGAGAGCAGCTGAGCAAAGAGGGGAAGATGCTTAGACACTCTTTGGCCCGTGTCGCAAGGCAAGGACTTGAAGTGGCGTGAAATGCCCCACTATGTCATGAGACATCTTCTGGCACAGGCAGCAAAAGCCCCAGGGAACCTGTGACAGTGGCCTTGCAAGGCTGCTGTAAGAAGCACCTGACAGTGATTGTGTAGTCAGCAGGGAGCTGAGTCATATTTGGACACCACAGGGCCACTGAGACAAAATGATGTGGGGAGGGATGGAATGGACTCTGCTCAGGATTGTTGTCCCTGGGCTTCCAATTACCCTAAGGATTTAGTACATCTCTGAGCAGTATACACAGTGATTTTGAAAAATTCTTTTTCATCACTGACAGAAACTTTGTAATGAGCATTCAGTCTCACCTTAACATACAAGATCCCTTTTTTCTACTGTGCTGTTTGTTTGACATCTCTCTGAAAGTTAATTAGTGCTTATAACTGATTAATGTACTTTCAGAGACATTTCTCTAGAAAAAAAAAAAAAAAAAAGGACACCCCATCCCCCTCAATAAAAAAACAGACACCACCACCAAAGAAACCACATTAAAACAAATTGTTTTCAATGTGTTCATTTGGTGATTTGTTCTCTTCTCTAAGGGATTGTCCTTCAGTCATGGATGCTGAAATCATTGGACAGCAATGTTCTTTCTGCCAAGGGAGTATGAAAAGCCCTCAGAGCCTGGTATGTAAACTGTCCTCTGACACTTAGAAAATGAGATTTAGATGCCTTAACCAAATCCTCTCTCACCGTGAAGAATAAGATCTTATTGGCTTATGTGAAAGGTAGAAACTGGGCAGGCTGTTAGTCCCCTGAACCAGTCAGAAAAAGAAGAAAAATGAAAAGACTTGTGCTTAGGATCAGTGCTGCTTGATCTTAGAAAAGAACTTTAGGGGGACTTTTTTTTTTTTTTTTTTTTTTTTTTTAAATCCATAAAGTTTGGGAAAGGAGAATTCCCATACAAATTTGAAGGCTGGAGGCAAGACCCCAAAAGCACTACTCCAGACAACTCCCTATTCTCCTCCAGTCTCTATCCTGCTCTTTCCTGCTTTCATTCCCATTCCTTTCACCTTCCACCTCACGTGTTGAACAAAAGTATTTCTATGGGAATAATTTTAAAGACTTTTTTCATCTAATTAGTCTGACTTCATCTTAAAGTCTTGGTTTGTGACTATTGGCTTTTGTTTTCCTTGCATTTTCACATTGTTCTACTTAAAGGATGGATATATCATCTACATGACCTGGTACATTGCATGTACTACTTGTCTTCAAAATTGACATCTAATTTACTTGTCCTTTTCAAAGACTTCCTGTTTTATTTTATTTGTTTTACTTTACTTTACGAATAGAGGTATAATTTGGCTTTCAGCTACCAAATTCTGTTTACTGAGAGAAATAGTGCTAATGTGGAAGGACATTGAAGAGCTGTGTTAACTCTCATTAGTGATAATAAATTTGTGTCAAGTCGCTAGACAAAATTTCTGATTGTCAAAAGGGCTCTTTTATCTTAAAATTTTTAGCTGTAGCTTTTAATCTTAACAAATACCCTGTTCTGCTCTGTCACTCCAGAAAAATAATACTGTCCCCATGCGTGAATATATTTGAGGCAAATAAGAGGCCAAACGCCAGGTAACCTGACAGATAGACAACAATGTTGGATGTCTCTGCTCTAGTCCCAGAAGTCATAGGAGTCATTCTTAAAATTGAGGAGGTCAAGTTCTGGATCAAAGCTTATTTATTTCCTCTTCTCTAACCTTCTATGATAAGGAAAACTCTTGACATGCTCCAGAATCTAGCTTCAGTAAATGGCTTAAAGCGATCAGCAGAAGTACAGCACGGTTCCCTCTCGATTTACCTGCTATAGCTGTAGGAAAAAAAAAATACCTTAATACAGGCATTTTGAAATATGTTAAAGTATAATTTAGTACAGGTAAGTAGGAAATAATGAACTCTTATTCTTGGCAGTGCAAGTCCTATCTAAACTTCCTAACAGCCTGTGCTCCTTGTGGTGATAAAACTAGGCACTCTTGGGAGGTAGGTACAGAAACATTTCCTACTGCTCTGGCATGATTTCAAAGTCCATATTTTTCTAGCAGATTAAACATGGGAGGTTGATTCTAAGCAATGTCTTAATTGCCATTTGATAGCTAGGAAAAATGCAACTTAAGAGCTGGCATGAGGTGTCACATCAGATTTTAGGTCCTCTAGATCTGTCTTGTGTGAAAAGAGCTAGGCATTCATGAATAATGTGGCCAACCTAGTCAAAGCAACATGTTTTTTTTATAGGTTTTCCATGCCAGCAAAAAGACCAATGTGGTTCACTCATCTGATCCATCTAGCTCATGCTGTAAACATTTCAATTAGCAATTTCCATGTTTGAAGAATCATTATTATTTTTATTGGTAACTGTCTGAATATCCTTCAGAAAGCTGGCTAACCTTTCATGGGATGCTTGTTGGCTAGCTGAAGAAGGCTGAGTCTGTGCTTGCCCCCTGTGTGCCCTGGAGCAGAACGAACCATGCCAGAGGTGTCTCATTGCTCCACATAGCTGAAGGTCACTAACAGAGCAGCCTGTCTGCTCCTTGGTTTTGGCATTTTGTGCAAGCTTTTAACTGTGGTGGGCTGCTCTGAATGGCTACAGGAGTCTGTCTGGTCTTCCTTGGGAAAGCCTTGACAGCAGTCAGCTCTCTTCAGCCTCAGTGAGAAGCCCGGAGTCAGGGAATTGACATGAGAAGTGTGAGGAATGCGGAAGAAAGAGAAAAATGGAAGTCAAATGGTGAGATGTTTAAACTGTACAACATGTTAATTGTCACTATTTATCACTGTCAAGTGACCATAGACCTGTTAGAAGTTTAGAATTGAAAGCCTTAATGTATTCTTTATAGGAACAAAAGCTCCTGAATTATGCAACAACTTAAAATGTTCCTACCACAGGTGACTCAGCTTCTCTATGCATTATTTAAAGCGTCGTATGATATCAGTCTGCTGCTATGTAGCTGCAATTTATACTGCACTTTTTCACTGGATTTTTTTTTTTTTTACAAATCCCTACTTCTAACTGCAATCATGGAAAACAGTCCTACTAATGGACTTCTGCAGTGTGCATTCATTTTCATTTAAGTTTGTGGCGGTCTCCAGCAGTATTTTAAATATATAAGAGAACTGATTGTGACTTTTCTAATTCTGGAGAATGAAAACAGGAATCTTATTTGCATTTCTAATCTGAGAAAAGACATTTCAAGAGCATCTAATCTCTGTGCTAGGAGATTGTCTGGAAGATGTGAAGCAGCATCAGAACAGGAGGTTAAGACATTCAAGTGTTCTGTGAGCAGGAAGGAGGAGGTGGAAGCAGCTCATTGCAAGTATTTAAACTAACTGTCAAGATAGAGACCTACACCCTGACCCAGGTTGGGGGTTTAATTTTAATATGATGCAGACGAATAAAAAAGTTTGAGTTATGAATTCTCTTCAGGCTTCAATCAGAAAACCACTGAACAGAAACCACACATCTTATATCACTTCAACATCTTCTCCACCTCTGAAAGATGCATATTACTTTGGTTGCTATTTTTGTAGTGTTACTTAAATATAGTGTCCGGAATATTAAATAATATGAAGGGATTCCATCTCAGGTGATTTTCCATTATTCATGTGTTACTAAAAGACTTTCCTCAAATTATCACTATAAAAACTCAATTCTGTATTTCAAAATACAGTGGACAAAACTGAGTTTTCAAATAGAATTGGATTTCCAAGTTTAAATCTGAAAAGCATTACTCATGCTCATGACATGAATGAGATGCACAACATTTCTTTTAAAAGAGGATTTTAATCCAATAATCTCCTTGGGAAATATTATAGTTGCAAATCAGAGATGATGAGAGAACCATTTTATGATCATACTTATTGTGTGAGGATAAACAGGAATTTCCAAAATGAAGAGCCAAGTGGTGGTGGTAGAAGGAGGGATGGGGGGAGGAAGAGATGGAGGTGGCAGTAAAATCTCTCCAGCCTGAACCATTTTGTAATACTGACGTTAATTTCCCTTCTCTCCCAAATCTCATTTTTAAAGTGACTTTTCAATTCTCTTGATAATGGGGAAGAAAAAATTATGGTTATTTCTATAGTGATTGAAAAGTCTGCCACCTCCTGACTACTGGGAAAAACTGATCTTAGGAGTCAGAACAGAAAATTTGTTAATTTTTCATCTGCTTAACTACATGCAGCAGTACTTAATGATATTTACTATCAGGACCGATTCTTAAAATTACTCTAAGTTACTCTGTAAGTTAACTCTGTGCAGGACTCTGAATGCCACTCTGTTTAGGCATTCCTAAATCTGAAAAACAAGGCTTAACAAGTACTAAATATGCTCCTGCTCCCTCAGGTTGAACGCAACCTATCAATTTTAGTAATAAAATCTGGAAAATGAATGGCCTTAGAGTGCTGGGAAGCTAGTTAATGCTCCTACCTTCTCAAATGCTTGCTGAGATCAGGAAAAGTAAAATGCATTTTGCCTTTTATGACAAATTAAAAATAACATCAATTATAACAGTAAAACTGGAAGAAAAAATGCAGGTGCATGTGCTGTAAGGCATATAAAAGCACTGCAAGGATGATTGCTCACCGAAATGAATACAAATATACCACAAGATGTTACTGCATTCCCCAATGTTGAAGCAGTGCCTGGAAGCCTCATTCATGGAACAAGAGCCTATACCAAAAAAAAGAGGAGAAATGAAGAGATCCCAACATCAGAGGGATAACTGTAGGCCTCAAGGCCTGAGACATACTTGAGCTAAATTGTATGTTCTTGTATAAAGTTGCCTGGTTTTGTTAGAGAGCATGTTAGGACTCATGTTGTTACATTTTCATCATCCCTTTGGATTCATTCTTAAAAGATGACTGTTGCCAAAGACACAAATCTCAGTCTCTTCAGCTGGTGGAAAACTTGGCATGTTTCTCATACTTGCCAGACGTGAACGGGGAATTGCACACAGCTGATACAAACAGATTCAGGAGACTCCTAAAACACCTTGATGATAACTTCTTACTACAGGTACTAAAGTAAGGGAGCCAGCTAGGAAAGTGCCCTCCTATATCTGTTGCTTGTGATCATAGAGGGTCTCATGGGTGAAGTGGAGATTAGTGGCCATCTTGGCCATAGTAACCATGAAGTAGTCGAGTTTAAAATCGTTGGTGATAGGAGGAAAACTGCCACCAAAACTTCAACCATGGATTTGGGAAGAGCAGATTTCAGGCTGCTCAGGTAACTAGTTAGTAAGGTCCCCTGGGAAACTTCTTTTAAATACATCAGGGTCTGTCAGTACTGCTGTTTCTAAGTACAACCTCTTAAGAACATAGGAAAAGGCAATTCCAAAGTGTTGGAAGTCAAGCAGATGGGGGCAGAAGGTCAGCTTGGCTGAGCAGGGATCTTCTTTTAGAGCTTAGGTGGAAAAAAAAGTGTATGGCCACTGGAAGCAAGGTTGGGCAAGATAGGAGGACTACAGAGACGCTGTTCACCATCGCAGAGAGAAAATTTGTATGTCCAAAGCTCAATTAGAATTGAGGCTGGCCAGTACTGTGGGGGACAATAATTTTTTTTTTTTTTTTTCCTTTCAAATATGCTAACAGCAAAAGAAGGGCCAGAGAAAACTTGATGAGGACGGTCACCTCAGAAAGAGGGACACAGACAAAGCAGAGATGTTTAATACCTTCTTCACCACTGTCTTCAGTACCAGCTCTGGAACCTCAGGTGCCCTGAGTTGGAGGACTGTGACTGCGGTAATGATATACTCCCAGCCAACCCTGAACTTTTGTAGGATTTGCTGCTCCAGCTGGATGCATATAAGTCTGTGGGGCCCAGTGGAATTCCTCCCAGGGTACACAGAGAGCTGGCTGATGTCACTGTGAAACCTCTCTCAATCATTTTTTGGAGGTCTTGGGAATCTTGACAGGTCCCAGTTGACTGGAAGCTGGCAACAATATCACCAACAATATGAAGTTAAGTAAGAGCAAGTTCCAAATTCTGCACCTGGGAAGAGGCAACCCTGGATACATGTACAGACTGGAGGATGAGAAGCTGGAAAGCAGCCCTGCAGAAGGTGATCTGGGGGTTTTGATGTATTGAGTTTATATGGCAAGGTTTTGGTAGGGGCAGCTGCAGGGGTGGCCTCTGTGAGAAAAACTCAGAAACTGTCCCATGGTAGATAAAGGCAAGTTTCAGCAGGCTCCAAAGGGACTTGCTGCTGGCCAGAGCCAAGCCAATAAGTGATGTTTTTTGTGCCTCTGCCTCTATGACAGCAGATTTAAGAAAAAGAAAAACCTGCTGCACAACAGCCGCTGGGAGAGTGAGGAGTGAGAACTAGCCCTGCAGACCCCGAGGTCAGTGCAGCAGGAGGGCAGGAGGTGCTTCAGGCATGCAGCAGCAGTTCCCCTGCAGCCTGTGGAGAGGCCCCTGGTGGAGCAGGCTGTCCCCCTGCAGCCCATGGGTCCCACATGGAGCAGATCTCCACGCTGCAGCCCATGGAGGAGCCCCTGGTGGAGCAGGTGGATGTGGCCTGGAGGAGGCTGCGGCCCACGGAGAGCCCCCGCAGGAGCAGGCCCTGGGCTGGAGCTGCAGCCCGTGGAGAGGAGCCCATGCAGGGGGTCTGGGGGGAGCTGCCGCCCATGGGGGATCTGTGCTGGAGCAGTTTGCTTCTGGGGGATGGACCCCATGGTACGGAGCAATGTGGGAGCAGTTCTGGAAGAGCTGCTGCCAGTGGGCAGTCCCTGCAGGCTCAGTTTGGGAAGGACAGCATCCCGTGGGAGGGACCCCGCGCAGAGCAGGGGCAGAGAGTGACTGTGAAGGAGTGGTGGAGACAGTGTTAGGGACTGACTGCAGTCCCCATTCCCTGTTCCCCTGCATCACTTTGGGGGGAGGACACAGAACAGGAGGGATGGCGGGAAGGTGCTTTTAGTTTGTTTTGAGTTTCTCATAGCCTTAGCTTGTTAGTAATAGGCAATAAATTACATTAATCTGACTATGCTGAGTCTGTTTTGCCTGTGATGATAATTGTTGAGTGATCTTCCTGTCCTTATCTCAACCCTTGACCCATTTTCATCATGTTTTCTCCCCCTTTCCCTTTAAGAGGGGAGAGTGAGAGAGCAGTTGTGGTGGAGCTCAGCTGCCTAGCTGAGTAAAACCACCACATTTTGTCAACAGCAAGTTGAGCATGAGCCAGCAGTGTGCCCTGGCAGCCAAAAAGGCCAATCGTACTTTGGGGAGCATTAGGCACAGCAGTGCTAGCTGGTTGAGGGAAGACATTTTCCTGCTCTACTCTGTGCTGGTGTGGCCTCACCTTGAGTAGTCTTGGGCACCACAAAATATATATTAAAAAAAAAGACATAAATCTATTAGAGAGTGTCCAAAGGAGGTCTATGGAGATAGTGAAGGGTCTGGAGGGGAGGATGTACGAGGAGTGGCTGAGGTCCCTGGGTTTGTTCAGCCCCGAGCAGAGCAGGCTGAGGGGAGGCCTCATGGCGGCCTGCAGCTCCCTCACAGGGAGTGGAGGGGCAGGCACTGAGCTCTGCTCTCTGGGGACAGCGACAGGACCCAAGGGAACGGCGTGGAGCTGGGACAGGGGAGGGTCAGGCTGGGGGTTAGGGACAAGTTCAGCACCCAGAGGGTGGTTGGGCACTGAGACAGGCTCCCCAGGGCAGTGGTCACGGCACTGAGCCTGACAGAGTTCAAGAAGCATTTGGACAACACTCTCAGACACAGTGGCTGATTTTTGGGTGCTTCTGTGTGGATCCAGGAGCTGCACTCTGATCTTTGTGGGTCCCTTCCAACTGAGGATATTCTGTGATTCTATGTGTTTGCATATATGTGTGTACATGGTATGAACAGTGCTGAAAGTAAAGGAAAAAAGCAGAGGTACAGTTTGAATTTTACTGATGGGTGTCAGCTGCCGCCTTGAACAGCTTTCATGGAGATGCTGATGCTTACCTAAAAGTATGGTTATATGGGTTGTATGGTGGTATTCAGACGAAGAGAAATTACTGCTAATGCTCTATTTTAGACACTGATTTTTCGTCTTTATCTGGATATGATTCTGTATCAAAACTGAGTTTGTTGGTAACTCACAATATATCCTCTTAGCTTTTGCCATTGCTTTGCTTTCTGTCCCCTGCCTTCCTCCTTTTTTTTTAAGCAACCAGCCCATGTTGCTTCTACATTAGCCAAACTGAGCCTGTTTTTCTTGTCATATGATAAGAAAGAAATGAAAATGTCACCATCTGCTGAAGAGTCAGCGCACTCAGCTAGGTGTATCCAAGGACAACAGCCCTGTGGCTGTGGACCATTTCTGAAAATTTGACTTTTGTCTCTGTGAGGCATGAAGGGCTTTGAAAACCTGGCATGACACATAAACACATTGAATACGGGGCAATGCTGATAAAATGCTCAGTTCACAAAGAGAAATGCTTGAGGCCAAAGGTGCATTGGATTAGAAAGGACCCTGTGAGTTAATGAGTCCCACTCCTTGCTATCGCAGGCAGCAGTACTGGAAATCCTAATCATCAACTGATCATAGTCCAGCATAAATATAACTGAGTGGCAGAGTTGGCTCTAATAAAAGTTGTTCTAGTCCTCTGGAAGTTTGTAACCTTTGTCTAATATTCAGGCTAAATTTCTTAATGGCTTGTGTCTAGCCATTTGTTATTGTAACAGCTCTGTCTTTTAGTTTAAAAAGCTCTTAGCCTTTGGTGTGTACATCATGATGAGTTTTTAGAAAGCAGTCAGAATCTCAACAACCTTTATTCTCTTAGGCTAAACAAACCAGCATCTTTTAATCTGATTTTGGAAGATAAATTCTTCGTTTCCTTGATTATTGTAGTACTGTTACAGACTGAATTAATCTTCCCTGCATCTGGGTGCCCAGAGCTGCACATTGTGTTCCAGATGGCCTCATCATGGCCTTGCTCTTTAAAAATGCCTTGTGAGGGACATCTCAAACCAAATGACTTCCAGCAATGACTGACTAATCAACCTAGAATTTTCTCCCTTTCTGCCACTTCCAGTGGGCAATCACTAATTTATAACAGATTTTTGTCATTAGTCTGAGGGCATAGGTTTGTGCTGCCCATGGGTGGGTACATATCTGAGCAAACTGTTGAAGCACAGGGCCCTTGCTGCTTATTCAGTTGGAGTAATGCAGTTATCTGCTTCAGAGACTGCCTCATGTTCTAACTGATGTTGGAAGTGCCCACCTTTCCTGTTGGCTACAGAAGGGATGTAGAGTTTTACGTTCCTAAATTGAGTTACTTGGTTCAGTGGCCTTCATCTGGTCAAAGAGCCTCACCTTGTAGTGCATGCTGCAAAATTTCATCTTGTTTCTATGACTTGGGAGCATCCATTGTCTTGTATGCTTCCTGTTTTTGCATCACGGCTGCATGATGGCTAGAACTGATGTAGGACAACTGATCACTGAACATAGGAAGAATGTATATTGTTTTTTTTTGTGTCCATAAAGCTGCATCTTTGGATTGAAATTGCAAGGTGTATAGCAGAACTTAGAAAATGTAGGGATTCACTTACTAGGTTTACAGTGCTATCCTCAGCATGTGACTATTCCAGGCCTATTTTTTCTTACCATTTCTTATCCAGTTAAGCAGTTTCCTCGGGCATACATGTCTGTCCTAATACACCAGGGATTAAACAAAGTGTCTTTAAAACTCAAGACTGAGCTAAAAATCCTCCTGTGTAGGTAAGGTCTGGAGCAGACTTACATGTCCTGCTGACATACAGCACACGCTGGCCACTGGGTTTCAAGTAGTCATTTAACATAAATCATGGGTTACAGACAGTTGACAGCTCATTTGTCTGGAGGTTTAATTGCTCTGATGTGCTTACTTGAATTCTCTCTGTGTCTCTTTCTCTCTCTTTCCAGTGACATTAAAACTAGCACCTCGGAGATCCGTATTTGATAACCCACCCAAACATCAGTGAGATGTGTTTGATTTCTTTCAAAGTTTATGTCTTGGGATGTTTAGTTGAAGGTAATTTTAGCTGCTTGAACCATATTAAAGGAGGGCTGGGATTTCAACTATCCTTGTAGGAACTAATTAATAGGTCATAAACATGTCACTGGAAGCAAATGTTTACCCTTAGTTTTGAAAAGAAGGTAAATTAGGAGATTTTTTTACATCCTCAAAGGAGGAAAACAATCTGCTGCAACACCAGTTCCATGTACCTCTTAATTAGGTTATTTAATCAGGATGCTTTTGATCTGAACATTATTGTTCTGTATTGCAGTCCAGAGGGACTGATCAGTCTGAGATTCAACTTCCCATAGATAACCAGCAGCACTTGGCTGCAAAGCAGGTTGATCTCTTAAACTACCTGGAAAATTCTCTTAAGAGCTGCCTCAGAACATGGGGATTAATCTCGACCGTGTATTTCATCTCCATTTCAATTATTTAACTGTTTGCTCACTGGAAAAGAAAATAATAAAACTTTATGGCCATTCTGAAGGGCTTTTAGTTCCTTTTTAGATGTCTGTGCATTTCAAGCACATAGGAACTTATGAAGAATACAAGCTGGTGATTTAAATAGGGTTGTGGGAATAGCGCTGGGAAAGGCTGAACAAATAAAATGGAACTAGTGCATTCATCATTTTAATGGCATTTAGCTTGCCTCATAAAGAAAGTGGCAGCTTTTATTGCTCATACAAGAACTTATGCCACTATTAAAGAACGATGCTTCAGCTTCTTCTGTTCTGAATTGTGGAGTGTGACAAACCCCAGTGGGCTCAATTCCATTTACTACTTAGTACCTAAATACTAGCTAATAAAGCAAAGTGGAATGGCAGTTTGGAAATAACAATTACAATATTTAAAATTTGATGGCAGGGAGAAGAGTAATACCTTAAGTAAAAATGTTTTGCTTGGCATGTTGAGCTCTTAGATGTTTCCAGATTCAAATCTGTTGACTTTATGACTTCATGTTGTGTTAAAACACAAAGGTGTGATAGGGTAAAAGCTTCATCAAAACTTAACTCCTGCTCTAAAAAGCTTAGGTGCTGGGACTCAGTCACTATGGAAAAGTCTTGCTGGATACACTTCTAACTCATTGCCACTGATTATCACCCCATCTCTAAAAACTAAGCTTTTATACTAAAGTGGCAAAGCATTTAGGCTTCCCCAGATTCAGGACTTATGCTACAAGAATTAAAGATGAGAGAGAGGTAAAATCCCTGTTTGTGCCCCAAAATGTCATTTCAGAAATGTTTCCAGAAAACATCAGGCCAGATAGCTCCTGCATGCGGCTACTTTATGAAATGAGATCTCTGGGTTTTTGATGTATTCTGTAGTCTATTTTTGTTCCAAATCACTGCTATACCTCATGGGATCTGTTGTTCATTCAGGGCAGATGGTGTAGAGAAGTCAGAGAGACAAGGACCCAAATGACAAATCCCTGAGATGCTTTGATGCCACTTCTGACACAGAATTCAGCTGAGTTTGTGGTTACAAAACAAGCATCTTTCCATTCTTTTCTAAATGAAAAGATGAGGTTTGCCCTTAAAAATCTGCCACTGAGGAAAAATAATCCAACTTCATTATTTTGGTGATCAAACATCAGGTTGGATAATTTTTCACTGAGAAAGAGTTAAAGCAAAACCTTCTACCAGACTTATAGAAGGCCTTACAGGCTTCTCTTCTACCTTTCTACTAAGCTATTGTTATCCATTCCTGCAGAGAGTATTGTTAGTGACTTTCTTAAATTGTACTCAAACTCTGATCAGTCTTCACTAATACCTTTACTCTTGTGTTTCCTCCTGCAAATGGTCAAGGATAGCTACTAACTGACTACTGAGTCTCTGTGGGTATAATTTGGCATAAAAATTTGCTAATGGGTTAGGTAGAAAAGGATAAAGCAGGAAAAGCTGTGAGAGGTGGATATAAAAATATCCTGGTAAGGATAACCATGAAGGAATGAAATAAAAGCTGTTCCTATGAAATGAGAGCTGCTACTCTTTCAGATTTATTTTGTTTTCATGGTTTACTCCTCTGACTTATAGGTAGCATCAGCTTACACTTTCCAAGCTAAATATTTTACTGAGACCAATAAAAGATCTAAACAACACAAAAATTGTGCTAGTCAGGCCAGAGGTGCATCTAACCTACAACTTGTTTGAGAGCAGAGGTGCCCAGAGAAGTATATAAGAACAGAGCAAGCACAGTTGTACTTTCCCAGAATATCCACCCAGCCTCTGGCAATTCACAATTTAAGCACTTCCTCACTTATAGGTGATACTATTTCAAAGGAGATTTTCTTGTATGGACTTGCCTTATCGCTTTCTTAATCCAGGTGTGATTTTAGCATCCACCCTCTGGCAGGGAGACATACAGTTTAACTAGATGCTGTGTGAGCAAGTGCTTTTCTTTTTTTTTTTTTTGGTTTGAATCTGTCACTTGCTCCAGCCATTTGATGCCCTTCAGTTCTTTTATTATCTGGGGTAAGAAATAATTTGTGTTTTCTTTACCTTGATGCCCATGGCTTTTGAGATGGCTTTCCTGGGATTCTACTCTCTGCCATTTACTCCACACATTGAAGAGTGCTGTCTGTGTGTTTGCACTTTTTACATGGAATGTGCTCAACATTTTTCTCCTCCTGTTGCCATTTGATGTATTATTTATTTATTTTTCTATTTCTCCTATATCTATTTTTAGGTGGACAAACCTAAACTGTATACAATAGTCAGCTTGTGCATTATTGGCTTGTACTATGGCATAAAGATGTTCCTATTTTGTTCTTTAATGCTTTATGAATACAGAATAGTTTTAAGCTGGTATTTTATTAGAAATATCTATTATGACTCAAAACCCTGTGTGGTAACAGCTAGTTTGAAATCTCCTGGGGCTCATGTGAGGTTAGAAATGGGTTTCTGGCATGCTGTCATTCACTCTGCTCTGAAATCCTTTGGTGGATTGTCACAATCTCCTCTTACGCCCACAGCCCTGAGTAGCTCACTGCCACCAGTGAATCCTCTCCTTGCACCAGCACTCTGCCTTTTATAGGTCTTCTCTAAACATTCACAGGCCAGAGATCAGATCTGCCTCTCACTTTTCTTCATTCACAAAATGGACTATTTATACTAACATTTCATTTCACACCTTTTAGTATCTCTTAGCAATAGTCAAATATTAATTTGTAACCAGAATTGTCTGTTATACAGTAATCTAAATTTAACCCCTCATCTCTTCTGTACCTCTTCTATGTAGAAATTATGTTTATGGTACAGCAGGTTTATAACAGTAACAAATTCAATGTCATTATTCTGGTTGCCAGTGAGCACTAGCAGGGACCTATCTTGACTTCCACATCACGTATTTTTGGTGCAGGCAATTAGAAATGATTAGTATAAAGATATGAATCTAGAGTTAGCTGGTTTGTTTAGACATGCAGTTCAATCCCACCTATCCCCCAAACTGTTTTGTTTGTTTGTTTGTTTGTTTGTTTTTTGAAGAAGTCCTTAGCTGTCAGAGACCACTTGACCACTTGGAAAGCTAAGGTTATGACATTGATCCTGGATCCACCACTGTTATCTGTATGGTATCCTGTTCTGATTAAGGATGTGCACTGCCAACTCAAAGGCTTTAATTTTCATGTTTTGCTTAGTGTTTGGTTAGAGAAGAAGTAGGAATAATTGTCTGTAATAATGGACTGTTCATGCCTGCGAAGTAAAATGAACACATTTATGGGCTCACTTCCTTCTGCTGTTGGTGCAGACGGCTTTATTCAAACTGATTTGCAGGGGAAGCTTATCTCTAGGTTCTGGCTGTGAGAGGAAAAGTAAATAAGCCTAAGCAATTAGAGTAATGTTCATGCAGGTGCAAAGAGCCTGCACAAAGCTCTATTTACTCTTGCCTTCAAGCCCCTTTAATCATCATTGCAGAGCTTAAGCTATACATGAGGCTTTTGTGTGGTGCATTTCCCACATAGAATATTGAGTGGTTCGATTTCACTATAGAAATCCTCAGTCCTAAGGACATATCTGGTACCAAAATAGCTTTGAGCATCTTCTCAGTCCTTGATGGAATGAGGCACTTAAGCAATGAGTGGACAAGCTGTAGAGTCACCAAGGTTATTCAAAGGTTTATAGTACTGCTTAGTAGCACTGTAAAAAATAACTTCTGATCTATGCAATTCTACAAACAGATAAAGGCAGTAACTATAAAATGCTGGGAAACAAAGACCCCTGAAACACATCAGCAGTAACCTGGTAATTATCTGCTCATCTAATGAAGTGTAAACCCCCATGGAAATCAATATACTACTGGCATTGTCTTTTCTGTAATTTAATATTTTTTATAATTCTATTTTCTTTGGTAATGGAGTCTCCTTCCTTTTGCTTACCCTACTGCCACTTTAAAATTGAGCAGTTAAAACTGTGTTGCAAGGATTCCCCAAAAAAGCTTTATTTATGTTGGTGAAATTCACAATAACCGCTTATTTCTTTCTCTCGCAGTGCATCCTAAAATACCAAAGCAAGAAGTGAGTGATTTATCTGTTTAGGTTCACATTAGAGATGGCCTGAGGGGATAATTTCAGGCAGAAATTCTATAATATTTTCTACAGCAAAGCTCTTGCTTTAAGGGCAGAAAAATCACAAGGCTGTTGAACTGATGCTTCTGTTCTCTGGTAGTCTACAACAAAAGAGCAATTTCAGCCCATTTAATAAATGCTTCAAGTATAAATATTTGAGCAATGTGTATTTTATTTTTGGATGAAGGATTTGTAAAATTAACTGAGTCATAGATTTTAGGGTTTAGAGATAATGATAAATCTGCTAATATAATCATATAATCTCATTTATAAATCAGTTCACTGAATTCATCTCGCACTAAGACCAATAATATGTTTTGACTAAGGAACATCTATAAAGTATACAAATTTACTTGTATGTCCTACCAGAATAACACTTTTTTTTTTTTTTTTTTTTTCCCTCAAAGCATGAATGATCTCCGATACTGGGCTTATAGATAGCTGAAAATTTGGATCATTTATTAATCACAACCTTGGTCAGTTTTCATACTTTGCCCCCATCTGCTACCACATCTCTTATCAGTTTTATTGTCTTTTGCATATTCTCTCTGCACATCTGTTTTTCTCTTGGTGTCTTTTCCACCCAGGCTGAGAGGATAACATTTTAAAATTTTATTTTATTTTTCTCCCAGCCAAGATATTACAGGATGAAGAGAGGAGAATGCTATTAAAAGCTGGAGCTGGAGAAATAAGAGAGAATAGCCACCATAAAAATCAGGCTTTTTATTCACCTCTTCCCTCTGGGAATTGGAGGTCAGTCTCATGTTTGGGTGACAACATTTGTCCAAGCATTATGGTAGGCCAAATTAATTTTTACAGTAGCAGTAAATTCCTGGCAAAAGGAAGTGCTGGGGAAGCAAACCGAGAGGAATTATTTGCATTTTGAAGCTGACAGAGTGAAGGACGAGATCTCTGTGAATCAGCAATGGGGCCTAGGGTGTCTCTGGATGAAGGAAGATGTAGCAAAGAGCATTGGGATTTTCAAAGAACTAGAAACAGTCAAGAAGTTTTTCAGAGGAACTCCACACAGGAGTCTCAGGCTCTCATTCCCTTTCCTTCACAATGGGATCCAGGCATATTCAAAATACAGAACATTAGTAAGGGCAGCTCACTGATAGCTGGTTCTACTTCAGGCCATAACTAATAACCAAATCCTTCAATACCTGATTGAAGAGGTAGAGAAGGCATCTGCTACAGAGGAATGAAAGATGGCAGCTGCTGGCCTAAGTCATGGACCTTTTTGGTAGAGGATTATTTGCTCTATACTTTAAGAATTTGTGTATTTTTCCATTTATGTGTTCATGTTATCCTGACAATTGAATTTAAAATACTTTTATTATTATATTTTGTTTTGTTTATTTTGTATTATTTTATTCTGGCTTTTGGACAAATGTTTTAATATCATATCATCTCTGTTTTTATAGTGCAAATTTAAAGTGTTTCTCAGTTATAATGAAAATATTCATCTTGTAGATGTCTAGGTACTTACTCTTTCCAATTATTTGACTTCTGCATCTGTTTTTAAGAAAACCAAGAAATAAGTATTAGATCCATCAGCTAATTCTGGAGGGAAGATTGCATTTGAGTAACAAATTTGAGGGTTTCAGGGTTGAAAAATGCAAAGAACTGTCCTTTTCCATCTTGGAGACCTATCATTCTTCACTGTGTGAAAGCAGATGTCTGCCTGACCTTCAGGCCTAAAACTAGATGATTGCTGCCAGACACCTATGAGTAACTGCTATTATGCTTGAGAAAAGGATGAAGGGCTTGTATTTATATAACTGAAGTTTAAGTTCAGCACTCTCTGTACTGAATGCCGTGCTCTGAAAAGTACGGAGTAAATGGTAATGTTTTCTTTGTAAGCATAGAGCTGAAGTGATTTCCAACTGGAAAGGTCTGCTCTGGGAAAGAAATGTGATGGACACTGGGAAGCTGTAAGATATTTAGGAAAAATGAGCCTGGAGTCCATGAAGGCAATAGGAGAGCCATTCATGAGAACTGGTGAGTGAGGCTGTGATTCTTCAGACCCAGTTAGGCACTTTGCCATTCAATACCCACACTTTGAAATATCAAGAAGTGCTTTGAAAACTAGCATCTTCTTAAGACATATTCCATCTCTGGAATGAATTCTGTAGCCTCTATTTATAGGGAAAGTGCTGCGGAAGTCATATACACTGAACTTTCGGAGTAGATTTAAGTGAAGTAATGTTAAAACCCCCATGAAGTGCAAATTAATTGGAAAGAGCCTAATTGGAATCACCAGTTTATTGGGATATTTCCCAGGAAACTGATTTAGTCTAATGAGAATGGATGGCAGTATTTGCTGATTAACTGGAAGAGTGTTAGCATATGTTGAGCTTAATGGGGAGGGCTCCACCAAGTTTCAAAGTGTGTTCAAGGTTTTTCCTAACTCAGAAGGATGAAGTCTACTTTTTTGTTTCTATAGGGGAGATTTTATTTGGGAATGAATCTCATCCAGACTGTTTTGTATACCAACTCTTCCTTCCACCAGCAGATCCTCCAACTGTGATGTAATAAGGGAAATGTGTATTTCTGAAAAGTCAGACCATCTGTCTTCCTACAATAAATACAGTTAGAAATAGCTAAAAGGTAACTTAGCAGAGAGAAAAAAGGCAGTTCTGCTGTCAACGGACAGAGCAGACAAGACAGGATTGATAGATGCTTGTGATATTTTAACAGATATGTTCCTAGACTGTAAACTGCCTCATTCGGGTTCTAAAAATGATTCCCAGTCTTATCTTCAGGGATTTATTATTATCTTCAGCTAATATGCTTAGCTTTACTGAATTGCTGAAACCCCAGCTGGATCATGTATGAAAGTTTGCCTTCAAATTTCTTTCAAGTGCCATGTCTAAGACACATTTCCAGTTCTTGTTTTTACTGTCTTTTCAGATACTTTTCCTGCTAAACAATCTTTCTTCCTCTAAAATTCTTGGCACACAATTTAATACTATTTAAAATTTCTTATGCAGTGTGTGCTCTAATAACCTATGCCTTAATATCTAATAATGTTGGCCTTTGGTTATCCTTAATTGCTTATATAAAGTCACTTAGGTTAAGAGCTTTTACTTTGAGTTCAAAAACTCCTTCTGTACAATAATGTCCTGCTGAAAAGGTTCTGATTTAAGACCTTTCTCTGTTTAACTTGGTTCATACTTAAATATTTGTACTGCTGAATTTTAATGCTCTGTACTTCACCCAGGGATTCAGGGCAGAAAATTTGGAGTGCAACAGCAATACAAATGATTAATGCAGATTGTATCAAAGTTGCCAAACTTGCTAATCTGTATATTTTCAACGTTAATGTTTTCTATAAAATTGTCAATTAACTTGTCTGTTATGGTATTAAATAATTCTGGCTGCCACAGCCAAGCTGTGCAGAAGTCAACTACACAGTTATTAAACACATTAAAGTAGAAGATAGCAAGAAAGTGCATTTTCCATTCCCCCAGCACCCTTTATTTGGTGCAGGTGCTTGACTGTATTTCAGGAGTTGTAGCAGAAAATCCATGAAAACAGCTTATTCTCCAGGGTTCCATTTCACTATAAAGATAACAGTTTATAATACCATTCTGCTCTTTCTTCATTTCTACTGTTGATTTCTGTTACTTCCTTTTACTTCCTAATCTATCGCACCCCTCCCATGTGAGACTAGACCTCCAACTGACAAACTGTGTTTATGGAAAAAACATTTCTCTTTTCTTTCTAGCTATCATCTTCCAACCGCTATCTCCCATTAAAGCTCCCATAAGGGCTTAGTTGGATGGCTTCCATTAAGGCTGTCAATCACCTGAAGACTTCTTGGGTTCAGTCCCCCTCTCTGGACTCAAGACTTTTCCCTGACTGTGATATCCTCCTCTCTCCCCTGCCCCCAGTAAGCAGAATTTCTTTGCTTTTGTACCCACGCCATACTCGCTAGGACAAAAGCCAGTCCTGTTCTTTAATTGCCCACGTATTGAGGCCATTTTTCTTGTGCACCTCATGCTGTAACATCAGGTTTCTTCTACACAGGTGACACTTACTTATGCATTACCAGGACAAACATACAGCATACATTTCTGAACTAGGGGGAATGTGAAAATACAATTGTTAGTCCATAGGAAGTGGTGTAAGTTTATAAGAGATTGTGGATTTTTTGAGTTACTAAAAGCAAATTGTGTTGTCAAAACAAAACAAACATCCACTAAGAGCCCTCTGACCTTCTATTTCCTATAGCAGCTATGTGCCAATAGAAGCATTTCATATTCTCTGAGGAGAGGTGTGGAGCTTTGGGTTTTTAATAGAAGATCATGGATTTCATCAAAGGGAAGTATTCATCTGATTACTAATTTATTTTCAACAAGAACAAGTTGCAGCTAAGAGCTGACTTTGGTGCCTACATCTGTCTCAGAGAGTTTTGCAATTGAATTCTATGGATATGAAGTTATGCTTAAAAATATTTATTTCATTTATACTAGGAAGAATACATTAACACTATTAAACCTGAACTTATCACTCTTTCTCTTCAGGTGACTAATTGCTTTATTCTCACTTGATGATGTAATGACAGAAGTAGAACACTTAAGAAAGTCAGTCATTTAGAAGACAGGGTCAGGAATCTTGGTCTCTCCTAATTGTGTTAGCAAATTTTGACTTCATGAGCAAGAACATCCCATCCTGCAGCATTGAAAATCTCTGCAGAAATATTTTAGCATCTGTTATTGATATAGAAGGAGGGGATAGAGGCTGAGTAGGATGTGAAAAGATGTGTGGACACACTACGACCACATCACACAGCATAGGGCTCCAGCAATTCTCTTCAAACCCCAATGTGCCTCAACAAAGTTGAGCGGGCATTAGTGTATTTGGTGGAAGGAGGATTGCAAGTAAAGACGAGAGTAGGTAGAGAGGCTTAGAAAATCTGTAAAAGAAGCTTTGTAGAGATGACCTTCCTCTGAGACTTCCTCCAGCAGCTGAGACCTTAGGCGAGACTGAAATAAGCCCTTAGAGCTCATCAGATATTTCTTTATAAACCCACAGTTACAGGGACACCCTTCAGGTTGTGCAAAGGCTTTGTTCACTTCAAGTTAAACCTGATCTCCCCTTTATAATAAATCAAAGCTTTTATAACCCTCAAGTCTTGGTAAAGGAACTGTTTTGTTTTAAAAAGCACTGTTGGAATGGAAGGAACAGGAAAGCTAGAAAAGAGTAAAATATGAGATTTTGTGCCCTGCTAAACATAGAGTGATACTTATGGATGCTACTCACACAGTCAGCTATTCAGGACCATATCCTCTTGGCCTAACATACTGTCAAAATATTATCATTACTGACATTGGCTCTGCATGCTTAAGTAATTAATCTTGACTTGTTTTTAATAGTTGTTCTGATATTTTTCCCAGTTTAATACATTGTTTTCAAGAAAATCAATTTTCATGGCACAACTTTTTAACACATCAGACTGTGGATTGGATTTATCTGCTGTACTTAAATCTTCAAAGTCTTCAGTCTCTGTTCTTAAGAATGGATCAGCTTAAGTGTATTACTCCTCTAGAGCACAAAAGAAGCAACACAGATATCCAGGGTGAACAGGAAGGGATTCATAGGTTTGAATGATAGAGTATTATCACAGACACAGGAAGGCAGCATTCATCTCACATAACTTGACCTCATCTCACCATCTAGGAATAAGGCACTGGACAAAGCTACTTTTCTAGTCCCCAGTCAGTGGAAAAGATGTGTCCAAAGAGCATTTATGCTCAGG
The DNA here is from genome assembly GCF_964211825.1 of Aythya ferina. NCBI lineage: Eukaryota > Metazoa > Chordata > Aves > Anseriformes > Anatidae > Aythya > Aythya ferina. Next base: position 53,263,706 of record NC_140301.1, read on the forward strand.
TGCTTAGAAACCTGTTTTAAGATGACACTGTAGAGATGTTTCTTTCTTTTATTTGACTAGAGGAACCTAAGGACTAGCTGAGCTCTTATACTTAATTTTAGAAAGGTAGGTGACACGAAGCACACCTTTTGTCTCACGGTCATGCTCGTATTAACTTCGTTGAAAATCTAGTAAGCGACTGAGAGTAAGGGGAAAAAAAATCTAGTATGCGGCTCTTGGGAAAAAAAAATAAATCTGAAGACCTCTAGTTGACTGCTCGTTCCATTTCATTTCTTTTATATAGTGGCATATTAGTTTTCTTCCAGTCTTCTGGCAATTCTCCATGGTTCTTAGATTTGTTAGTTATACATTTTAAACCTCAAATGCTTGTTTGATATGGCAGTTTCAAACCTGATACTGCATTTGTAAAATGTTGTTGATTTAAAACCATCCATTTTCAGTATCTGTGTTTAATATTGTCCTTGGTTACTGAAAAAATACAAAATATTTTGTCATCTCATGATGGAAAAACATCTTAACCTGAATACAAAAAAGATCATAGACTTCTCCTTCAATAGAGTACTATAGTCAATGCACACTCTGCCATGCTTGGTAGATAAAATAACAGAACCATTCTTTAAATTTCTTCAAGTTATATGAACTTCAGATGCATTATTATATTATATTAGAATAACTAATAAATAATAACTTATAAATATTACATTATAACTTATATTGTGGTTTTTAACCACAACTTTCTTTTATTTTATTCCTAACCATGAGATCTGTTTTTAGCAAAACAATGTGAATGGTTACTGGTAAATATTTAAAATCTTTTCTCCCAGATGGTTTGGCTCAAAATAATTATCAATTTTGTGAGATTCACTTTTTTTTTTTTTTTTTTTGCATTGAATACATACATCATTGGATTGTATTTTATTCTGTGTACAAATATCAAATTTAATACATTCATGATCTCTTACCCTTAAGCTAAAATTCATTTCAATTCAAAGATCATTCTTTGTATTTATCATAATAAAGGTAAAGAGAGAATCTCTTTAGTGCAGCATTTTCATAATTACGAAATTTTCATTATAAATTTTTGTAACCAGTTCTAAAGAGCTCTGTACTGGCTGTAAAGTATCATCAGCATAAATTGTTAAAGCTAACGATGACAGCATTCTTTTTCTTGCTACAAATAGCAATGTATAGAGATGCTGTTCACCTCCTTCTCTGTTGCAGTGTGGTGGTCTGTAGCTGCACAGACCAGCATGTGATCTGCCTCTGCCTTCTATTAATAATTCAAAAATATTCAAGACTACCTATTTAGAGTTGCTAGGCACAATACATAGTGCCATTCCCAAGTTCTGCAATCCACTTGATCTATCCTAAACAAGCTGATTTAAATATTTTAGTCACAAAAGTCTTTTCTGTGAACTTCAGTCAGACTGTCTGACAACAATACACACATATTACATGAAAACTTCCAATTCTTCTAGGCTATCACTATATTGCTAGCACTGATGTATGAGCAGCTAGAGAGTCTCTTTTCATACCCCTTGGTGACTTGATTAGTTTTATCTTTGACACCTTGATTTTTTAAAATTTATTTTTATGTTTTATTTAGGTTGATGCCTGGCTGGTATAATTGGCCACTTCCACATATGGTACTTTCCTAATAGCAGAGGATAGCTAAACCAGACAGCTTCTCTTCCTCATAGTAAATGGATCAGCACTCCTCAGAGTCCAAATCTCTTTGGACTCTCTAGCAACTCTTCTTCTCTTTTCTTAGCAACTCTCTTCCTGGGCATCCTGCTTTTTATTCTGTTCTACTTATAGGAGAGGAAGTGGTCTCTGACCAGGAATGACATGGATGGCTCCTGTCTTTCAGCAGTCACTGGGAACTCTTCTGTTGATGAAAATGAAGCTAGTTAGGCATTAGCCCCTTTTGAGGAAACTGCCAGTAAACTTTTTCATTCTGATCTCTGGGCCTCTATAATTATGTTAAATTAGCTTAAAGAAGAGTATATATAGATCAAATGTTTGAAGAATCAGGCAGATCCATGCTCCTTCAGCACTCTCTTCCAAAAGGGCTTCTGGCTATAATTCCCCTTCCTCATGGAATATGTTGTCACTCTTTATTCTTCAGCTCTGGCTGTTTACCCAGAAGACAAATTCCTGGAAGTTGAGCAATGAAAAGCTGGGCAAGACTATGTAGTGAGGGTCTATCAAAATCTCATTGCAGCAGATAATGCCAATTATGTGAGTCACCATGGAGGAAGATGAGTCTTGTTCAAATGAATTTTCTTCCCTTGATGTTATATTTACTGAGCTTATGCATCACTTTAACTGGGAACCCTGAGATGTAGATAGATTAATATAAGAGTATGATAATTCACAGAGGAGCAGAGCAGCTGCTGGGGAGGTGTCTAACAAGGAGATAATTCTGTAGTTGTCCTGGAAAAGGAAGAAGAGACAGCCACTGTCCTTGGTGAGAGTATATGGCAGGGCTGCTAGCATCTCTCCTATTTTCTTCCCCAGTGCATTTCTTCTAAGAAGAAATATGTAGCTGGAAAACAAAACAAAACAGGAGTGTACTGGGATCTGTTCTGCTGTCTAGCAAAATGCCACTCATGGGGTGAGCTCCTCCTGACTCCAGCCAGGGGCAGAGGCAATGCCACTTTTGGGGTGACTCCAGGGAATGGTTTTGCTCCCTCAGCTTAATACTCAAGTCAGCCCCATGAAGACAGGTGACTTGAGCTTTACAGATGGGAAACCTCAGTGCAGCAGGTTGACATGGCCATATTTTGCACTCTCTCTGTTTCCTCATTAGACTGTTTTAGGAGACCTGACAAAACCATATTCCTCATTTAGACACATCTCATTAGTATCTTGAGTTCGGTATTGAACGGGTGATCCCTATTAGAAGGAATTTAATCTATCTTTGCTTGATAACTTAGATATCTCTGATGGCCTTTAATTTGCTTTCCTGGCATCTTCTATAAAAACTGAAATTTTATTTTATTTGAAATCCTTTGTCTATGCATGCGCTATATTTTTGATATCTCTCCTTATCCTTACAGGAAATTTGAGAGAAAAAATCCTAAAATGTTTAAGCAGGAAAGTACAGAAGTCTTGAAAAAAACCTTTAAGTATAAGGTAATTATAACACACACACACACAAAAAAACCTCAATGTCTGTGCTCCCTTCAGTTAGACCTGAAACACAGAAGACCGCATATTGTGACAAAACAGAATCAGTTACTATCCTGACATAACCCAACATTGGAAACATCACCCAATGCTGGAACAAACTTCATTGATCTTACTGCAGCTGGTGTACAAAATCCATTCAGTAAATTATACTTTAAACCCTGCGTTGAGAGACTCGGGCACATTTTATTAGAGGTTTTAATTCTGATTCTCTGTCTAGTAGTTAGGTAACTGTAAAAGAACTATTTATTAATTTAAAGCTCATACAGCTGATTGATGCATGCTAATGCATTTTGAATTTAATAATCACATCTTCCTAATTGAATTGTATTTGCTCAGACAGAGCATATAATTAAATCAAGTCTTTTCTAATCCTTCTCATGCCAGATTATACTATGGAGCATTGGGGAAGAATAGTCAAAAGTACGAATTTAGTTAATTTAAGCCCACTGAAAAAATACATAGTCACATTGTGAATGTTTTTGATATTCCTGACTTCCAAAAATAAAGGGATGTATTTTTCCATACGAATCTTTTGCTATAATTAATAAGTGTATAGCGGCAACAAGGCTGAAAAATACGGTTAAGAAAGAAACAGGTTTAAGAAAATCCGTCAGATTTATACAGCAGATAGTGAAATTTGCATACCACATGACTAGAAAACTCTTTCAGACAAACATCTCAAACTCCTTTATGGAGAAAGGAGAGGGTCCCATTGCTTAGGAATATTAACTTGCTTTTATCTGTTCCTTACTGTTTTATTTGATGATGCAGAATTGAACAATGTTATCTGAGAGAAGGCACACAGAAAAAGCCAAGATATAGTTATGAGTTCGCAGAAGAGAAGAATGAGGAGATACTTTACTGGGACACTCTGTGTATAGAGTATATACTCTCTGTGTATACTGGGACACCCAGTATACACCTGCTTGTGTATACATTGTCATGTGTTTCCAGGATGCAAGTTCAGGATCAAGGGGATTCCAAGACACAAACCTGGCTTGAATGAGGGGGATTTAATTTTTTTTTTTTTTTAAGTTGGAGATATCTTTCAGGAAGACATACCAAGGGAAAGACACAGCAAGAAAGGAATTTGTCAAGAAAGATTGTCAGATGAAATTGTTGTGATCCACTTTGCTCCTGTACTAAAAAGTTGCAGGAGTAGGAGGGAAGTTTTTAGGCATACAGATGTTCACTTTTCTAACACTTTTTTTTTTTTTTTTTTTTTTCCTGATTGCTTTGGACCTTTCGATAGAATAAAAATAGTGGAATGAAATTCATAGCGGGATGTTCAAGTTTGACATTTATTTTATGATAGAGAAGAGGAACTGGATATGTGTTGCCAGTGTATCTCCTGTGTCCTTAACACTTTAAAATATTTATTCTGTGAAACAGAGCTATGGAATAAAGCAGCATCTTTTTCTCTGATAAACGATGTAATGCCTTGAGCTTAAATTACTGGCCTGATCTAATTTGTCCGGCAGAGTTAAATTATAGAATTTATCTTTTTTTAATAAACATCACTGGCTGCTGATTAAAAAATGACCTGTGGCAGAGTCTGATTTCTCTTCCTGATTTCCAAACAGAATAATATTATTAAAGATAACACTGTGGGGCTATAGTGATTTGCTTGAGGATTTTGATCTCATGCTCTATGACATTTCACTGGAAGAATGATTTGCTCTTAATATTATATTCAACCTTGTACTTGGAGAGGTCTTATAAAGATTTGTTTCCTTGACTACCCCATGTCACAGTCTTGAAATGTAATTCTGTAGCAGTACAAGAAAAAAAAAAAAAAGGAATCCAGCACTAGTGTATAATTAATAAAGTATCACAGAAAGAAATGTGGTTAGAAAACTGCTGTCAAGGTGCTGTTTCTGAAGAAAAGCCACGCTTTTAATTGCAAATGATTTGTCCAATATATGCAGGATGACTATTTACCTTCCCACTACAAAAAGTATTAGTGTTAGTCTGTAAAGTTTCTTATTGTGGGCAAGCATGCATTGACTGAGGTCAATAGGAATATAGCCATTCTGAGCAGGGTGTGCCAGTTTATACTACTTATCACTGACAGCTGAATTGATTTGCTCCTTCTTTGAAATAAGACCAAGCTACACCATGTAAAAAGAACTGCTTATATCTGCTCCTCCTGGTAGAGCTGACAATGCCATCTGGAAATATATCCGAGACTTTCAGTTCAGTGAATGCCCCATGTCCTACATGAGCTCACGGTAAAGGCACCTCTCACCTCTTATCCAGCTCATTTGGAATGAATATCTGAACAGAAAAATCATAAACAGCAAACTTGGTTTATCTAAATTAAATGAATGTAGACAAGCCTGGCCCTATCCTGGGGAAGCGTCCTATCATTCTTGGCCTGGGTTTTGCCTATATATGCACTTTAATATAAAATATGGATGAACAGGGTGTCACTGTACTTGCTGATTACTCCCATAAGCAGGAATTAGCTGTCTGCTCAGTAAGAGTTGCTTTGTAGTTACTGCATAAGACAAGTCTCTGCACAAGTGGTTGCACAGATGAAGTTAAGAGCAGCACATCTGTACCCTGTAACCCTGACTTCCCACTGTATTTCTTTCATTTGGTCAGGATTTTACTCCAGGCACTAGATATCATCTGTGGCTAAAAGTTTGTTTTCTGTTTATCTGTTTGATCTTGACGACTTAGGATCAGTTCTCTAGGGAATCAGCTGTGCTCACGGTCAGCTGTTTATAATTGAACACAATCAGCTCACTGTCTAACCTCACTGATAACGTGGCCTACTTGTTGGAAGCCAGAGGTGTGTTTTTAATTCCCACCACCCTCCCCAGTATTGCAATTATGCTTGAAAAAAATATACCTATCAGCTTATCAAGAGCCTTTCTAAGCTGCATAGTTAGCTTCCCACTCTGTGCTCTTTCTGCTAGTAATTCAGCTAAAGCTGACAAAATATGCTTATAGTCTGTCTGTGTGTCTCCTACAGTTCACATCAGTGGCATGTCTTGCCAGAATAGCCCTACTAGAAAACAAAATGCTAAATACTGTTTGGAGGGATAAGAGATGGTGTTGATTGTTTGCATTTTTTTTTTTTTTTTGCAAAAAGTAGATGTAATAGTACCATCTGATGCTGTATTAGTGGCAGTAGATTGAAAGAAGTGATGTGTTGTTTCTGAAGGAAAAAAAGTTTACATCTATTTTGGGCAGAGGACTCTGCTAGAGGTACAGGCCATGTGTGGTAAAAGTGATACAAGATCTTATGCAGCTGATGATCCCATATCCTCAAAGTACAGTTCAGTGACCATGAGGGATCCAAATAGAACAAGAGAGTACACAAATCAGTCTTCCTCTCTCCTCCCTCTTTTCATTTTCTTTCCCCAAAAGCATTACCTTATCTGAATTAATTCTGCATTCCCTCCTGTACATTATAAATGACATGGTCTTAAGTTCTGTATCTGCTCTACTATTTCATAAAAGTACTTTTCTTTATTTTCAAATAAAATAGATTATAGAAACAGATGACAGAAACTTTCTAGGTGGAGCTGGTCTAGATGGGCCAACACTCTGCTTCTCTCTCTCTCTCTCTCTCTCTGATGAACTCTGTCTCTGCTATTTTCTATTTATATTGTAAACAGGATATAAGTAGCTGGCATCAGAAATTAGGTTGAAGAGAACCTAAGATGTGCTTTGATCCTTTTTGGAGACACTGGAATTGGGTAGAGAAGACTTGGGAGTTATTTGGAAATTTGCTCCTTGATGAACAGTTTTCCTTGCTGATGACCTTGGCCAAGACCCTTCACTCTCCTGCACTTTGCCTTCCACATTCATAGATGCTTTCATGAAAGACTTTGAGGTGTGGGGTGCCTGCTACACAATACCTTTTCAGCCTTACTCTTGTTCACTTTCCCTTTCCCAGCGGTGAACTGACAGATAATCACAAGGGCTAAGTACTTATAAGAAAGGCACAGGTCAAAGATACCAAGTCCCAGAGTTTTTCAATTTTAATTTTAATTTTTTATTATTTTCACTTACTTTGAAAACAACAGCCTTTTCTATTCTTGGCCTGGATTCTTGGATTATTCTATCTGGCCAAGATAGTAGCTCTGGGGATGTCCTGACAGGCAGAGACCAAACTATGGAGATTGGGATGAAGAAAAATACTATTTTTCAGATATTTTTCAGTTCAGATATCAGAAATGCATATAGGGGTCCAAGAGGTAAGACATGTGGAGAAGTAAAGAGCTATGGAGCTCTGTCATCATTCATCAAGGAAGATATTGGAGGTGAGGTGTGTCCTTTGTCACTTTACAGCTCCCCTAGGTTGCCAGTGCTTGTGGAAGACATCCTACTATGAAGGAAAGACATAGCAGAATAACTCTATGGTTTTAGAAAAAGGAAAGAGTTTCCAGAACAGTCTTTCATGATACTGTGCTTATTATCTACATTAACCAAGAAGAAGCCAGTTCTCCTCACAGGAAGTGAATCTCCATTCAGACAGAGTTGGAGAAAGGATGGAGGATGCCTGAAAGCTTGTGTGCATGATTGTGCTTGTGTGAGGCACAGCTGTTCCTCCAATTTATACGAGGCTGAAAAACTTACAGATCTGCTTACTTTGAGTCTGTGTAGTTGCTATAGTTGCTGTGGTTGTTAACGTGTGGGGGTTTAAAAGGCTGGTCTAATAGCCTATCTGGCTTTTTTTTTTTTTTTTTAAACCTGGAAAGTTAATGTGAGAGATGCAGAAGATATTTAACACAAAATGCCTGTAAGCTTAAAAAGATGAAAACTAAAGACCTCCTAGAAATGCAGTTTTTCAACCACTATTTTTATAAATGACAAGTTTCTGCAGCATATATGGTCACTTCCTTCCTTAGAAATGTTGTTTTGCAGTTGTTTTAGTCCACAAAGCACAGACCTTCTCTGGATTTTGCCTCAGCTAACTAACCAGTATAAATTTCTCTTGAAATTCACAGCTGTCTTTACTGAATGTGAGTAAATGAGCCTGTCAGGTTGAGCTGACTCTAAAGTTTTCTTGTCTTTGGGATGCAAATCCTTTTAAGTATATTTAGGCCATCTCTGCTTCTTTTTCATGGGACATATTGGGGGAGTGGGGGTTGGGGAGGGAGATCCACAAGTTATTTTTCATAAAGGAACTAAACCAAAAAAGATGTACTTTAAACCACTGTGTTCAAAGTCATTGTCAAAGTTGTCATCCCCTTGCAGGAACCAAATGTGCCGGGCTTTTGCTTTTCTTAGGTTTGCACAGAAATAGGCAGACTTTTTTTCCATAGTTATCATCATTCAGCTATGGTTTAAACTATTTTAGGTAGTCACTGATAGCTGTCATGAGAAACTCAGACACAGTCTAGTGAAAGGTTTAAATTCCAAGCCAAGGCACTGGGCTTACCCTCGTAGCCAGGTGGTTTTAATGCCTGACTGGAGTTGTTCATCAAATTCCTCCCCATTTCATATTCCCTGCCTTCCTGGCCTGGACATCCAGGACTTTGCTTCCTTTAAAATGACAATTCCCTGACACAAAGCTTCAGAGCATGGCTAAAAATTACTCAGCTCATATTTAATTCATCTTTGAATTTCCTTAGCTGGAGATGCTTGGGTACATATGGCCAGCAGAGTGGAAAGCCCTAGATATTCAAGAGCTGGATAAATAACTCTTAATAACATAAAGTATTTGCTGTACCTTTTAGTCCTCCTCTAACTCAATGGCAGAGGAAGAAACAGGATAGAAATCAGCACAGTGCTCAGATATTGTAGCATTTCAGACCTGATAGTCCTTAATGCAAATCCCTCTTTACTGCTAGTTTATACAATAAATTTTTCCAACTTACACCCCCCAGCCTGCCTCAACATGAATGAAAAATCAGGCATTGATGTGGTGTAACAGTTTTAATTTTGACAGATGGTAACATATAGTATGCATGGTGTGCAGAAGGATGATGCTGGTTTTGCACAGAGGGAACTGAAGCCCTGCTGGCTGGGACTGGTGGGGCTGGTGCCCAACAACTCCTGTGCTGCTGAGGATAGGAGTCCAGTCATGACCCTGGTGTCAGCACTCACTATTGTGTACAGTGTCAAGAGATCCTGAACTGGTGCTGAGAGAGAATATATATATATATATATTTCCTTAAAAACAGCAACCAAACCCAATTGACCTGGCGATGACACTTCGAAGAACATGAGGTTCTTTGAACCAACACATCAAGGTGTTGGTTTGGTGGCAGGCTTCCTGGAGATGGGTTGGCAGACCAAGAAGTAATGGGAGTAAGGGTTTACAAAGTGTGTGTGTTGACTTATCAGCTAGTTCCCAGATCATCAGAGGGCACAGTTTCTTCCTCCTGTTCCCCTTCCCTGTCCATCTCCAGTACTGTCTGTACAGATAACATGACTTTTAGACAAAACAGAGGTTTAAGTTTTGCCTTCTTGAAGGACTTGGCACAAGAAGTAATCTTATACAGTGTAGAAGTCTGCCAAACTTCCTAGTTACAGGAGAGGTATTTTAAGGTCTTTCTGGGGAATAAGGTCTCATGAGCAATTTGCAGCTGGATTTCTGGAATCAGATTTTCAAGAACATTCAAAATGCAAATGGGGGAGGAGAAATGGGTGCGATTTTCATTATCATTTATATTTATAAAGCAGCTATTATTAGGTATCTATTAGTTCTTCCCAAATGTAAACACCATTAAAATGTGGTTTATAGCTTTACAGGTAAAACACAGATCTAGCTACAACAGAAAGCCTTAAAAATTCAGAATATTTTTAAAATAAGTGAGGATCATGTGCAGAATACAGTTTAATCGAGAGTATATAAAAGATTTCTTAATGTGTCTTTGGGAGGGCTTGTATAATCTACTTGTAAGTGCTGACTATGGCAGAACATCTGCAGGAAACTCAGACCAGCATCAGGGAAAGTAAAGAATACTGGTAACAACTGCAATTAGATAAGAAAAAAAAAAAATCTTTAATTCAATAGTCCTGTGATAGAATCACAGTACAAAATTTAAGGACTCTGCTTAGTCTGTCACCACAACATAAAAGAAAAAAAAAAAAAGGAATTACAAAGCTTAATTATTTAAGAAGACAGTTCACATATTCCCCAGCTTCACCAGTGCTTACAGGACCAAACAAATCTTCTCCACTTAAAGACTGTGCCTGTGTTAGCAACAGAAGTTTATACGAGTAGTGACAGCAGAGTCTTATTTTTTTTGCCTCTATGGTGTCATCTATTTAGTCTTGTCCAATTTAACACAGCAAACTCTCCACTGATTTCAAGGTTGCATTTTTCCGTCCTTAGCCAACACAGACACTCAGGTTTATATTTTTATTTAGAGTCCTGATGTGACAGAGGTTTCAACTGGTTACCATTTGCTGTGATCAGAAGTGTGCTTTCAAATATTTTTAAATATTTTATAGGTTAGCACTCAAAAGGAAGCAGAGCCTAGAAGAAAAATAACTGCTACTTCAGCTTCTTTTCTGTGACTGCTGATGAATTAATGATTATTTTTTACACCCCTTATCCCAATAACAGGCAAAAAAAAAAAAAAAAAAAGAAAAAAAAAGCTTTAACATTCAGGGTATCCAAAAATCATTAGAAGAAGGAGGCCAGGGTGGAGTCCCAGATTAGTTATGATGAGCTGGGGCCAGTCTCTGGGAAAGGGGAATTATGGATTAATTGTAAATTAAAATTTATAAATTTATAAATTGTAAATTAAATGTAAATTAAATTAAAAATTATGTAAAGGCAGGGAGAAAAGGTTCTCCTGGGAACATCCCAGGTCACCCTCAGGCAGGGAGAGCCAAGGGGGACATCTTCTTTTCCCTATTTGTTACTTGTGACACATTAAATGATCAAAACTTGTTTAAGAATCTGAGTGTATACGTGTGCCTATATACAGACATACATATACACAGAGAGATGGGGAAGGGGAGATGGGGAGAAAATAAATATGTGGTTTAGGTATTAGGATTTGCATAAAGGTAGAGAAATCAAAGACTTGATTTTAGAATGTCATACTGAATAAATTAGACCAAAAATAAATAAATAAATAAATAAACACAGCTGCTCCTTTTAAATAGGAAAGGGAGAGAAAGGTATCCAAGAGCACAGTCCACCATAAGCTGTTGACTAGCCAGACCAGCTGTTATTTAGTCCAACTTGCTATGAAGTATTGACAGTTTTTGAAATAACCTGAAGATCAAACAATTTTTTTTCCCCTTTTTTTTTATTTTTTTTATTTTTTTCCAATATGGTACTATTTCTTGCTTTTTTGTTGTTGTTGTTTTGTTTTGTTTTAAGAAGAATTTCCATCTGATTTTTTGCTTGGTTTTATTTTGTGTCTTCAGTTTCAGTATTTCAGAAGGCAAAGCAGTCTGAATTTAAGTGGTATACAGAGCCTGGTTGATCTTCTTCAAGGCTCTGAAGCTGCCTTCAATGATTGTCATACTAATGGGATAAGGAAAGGTACAGTGCTCTGTGGAAGCAGCCTTGCTTCTTTCAGAAATCTTTGCTCTGGGTTTAAAGTGGATGCTGAAACAGCAGTTTAAAAATTCTTTGCTTTGATCTGAAATGCCTGTTAAAAAAGCATGGATTTCCTGGAGTCCTTTCGCTCTCTCTCTATATTTTTTAATTTGTTATTTATTTTACAAGTCAGAATGCTGTTACTTTATTTCTCTTTTCTAGCATATATGTAATAAATATTAGGCCAAAGAAGGAGATAAATTCCTGAAGTGATTTGGATAAAAGGAAAAGGAATGTAACAAAGGAAAAGTGGAGAAAAAAACAAAACAAAACAAAACAAAACACATAACATAAGATCAAATGTTTTTTATGCTTGTACATAAAAAAAAAATCAGCTCTAACCCAGCTGAAACTTTGCCCTGTTGTTAGCCAGCTACAAAAGCATCAGTACTTCATTCATTGCCAGCTATTTAAACACCCTTGAGATAAGAATAATGACATTTTCAAAAATTTCTTTCCACTTTCTTTGTAAAGGGTGATGTCTCTCGAGTATGTTGCCAAGGTCCCTATTTATTTTCAAAGCACAATAATCTGTTGCCCTCACTTCAAGCAGCCCACCCATGCAAATGTTACATATGAGACCTATGTAAAGTGTAGGCTTAACATAGCATCTTTAGAGCAGTATGTCAGGACTCTGCCTGGGCATATATCCTGTAAGTTCATGACTGTGCACTGTTCTGGCTTGGGACATACCAGTTTTGGGGCTAGGCAGCAAGAAGAGCAGGAATGACAGATTGTACTGACCTAGGAGAGGAAGCTTCTCAGGCTGTGTGCATGACCTGAACATTTTCAGATCAAAATAGTTGTTGTTTTACTCTTTAAACATTACCCTTACATTTCTAACTTTTCTCCTAACAGTGATGCCCCAGCAGCATTAGTAATGAGCCACAGCATTAAAGACATTGACATTTCTTTTTAACATCTTCAAACCATTTTGAACAAGTGTCTTGTAATATTTTCCCTAAATGTGGAGACAATAAATGGTGCACTGATTTCCTTGCTTGGTTACTAATTGGCTTGTGACAGTGACATTGACATTGTAGTTGCAGATACATGCAGATTGGAAATTAATATGCTGAGATTGATAGTTATGACAGCATATAAAAGTCAGGCTATCCAAGCTATATTAAATCACTTAATAAAATCCGAATGAAAGTATCTAAGAAGCATGAGAAAACGTTGAATTACCTTATTTAAATTTGTTACTTAATGAAAACATAAATATTTAAAACCCACAAAGTTATTAACTAAATTAATGAGAATTATTTTAAAGCTACAATTTACTCAGCCAGATCATCAGCAAATGCAATCTCCATTTAAATTAATGGAGACATACCATCTTACACAGTTTGGGTTCTGGAACATGATATTGATAAAACCATATATCATTTTTTTAAGCATAATGCATTTGGAGTATGTATGTTTGTTCTAGGATTCAAAAACCATAAAAACACATTTGATATTAAAAAATAATAAAAAAAAGAAGAGTTCACTTATGATAACTTACCATTCTGTAAAGTTTATCTTCCAGATCCTGATTAATTCTTTGTAAGGCTAGGTAATTGTTTTGTATCCTAAAACAAAAATGATATCATGTAATTTCATGTATTGTTCTTTGTGTTGTTTTTTCACCTGTAATTTTCACATCAGTACAAAACCTTGGCTTTACACTACTTGAAATCTATTTTCTTATCACTCCTGTTGCCAGTCAGTGGTTGCCTTTGAAAGATAATTACCACTTACTTCCTAAGCAAACTTTGTCATTTTTGCTTACTAGACTTAGTGGCAAGTTCCATCAAGAAGTGAAAATGTGTTTGCTGTTCTGCACTTGTGTGCAGACATGCATCACAGCTTCATAACTTGAACAAAGGCATTATAGCTTTTCATTAGACTCAGGAATAACATGTCAGGCAGGAGACATGAACTTTCTACTTAGACACTAAAGAAAGAAAATTACCAGGCTCTCTTAATATGGAGAATTGCAGCAGAAACCTAATGACTGCAGTAAAAGCAACATGGAGGCAATTCCACATGACTTAGAAGAGAATACTCTTTTGACAAAAGTTCAAGGAATTGCACCTCCTTGAACCTCAGCAACACATCTTATTTTCATCCAGCAAATAAATTTAGATAGCGTGGCCTGGAAAAGGTGTGTATTTATTTTTATCAGCACCGAAGGATTGAAAGGACTCACAAAATGAAGCTTCCCGGCTTATTACAGAGCAATACACCAAAGAAAAGTTTCAGTCTGTACATCGTTAGGTTCCTTGGATTGTAACCTCACTACTGTTGTGAGCAAGCTGCATAGTCTATGGGAAACACATTCCTATTTCAGTAGTAGCTGTGCCTTTCTGTCCACAGAAGATAAAGAGGGTAGCTCCTTGTTTTTGTTGGTACATACCACTTCAGCAGGGTGTATAACAAATGTAAAGTCTATGTTAGAAGTTCAGCTGTAAAAAGTTTGTCTGAATGCATCTAAATGTTTGCACTGAGAATGTTAGGTCAATAGGTCAAGGTATTTTAAGGGGTAAGTTGATTTTAGGCAATGTGTTAGAGAATTGTATAAGCGAACTCGGATGTAATACACATTCATTCAGCACAAAGCCACTTTGTGTGAGAAGCCTGAACCTGGATTTAGTTTCCACAATGACCAGCAAGGAATTGGGATTAAAGAATTACCTTTGATTTATCGTGTGGATAGGAGTGGCTGCTGAAATCAGAACTGAGATGTGCAATCAGCCCATGCCATGGTTACGAACGGAGGGGTCCATCCCACCCCTTCCTTGCAGTGACAGTTCAGGTTTCTCCCTCCTTCTGTTGCCATGGAGATTTTCTTTCCAGTTGCATAAAACAAATCCTCCATTCAGGGGCAGGCCAGGGGCTGGCAGTGCCTCTTGTAAGGCTCACAGTTATACTGTAACATCTGCCACACAGCTCTGAGCAGAAAGTTCTGTGCTGAGGACAGATGCTTTGTGGGCAAGGTAAGGACATACCCACAGATGAAGCTCCCAGGGGCACAGAGAGTCAAGCCAGGCTCAGGGTGGCAATTTCAAATATATATTGTTAGTCTTGGGAAAAATTTGGTGTACTGCATATTTTACAGAGCTGCTGCACAGAGATTTCCACCCCGTGAGGAGGATGGATGGTAAATGGTGTTTGCAAAGGTGGTGACCTCAATGGGCTGGAAATTTGTGAGACTTTTACTAACCTATGGCTCAGTCATTACTCACCTGTTCTCACAATGCTATTGTGTAAATGTCCAGGTGACTTAAAGGATTGAATCAAGTTCATGGATCTCTGCATTCTCCGTGTTCCTGTTAGATGCGGCATTTGCTACTAGGCCTCTATACAGACATTTATTTGTGCAGCTGCAGGTATACTTGGCATTTATTGGTATTTAGCTAAAGTCAACACAACAGAGAGAAATCTCAGGATACCCTATACCCATCTTTTCATGGCAAAGGAGAATGCAGAGATGATTTTGATAAGTTAGTAGAAGTGAGGAGGCTTAAAGTGGCTTTGTCTGCAGAGAGCTATTCAGCACTAGTTCTTATGTCATGTTGGTAGGGCTGCATGCCGTGGTGTGGGGAACAAGGATTTATAAAAATAAGATAGAGCCTGCTGGCTGAGACCAGAGGTGCCCTAGTATCTCGTCAGTCATGGTCTGCAGCCTTTCCTCAAGAAAATCAAAATAGAACAGATTAAATATATTTTGTAGCAATCCTCTAGCATTTCGTGGCTCAGCTAGAGACGGTGTAAAACTGATGTCAAATTTAGCATCTGCAACTTCGTGAAAGTTTGCATGGGTTCAAAAGTATCTGCAAAAATTAATGAAAGAAAAGTGGAAATAATATTGGTTCAGGGCTTTTCTAGCTCAAGCCTCTCTGTACCCCAGTCTGTGCAGTATGGATCCACATGGAGAGCTCAAGGGAGATATTGAAGGTTGACATATTGAATTGTTCACTTTACGTGTCTTGAACTGAACCAGCAGTGATTACTACCTGTATATATGGCTTATTACAGTGGCAATGCATCAACGGTTCTGCAGAGACCATTTTTCTCCTGGTGTGAATGACTGGAAGATCAGTTACCATTAAATAATCATTCTTGGCTGGCAATGCTTCTTTTTTCTTTTTTCTTTTTTTTTCTACAAAAAATTGCCTACTAGGCAAATCAAACCCAAACAGTAAATTGAAACCAAAAATCCACAGTATATAGGAAGCTGAGCTTCAAAAATTGTTTCTATCGAGAACAGTATGCAAAGGTAGTCAAAATAAGCACAAATGCTCACATATACCCAAACACATAGACATGCACATACACATATAAAACCTAAATTGGAAATCCACTCTGCCAAAAGAAGTGTCAGCAAATGTGGGTGGCAAGGGGAGAAATGGACCCATAAATATATGGAAGAAAGTGTTAAAGGAATAAAAGAACCCAGTAATCAAATCTATCTTTGGGCAACAGTGTGAAATAGAAGTGGAGTAGGGAAAATAATTCCAATTTGAAATGATCAGATGAGGAAATGATAAGAGAATTTTTCCTGTTTACAGGAAAAAACAACAACAACAACAAAAAAAACAAAACCTAGATAACAAAAACCTTGTGAAGTATAAAACATTCTGATGTTGTAAATTTGTCTTCTTTGCGAATAAAGCAAAGAATAGGTCAGCTTCACTAACCCATGAAAATGCATTAAGAATAAGCTCCTTTTATGTGAATTGATAACTTATATTTTTATGACTTTTTTTGTATTGTTAAATTCATATATTTAGATGATACCCATGTGCCTCCACAAGTACATGTGTATCATAATAATGTGCATGCATTAAATGCATGTTTAGATTCTCAGTTAAATTAGAGTTTACTGAGAAGTACATGTATTTAGACCACATTTAATATTATGTATCAGCGCTCTAACACAGCAAACACCACATTTCTCTCTAAGACTACAGATCATCACTGAAGAGAAAGCCTGCACAAGTCTGTTTCCACTCTATTTCAAGCCCCCTTAAAGCCGTGAGATATATCTGAAGTAAAACAGGTTTGTGCTGACCTGCAAAGAAGGGAATTTCAACCAGAGTACAGTTTAGCTTTGAAGAGTGACTGTTAAAATAACTTCTTGTTCAAAAGCCCTCTTCCTTATCTGTTATCAGAAGTAACATGGTCTTTCTTATGAAAACAAGAGTTTTCCCCCTATTTATTTGAAAGCTAATGCAGCCATAGGATTTCTGTTCAGATAGCCCTTTCAATCTATGATATGTCTTGCTTTTGGTGAAATAATTACGCATGTGGGCTAATATTTGCACTAAAAATATATTCGTACAGGTTTACTCCTTGTGTCCTAAAATAACTGTACTCCCTGGTAAAAGCTAGGAAGGGAGACCTTGCACAGCTGGCACCCAGGGTGTGGTCTCGAGCAGGAAACCCTGCATGACCTTTGGAGAAAGGTTTTGGTTCCAAGATTGGTATTTGAGTATAATTAAAAAATTGACTTGAAAAAGCCATGCTGGTCATGTCAGATAGGGAGATCACTGTGAGGCATATGAACCCCCCAATGTATTTTCAGTCAGTTTTCAGAGCCAAAGCTATGCTTTACAGTTAATATTTAACCCACTCAGCTCTGCCTTGCTCCGTCTCCCACTGGGACAAAAAAGAAAAAGAGAGGTCAAAAAACTTGACCATGGAGCCACATAAATGTCCTCCCTGTGAGGGTTAGAGAGAGGAGGCCTAGTAGTAATGTTGTTCATTCTGTATGAGTTAAGAGGGTAAAGGCATTCAGAAAGGAGTAGAAAAGGATGGCTATTCAGCCTCTTGGAAAAATTCTGCACTCCTTGATAATGGAAGTTTAATAACAGAAATGTTCTCTAGTATGCAACTGGGATCATGTTACACCGGGTTTATTTATTAGTAGGGGCTGAATTTATCTCCCTGTGCAGTGAATAAAGCAAGAAACATGTTATTGAAACTAATTCTGGTTCCTTGTTTTTCTCACACTGTTTTTCCTCTGTGACATGTTGCTGACACGCTTTTGGATGGCAGTTTTGTTTCTGACATTATTCTCTTCCAGGTTAGGAAACCTAGTCATTCAACTTGTTGTATGCCTTGCTGTTCTCAATAGAAACATTGTTAAAGCTCACCTCATAAAATATTTTGGGCTTCCATTATAATATATCTTCAGGGGAGTAATCACCCCCCTGAAACATAATTTTTAATATAAGTTTTCTTCATAATACTGTACAATGTTCAATTAGACTACTGGAAAGTGAGTTCTACTAATCTGATGTTTAAGTACAATTGCTAGACTTTGCCATAAGCAAAACCAAGACTGTCTGACATGACTTTTGCAGGGTACTTAAATCATCAGTGCCCAGTGAAGTTGATATGATGCTTCTTACTGTCTTTTAAGAGACTGTATTTTGCCCCTTTGTTTTAACGAAAGTGGGATGCTCTGATAAGCATGATGTAGGAATTATGATGACTGTGCTCGAAATAATGTTTCAAGAGAAAAGACTATTAGCATTCCCTGTCCTCATAGCTGTAATGGGACAAAAATATATCAAGAGCAAAGTTACTTTCAGTAGGTCTACTCTAAGTGAAATGATACGGAAAATATGTATTGTTGGCAAGAAAATGTTATGGAAAGCCTTCACAATGGTCATGGTGGATATGTGTAGATTTCAAAATCATCATCCAACCTGCTCATTTTGGCCTTGTTTTAGGAAGCCTCCCAGTTTGAGAAACATGTAAGGTATGAGTCCAATAGGATGTTTCCTAGTTTGAGATCTTGTAGCCTTAAAATTATTTAATTATTTTTAAATTTTTCATAGAGTTGTTTGGGTTGTTTGGTTGGCTCTCTTCTTTTTTTTTTTTTTTTTTTTTTTTTTCAAAGAGTGAAGATAAGTTCTTTGGGTATAGCCCTGGAATGATAATTTTGTTTTGACTCATCCAGTGAATTAGATTAAATGGTTCAATTATCCACATAAGCTTAGGAAAGGTCTCACAAGAAATGTAAATGCATTTCTGCACAAATGGATAATTGTAGGTTCAGAAGTTTTACAAACAAATGAGAAAATGGATATTAAGAATCACTGATAAATTTAAACTTTGTCTAAGCTTTGAGTGAAGAAGGACCAAATTCTCTTTTCTTCTATCAGTGCAATGGAGACTAACAACTGAAAATATGCAGCCAAATTCATTAAAATATTTTCTGTATATATACATATATACAGTATAACTATATATATGTAAGTGTATATGTATTGTGTTTATAGCCTTTGTGTAATGCAGCATAGTACTACCCTGCATGTATGATGTTCACACATAAACAATATGATAGATATATCTGCCTATATATTTCTATTTTCATGTTTACTCTCAATACAAAGATATATTATATATCATATGTACATAATTTATGTGGCATGTAATATATGTTCAGATATGTGATATACATATATTTAGTATGAAAATACAATGTGTAGTCATTAAAAAATAATTTATGTTTGAGAATATATGTTTATATTTTTACTTACATATGTCTTTAACATAGCTGTTTGTAAATTCCTCAAAACTGTTTATTTCAAAAAGTTAGTTACTAACCTTCTCAGTTTTTCAGTTACTTTTTCAAGTTCCTCCTGAGCACGTCTCAATTCTATTTCAAGATACTGACGTGTAGAATCAAATTCCGTTTCAAGCATTTCCAGCTTATGGGTAGTGTACGATAGACGCTTTCGTAATTCCCCCTTCTGTTCTTGCAAAGTACTAGAAAAACAAAGACCACAGCTGTAGAATTTAGCTGCTCCTGAAAAGCTTTTCATGATCTACTCTTTGACCAATTCCCTACAGTCTAAGTTGGCATTGAGCCAGAGAATTGTGCTTAATAATTTGTTTACTGCACTTTGAAAATCTTCTGATTTAGACAGTTGACTATCTTCCCATCTGTCCTTTCTAGTGCATTTGTTGCTAATATCTCATTAGCCATAATGGAACACTTTGTGGAAGAACCCTCATTAAAAACAAAATACAGTCTAGAGTTTGGTTTCACACAGGAACTTTCATTTAGGGTTACCCAAAAATATGACTGAAGTAGCAGATATTTATAGAGCAGTGACCAAATAAAGTGTGCAAAACTATTATTTGCCAATAGTCCAGGTTATAATATATTTTGTAGAGAAAGAAGATTTTGTTTCATTTGGATTGATCAGCACCTTACTTCCTACCTGTAGGGCTGCTAATGATGTTACTATTTAGGTTTTCATCTGGAGAATTGTAATTCTAATAATCAATTATTATTATGTATCCTTCCCCATTTTCCTGCTTATCTGGGAGCAAAGACTTTCTAGACACTGATGTAACCCTCTAATTTTTCACAGTATTTTCATCAAGAAAGAATTTATGCCCTACTTGTAATCTAGCATCTGTTACAATCCTTCAGAAAGCAAAGCAGTAAGCAGAGAATTTGAAGAGGGAGGAATTTTTTCACTTTATTGTTTTCTCTATATTTTAGAAAAGATATAAAATAGCCTAAAATCAGGAGATGCAAACAAAATGTTTATTGTTATGGTCAAAATGCCATCTGCCCCAAACTGTCCACCTGGATTTGCAGTGATGGTGATACTTTCCCTGACTATGCTACTTCAAGTGAGACAGTCTCCTCTTGCCTCAATTCTTATTTGCATGATGGAAATCTTTCCTCCTAGCCTATTTAGTTTGTAAGCTCCTCAATATTCTAATACATTTTCCAAGTGAACAGCAAAGTGGGAGTAATGTTACTGTAACTTGGTTCAGATACTGCTTCCTCTGTTAGTATTGAGATGACCTCTTGGCCTCAGGCAGGATCTCTGAGGCACCACAGAAATGCAGCCTGCAGTCACCTAGAGGGTGCAAAGAGGGCTACTACATGATGTGCTGTGTATTGCCTTACTTTTTTTTCTAAACATAAGATAATAATCATTCTTCATAAAAGAATGGCAAATCTTGATTCCCTTTGATGTCAAGACAGTACTGACATCAGCTTCAGCAGACTAATATTCTGGGTCTTTAATTAGACAATAGAGGTGGAAACAACATGCCATTCATCAAGAAACACACATCTGAACTCACTTTAGTGGGACTGCCTTCTCCTTTACCAGCTGCTGTAGGAGCTTCAGTAAGTTAATACAAAAGCTTTACAATTGCTGCTTACTTGATCCATGCAGCCTAGATCTAGGAAACAGTCTAATGTTTTGCCAACACTGCTCTATTTCAATTACAGATATTGCGTGGTTACAGTTATACTTAGATTACCACTTGTAGTTATATTCTCTTAAAATAATATATTCTAATTCAGACATTTAATGCAACTCCAGTTAATGTAATCATTTAGTTTTTATATTTCACTCCGTGAATAAAACTGCCAAATTATCTAGGAAATAAGAATCTGAAGCCACGTTGCTCATTTCTACACATCTTTATTCATGAGGTTGTCACATCATTCCACCTTTCACTTGCTCTGCTTCTGACATTGTTCTTGTTATTTATCTGCTCAGTTTAGGAAAGAAGAATGGTCAGTTTTCCTTCCTTTAACCTGGAATCTTGGATTTTCTATGAAGTGTGGGTTACAGAGTCATAACACTACAGTGGGGTTTCACTCATTAGAGATATTCAAAAGCTGTCTGGATGTGGTCCTGGGCAACCTGATCTGGGTGTCCCTGCTTGAGCAGGAGCTGGACCAGATGACCTCCAGAGGTCCCTTCCAACATCACTCATTCTGTGATTCTGTGAAAACTGTGAAAAGAGTGAAAAGAGATTTCATCTCTAGTCTTCTGCTGTTCTAAAAATCTGTCCACTAGGATTTGTATAAAAAGTGAACAGTAGCTCCTTGAGCTGTGGTTTTGGATAAAAATGTCCAGGCTGCTGCTCTGTGCTGGATAAATGCAGTTAATACAAGTTAAGCTAGATCAGGGGCAGTTACAACATCCTAGGGAGTTTTGTTCAAGAGAAGAGTTTGACCTCAGGGGACTGGGAGGCTGTAGGGGTACAAACGAAATGGGAATGTGAGGAATGTTTAAGTCAGTAACAGCTGGCAGTGACTGTATAAAACAACCAAGCACATTCTAATAAGGCAAGGAAACAGTCTATATAGATGCACTCTTTCACATAATGCTTTGGGTATCAAAGCATAGCTGTAACTTTGTAGACAAAAAAAAAAAAAAAAAAGGAAAAATAGTTAAAGTATAAGTTAGGCAACTTCAAAGTTATTCTCATAATTCTTTTCTACTTGCTATATTACCCAAGCTGGAAAGATGGCATCCTGAAATGTATATTTTTAGAAAATGATATAAACCCTCCAAAACCTAATGGAACATGTACTTTGATTCATCTGATACATGAAAAAATATCTGCCTGTTTTTAAGTAGAATTAATTTTTAGACAGGAACAGTAACATCTAGTATATAATGGGATTATTTAAGATGGGTTAGTAGATACACAACAGTGAATCATTATTAAAATATAAGTTGTTAGACAGAAAACTAAGAATTTTAGAAAGAAAGCATGGTCTGACAAAACTATGCTGAATAGCCTGAAACTTATAGCCACTTTTATGGGAGAAAGAGAGAGAGAGAGAGAGAAGGAAAGAAAGAGAAGGAAGGAAGGAAGGGAGGAAGGAAGGGAGGGAGGGAGGGAGGGAGGGAGGAAGGAAGGAAGGAAGGAAGGAAGGAAGGAAGGAAGGAAGGAAGGAAGGAAGGAAGGAAGGAAGGAAGGAAGGAAGGAAGGAAGGAAGTGGGAAAAGAAAGAGAGAAAAGAAAGAGAAAAGAAAAGAAAAATAGAAAAGAAAGAAGGAAAAGGACCCCAATTGAGAAAGTACTGGGAACGTATTTAAACAGTTGATTCAATATCCTTCTTGAACCAAGCAAGTTCTGAAGTGACTTAGTGAAACTAATACTTACGGTAGTCTATCTATTGGCACAAATACAGGTTTTCCTGAATCTCAGACTGAAACCCTTGAATGGGTGTTAATAGCTATAGCACTAGTAGAAGATTTTTCAGGATTCCCAGGATGGTTTAGATTTATGGATGAATTGACCCTTATACATTACTGTTTTAAGGTAAAGCCTGTTGTTTTCTCTTGCTTCCAGTAATATATGAAAAAACACCTACGAAGCAAAGGCAAGGAAAGTGGAGAAAAAGTAGAAAGATGAAAAACCTTTCTATATACAAATCTTTCTAGATACAAAGTCCCTAATTTAGTATTTATAATAGCAGAATCAGAAGCTCAGTTTTTGTTTTATACACATCTAAGGTATTTCATGAGCTTCTTCATTTGTTAAGAAACAGACATTCTTTCTCTGAATGCCTTCTCCTCCCCCTCATTGTTATCTTCCAGTGTTATCACAGAATGAAATGCCTGAATCCTCTTTCCTGGTGCTGTTGTGTACTTTCTTGTTTTAGAAGGTCTTTTTATAAAGAATACTTCATTTTGTCATGTGCCACTATAAATTTGGCAGTGGTAATTTAGACAGGGATGAAAAAAGAGAAAAGATAAAAAGTCAAAAGTATGGAGTCATGAGCATTTTCCTGTTTCTCCAAGGTGACAAACTCCACACACTAGCTGCATTTTGATTCTGCTTGTCACATACAAGTTAATTAGAAAAGTTCACTGCACAATTTTTTTAATGCTGGTAAATCAATATATTTTAATTAGTTTTTTTTTTAATCATCAATATAATAAAGAATGTATATATTCAGCAAACATTTATATGCATATAATTTAATTAAATATATTTTAATATATATTTGCATATATATTTATTAGTTAAAAAGTAAGAAAGTAATTTAATTGGAGAAATGCTGCAAGGAGAAAGGAGAGGATTTATTTGCAAATAGTAGTCTGTGGTAATCTGATAGTGCTATGGTTTAGGAAACACCGATCCTATATACCACGGACTTCCTGAATCTCAGGCAGCTGGGGGGGAGGAAGGAATTACAGGACAGGTTTCAAAATCCTGTATAGTAGGTCCTTTTGCATGAGTGGCTCTCTGTTTCTTCTACTGTTCTCTAAAGCTCTGCTGCTGTGACAACCAGTGGTGTGCAAGTCTTTGCCCATTTTGCTTCATTAAAATATTTCTTTAGAAGAAAAAGACAGTAAGTACAATATTAAATATTTAAACTGGTGAAAGAAAACCTCTCAAGGGAGACCACTTTAAAGGTTATTAAAAATGGGTCTTCAGACTTTCCAAAGCACTATTTTCACCAATTAGCTCTGTTCATACACATAAAATATGAAATATATGTTGGCACATAAATTCGTGTCCATGAACATTGTAAACAGCCAGTAATTGCCAGGTTTGAATTCTGGAATTGCTGTCAGCCAAGGCCTTTGAAGCCTTGTCCCCTTGGGCAGTGATAGAGAGAGACACCAGTCCACACTGTTGAATGTTGTTGATGGAGTTGTCCTCTGCAACTATTCAGAGGCAGTTAAGAGGAAATCTTACCAGGTGGGAGGTTGCACTATTCAGGCTCTACATTTAGTGAAAATTGGTCTATTTTATGTGAGAAAGTTGAGAATATTTACAGGCAAGTTCAATTACCATCAAAGTATCTGGTACTTTCTTGGTGTTAAGAATTTGCCATCCCAGTTTGCACTAGATTGGAAGAAAACAGATGTTTGTATCCCTGGTATCACCTCTCCCTTTCCAATAAACCTCTGTCCACAAAAGGCAACGAGTGGACAAACTATATATATATATATATATATATATATATACTTTTTTTTTTTTCCTAGAAGTTCTTGCCAATTCTCTACTTCAAGCTGAACATTGGAACATTGGGGTCACTCTGCACAGCCCCAAGGAAGGGTTAGCAGGTTGGTGAGCACCATGGTAATGGAGAGCTCATGCCCATCTCAGCCTGCAGTTGGTCAGGATTCATCTGTAGCGCTGGCTGGAGAAGCTCCAGGTGAATATATTTCATTGGAGCATTTCAGTGAAAGCCATGTGGTGACAGCTCTATTTTGAGGAAGGTGTGCTGGAAAACAAGCAGGCTTTCATTGTACCTGTCTGATCTCCTGCCAGCTCATCTGCCCAGCAGATGGCCTGATAACAGAGGAATGCTGACGTGCAAAGTCAGGGCTGATCAGCTGCCTGGAGGCCAGAGGATTTCTTGAGCACATTACCCTCAGACAGACTACAAAGACTGTTTCTCCTTGAGAGTTGACATCTGGGGGGCTGCCCCATCGTTGGAGTGTCCTGGAAACCCCAGGTCTCCACCTGCAAACGAATGTGCTTTGGTGGCACTTTCATGTTTTCTGCCACCTCGAGGCTTTGCCTTGCAGATGGTTCTGCAATGTTGTTTCAACGTGGAGCAAAAACATTTCTGAAGTGCTGAAATTCTCCCTGAATGAACTGATTACATTCCTTCACATAGATCTAGGAGTAATCAAAACAAAAATTGGTTAACAGTGTTTAGATGGAAATAAGCAGTGAGAATGCAAAATGAGTTCCAGGTAGAGGTCCATGTCAAATATACTGAAAAAACAAGTTGAAGGTTTTCATTTCTGGGTAGTGAACAGAAATTGTAATGCAACTGTGAAATCCTAAGTCAAAGTCATTGTATTTTGTGGGTAAATATCCTGCCTTGGAAGAAAGAACATTTAAGTAGGAGCTGACCTGAACTGTGTTTTGGGGCTTTGAGTCTTGTACCTGGCTTTGCCACACATGGCTGGTATTACACTGGACAAGTGAATTAAATCAAGACTGGCCTGACCAGAAGTAACATGAAAAAAAACCATGAAAGTGCTATTGGTCAGCTGTGGCTCCTGCTTTCAGTCTGTAGTAATGAACAGACACTATCAGGATGAGATTAATCTGACCTATTTCAGAAGCCTACTTTTAGATGAGGTGACGCGAATCTGGAAATACCCATTTCTTTCAATTAATTACAAAGTAACTCTAGTCAAGGAGCTCAGACATAGATAACCACATCTTGTCATATAACTCCCCCTCTTCCTGACTCAGTACTCTGTGTAGGAGATGAGGTAATAGTATTTCCTTTCTTGTCTGCTCAGATTGTGTGGAGGCCCACAAAAGAGAGCCACTAAATGTTTCAAAAGTGTTTATCACATCTGTTTCATGTCTGTGATGTGTCACATTCTAAAAAAGGGCTTCATAGGATCAGGAATTTGGGAGCACTGATGGAAATTTTAAAAATATATTCTGGAAAAGAATTTCAAAAAGCATCTTTTTATCTTTTTTTTTTTTTTCCTTTTCTTTTTTTTTTTTTTTTTTTTCTATCTAAGGAACATTAAAGTTGGTCAGCTCTGCTAAGGATATTGTTGTGAAAGGGTCTGTAGAACAGGATAGAAGGCAGCAGGATGGGGAAGTGACTGCCTATGAGCCCAGACAGGGTCAGGTTTGTGCACTCACTTCTGTGGAAACACTCCCCAACAGCATAAGGCTTCTGTGGACCTTTGTGAAGGGATGGCCTGTTTGGATCAAGGAGAAAAAGCAGCCACATCCCTGTTTTCATTTCTGATCTTTGAATGGAGCATGTCAGTACAGAGATGAGGGCAGCTAGCTGGGCAGGAGGTGAAGCTCTGGGGACACCTCTTCCCAACAGATGGCTCACACCCAGGCAGCAGCAATCTGGGGACACAGAGCTCTGGGTTAGTTAGCAGAGCTAACTTTAAATAAAATCAAATTTGCAATTAAATTGGCATAGATGCCAATGGGTCCTCTACCACTGCTTTCCTACTGAGTGGAGTTGGGCTGGGTAGGCAACTTGATCTTAGAGTTACTAGGCTTTGGAAGCCCCTGTTGATTCATGGCTGGTGGCTCTGCTGCTGGTAATGGATCGTGTTAGATCTGCATGCTGTCCAGGTTGGACGTGCTGCAAGAGAGGCACCGAAAGCTTGGCCTAGGAGCAATAGCTCTGAGATGACTGTGTCATTAAATCTGTCCCCAGATTTATTTATTTTTTACATTTGTAGTTGCTGGGAAATGAAGTCCAAGCATTTAACAAGTGTTTTCTAGATTAATGAATGATAGTTAATGAAGCAA
The DNA here is from genome assembly GCF_964211825.1 of Aythya ferina. NCBI lineage: Eukaryota > Metazoa > Chordata > Aves > Anseriformes > Anatidae > Aythya > Aythya ferina. The sequence continues at coordinate 53,290,466 of NC_140301.1, forward strand.
TAATTGGATTTCTATGTTAATCAAGTTTTGATTATGTGTTACATGCTCAGCGTCACATTTTCAAAAGATTAATGCCAAAACTATCTTCCTTGTCTGCATTTTTTGTTTTTGTTTTGTGGCTAACCTGACATTTGCTTCCTTGATTAGAGGGATCAAATCAGATTAGAAATTCTACATCCGGATATGTTATGAGGAGAACCAAACTATGGACTTGAAATTCATTTTTATCTGGGAAACAGATTATATTGCTACTGCTCAGAGCTAGAGCCCAGTCCACAAATTCCAAATCTTTTGTGCTGTTTATTCAGCAGCTTCATTTGGACTGTAGTTAATATCTCAGCAAATTTTTATCCAGGTTATACAACAGGCATTTTCCTATAAATTCAGGTGTATACATACTTTGTTTAGCTCACCTATTTTTTTTTGCAGATTTTCACTGAGGTCTGTCAGGCAGTTTTTTCACTAAAGAAAACCCACCAAATTTTTTTATTACTTCCACCGTAGTTTGTTAAATACTTGAAACTTCAGAGTATGGACAGTTTACATGTCAGATTGCATGCAGATCTTTCCTTCATATGTATATAGATATACATATATATAGATAGATGTCTCTTGGAATTTTTTTTGCAAGTATTAAACCATTTGAATTTTCCTTCCAGTACTCATTTTCAAAATAAATAATCTGAAGCTGGGTTTGGATTGTGAGACGGAAGGCCTGCACATATGTTTCAGAAAAAAATGTGTGGGTGATCCAAATCTGGAGCTCAGATACTTTCCACATGACTGATGGACACATAAAACAAGTATCAGAGTCCTTTTCTGAGGTTCCAGCCAGAATTTAAACCAGAGAAAAGGGATGGTTTATCAGAAACTTAAAAGAGAATACTTTCAAGGAGGTGGGGAAGCAGTTGAAGTCCTAAGTGCTGTGGGACAGATCCTTAACATGAGAGTTCACTTACAGTACCCGGGGAGCTGATAAAGGTACCTAAAAACAGAAGAATTGCTGGGTTTTGGAAGGTAATCTTTCTTATGATGTGAGAACATGCCTGTTGCATGATTCACACAACTAAAAATTCAGACCTGGCAAGCGATATTATATGGTAAATGTGTCTAAACTATGCTGGGCTTTCTAGTAAGAGGCAGAAAAGAGGAATCTTTCTTAAAAATAAAACTGAATTACATTTTGGTTATATTGACCTAACAGTCTCACTGCAGAACGGATGGCTTCTATATCAATTTTATGAAGCCCACAGACACATCTATCCAAGAGCATTCAATATTAACTGTAATATGAAATGATTAAGGTATGAAAATTCAGTTACATGTTGACATGCAAAAAACCCTTGGAGGGCCAGCTGTCAGCACTGAGTGGTCTTAAGTGAATGCCATTATTGCCAGTGGAACGTGGTAAGATTTTTGATATGTGCTCATAATAAAGACATACAAATAGTCTTTTATTTAAAGGTACTATCCATAACCTAAGGCTGTGAATGGGTTGAACAGAAAAACCATGAATAAAATTACAGCTTTCAGAAATAGACACGAAAGGTGTTCTGATTATTTTAAATGAAGTTTCTTCAACAAGCAATTGTGATTCCCCCAGTGTGATGAAAACTCTAAAGGGCAAAAGAAAATGAATGGTGAGAACCCAGACATGCATCCAGGGAGCAGGCTGTTGTGAAGAGCGCTGAGAAATTTAGGTTTCATCCCAGCTCATGGCAGGGAAAGAACTTGAACTCACAGATCAGGACAGGGACCATCCAACACGTGCAGCTGTGCTGGCTAGCCCAGCATTGTGCTTCACTGCACGGAGACTGAGGAGCTGAGCCAGCTCTAGGAGGACTGATTTAATTCTTCTGTTAATTTGATTTGGACCTGGAGTTTAAAAACACATTTCCATTTCCTATTAACAAGATGACCACTTTGATTGTGAGACACTTGCGAGGGTAAATACCTGTGTGTAGTCTGGCTGGATGACTGTGAAAAATGAATGCAGTGCACAGTGGAAGGTGGGAGTCTTGCCCAAATTCAAAGGTGACTGCAGTGGATGACAGAGTGCCACAGTGGATGTAACAGAAATGGTTACAATCTCTGCCTTTTTGCAGGCTGCCTCCTAGTGCCTCTCTTAGGCTCTTCTGGAAACTTGTGAGGACTGATTTCAGCTCAGTCAGGTGTACTCAGAGTCAGTGGCTTTTACATGCAAACTGTTATGTTTGGTAAGTGATCCTACTGGAGTCTGAATAAAGCCTGTCCCTGTTCATTTTGTTTCTCCATTGCTAGAAAATGAAAAGATGAACAGGTGTGAAAAATAAAAGGTTGCAAGAGACAAAAAATCCAATGCAATTCGAGGAGGAATACATGTTTTCTGACTCATTCTCTGTTCACTCAGTATTATACACATTGTCCACATGTTGTCTCATGCTCTTGACTACCTCTGAAATGAGGTCAGCTAGTGAAGCTGGGAGTGAAGGGAGTTACATTCTGGCATGGCAAAGTTCAGCTAGCATTTATCCAAGAGAGAAGAGACATTGCCTCTCTGACCGTTTTCAAGGATGAAGGGATCTTCATACTGCTTGCTGCCCAGATGCTGCTCTTGACATGACTATGGAAGAATATTCATCTCGGTAAGTGCTGTTACTTTCTTCTTTCTTTCTTTCTTTCTTTGCAGAGGCCAAAATGTTCGTATAAAATGTTTCACTAGAAAAATGGTGAGTTATCATGTGGATTGGCAAGATATGAAAGAATAAGAAAGTCAGGAGAAAGGGAATGACTTCAACAAATACTTCTTGCTGTAACAAAGGCTGGGGGTGGGGAAGGACTACCTCTCAAGGAAAGTGATTTGAAGCTGTTGAACAGCTGCTGTCTGCTTTTTAATGTTTGGCAGAGTCCTAGCAGTCTGTATGGCATCTCACTAGGGAATCCAAACTACTAAGCAGCGATGAGAAAGGAGAGAGAGAAGAAAAAATAAAGAGTAAGGTATTGAGAAATGGAAGTAACAAAATTAGAGGTAGACTTCAATTTATGATTTGGAAGCCAATGAGAGCTCTCCAGGTGCCTGAGCAAGCTGCCTTCAGTTGCAGTATCTCTCTTTATGGCTTCGAGTGGTCAGCTTCTAGATTGCTTTGGTTTGTAGTCATGGATATGCACTCCCTCTGGAAATTACTGAAAGCAGCATGCCACATCAGCTCACAAGCTTATAAAGTTATATTTTAGTTGTATTGTTAAACCTTTCTCATTTTTGCTTTTGTCTGTTCACCTTCCTAATTCATCTGGATCTAACTGTGCTGGAGCAGGACTGTGGGTCCTCCTGGATTGTAGTGTTTGTTTGTAATAGGACATGTAATGAGAACAGGTAAGACCCATTGCCCGGAAGCAAGCAGAACTTTATATTATTCTTTCTGCTAAAGGACTGAGATTGGAATGTGAGCAGGGGAGTAATATAGAAATGTGCTTTAGTAGTAGGGAAAGAAAGTCAACCAGTCTCATTTTGCATTAAGCATCCAGACGTAAGTCTGAGCAGAGGTTATCACCTCTTTTCTGACCTTGTCTCTTTCCTTCCATTCACAATATCTTTCCACTGGCTTGAATTTCATCTATGTCTGCCTCAAGGGACTCATTTTGGTGGGTTGGCTTAGCACTTCCCATAAGAAAGATTATGCTAAGTAACTCAAAAAATTAAATATACTCTTTTGACTCCAGAACCAGTCAGACAAAACTACTACTTGGACAGGGGGAGAAGAAACTGCAGGTACCACTGACTTTTTCCTTTATAAGCACTGTATATTACCTGATCTGAGTAAATTACAGAATTATCATTTTAATTATATCTAGTCACAGTTGTGTTCTGAGCCTGTTTTGTGATAGGATTCACATGAATAACTCATGTTGTATCTCTAAATTTAATCCATAGATTCTTGTCTTTAAAAAGATGCAGATGTTTGCCAGATAGTTTTAATAAAGAATATAGTAGATAACACTTCTAGTGCTCAGGGTGAGAGATAGTAGTGACCTCTCAGACACTTTCAGTAGTTGTCAGTGCAGTTCTGCTGCAGTCTCTGTTCCATATCATTCAAGTGCTGGGTCCTGCACTTGTGGCACAACAATCCCAAGCAATACTACTAGGGAGATGAGTGGTTAGAAAGCTGCCTGGCAAAGAAGAACCTCACAGTATTGGTTGATAGTTGGCTGAATATGAGGCAGCAGTGTGCACAGGTGGCCAAGAAGGCCAACGGCATCCTGGCTGGTATAAGAAGCAGTGTGGCCAGCAGGGCTAGGGAAGTGATTGTCCCCCTTTACTCGGCTCTGGTGAGGCCGCACCTCGAGTACTGTGTTCAGTTTTGGGCCCCACGCTACAAGAAGGACATCAAGGTGCTCGAGCAAGTCCAGAGAAGGGCAATGAAGCTGGTGAGGGGTCTGGAGAACAAGACTTATGAAGAGCGGCTGAGGGAGCTGTGATTGTGCAGCCTGGAGAAGAGGAGGCTCAGGAGCAACCTTATTGCACTCTATAAGTACCTTAAAGGAGGCTGATAGCGAGGTGGGGGTTGGTCTATTCTTCCACATGCCTGGTGATAGGACGAGGGGGAATGGGCCAAAGTTGTGCCAGGGTTGGATATTAGGAAGAATTTCTTTACTGAAGGGGTTGTTAGGCGTTGGAATGAGCTGCCCAGGGAAGTGGTGGAGTCGCCATCCCTGGAGGTCTTTAAAAGATGTTTAGACGTAGAGCTTAGTGATATGGTTTTGTGGAGGACATGTTAGTGTTTGGTCAGAGTTTGGACTAGGTGATCTTGGAGGTCTCTTCCAACCTAGATTATTCTGTGATTCTGTGATTTGGTCCCACCATCACACATGGCTGTCTGACAATACTACAGTGCCATGCCACAGAGGAGAGCTCTAGTGAATTTTGGAAGACTTTTCTGGCAGTAGAATAGATAATTGGTTTGCTAATACAAACAAAAAACAGAGCTGATTAAACAATACACCTTAACCTGGACAGACCCATATTCTCGGCAGTGTACATGTAATTCATATTCTGAAGGCTATTCAGAAACTATTATTATAGTTATATTATTATAGAGTCATATATAAAGTTATATTATTATAGAGTCATATATAAAGTGCTGAAAAGTAACAAGGAGAACTACTGGGTGTTATCTGAATGCACTTATTTTGCTTGAGTGCTTCAACATATTTTTAGTTTTTCGCACAGTAATAAATGTTCATCAGCACTTTGATCAACTTGATATTACAGAATAAAAAAGAGAAAGAGAAAGGAATTACCATCTGTCATCTTTTGCTGATTATTTTGAGCCCTACCTTGTTTTATACAGTGTTTTATACTATTTCAGGAATTGTTAACTGAGGAGTCTTCTACTCTGCAAGAGTATAAACAAGTTCACCTCTAGCAAGTTCAACAGTGCTCAGGATGTTGTGCTGTCATTTCACACAACCTTCCTCCCAGCTACTAATAATATCATGACTTATTAGTTCAGTTGAGTCTATTTTGTCCTGGCTTTTCAGTGTAAGACTTTTTGTTTTGTTTTGATGGGTGTTTGGCAAAAGAAAGAGAATAAACAGAACTTAATTCCTCTGAACAGTCCAGCACTTTAGCATGGGCTATCCTGTGGTTTCTGGAGTGAGACAGCAAAAGAAGGAGCTCTTTGCAAGTAAGGGACCAAATGAAACAGAAAGCAGCTGTCTGAAGAGATGCTTGCACTATTCACATGAAAAGCAGTATTCTTCTTCAGAGGAGACCCAGGAACTTCCACTTATCCTGCAGATCCTAGCACCCCAAATAACCATGCAGAGTGACAAAGCAGATCTATCTTCTACAGGCTTTCCCAAAAGAGATGCTATAAATTCTTTCTGTACCCAGAGATGTCAATTACCTAAGCACAGCCCACAGGTTTTTGCCTTATACCTGAATTACTTAAACATTCCATTTCAAAATTTTGTTGTTTTCTAATTACTTTTTTTTTTTTTTTTTTTTTTTTTTTTTTTTTTAAGGTTAAGGTGCAGCAGGTTGGATAAAATATATTATCTATCCTCAGTTTGGAAGTGCAAACTGTAGCCATACTCAATACCTTTCATTTTCACAAACAAATGTTTTTTGTTGTTCTTGTTCCTCCAGCAAGCTGACATTTTCAATACAGTTGGAAAGCAAGTTACCAGATAAATTTTTAAAGTCTAGATATGTTGAAAAAATGTGATTAAGATATGGGTAAATAAACATAAAAGAAGCAAGCAAGGATCCAAGAAATTACTAAAATCTCTCCAGTAAAATTTAGATCATTTTGAGCTTTATAAAAAGAAGGGGAATAAATGAAAAATATCTTTCAGCATCTATCTATTCTATGAAATGTTTAGATAGCTTGGGATAAAATCTTGGATTTGTGCACTTCAGGTTTTGAAATGCTTGGAGAAAAAGTTTCATATTGTCCTCCAGAAAAGCAAGCTTATTTTCATTCAAGAATAAGAACTACATGTGGACAGCAGTGGTAGGAAAAGGTACTTTTCTCCAGAGAGCCTTTCAGGAAGGCTAATAAATGGCATCCCAAATCACTGAACTTTGTCATAGGCATACATTAAAAAATATCACATAAGGATCAAAATCATCAGTTACACCATGGCTGCATGAATCTGTTCTGATTTTAAATTACTTCAAAATATTCAATCAAATTTAAATCAGGGTCAAACATTTTGAAAAAACAGTTTCATGTCCTGATTATATTTTGCTTCACTGGTCATCTCCTGGTTTTAAAAAGGACAAGCAGTAGAACAAAGCTATTTTTTATAGCTTTTTTTTTTTTTTTTTATAAGCAAACTTATATACACCCATCTAAAGGTAAGAATAGAGCACATGTGCAGAGCCCCAGGGGACTGCTAAACTGGAATTCAAGTAACTTTTCCAGGATTTTTATTTTATTTTATTTTATTTTATTTTAATTTTATTTTATATTTTATTTTATTTTATTTTATTTTATTTTATTTTATTTTATTTTATTTTATTTTATTTTATTTTATTTTATTTTATTATTTTTTACTCCACAAAGTGTGTATTGTGCCAAAAAATACTGAAAGAATCTTACTTATCTTACCTACACTAACAGCATTCTTAAACTGAAAATTTGTGAGTTATTCAAAGAAAATCAACATAATGTGAAAGGACAGTCTGAAGCTCAGCCTGTCTTTACTTTTTTTTTTTTTTTTTAATCTAATTAATTTATTACTTCAAAATATATTCAGTATTTCATATTTCATTGAAAACTATAGGATTAGTGAAGGACATTTCTTCTACATACCTGCCACTTGTAATAATGTCAAGCAACAAAGAACAAAGAGTAAATTCAGGAGAAAAGTAGAAGAAAATCTAAGCAAAATATGTAAAAATGAGTCATTATTTAAACTTACACTACATGCTGCATAGGGATGTAAACTAGAATCAGTTATAACTCCTCCATCTTTTCACCATCTCTATATCTATAACATTGAAAAAAAACCTTATTTCAGGAAACCAAATACTAATGTAAACCTAACAAAGGAGAGATAATATATAAGTACTGTCAATTAAGAAAGGTGAGTAAACTGCCCGCATAACTGTGGTATCACTAGTGGAATTCAATGCATGCCATCAGAAAGAAAAAAAAAAAAAAAGATGTTAAAACTTCAATTTTTATACATGCTAATAATAATTATTACAGGCTTGGCTGAGGCAAGCATCTAGAGTACTATAATAAACAGATCTGCTGTCATTCTCCTAGTTTAGAAAATGTAGGACAACTGAACGATGAAAGACTGTAGACTGACATGTAGAAATGAAACATTTTTACGGACATCAGAAAGTTAGAAAGAAAGCATAACTTCACAAAACATCACTTATTCATTACCTGTCCCAGAGAGTAGGTGAAGATTTTGCGAGCCTGCCCTGGAGAATTCTAGGTTGCCATAGGCAGGTTGGCACCCAGGAATTTCGTACCCTGCAGCATGAATAGAGGATAAACCATGGCTAGGTATGGCTCATAAGACATACGAGTGATAACCTAGCTAGATTTGCTGCATATCAATAGGCTATGGCATAATTTGGTACTAATTATTATTCAAAAGATCTTACTTTACAGCAGTATTAATTCTACAAAACAAGGTTTCAGCACACATCTTTAGTGATTTTCTTGTACAGTGTCTGTTGTATGTCAGAATAGGCATTTAAGATTGACTATATCATGGCTGTAAATAGGTGCTACTCCATCTACTTTACTGGAGAAGCACTTGTTCTTAAGATTTGTGAATCGAGCCCTTGTGTTTTTTCATTGTTAAAACATCAGATTAAGCAAATTTATGCTTCATCAAAAGAGGGTCACCAAAATTCCTTCTGAGCACCACAGTGAGAACATGTTTAATAGTTTTAATTAAATCTGGGCTGAGGTTCAAGTTCCACATACCAGGTTCCATGCACATCTACTAGTAGTAGAACAATAGCTGCAAAATATTTGCTGGAAATGAAAAGCACAAAAGGAAGCAATCTGAACAAGCAATATAAGCCATGAATAACACAAAGCAAAAGCAGATCCGGAGCCTAAGAAAAGGCCAACAAGGCAGGCAAATTAGCAATGAGAACTGTTACCCAACATTAACATCAAGCAGTGCTGGCAAGATTCAAAACATTCTGTTCAGTCCTAAGTCAAGCAATTTTCTCTCAAGTCAAAGGTGGTTTTTCCTGAGTAAAATCTGAGGAAGAACTACAGTACTGCGCCACACAGAATACCCCATAAAGTATTACTGTAGTCCTTTGTAATATCAAAAATGCATATAAAATGCCTTGAAGGATAAACAAAATAAAAGATCATGTTTTCCTCACTCAAGCACATTTATATTTATGAACCAGATTTTTTGCATGAGTTTTTCCTGTGGTCAGTGGTCATTGTGCATGCAGAAAATCCTACCTTCCAATATTCACCACAATTACCAGTGGGTACTGCAAAGTAGTGACCTTCTATATGTTCCTTAAAACACATCTTTACATACAGGGACATGTTTCAGAAGCAATGGCTGTGCTACAGAAAAGCAGCATAGAATCTCAATATTTATGATAATGGAGAACTCTGATGAGTCTCTTGCCACTTCTCTAAGTCCACCTGGGAACAGCTTCACATCAAAAACTATTGGCATCAAGATGATGCTCTGTAGGGTACTCAGATGAAAAACAATATATGAATTCTAGTATATCGCTTTAGTTGTGTGACTGAGTTCATTGAAAAATGAAGGAGCATTTTGAGTATTTTTTAATTTCTTTCACACCAGACTTGGACTAGGTATGTGAAGACACATAGAGGAGATAGAAAAATAATAGATGGCCTGAGGTGTATGTGTTGTCATTACATGAATTTACAGCAATATTAACTTGAAATTCAAAGTGGAGGTGAGGAAATCTCTAATATCTCAGTATTGTCGATTCTTCAGTGAGCAGTCAGTATTACTTTGGATTATGTACGTTTCACAGCTTTCCTGACATTCTCAGGCAAGCTGTAAATCTCACAATCAATACGTGTATATTTATTTAATACATATCAGTCCTGTACTTCACTGTATGTTTATAGTCTCAACTCTGGATGACAGGAAAACTGTCCACTGTAAGAACGTAGATTTGAAAGTGGTCTCTATCTGTCATTCCATTTTGTATCTACATATTTTTAACTACAGAATTGTAAACTGCTCCTAAAAATCTGATCCTTGTTATCTTAATTTCAAACCAAATCAGACAATGCAGCCACAGTTTTTTTTTCCAGAATTAATGGAGCTTTTTCAAGCCACTGATTTTTGTGTATTTCTCCCCACTTCAGTGAGTAATCCTCAGTGTTATTTTTCTAATGAAGTAACAAAACCCGCAAATTTTGAAATGGGTGAAATTAAAACATTGCCTGGCTTTTCAAGCCCACAAAATTAATTAAAGTGATGATTTTGGAGCTAAGATATTATCTTAGCAGGGACAAATCTCTGTTCAAATTCGTTGCCAGCTCTCTTCTGTGTAGTGTCTAGCTAACCTATCCCATACCTTTTACTGATACATAGCAAATAGCTTTGGTATATAGGTAATCCTGACAAAACATTTTAAGGCTATGAGGTTGTGAGATGTTTTGATAGAGAGAAGAGTGGTGTAAATTCCACTTAGCTGTTTGTTCACTGTTTTTCCTGACATTTTGCAGTAGTAAATACTGTGTAATCGCTACATAAATGAACTAATGCACATAAAAGCTCTGCTCAAAATGTGGTGGGTCTTACAAAGATCCCCAAAGGGATTTAATAACATCCTGTCTCAGATAGTCAGTGTCAGATGCATTCATTCTAATCACATTCTCATGTGCAAGGTTTAAAAATAATTAGTGTTATTTGTCAGATATACAAATGCAAAAGTTGATTTGTCAGCTTTTGTACTTACATGGGTTCTATCACTGGCAAATCAGAAATCAACAAAACATATATATATATATATATATATATATTTGTCTAAACAAACTCTGAATTTTAAAAGAATAAAAATGTTCCCGGTTCTGTCATTGTATTGTTTCCTTACTCAAAGAACAGTTGTAAGAAATTTGTAACTACTGAAAAATAATTTTAAAAGCCTATTTGAAACTGTTTTTAATAGTATCTATATACAAACAGCAGTTTACTATAGGAAAAATATCCATCTCAACAAACTGATGCTAAAGTATTTCAGATTACCAAATTTTAAAACCACTTTTTATTGTACTGTAGCATGATAAAATAACTAATTTTCCTTTTCTTTCTGCAGAGCTTCCCTTATCCCTCACTGAAGTGATTGAGACAGACTCCTGTGTCAAGTGAGGTTCAAACTTGAGCATACTGTTGTAACAGCCTTTGTTTCCTTGTCTTGTCCTAGAACATGCAGTACGTTACTTCAGATATTGTTTGTGGCTCATCTGACAATAATCACAGATGATACTCACAGACCTATAACAATTTTTATTTTTTTCTTAAAGTGGATTTCTCAGTGAGACATGATCAACACTTTATTTCACCACCCAGACAGGAACAACTAGAAATTTATCAGTTTTGGTGGCAGAAGTTGATTGATCCACTGTGCCTATAGTAAACTCATAGAGACTGCTTTTTCTATTTAGAAAATAATGTTATGACAAAGACAAAAACAATGAACCTTATGCTTCCACCTTCATATTTCACAGGTGAGTAAACTCTGTAGCTTGTGAAATTATGAAGATCCTATTTTCACATGCTGCTCTTCAAAAATACTTTTCATGCATGGATATACATGATTCATTTTCAAATGCCAAGGAAAATCTGAATGATTTTTTAAAAATTCTGCATTTTTCAGAAGCTTGAGAATTTCAAGGTTACTCCACTTGTACACGGAGAACTTACTGAATAGATTTTAATAGTCTCTAAGCAAAAGCCACCTCAAACTTTGCCCCCTTAAAAGGGAGAAGGATTTCTGCAGAACAGGAAAGAACATGTCCTGGTCTGGTTTTAGCTTTTAGCAGTGTTCTTTAAGACATGAAAGAGATTTTAAAGTCACTTAAACTGGGTTGTTCTAATATAATTTCTGGACTTACCCAATTTAGCCCAATTTAGCCCCAGTACAAAGAAGCTAAGCATAAAAACTGCTATTTTTGCTTCTATTAACACCATGCAGTTATTTTAAGGCCGTGCTTTTATAAACACTAGTAAGCCCAGATGAAACATTGACAGAGCAAGCTGGAAGAAACACAGGGACACCTTGGAACATACTGTCACGACTCTACCTCCACATCCCGTCCTCATTGCAGAAGCACGTGGCGGTGGTGCTGATTTAGCATCACAGACTTGTGAGATGCTGTCAGCTGTGCTCGCTACCTACTTTTCTACCAGTCATGCCAAAGTAGGTATCTGGCTGTCATCTCCATGGAACAAAGGCTGGAGCTGATAAAAATGTCAAACAATCCATTTTCTGTGAGGGGGCGGCAGTTCTATTCCTGGAGTTACCCAGAACTATCTATGACCACTGCATTAAATAATGTAAAGCTGCTGTAAGAACTGTAACAATATATTTTCATGAATATTTTAAATATAATTCTCTAATTGAAAAAGAGGATCCTACAGAATCATGAACTCCCCTAGTTGGGGTGATAACCTGGCACAAAAATTACCTTTTTTCTCATGCTCCTACTTGTCTTTTTTTTGCCCCACTCTTCTAACAAGCTGTTGCCATGACTTCTCTTCATCTCCAGCTTTGCCCACCTGTGCCTCCCCCTCTGCCCAGTTACTACAATCCCCGTTTAATGCATTTCTGGTATGATCACTGGCTTCTCTTGGTGCCTCAGCATCAGCTGCTGCAATGCTGCAGGTGAAAGCCCAACTCCATGTCCATTCTTGGGAAGCCAGACATTACATCAAGCTTCAACTGCCAGCAAGAGTCAGGGAGGAAATCTTGCTCAGTCTTGGAAACTCTTGGCCTGAGCACACTTAGCTGAGATTGACCTATATGAAATTTAGTTGCCAAACTCATATGTCTCTGTTAACATTTTTTTTTTCCCCAGATACTTTTAAAATATGCAATTCTGAATAAAAAACATTATACCACAAATTCAAGGCACCTTGCAAGACTCTACTGGCATATTTTGGGTCTTTACTACAAACCAGGAAGATATGAGGACTTTTTAATGAGGAAAATAATAGGTTATTTTTTGCTATAAGTAAAACAATTATTTTTTCAATTGTTATATTTTTGGAAATGTCTAAACCATTTTAACATAAAAAAATATTGCATGTAACATTTCAATTAATACATTTCAATTTTGCAAAGTGTTAAGCCATCTGTCAATGGAAAATTTTGGGTGACCTTGGCTATCAGTTCTGCTACCAGATTTTTAATTTCTGTCCTACTTAGCTATTTATCTATGTATATTTACCAAATCATGTGAGCATCCTTCTATGGATGCATAAGTATGTATTTAAATCTACAATTTTTAGAAAATATGTATGGTAAATAGTAAAAACCTTTAGAGTTAAATGTTTGTGCTCAGACTATAAAAACCTGAATGAATCACTGTATTAGGCATGTTGACAGAACAGTTGTAGGTTTGGAGCTACCTGTAATGTTTGATTTTGTTTGTTGATATCTTCAAATACATGTGTAGCCAAAACACAAATTATGTTCCATTCAAACACAAGGCAATTGGTTCAATACAGGTGTACCAAAAAAAATGTAATGATTTATGACTAAATGAATTAATAAGCTTTGTGTTCTTAAAATGTGAACATGTCATAGCCTATGTGAGTAATGCCATAGGAGAAGACATAAGCTAACCTGTTTTATATAAATTTCTAGTAAATATAAACTGGTTTAAGCTCTCAAAAGAAACCCCGGAAAGAGTCCACGTATTTCCAAACTTTTGATAAAGTTACTATGTTAACTGGTACACTAGTTTGCATATAAGTATCCACCATTGTCTTCAATATAGTCAGGCATTACAACAAAATCCAAGAATGTGTAAAGTTTTGCAAAGTTGGTGATAACTTCTCTTGGTACCAATCTAACATTTTATTGTGGTTATATGACTTCATATTTTGTCAGTCTTTAAATGCATGAAATATACAAACAGAACCGAAATTTAACAGCTGGCTGAGTACAATTTTACTGATGATTAGATTTGGGGGAAGAGAAACAGGTGCAGAAACACTTCTTCCTGCAACTACAGAAAAATATGATAGGAATTAGTCATTCAGTATCTGCATGGAAATAATCATAAATTGTTAATAATATTTCATTTTGAGTATCCTACTTGGGAAGCTGATAATCTGCATACTGTGAAAAGCATTAGCTAGCCTGACTGTCTTACATCTCATAAACTATTGGTGTAGAATAAAACCAGTCATACTTTCAAGGTTATAGATTGTTTTTGCAATGTATTCAATGACAGTTGGTAGTTTCTACACTGTTTAAATGCATTCTTTTATTTCCCATGTGAAGCATTAAGCATAAATATATAGCACAGGTGCCAAACTACACCCATTGTCTGTAGGTATGTCCCATCAGAACTATACATGCTTACATGTTTTATATGTTTCATGAGTTTTAGTTTTTGCAATGGTTTTCCAATGCTGTCAGTGATAACAGCCAACAGTTTCATTGAGGCATTTATCTTGAGGATGAGTTTTTGTGTGATGGGAGAATCCAGTGTTCATGAAGGATGTTTTTCCATGTGTAGGGAAACAAGTATCAGGCTGACCTAGGGGCTGTCCTTTCTTACATTTCCTTTGTATTCTTTTCTTCAACTATCTGAATAAGTGTTTCTAACTAGGCCATAATGGATCATTTTCCTCTATTTTCTTCCTATTTTAATTGTTTTGCTCCAGCATCCCAACAGCAGTTCCACTTCTCACCCTTTTTATAGTTTGACTTCAGACAAGATTTATATTACACCAGTTGCCCTCTCTGAGGGCATTTAAGAAAACTCTGTTTCAAAATGGAAAATACTATAGGGTAGCTGATAGTAAGTATCTGAATAAGATGACTTCTGTCTCTAGTAGTGAATTTTTATGAGTCTGAATGAGAAACATTTGGAGAAGATGTTCTGGATTCGTAATATGTAAGTATATAGATGCTCAGAATATCAGCTGCATAAATTGGTAATACATTTAAAGCTAACTTGTAAGTCCTTTATTACCAGTGTAATTCTCCCCCTTTCCTGTTTTTCCACAGTCTTGCTTGTATCCTTTAAGCTTGGGAATTTTGGATAATCACTGACTCATTTTGTGCTCCAGAAATGGACTACAGAAGAGGACTTTTCTAAATATATGAAAGTATTTATTGCATACATAAGCTGTGCTTGTACTTATATTTCGTACCTTTCCAAAATCCAGTATGATTTTTTTTTAAGTAGGCATGTGAATGCCTGAATAAAATCATACTGAATAAGGATTAGGCTAAATTTTACTGAGAATAGCAGCTCTTCTGTGTGAAGTTTTCGTCTGCACCTGCACAGATGCAGCAGTCCATGACTGGTGCCTCCAGATAAACTGAAAGAACTAATAATTACAAGACATCTTTTTTAAATGGCATGTTTGACTTGGTAAGTAGAATAAGCTAACATTTAAGACCAAAATATTATAAACATTTTACTTCAGATATCCTAAATTATATCTCATCGATCAATAACTTTTATTTGCCCAAGGAGTACACAGAATAAAGATAGGTTTTCTAAGCAAACTATTGGGTGAGGTGTTTCAGCAAGAGAGGGAAGTGCTGGCATGCTGGGAAGAGGGCAGGAACGTCTCTCTGGGAATGCTATCACAGTCACCTGTCCTCAAGACAGGGATTCAGTCTGGAAGAAATGGAGGGGAAAAGCTTATTCTGCGATTTAAAGGCATCTTAGAAACAAACTCAAAAACAAAGCTGGTCTAGATCAGTCCAAGAAAAGCAAGTCTGAGCGAGGATGCGGCTGCCCTTTTAAGATAACAGGGAAGGGAAATAATTAATTCCTCTAAAGAAAAGCGTTGGCTTAAGAACAAGTAAACAGAACTGGCTATGCTTATATTTTCTTCTGGAAATTATAAAACTTCTAATGATGGAACAACACAATTCTGGAACAGCCTTCCAGTAGGAATAGCAGACAAAAACACTTAGAAGACGGAGTATGCATTTGCCTGTAACTGCAGATAACTGCTCAAAAATGTTCATGTTCCTGCATATCTTCTTTTTTCTTTTTCCTTCTCTCCCTCTTTTTTTTTTTTTTTTCCTTCCTAAATTGCTTTTTCACAAAATGACTCTTGTCAACAGATATATTCTATTAGCAGGTCTCAGTCCTTCTGGATCTTACTCCTGGTACTTGTGGGAGATCAGAACCAAGCACCAACTAGGTACTGACAACGGCAGGACTCAGAAATGGAAGAAATCTCATTGAGAAGGCCAGTGTCAAGCAACCTACCTTTCAGAACTTGATGCAGCTAATGAATTTGTCATTTGATCTCTACTGAAAATACATTTATCAGTCCAACAATTTTACTTGTACACAATACAAATGCACTGCAGCAGAACATTTGTATTTTGAACTGAGAATACTATGATTATGTAGATAATATCTAGAGAAACATTCCCAGAAGATGCTCCCAGGCAGCTTAAAATCAATAGAAATGATGAATATTCCACATTTCTTCAGATTTTGTTTCTGATTTGTCTATATAACCCTTATCTTTTACCCCTGAAGAGAATGGGTGCTTTCACTATGGATAAATTTCTATGTCCCTTTTGCTGAGAAAATTAAGTACCGAATGATCTACTTCAGATATCTGCTCACCGGAGAGTTGGTAAATATGCATGTAAACAACTGCCCTAGAGTACTGTCTGAGCTATTTTTGTGTTATGGTTTGGTAGGTTAGATGAAAGAATTAATTAAAAAGAGAGAGAGAGAAAGAGACTAGATTTCATTTAAGAAATTGTTTTTCTTTATTCTGACTGCTCAGAAACTCAGCAAAGTCCTCTTCTCTTATCTGCCACCATAGATTTAGAACCTTTTTGCTAAACTCTGCTCTTAGTAAAGATGTTATTCATCACTGACTGTACCTCTGATGAAATAATTCATTGGAATTGCCTGGGCTGGTTGGCATGGAGTTTATCCCTTGTATATCCATAAAGGTTATCCCAGTCCATTTTACACTCTCTGGGACTATTTGAAATTGATTCTTTCTAGTTTTATGTGTCTTACATTATAAAGGACAGATTTGCTGTTGTCTTAGGGTATACTACATTCATTTTAAAGACACTTATATATGCCAGGCACTGTTACATTGGACTCTTGGGTATGTCAAATAAACAATATGGCTCCTGATGTAGAGGAAATCAATTCTCTTCTTTCACTTGACTTCCTCTCCTACCCTTTGCCTTTCTTATCTATTTAAAGATAGAGAATATGGGAGTCTCTTAGAATATTGGGGGGATGGGGGGGGATGGGATGGGGGTAGCATACAGTATAATGAATCCTTACCTCAGAATGGGATTTCAAGTAGTACAGTGAAAATCATAGAATCATAGAATCATAGAATATCCTGAGTTGGAAGGGACCCTTAAGGATCATCAAGTCCAACTCTTGACACCGCACAGGTCTACCCAAAAGTTCAGACCATGTGACTAAGTGCACAGTCCAATCTCTTCTTAAACTCAGACAGCCTCGGTGCAGTGACCACTTCCCTGGGAAGCCTGTTCCAGTGTGCAACCACCCTCTCTGTGAAGAACCCCCTCAAAGAAAATGAGAGGAATATTCTGGGAAGGTCTTTTGAGAAACCAAGGAAAAGGCAAGAAAGGACAATATCTGAAGGATGGCAGTCTTAGAGATGTATTGAAAACAATCCAATACTCTTGGATTTGACTGGGTTGAAATTTCAGATTAATGGCAAGACTTGAAAAATATTTCATTATTGTGAATACTACTTGAAACCACAAAAATGTTGATTAAAAGGTTGAATCTGAAATACCCAGAAGCCAGACCAGGCTTAGAAACAAAAGCTATGCAGAATTTCACCTCCCCACAGATGAGAGCTGACAGGGAAAGGGGCAGTGTTGGCTTGAAGAATCAGGCACGGTACTTGTGCCAGGGCAAGGGGCCACAATTGCTGTTTCTGCAGGTAGGCTGAATAATAGTTTTCAGCCTCCTCACAGCAGCCTTTCCCTTGCCAGTAGCAGTGGCAGATCTCTGGGAGAGGCAAAACAGGCAGCTGCCCCATCAACTGCATACTTTGTCTATGTCTGGAGCTGGCTCTGCAAATCCCATTCTGTTTATTTCAGGGCTTGAATCATATACTATACCTGGCTCAAGGCCCATTCTATGCTTTGAAAATGCTTTTGGGAAAAAAAAAAAAGGTGCTGCAAAACAAAATTGCCAGGTGTGAGCAATCAGAGCAGAATTATATCTATTATGAATGGACTGAATTATCTCCTTAAAAAAATATTAACTGTTGTGGAACATGTCTCATTTAGCAATTAAAAAATGTATATATTCAGGTGATTCTTATTACTGCTTGGCTAACTCCTGTCATGCTTTTTCATACATCCTTTTGAATGCCAGAACTGACTCTGTTGCAGAAAACAGTCTCAGTCTTTATCCAGCTGTACATCAGTGAGTCACGAGTACAAGACTGTTTTATTCAGTATAGACAATGTCTAACTATGATAACAGTGAACTAATGTATACATTTAAAACTACCGAGTTATAAAAGCAGAATGGTAAGGATTCATTGATATGGAAAAGACCTCTCAAACGGAGAGCATCAAGGATTACACGTGATACAACTCTGAAGTAGTACTTGGCTGAAGTGCAGGTGCCCGCCTTCTAGACAGGGATGAATACAGAAGGATTTCTCTCTAAAATCAGTCTCCCAGACACTGACAGTCAGGACTCTGAAGATCCCTGGGAGGCTGGACGGACCCAGAGCCAATTGGGGCTGGGCAGCTGGGCTCCCCAGCACTGCTGGGATTCCTCTGCAAGGCAAGAGGTACAAGTCCCTGGAGGAGCTTGGCTCATTCAAATGGGTTTGCAAATCCACCTAACCTAGAAGGCTGGGCAATACTGAGTTAGTAGAGAACCCAGCAGCTGTGACCACTTCTTTTTAAGGACCTAGTGATGATAGTATATGCCACACCCTTTTGGTGATCTGAGCAGGGAGCAGAACTTAATTCCCATTTGATCATTTCTATTTTTTCTCAGTGTATAACCTTGCTAGGTAGCTATTAATATGAACTTCCAGGCCATCCACTGAAACCTGGTGCTGGACAACTAGAAATACAGTCACAAAGATATTAAAAAAACAAAAAAGAAAAAGAGAAATTTGCTTCTGTAGCTCTTGCTGTCTTGACTATATGGTATTCCTGTCTTCAGCTGCTTACAGAATCAGGGCTCCTTATTCAGGTGGTCTGAAGGTCCCTTCTGGACCCAGGGACTTCTTGAGGCGATGTAGTGCCTGTATGCTGTGCCCAGAATATGATTTGGATCAGACATCAGAAGAGCAAGTATATGTGACTTTAGGTGTAGTAAGCTAATGCTAACTGCCCTGTGCAAATAACTTTTTTTTTTTTTTTTTTTTAATATATATATATATATATATATATATATATATATAGGATTTGGCTGCCAAGTGCAACTGATGGCTAATTAGACTTGAGGTCTGTAACACTGTTGACTTGTTACAGTACAAACCTGGAAACCAGGAAGTCTGACCTGGTAGCTGATCCCCTCGAATGAAACAAAAAACGTTTACAGGAAACTAGGAAGGCAGAGATTGCAGTAAGATTGTGGGGCCAGGACACCTGGAAATCTGGTTCCTACATTTGCAAGCTTTTTCATGACCATAACTGATTAGAATCAAATTCCCATCTCAGCCAAGAGATAGCGTTGTAATATTCCTTACTGTATACTGAGGCTCTGTGCCAGTCCTGAAGGAGTTGGAAGAGCATCATGTGGCCCATATAATCAAACCTTCTAGGCATGCAGCAGTCAAGTGATGGGGCGGACTGTTAAAATGTGAACCTGTTAATATGAGACTGTACTCCCTTATTTCTCATGTAATTATGGATGCTTTAACTTTCCCCCAAGCCCTGCTTAAAAGTATCTCCTTTGCCAGAAATATGCTACTGTTTAGTAGCTGAGTAATGTTTTTTGTCTCTTTGTAAGCTTCAGACTCCGGCCAGTTCCAGACCAAAGCTGCAGCCTTTTGGCTTCCACAAGCACAACATGTATTGGTTTAAACCAGGGTAGATAAAAGACTTGTCTCTAGGTAAAGGAACTACCTTGCTTGGCTTTGGGGCTGGTGAAAGCATCATATCTGATAAACCAACGCCACAGATCAGCTAATGAAACTGACAGGGAAAGGGTAGCACTTGGTTAGCAGGTAAGCATTCCTTCTGAGTAGCTGGCAGTGCCCTAAGTGGTATTTGCAGAAGCTGGCGACTACTTAATAATGTTATAGTCTGCAAAGTACCCCAGGGAATGTGAGATGAGAGAGGGGGTGTTTGTGAGAGAAAGAAGCACTAAGTTGAATGACACTATCTACATGTTTAAGGTAGCTCATGTGTGAAAGTAGTAAGTCCTTAATTATCAGATAGTTAATTCAGAAGAGCTTAAGTTTTCTTTTTGTTGTGGTACGTTTTCTTTGCTTTATACAAAGAGAGTTTCTGGAGCCGAAGGACTACCTCTCCCCTGCTTCATTAGTGCTGTTTGTACATTTCTCATTCCTGTGATCTCCTCTGCATAATTAGAACTGAGAGTAGAAAATTAAGAAAGGTTTAACTTTCCCATGCCTTTGTATTGCTTCAGTAGGGCCCAAGATCACAGAAAGGATTGAAATTTCTGTTCTGCCCATGCAATAGCTCTTCTGAAGGAAGGGTGACAACCTTGAATATCACTGGAGACAGCTCTGACTCACTGCTAATACTGTTGCAACTGGTAAACTTCTTAGCTCTTGGTATTAGAATTCAGATTTATTTTACAACACATTTCTCGATTTCTCTGCCTCTGAGCATAGCTACACAGCACATCTTGTTGCTTATTTCATCAGCAACTAGTCACTTTCTCTCAGTCTATCAGTCTTTGGGGAAGAAACCACACTCTTCCCTTGCTACTGGAAGGCTGATGCTTGATCCTGGCAGCTGTTTTACACCTTTAGACAAGCAATCTTCTTGACTGCTCATAGGAATATCCAGTTAAGGTCTTCATAGCTTTTTCCAGGAGAGATTTTTCTTCCTGACTCTCTTCCTCCTTTGCAAAGTGTATTTTAGCATCATTCTCAAACTTTGTACTGGCAACTATCTCCTTGCTGAGAAGTGACATCCTTTCACGGTCTAACGCCCAGTGTCTTGTTCCTGTCTTGTTTTCACGTAATCTATGTTTAACAGCTCCAGACATCTTGGCAGGAGGGCCAGAACATACTCGCTCTCTGTATTTCTTGGCCTCCTGATACGACAGAGTTCCTCTGCTCCCTATGGACCTTTGAAAGAACAAAGTGGAAGGGGAATGCAAAATCCTGTTCTCTTTCTCCCTTGCTGTGATCAAGTGCAATAGGATTGGCAGTTCCTGTACTCCCAGGAAAAGACATACTAAACTCTTTGGATAGCAAGAAGAACATCCTTTGCTGGCAACACTGGCCAACATCTGGGGAAGCTCCACAAGCAGTCTTTTGATGAACTTCCACAATTTATTTTCAATAGGGTGTATCTTAAAGGCACATTTTAACATTTTAGGATAAACTCCTGCCCTAGTGAAATTAACATTGAAGACCCAGTGGGAATTTAGGTATTTGTTTCTTGTCTGATTTATTGTGAATTCTTTGAACTATGGGCCAATCCTTTAGACAAACTTAACACTTTACAATCCTATCTTATGGTATGACAAGAGCTTTATGCTGTTAGGTAGATTGTCTACTTATAGGTTATGTGTTTATGTCCTGGCAGAGTCATGAACTTTCTGACTCCTAAAGACTAACTCAGGTGGTAGATGATGACACCTATTGTCTCACATTAAGCAGACCTGAGTTAACAAACAAACAAACCAAACAAACAAAACAATCAATCAAACAACAACCAAAAACAAACAAAAAAAAAATCAACATAAAAACTGTTGGAGAGCTCTGATATTTGATACCTTTTCATAGCTCTTCTCTTTCAACATAACTTGGAAACTTTTCAGCCAAACTGTTTTGGAGAATATGACTGAGCTATAGAAAAGGGAAACAGAGAGAAAAAGGAAAATTTTTAAAATAACTAGTGACGTTCAGTTAGCTGTGCATGTTTCTGGTTTATAGCATGAGTTACAAAGAATTAGTACATTGAATGTCAGTAGTAAGCATGGGAATAGCTCATTAAAAAAAATGTGGATTTTATACTCCTTTTAGAAACTCATGTGACCAATTCAACATATGCTAAATACTTCATTAAAGGTTAGAAAGGTTGAATGATGGCAGTACAAGTGGGAAAAAGGATTTTAAACAAGCTGAGGTCTCTTCAGATTTCTATAAATACAAGGTTTCTGTAATGGTAGGCAACATTTTTTTATTTTATAATATATACATTTTTAAATTTATTGTATGTATCCCAAAACTTTTCTGTTCATTTAGACCTGACAAAGTAAATGAATAATAAAATTTGAACAGGAAAGATAGATACAAATAAAACAGAATTGTCTGGATTTATTGAGCCCACTTGATGGTGTTGAAATTATTATTATTATTATTGCCCTTCAAGCTATAGTATAGTCCTTATAGTATATGTTAAGCACCACATAAGAGAGCAAAGAAACGAATTCTGCTTACCCACTAGTGATGATGTTGTACTCTAAAATTAGTGTCTCTACTGTGGTGTAGAACTACTTATATTGAACAACTCTTTCTCTTATCAGTAAATTAAATTTAAATGCATACGCAATGTGACAGCACTTAGTTAAAATGGACAGTCCCACTGATCTGGAAGGTAGAAACACATGAGGATCCTTACTAAAGGCAAACAAGGAGCAGGAAGGTGAATCACCACAAGTGCTGGGGAGGTAGCATATGTGCCAAGCGTGTTGGGGTATGCCCCCACAGCACCTGAGCCATGCGCCTATCTGACTGGTGGCAGCACAGTGTTTTGCTGGGAGGCTTTGACTTGCAGGTTAACCACCATAGGTAGCTGTGGGGACTGAGCTTGCTCCCAGAGCTGGCTCGCTCCAGGGTTTGCTGAGTGAGGACTGTCTGAATCACGCTTCAGAGATACCACTGGCACTGGAAGGGCAGAGAGAGAGGTGCCTGCTGTATAGCTCCTGAGAACGTTATTGGCAGCTTACAGCATGCACTTTTCCAGGTGAACTGCAATGGGGAAAGTTCTAAGGAATCTCCATTTAGAGAGAAATAGAAAGGTTAAAGGGTAGTTGACACAATATGGAGACAGAAGGAGAGTATATCTACCCCTTTCTTCAACAATTTTCTAGGCACTTGTTCCTTCCTCACACGCCACAGCGGAGGTGTTTGTTGCCTGGGGCAGCTACAGCCTCCAGCAGAAGCTCCTCTGTCCTCTGCACCATGGAAAATGAGCAGCTGAGTGAGCTCTATTAGTCACTCCATCCCTCCTTAAGACTTATTTCCTCATGGAACCTGGCAGAACCAGCAAAATCTGAAACCAAAGTTCTCTACAGACAAAGCTCCGACTGACGCCTCAACTCATGAGACTGACTTTTTTGAACCTACAGCAACTTGTACCAGGTAAGCTTTTGGCTAATGATATTTCACGCTGCCTTAAAAATAAAGATTATGTTATGGCCTGAGGTTTTGTTCCTCATCCCATTTGTTTAGTGTGACTGTGAGTACTTGGAAAAATATGAGGAAGAAATATTTTAAGTATCTGCAGTCTTGGAAAAACAGAGTGAGGTATCATTTGCGTGAAATACTCTAATATGTTAATTTAAAAGAAAAGTTGTATTTAGATTTGGGTGCTTAAGGTTAGGGCTATGTACAGAACCTTTGGAAAATATGCGTTGATGTCAGATCAGAAAAGTACTTTTCTTCTGGTAAATGACAGACATTAAGATTTTAGTCAAGTAATGCACTTTGGACCATTATTTTTCAATTGGTGTGCTTTTTTTCTACCCTTTATCAGAACTACTCGTGTCACAGGGCAAGGAAACCTCTCTATTTAAGAAGAGAGGTGGGGTAGTGGTGTTTCTTTGTTGTGTCCCTGGAGCATTTTTGGTGTTTGCAAATGCTAAATAAGAGAAGCTGGAACACTTTTTCAGATATGAGTTGTAGTGAGTAGTCTGCAAACAGTCTTTGGGCCAAAGCACCACTTGTGCTTTGGCCAGTGGGCAAGTACATTGCTGCTAATAAAATGTATACTGCATGTTGTGTTTTCTTATTTTTTCAAACAAAGGAATAGTTCATAATCACTAAGCAGCAAATTAGGGGTGTTTTTGCATAACAGTACAGAAGAATGTGCTTCATTCTTATAGTTCAGTAGCCAGATATAATATCACAGGCAATATTTGTAAAATACAAGAGAGGAACTTCATTTTTTCTAATCTCCAGCATCTTGGTGAACACAATGCTTTGAAACACAGCCTTTCAGAACTAATGCAAAGAAGGCAAATTTTAGGTTGCTAAATTATGAGCGTCTTCTGACCCATTGTTTTGCATGGATGAGGCACAGCAATAAAAGTACAAAAGATATTCAGTAGTTAATTACATGGGTTCTGCTGCCAGTCATAAAGGTAAACAGCTTATTGCCCTAATTTCCTTCCTTCCTACCACTCAGTGGTAAAGAAAGATCATGCTTGAAGGGCTATGAGATCTATTCACATTACACATTAAAAAGCAGAATGTGAACTATACAGTTTATCTTCCTCTATGCTGGATTCTCTGCCCTCCAGTGGTGTTTGGCCACTGCATCTTACATAGACTTTTTTCTCTTCCTTCAGCTTCTGACCTAGCCTTAAAATATAAACAGATGAAATCTCAACAGAAACCTAGCCTTAAAATATAAACAGATGAAATCTCAACAGAAAACAAAGAAAAAAAGCACAAAGAAACAGTACCCGAGGTTTCACAAATTTTATGGTAATACATGACTGAAATAAATACTCTGGGCCACAAGGATGCATTCCCTGCTATCATGTACATAATCCATCAACTGATCATGATTTTTCTTAAAATGAATTTAGCTTTGGTCTTTAATCCCACTTCCATGGTTACAAATAATCTTTCAACTGCAAGACTAAATGTATGCCTGCTCACTTGTTTGTATGCCTGTGCTGCACGTTAGCTTAAAGCATTTATCTTCTCTGCTCCTCCATACTTTTTACCTACTTACAAATGACAAGATCAGTAAGGGAGAGAGAAGGCAGCCAGGAAAGGTACGTGGGAATAAAAGATTTAACAAGGAGTCTCTAGATAGTCTTTGGAGGATTTGGAGTTTGACTTTATCTTCTCCTTGGTTCTCCTACTAGTGTTGGTTTAAATCAGTTGTATCTACTGATTTGTGAGATTTGACTCAAGGAATTGCAGAAATCCAACTGAGGCAAATGGAAGAGCATCCTAACAGCTACTAGAGGCGAGGGTAGAGGTGACCAAGCATGTCAGGACATTTGTGGGGAAGGGGCTGACCAGGAGTTGATTGAGCAATGCGTTTGCTCTGTTACTATCTTGAAGACTGATCTCTTCTGTTTGAACTCTGGATGTTTGTTGTTTACACTAATGCAATTTCACAATTTCAATAAAAATGATATAGTTATTCTGGTAGTTTTTAATGAGGGCTTGCTGATTTCTCTTGCCAGCACACTGCTTCCAATGTTCTCCAAATGAAAGAATGTAATGCTTGTTTACTGCTCCCAACTTCATAGCCCCTTTATCACCACAGTAACAAAGCAATGAGGTTTTTAAATGCATCGTCTCTCCTGGTAAATATGAGAGAACTGAGCCAAAAGAAACCTAGGCTAGAAGATGAGCAGCAGTGCCAGGTGGGAAATGAAAGCTCCCTGCCTGTGGACCCTCATGTGCTGCTATGTGCCCCTTTCCACAGGTGGATCTGTGCTTTTGCCATGCTCTGCAGGCAGGCTAGGGGAGTTGGCAGTGAAATAAAGTCAGAAATTATTCCCCTTATATAGAAACACATTCCTGGCGTAACAAGGCTGCATGAGACCCCCCCTAAAGAGAAGAAAAAATCCCTTGGTTTAAGCTAAGGCACTTTCCAAGGAAGAAGTCTGCGCTACAGTAGAAACACATGTTGTAAAATCAAATCATCGGAAGCCTTGTGTTTTAATGTGTTTCATGTGTGGCACAGGACGCAACTGTTTTTTTGTTCAAGTAATACATTTCAGCTGAGGAAATGATAAAGGCTGTCTGTCTTTTTTTTTTTTTTTTTTTTTTTTTTTTTCTTTTGTTTTCCTGCCTTGCAGGTACTTTCTGTGTGATTTAATCCCTTCCAGTCCTAAGGAAAGGCTTTGATCTCATGATGTATTCTCATGAGCTGCACAAAATAATGTCAAATAAATTTTTGGTGTCATGACCTTTGGTTTCACTGGTCAGATGAAGTCCTCCAGGGCAGGCTCAAAGTTCTGGCATTTGATGGCTCTGCTTGTTTGCTCTGAGTGGTCCTATTGACTACAGAACTCGGTGACACCAGTTTCCTTCCCATCAGTGCCAGTTATTTTCGGGCTGCTCTCTGAACTTCATCATGACTTGAACAGCATGCTTAGTACTCTGCCAGTTGTTTCTATGCTGCTACAGCCAAGTAACTTTTCCTCTTTTCAGATGAATCCAGTGTGGAGGTGTTCAGACTGAAAACTTTGTTTGACTTCGTACACTGGGGAAATAGTGTTTTGTTTTTCATCAGGTCAGAGTGAACAGGAATCTTCAGTAACAAAATTCAAACTAAAGACTTATTTCAGGCTGCACTGGAGGAGGTGTGTTGACTGGTATTATGAATACACTTGAGCAGGGATTTTTAAGATTTCCTCATAACACTAAATCAGTATATGTTACTGGAAGATCTTTTTAAGACAAGACTGAAGCCTCTGACTTTCCAAATAGGTGTTTATATAAGCAGAAACGCATTTGAAAAACTGAGTAAGAAGAGGGGAAGCAGACAGTGATGGAAATGATGCTTACATGATACTGGAAGACCTACTGATTGGGCAGTGCATCCAGTTTGAAATGTTTAATTATTTTACATTTTGTGGAGGATGTTTTATAGCCCTGAGTTGGCATGGTTCTTTCTTGCAGATGTGGAAAATGGAATAAAAGCAAAGCACCCTGAGAGATTCTTGACTTCAAAGAAACACAGACACATCATGTATTATTAATAATAATCTGTTCTGGGTAGATACAACTTGTTCTCCTTTTTTTTTTTTTTTTTTTTTTTTTTTTTTTTTTTAATACATATATATATTATTTTATTTTATTTTGCATCAGGTACTTAAAAACTATACCTGAAGCCATACTATTTGCATCACTGTTGTAAAACATGACTATCTTCTCTCCATTAGTAGTAATGGCAGTGCCTTAGCAGTGCTATCCAAGGTGACTGGCAAAGCTGTCTATAAGTATGAGGAATGCCACTGCTCAGTTCCAAGCAAAAAACAATTTTATACACCTGCATGCCATGCCAGACCTCAATTAATTTTCTCCCTAGCTTTGAGCTGTAGTTAATGTAGGTGCTTGCAGCATACCTATTACTGCAACATTTAGACGTTTTCAAATTTGGTGCTTAGAAGTGTTTGATGTTTATTTAACTAATTGTAAAAAATAGACTATCCACTTTCATACATGAAAGAGCAAAAATTAATCTAAGAGTAACCACAATCTTAAATACTAGATCAACCAAGTTAAAATGGAGTTTCACACTAAGATTAATTATGCTCTCTGCTTCCTGTTGAGTAATTATGTTCAATAAAAATCATTCCGTACAATTCAGTACAAGCTGCCATTTCAGCGAGTATTTAATGGCATGTAATGCGCTGAGATGTACACCCTGATTTGTTTTACACAAGCAACTTCTACAAGTCTGTTCTGTTTAGTGAGTGAGAAGGGGCTTACATGTGTTCATGGTAAATGTGGGACCTGGCTTGCTTGGCTCTTTGGGAGCAGTGATAAAATGTGACCAGCAGCAGCACTTTTCTGACAGCTGGAAAAACACTTCCCCCTAGGCAGTGTCTCAAATTGATTTTCTTCCTCTCCTGTATAAATACATCCTGAGGAAGTGTGTGCTTAAGGAATGGGGAGCTTGCTGAAAATGGGAGAGATGGCAGTGTCTGTGATGGGACAAGGAGATGCTGATGAGGCACAATGGTGTGCAGGAGTAAGGGGAACTTGTAACTTTCAGAAGACTCTTGGCCATTTCATTTGCTGTGACCACTTCCCATCATTGGTTGGCACAGAGGGACTGAGGTGGGGTGGTGCCCACAAACTGCAGGGCTGGAACAGCCTTCTCTGTGAGGCTCCAAGCTTGTTCCTGTCCCAGACATCTTCTCTACTCTGTTCCTTGCTATTTTGCCTGAAGCCACTCATATTGAGTATCCAGATGGTAACTCCTGAGAAAGTAGCCCTTGGATTTGGTCAGACAACATACTCTGTTATCTTGGGCAAATGCTGACCCCATGATCACTTTCAATCACCTTCTTTCCCAGAAGTGCAGTTGTTGGGGTACTCTCTTGACAATTTTCCTCTAGGGACAGGTACAGTCAAGAAAAATTCATGAAGACTCTCTAAATCTTTCTAAACATATCACCCTTTAGTTAGTATAAGACGGACTCTAAACAAGATAGTACAAGTTAATGTACATGCATTTCCCCCCTCCCCTTAGTTTCCTACAGTTCTGGAAATTTTCCTGAGACCCGTCAGCAAGAACCAAGTTTGCTTGGCTTTTTTGCTTTGCTGAGCCCTCCTGCTGTGCGAGGATGCTCCCCAAAATATTCACCAGACCTTCCTATTTCTTCTTGCTCTGAACAACAACTGAGGAGAGAGTGACCAAATGTGGTTTGACCTTCCCACAAATGTCTTCTATTGCATTCCTCACTCAATATCATGGTAACAGAAGTGCTTGGAGTCCTGCAAACATATGCCCAAACACACCGCATTCAATTGCGTATATAATTGCTATACTCTATATAATTGCTTTTGTTCAGCAATATGAATTCTGATGTCTTGAATGAAGAAAACTTTTCTGTAGGTGTTTAGATATTTACATACCAGGTTCATACTCTGGTTCTTCGCTATATTCTTGCACTGTATTGAAGTGCAAGTGTAGCTGCATTGCTAATGTCAGAGTTTTGTCTCTTCATCTTTATAATGGTTAGGTGAAACTTCATTAGATATGAAGGATACACAGAAATCTTATGTTGGTATGTGCAGGCATGTAATCAGTCACCTAACTGACCAAGCACAAATATTATATGTATATCTACATGTGAAAAGCATGTGCTCGCTATTGCCCACAACTTAACCTTTCTAAAGGGAAATAGAGAACTTGCCACAGTCATTTCTGAATAGAAGCACTTTGTCTTTTTTTTGGCAAACACTTTTCTTTAAATGAAATATAATTATGTGTTTTTGCAACTAACTGATTGAGATTGATGGCATCTTTCTGGGGAGTGTGTGGGGATGTGGGGTGGAGGGTGGGGAGAGAAGAAAGTAAACACTTATGTCCTGAAATGGAACCACTAAAAAAAAAAAAAAAAAAAAAAAAAAAAAGAGGAAAAAAATCTACTGAAATTAGACACATCCACAGTTCATACGGATATTGCCCTTCAAAGTCTATTACTGCCAAAAGGAATACTGGTGTATAAAAGACCTGGACTGTGAGAATCACAGAACAAATTAGGCTGGAGGTCATGAAGGTCAGCCTCTTACTCAATGCAGATTCAGTTAGATCAGGATGGTTAGGGCCTCATCAAGTCAAATTTTAAGTATCTTTGAGAATGGAGATTTCAAAACCTCTCTAAGCAGTCTACATCACCCTTCTTCTCCCCTGTGATCTAGTTTCAGACTGTTGGTAAAGGCAGCAGAAATAAACCTGACCAAAATACATAACAAGAAAAATATTCTGCTTGGGTGAAGAAATAAAAAAATAAAAGTAAAGAATAAACTAAAACCAGCAGTCCCACAAAGTTTTCCAGTATCAATTTTCCCTACTGGTGTTCCTAACAGGTGAAGGGAGAAGAGGATGACAGCAAAGCAGAGATTGTGCTACAGAATGGCAGATTTTCAGGACTTTGCAGTGTACTGGGTCTGGCTGGAATGTTAACTTTCCCTGCAGCAGCCCATACAGTGCTGTGCTCTGCACTTGTAGCTGGAAGAGCAGTGTTATAACACCAGAGTTGTGTCTACTGCTGAACAGTGCTGGCACAGCATTGGGACTCTCTCTAACCCTCCTAGGGGGTGGGCAAAAAGTGAGAAGAGAAACATCACCAGGGCAGCTGACCTAAACCAACCAAAGGGATATTCCATACCATGTGATGTCACACTCAGCAATAAAAGGTGAAAACAGGAAGAAGAGGGGAGGGATGGGCTCTTGTTGTGAAAGTGTCGGTCCTCCTCCCGAACACTGGCTACGTGCGTTGAGGCCCTGCTTCAAGGACGTGGTCAAGCATCACTCACTTGTGGGAAGTAGAGAGTATTTTCTTTCCTCTGCACTTCCACATAGCCTTCATTTGTTTTATTTGTTTGTTTTCCTCCCTTTTTTCCTTTCCCCCTCCCTTTTCCCCTTTCCTTTTTTTTTTTTTTTTCCCTTTAGTTAGATTGTTTAGTTCATAATAATCTTTCTTTAATTATTATTATTATTATTAATTTCCCTTTAATTAAATTATCCTTATCTCAATCCATGAGTTGTTCTTTGCTTTACTTCTTCCCCTCCTCATCTAAAGAGGGGGAGTGAGAGAGCGGTTGTGGTGTTTAGCTGCCCAACATGGTAAAACCAACACATGCAGTTTTTAGAAGAAAGTTTTGTCTGACTCCAATTCTTGTTTACCCTTGAGAGTTAGGCATGCCCACCTTATGACTCATTGAGCAGACCGAGCCTTACAGAACAACTTATCTGGCCTTTAGCTTACTTCTTGCTTTCTTCTTTCACAGCCTGAACAGTTCTGCAAGGCTTGCAGTTTCTTTTGCCCACTGAGGGGAGGATGGCAGCTTTTCTACCACTGGATCTAGGGGACACAGTGCATGTGGTCCCATTGCGTGACAGAGGTACGGGTGATTCAGTCTGGCAGTGCAAATTGATGGAAGCACCACTGGAAAGGACTGAAAATAATCCCTGTATGTTTGTCATTTCAGTGCCTTGAAGAGAGCTTTGTTGATGCATTGTGGAAGATTGACCATCCCTATTCTTTAGTAATTTGAAGTAATGTGAAATTTCTTTGCTGCACTCAAAATAAGTACTCTGGATAAGGAGAAAGCACATCCACACCGTGCAGTAAAAGGTTGTCTTGTTCTTATGCTTTTAGAGTATCAGCACTGGTATGGCTGCAGGAACAGCCAAGACAACAGTATTTCTCCCAGTTGTGTGCTTTTCAGCCAATTTCTCTCAGTGCAGCTGCAGCATATACTCATTCTCATTCCACTCTCCCCTCCTTTGATATCTTTTTAATTGGATGCACAGCACTATCTCTGCTCAAGCAAAATACCACATGCAGACAAGGTGCTCACTTGTGAGGAAAAGCAGCCAGATCCACAAATTGCTTTCTTCAACCCCACATTTTTTGTGGTGTGGTATTTTCATTCGTTCTTACTTTTTTTTTTTTTTTTTTTTTTTGTGTGTGTGTGGAAAGATGAGGCTTACTTCTAGCACTGCAGACTATAAGCAGCTCTGGCTTGGCATTATTTTTAGGAAGAACTCTTAAAAGTACATTTTAGAAAGATGCCAGTGACAGTTCAAAATGTCTATGTGTATAAGCACATGCATGCATTTACAATGCGCTCAAGCCTGATGCTGAATAGGTGTAACACTGGGACAATTTTCCTCTCAGAATCCACAAGAAGCTAGGGGAGGTGAGTGAGGACTGTGAATATCTTAGAAAGATGAAACTGCAGAATGAGGACCTGGAGTGCAGGATTCCTATTGCTGAACCCCAGACCAGGTTATCTCACGGGTTGCCCAATGGCTGCAAGCTTGGAACTGTTACCTACAGGCTCTTAGATGCTGGGCTAGGGGAACTGCAGTTGCTGAGCTTATTCATATAAGTGCTGAATGTTTTGTTTTAAATTACATGCTTAAAATGTCCATTTGTTCCCATTTGAATATACTCCATTCAAACTTGCCAAGATTTATGTTCTAAAATGGGAACTGATGTACCATTCTTTACAATCACTGTATTATCACTCAAATAGTCTTGCTACCCAGCTGGAGAGTCTTTTGAACAATTACAGCACCTAAATATGGGAGATCCATATCAAGAATGCAATATATAATGTAGAACTTAAAGTTCAACAATATTCCTGAAAATGGGGGCAAAAGATAGAGATTAAAAAAAAAAGTCGAAGTAAAATATGTGGTTTCTCTCTAAATCAGAGCAAATGTATAACTTTAAATTTGAAGATCTACCCAGGAAATACTGTAATACCATACTGATCTAATGAACACTGAAATAACCCACCAGCTTTTAGTGACATAGCATCAAATAGCAAATATTATGCAACGATTGCTCTGCACATTTGAGTCCTCATCTGTTATAGTACTGATCAGTAAACTCCCAGGTCCTTCCTGCACCTGCTCTATTTGAATTAGATAGCCACTATATGGAGGTGCCTCATAGCTTTTGGTATGTTTAATTCAAGGTGTCATTTAAGCTGGCAAAGTGATCCATCAATGATTTTCTTTTTTTTTTCTTTCAGATAGGGACTGAGACCTGAAGATGTTAAAGGTTAGGTCTATACAGTCATTCTGATCTTGAATCCCTTGTCTGCAGTATCTATTTGCATTTTGGTGGTTTTGATAGGTAAAGTCAATTTCTTAAACTTGCACATTTTCAAAGTTTTTCTTGTAAAGATGTTTCCAGGTTGTGTACAAAGATCCATTTTGCTAAACAGCCCTCCTGGTTTCTTTAACCTTTTCCTTTCTGATCAGAAAGGAGTCGGTATGTTGAATCCTATGGCAGCCAACACCTCCTGCCGCAATTTTGCTGCTGGTTCCTGGGCGTAGCATGCGTCATTGTCAAACACCAGGCAAGAAAAGAGCCCCAGGTTTTCCCTCATAGCAAGCTTCTTTTGCTTTGTTACACCCCTTTAAGTGTCTCCTCTAGTGGTTGGTACCAGAAGAAAAGGATCTGAAAGTCTTTGATTGATATCTCAATCTGTCTTTTGATTGCTTTGGCTGCCCATTTCACCTAGCTTCTGTCACTGATAATTTGCTTTTAAATGTAATGGATAAGCTTCTGAGCAATCCATCTCCTCCTTTAACCACAACTGCTTTCAGTGCATTAATGACTGAAAAGTTACATTTTCATTTAATGTGAATTTGCAAAGCTTTTAGATAATGGGTAGATCTAATATTCTGACATCCTTGAAGCTATTAGAAGAATAAATCAAAAGAAAATTCTCCTGCTTCTGCCTGCACAAAATGGGGAGAAGTTTAGGGTAAAGGCCCCAGTACAGTGATACTACAAAACAGCAATTACCATAAGCTGAAAAGGGCATAGAAATGGTACTTCTATAGTTGGGTTTCTCTCTCTGAAGCTGTAATAGATGTTAGAGAGAGGATGGGAGGGAAACATCGGTATCAAAAATGGAGTCGTGTTAATTGTTTTCACCTCACACTTTTGTATTCCTTGTTGGTTGACTTTTTTTTTTTTTTTTTAGATTCACAGGAAAACATCCAAATAAAACAAATAAATTTATTTTATTCCTGTAGAAACTGCAGTAACTATTTTGATCTGAATGCAGTTGAGTCTGCTCACACTGCTGGTAGGTTTAGCCCTTTAAAGGTACTACTGTTAGTTGTACTTTATTAGGAAGAACATAGGCAGTGATGCTTATCCAATATCCCAAAGTGAAATTAAGAGCCTATATCTGTGCAGTAAGTAGCACTGATTTTTGTGGGGATTTACTTATACTCAGGGACACATCAAGGACAAGTCTGCATATCAGGATCTTTCCTCATAATGGGTTTATGTTACCATGCTGCTGAGAGGAAGTAGTGATAGGGAGAAAAGACATGGTCACAAATAAGTTTTGCAATCCTTTGCCAGGCAGTGAAGAAGCAAGCAGTGCCATGAGAGTTTTGATTTGGCTGATGGATGCTCTGCTTTGGAACTTGGTCCCGCTTCTTGGCTGAATGCAACTACTCATTTCGGAAACAGCTACTTGGCTCCTGGGGGGAGCATTGTGTTCTCTGCCCTCTCTGTCTTAAGGTGCATAACTTGCATGCAGTCTCCTGGCTTTGACAGGAGCCCCTCAAAGATTTTGCAGAGGTCACTTAGCCATTCTCAGTCTTGTCTTTAAGAAAGAAATAATGATTGCAGGAGCCACAGAGGGTTTCTAAGACCTAGTTGACATTGTGAAAGTGTTCCTCTGTTGGTCAAACACATACACATCGCAGGGCAGAAAATAATGATTTTTTCTGCTATGATTCTATTCTTTATTCATTGAAGGGTGGAAGGGTGGGCAAGGAAGGCATGCTTAATATTTATTTGTTTAAAAGAACTCCACTGCAATGTTTAACTTGTTGCCTTTAGTGTTCTTTTCCTCCATTTACATATTTAATGGTTTGCATTCTGATCCAGTTGGTTTGTTTGTGGCTTTTCTTTTTTTTTTTTGGGGGGGGGAGTTGTTTTTGTTTGATTGGATATTAAAGTACTTTACTGATTACCTGCATCACTGATTATGCAGGTGAACCATATAGCCACCTATTCAGTGCAGATAACACTGTACAGCTGATGAGGCTCCAGAATCATTAGTAACTTGATCTTCCTGCCTGATTCGTACTTATGAATCTAATAATAAATAATCACGTGGAAAAGTCAATAGAGAAATAATGTAGCACACTTCTTTTAGTGCTCTAATTCAGCAGAATAAACCATGAGAAGCATTTCAGTAATTTACTATAGTAAGTGCTCTCAGCAGCTTCTGTGTTTCAGCTGTTTGGTGCTCCAGCATGAAGATAATTATCTTGGTAATTAGTTATATTGTTATTTAATAGTCCCCAGACAATATTCTATTTTTCGAAGGAACAGGCCTTTACTTCTATATCTCTGTCCCCCATTACAGAACATGTTTATCTAAGAATCTTTTCTCTTGCCATTTTTTTTTTCCTTCTGTTTACTACTTCCTCTAGAAAGGTCCCAGTTACTGAAAGACAGTTTCTGTTTAGCAGCTGCACAGATGTAGCCACAGGAGACTCCCTTTTCTTGCATCTATCTCAGAAATCCTGAAATCTGAAATCCTGAATCCTGACCTGCTCCTGAAGAAACAGGGATGGGAACAGTGCAGGTGGGGGGCCAGCAGCACTACAGGCTGTAGCCTCACAACTGTTCTTTAGACCCTGGGTTTCACCTCATCGGCACTTCCAGGGAAACAGGCAAAGTGAGAAGATTGGTGAAACAGACTGGGACTGAGGAGAACAGTCTTTTAAGTCTGATGAAAATGAATCTTTGTTACAACTGCATGAATGTAGGCAGAATGTTTTCAACCATTCCTAGAGTAATAATGGTGAGAAACAACAGATCATGGGTAGAAATCAGCATGAGGAAGAATGAACTGTTTTCTGGGGGGGCTCACTATTAAAGTTGCTTAAATATGCAATTAGTCTCCTGAGAGTTGCTGGGGTGAGAAATGTGCATAGCTAGCAGTCTGCAGACCTAAGCCACCATCTGGGAAGGAGAAAGTGTGGAGGACCAGGAGAACCCTTGAAGAAGGTGGAGGGGTGGCAAATGCCTGAGGGAACTGCTTAAGGCCAGGGAGAAATGTGTGTGTGGAGAAAGCTGGAAACTTTTGAACTTGTGTAGGTGGTTATGACCTCAATAAAAAGAAACTTCCTCCAGTGTCACCCTCACTCTCAAAGTGACTTTTAGTCCTATTTAAAGGGAACAGACTGTCATCTCTCTCTCTCTCTTTTTTTTTTTTTTTTTT
The DNA here is from genome assembly GCF_964211825.1 of Aythya ferina. Classification (NCBI taxonomy): domain Eukaryota; kingdom Metazoa; phylum Chordata; class Aves; order Anseriformes; family Anatidae; genus Aythya; species Aythya ferina. The sequence continues at coordinate 53,326,040 of NC_140301.1, forward strand.
TTTTTTTTTTGTTTCTCTCTCCCACCACCCCCTTTGTGATACTATTCCTCACAGTGTCACCAGGAAACAGCTTGTTCGCATATACCTCTTATAACAAAGAGTGTAGCTTCTAGTTCAATACCTCCAGATTTTGTGCTTTCTGGGTAGTGGCCTTGTTGCAGTTGTTCTTTCAAGCAGCTTCAGTTTTAGGAAGCCAAGATTTTCTCTGCAACTTTTTGACTGTACAAAAGATGGACTTTTTTCTCTAATTCACTTAGTGACTCAAACTCCACAAAGTACCATTCCTACTTCTCACCAGCTGGTGGTCCATATGCCACTGCATCTTAACTCTTGTAAATACTAGTTTGAAGTCATGCTCACAGATCAGACTTTTGGTGGTTAATATGGCAATATGTTAAAATGTCAAATGATGCAGAAAGAGTGAGTCAGGGGGGAAAGGAAAAAAAAGGCAGTAGTCTGCGAATTTATAAAACTTTCCTTCTAAGGGGCTCCCAGAGGTTTGCAGACATCAGAGGATTTCTGCAAGTCTGGGGTCAGCTGGCTGGGATTTGGGATCCACTGCATCTTGAAAGAAGCATCTGTGCAAGGCAGTGGCTCCCAGCTTCTCAGTGTTGTCTACGAACACGTTTAAGCTCTAAATTAGGATCAAAAAATACAGTCTGGCACATTGCCCATGAAAGATTGCCAGCTTCTAGCTGAAACTCTTCATTACTCTAGAAAGGGTGATAAGTGTTCCCCCAGGGAATTGAAAGTTTTATGACTTATGCAGTGCTCAAAAAAAAAAAATAAAAAAATAATAATAATTAAAAAAAAAAAAAATATATATATATATATGTAAAATAAATAAATAAATTTCTTGGAACATTGACAGTATTCCAGAAAGACTCTTAATGGCCATGGCTGTTTCCTGTGTCCATAGAGCAAGAATGTCAGATCCCTCAATGCTTTAGACCTCACTTCATGTCTTCCAATCAGTAACGAGGGGGTCTCTACCACACAGATTTCAAGCAAATATACAATCTCTGGTCTGTTGTATTTCTTCTTTCCATTGCATAATTATCATTAATTTCAGCAAGCATGAATCTGCAATCCAATGCCCTAATTTCAAATGCTGAAAAAATAGCTAGGGCAAGAACAGAAAATGCAACTAATAACTTTCAGTGAAAGAGCTTCCATTGGTAAAGGGATAAGACCTTTGTCGATTTTACTGGTTCTGCTTTTAATGTTTCCTGACATTGTGAAAGTAAGCTAGTCTTCAGTAAATTGGCTCATGGTAAAAAGGTAAAGAAACAAGTTCTAGATGGATTTAGAAAATATTAAATAGTTTAATAGCTCTGTGCCATGAATCCATGCTGCAGGTGTATGCCAGCAATAGTTCCAATTAATCAGACTTGTAGCAGGCAGAATTCTGGAAATGAATAACAGGATTATCATGTGAGTGCTTTGTTCTTCACGTGAATGTGAAAAATGTATAAATAACTCTGCCTTTTAGATGAAAGAATATGTTCCTTTCCCAAGTCTCTTTCATTAAGATCTCTGCAAAACTGTAGTTAGCTGTTTTCAGCTTCTGTGTGGTCTGTTCAAACCAATAACATAATGTAACTAATCTATGCATAATGAGGTAGATAACACTCAAAAAAGAGTTGTAGTTCTGGGAAAAATGGAGTCCTCCAAGGACGTGGTAATGGATTCATTCAATTGCTTAGAATTCAGCATCTATACCTATTTGTATCTTAAGACTCTTTCCCCATGTTTTGTCTACAGAGAAGATGAATAAGGAGATGGGATGGTCTACAAATCCAGGCTGGCAATTTAATCAGAACTGTCTGCTCTGTGTGCAACGATAATTAGTAGTTCAGTGCTATAGGAACCTTAAGATGAAAATCCTGGTAAACGTTTTTACTGTGCAATTGAAATTGGAGAGCTCTTCAGGGTACAGAGATGAGAATGCAAAGCAACTGCAAAGTCACAGGACAGAAGCCCGGTCTGCACCTGTAAGGCATTTCTCAGAATTTTACTATCAAAACTATAGCTGAAACCTTCCACATTCCTTGAATCCAAGTAACATGCAGCCATTATTTGTTTGCTACATGTTCCTAGGTTGTAATAAAAGTTGTTTTTACACAGTGGACCATGGGAGGGTTTTCACTCAGTAAGAAAATGCTTTTAGACTACAATAAATGTTCTTCAAAGTATATCAAGCAAAAACAGATGGGTTAGCATTCTTTCTCTCAAATAGCTCCAAGTGTACCGTGTGCTGGAATTAATGGGACATTTCTCTGAGAGGATTTTACTTTTACATTTAGGTCCTGGTTTGTAAAGAAAAACATCCAGAAGCTCACAGCATGTGAAACCCATCAGTTCTAGTACTGAATCTACTGAGGCTTTGTCAAATTAGAAAGCATAACACAGCTAAAGGAAAGTAAGTTAAAGTCTACAGGTACTGTAAAAATCTGCATCAGCAGCTTTGTCAAGGTGGAAAAAAAGGTTCCTGTTGACAGAAGTTACCTGTTATCTGGAACTACTTGCATCGTTTGCAGTAGACAAGCCATGAAGCTTCAGGCTGGATATTAGGAAAAGACTTTTCACTGAGAGGGTGGTTGGGCACTGGAACAGGCTTCCCAAGGCAGTGGTCAAGTGGTCACAGCACCGAGCTTGCCAGAGTTCAAGAAGTGTTTGGACATTCTTTCAGACACACAATCTGATTATTATTATTATTATTATTATTATTTAATTAATTAATTTATTTCTTTTGAGTGGTGCTTTTGGGGCACAGGAGTTGTATTCAATGATCCTTGTGGGTCCCTTCCAGCTTGGATATTCTATGATTCTATGAAAACATCTTTGCTCCCCTAAAGTGATATCTGCTAGAATACCTGCTTAGTGCTATAATTTCATATACTTTTAATTTATTAGGAAAAAACAAACAAACAAAAAAAAAACAACTACAACAAAAAACACAACTTCTCAGTATTTTGGGTGATGATTTTCTCTTGTAAGTTGGGGGTGAGGGTGGGGGGAGGTGGGGGGAGAAGAGATTACTTTGTTACCACACCTAAATTTGGCCCAAAGAAATTCATGTCAGTCCTCTATCTATGACTCATGTTGTCTGTTTCTTGTCCATATGCTCTGTTGCCAGAGTTATACAAAGGGCTAATTAATTTACTGATGGAAAAGCTAAGACTCTTAACTTAGGCAGTTCCTTTAGATGGGTCTGGGGAGGACTGTGCATTTCCTAAAAGGGCTATATCTTTCCTGCTGTTGGTTTGTCCAACAGTGAAAGCTTAATAGCAAACAGTCGATATTAAGACAAGCTGCAAACTGGCTGTGTATTGTGAAGAAATAAAACAGGACCTGATTTTTTTTTTTCACTTGCTTGGGATGATCACATTTTCCTGTGTTGAGCCATAGTGAGAAGCTAATGCTCTCCAGGTAGCTTACATATCATCGCTACTCTAGTTTTCTCCACTCTACTTCTATTGCTTTGGGCTAGTTTTCTGAGTTTCTCTTCTACAGTACAGAGTATTCAGCTTTTGGAGTATTTGACTCTCACTTGATTGTTCACTCTTTAATTGTTGGTCTCATACCAATTTGAATCAAAATGCAAATAAAAGCATTGTTGCTATTCACAAGCTGAAAGTCAAAACTAAGCATACAATTTATTTTGAAATTTAAATATAACTGTTCCAGTGCTACAGATTGTATGTATGCAGTCTAAAATCTGTGTTTCTCTACAGAAAACAGCACTTTCCCCATCACGAAGAATGTGCCTCTGTCCATTAATATATTTTATTACTAGTTTCCTGTTGAGTTGCTAAGAATAGTGGGCAGGGCTGCAAAACACTTATATTTCAACACTCATGGATCAGTATTAAATCTTGGAATGTATTTGGTACAGTCAGTCCGGACTGTTTCTGATTAACTCTGTGGTAATACTGCTTCCTTATTACAAGACAGAAATAGGATTCATACCAAGAGGAAATAATATCTCAAAGGACAGGTGACCCAGCAAATAAAAATTTAGTTAAAAATATGTGTATGTGCAAAGTCTTTTGTCATGGTTTTAGTGCTGCTTAAACGTCATATCAAGCACCTACATCTGTAGGACTTCCTGGTAGTTAAGACCAATTATAAAGATATATAGACAATTTCTTTTTCTATTTGTAGACTACTCCATACAGGTGGAGCATTGAAAACCATTTTAATTTGTGCAGTAACTTAGTTAAACTGTAATCCTTTAGTTAAATGGCAGCTCAAAGATTTAGCACTTATTAAAGAAAAGTGCACAGAAAAGGGAAGGACTGATTGCTTATCTTTTCAAATTGCCTGTTGTAAGAATGAGCTCTTGGGGGATGGCTTAAGTTGCCATTCATTGCTGGAAATTCCAGTATAGCTCTTGGAAGGCCTTAAAATTAGAGCAACTCAAACTAATGCTCTTGTCTAAATGGCAGTTAAAGCTAACAGAAACATAAAATGAGCTCATCTGTTTGCCTTGATTTGTATGAAAATGTCAAAATTAAGGCCTCTTGCCCTGACATAGGTATGAAACTTGGTCTTGCCTAAGAGGGCAGAACTTTGGAGTTGTCAAGTCAGCATAGCAAGGGCTCCCCACAGAGCTCAGTGGCTTTCAGAAAAGAAGCTTGAAGCTCTTCTTTTCTTCTAAGACACCAACTTCCTTCTATGCCTCCTCCTTCTTTTAAAGGTAGGTGAAATCAAAATTATCTTGTTCAACTCCTGGAAGAGTTGAATAACAAGAGTTGTGCAATTCACACAAGTAGTAGGATGGTCACACACACGGGAGTAATCTCACAAGGACCTACAGGCATTCATAATCCCCCCTGCCTTACCTGGGAGCCCTGTAAATTATATAACCCTCTTATTCATGAATTCCTAAAAGTATGATTATTGCTCACTGACTATGGCCTATGTTTAAGCACATTGTACTTCATGCTAAGCTGACTCTAGGTCATCACTAAAATATTAAGACAATTCAGTCCCCTGGATTTTTTTTTTTTTATTTTATTTTTTTAATATGAAAAGCTGAATATTTTGATATACTTCAGATGCTTTTGGTTTTTAAAGAACATTGAATTAAGTATGGTGATAGAGTTTTTATTTGAATGCATTTTAAAGACACTTGTGTATAAATCAAGAACTGATTGGTAAATTAAATTGTCTAAGCCATGCCAGCAGCAGTAGAGCTGGCAATTGCAAAAGCCTGTAATAAAGTGTTGCAGACAGGTTATCTCCTTCTTTTCATCAGTCTGTGTACTGTAGCAGCAGCAGCAAGCATTCAAATTGTACTTGATTTCACCACAGAGCACACTCAAGTGTGGTTCACAAACTACGCTGCCCTTGAACCATCTGGGGTTTGCAGCTTGGAAGCTTTTATACTCTTCAGCGTGTAAGATTGTTTTGTTACTGCTGCAGTTGTTGTCTCTGTTAGCTTTGTAAGTCCCTGTTCTCACTGTTTAGCACACTTCCCTGATAGCTTTGGTCAGAGTGCTTACATAAACTGAAATCTAGTTGCTATTAGCAATATAGACGATGTGGAGAACATCTAATTTTCCCACCTTTGATTTTCCTGACGATCAAGGATGCATCTTTGTAAAAATCTGTTTGATGCAAAAATTACATCTTTGAAAAAAATCTGTTCTAGAAGCTCTAATCCCTGTGTCACAAAGTTTTGAACTAATCACAAACACTAAAAGAAATAGGCTTCTTTCTGATAAATGTTGTGCAAAATGTCCCCCCCCCCCCCCGTTTTTTTTTTTCCATTTTTTTTCCCCCTCTTCTCCTGAGCAGCTCATAGTATTGCTCAGTGATGCACTTTGCCTTGCAAGAAAGGGGTAGGCAGAGCATTATTTGTAAGCCCGGTATCACCTAGGTCCAGCCTCTTCCCCGTGACTCACTGCAGCTCCCAGTTTGATGGCATGGCTCATCTCCTCCTACCTTCTTCCTCAGTCTCTTCAGATGTTTGCTCTGCTCCCACTTGTCCCTGCAGGCCACATTACACTGCCATACCAGGTTTCATTCAGCTTGAATCTGTTCTGCCCTCTGTTCCTGTCATGTTTCTTGTTTGTTGGACACCTTCACTCCACTCAATACTTATCTAGAGCTAAAAGATATTATAACGCAACACTTGTTACAGCACATGACTGGAGATGATTCCTTCCATACTGTTATCCCTGCCTTTTTGATCATTTTTCCAAGCAGCAGGTAGAGGTTTAGGGCACAGGACAAAGGACAAAGTCACAGCAACCCCATTGCCTCAGATGAAGTCATACTGGTTTGACTGACTAGCATAGATAATACCAGTAGTGGAAATTAAGTGGAATGGACATCAGTATAAGCTACACAAACATACTGTGCCCCCAATGGCATTAATAGAATTTCCAGAGCTACTGGCATAGGTAGATCAGCATGGCTCAACACCCCAAACGATCCCAGCTCCAGGTTTATAGTTCCCCTGGGGGCTATGAATATATATATTCTTGTGTGTCCATTGCTTCTACTGCTGTGGTTGTCAGCCACCAAACATAAAGCTCAGTGCAGTCTCTGGGGGAAAGAGATGTGTGGTTTAGCTGTGCTGCACTCACACCTTGGATGGCAGGGTGAACAAACCAGACGTGCTGCAAACAGCACTGCAGGGCTGTCACTGCTGCTGGGACTGCCTGGGAGATATAAACTGGAAACATCTTGCAGAGCAGAGAAAAATGGAAACCATCTTTACCTGGAATATAAGTAGTCAGCTCTCTCTTTTTTTTTTTTTTTTTCCCCTCTTTCAAAATGGACCCAAAATTGACCCTAGCTAGATGACTCTTCTACCATAACCTCTAATGACCACACATTCATGGCCCTTTCATGCCAGCATTTCCCTGTGCTCTATTTCTTCTAAGCTTTCCCTGTGCCATCTCTTTGCCTGTATCCTCAGCTGGGTGTCAAGCTGAAGCATCAGCTGGAGCCTGCAGACACTGCTGAGCAGATGCTGGAGCTGCTGCTTGCACAGCCTTATTGTTGTCCTGTGGCATTGTGCCTTTGTGCATTCAGTGGCTCCCAGCACATCAGCTGTGGATGCAAAGGCAAGACCTTGTATAAAGTAAAGGGTGATTGTTGGGCAAGTTTCTGGAAAAAAAATCCTCTCCTTGTGTTCAAATAACTGTGGTAAAATTAGAGTAGATACAGGCTGAGAGAAGGAGGTACAAGGTGGGAATGGCAGGAATTTGCACTGTGTTTATCAGCATATGAAGAGTGTTATATTTATACCAAGTGCAAGGAAGACAGCATGATCTAGTGGGCATTTAGGAAGGTATTCACATTTCCACTAAACTACTATATAAGCTTTTCACCAGGGCTGCACGTGCCTTTGATGTTCCTTGAAGAGTGATTTTCTTTCCTTACCACAGATGAACTCAAACGTGCTTGAGAGAAGTCCAAGATTGAAAATTCAAGAGACATAGATTGAACTGCTGATTTACTACCAGCTGTGTGTGCAAAACAAATCACTCTCATCTGCTCTGTAACAAGGGCTATAATGAACTAAAGACGTTACCTCACAGGTCCCTTGTGAGGCTTGGATCACTTTGATCAGAGATCCATAGATGATGAGTGAAGTGCCACTAGTGGTAAAGTAATCCTTAGATGGGGAGTAACATGGATACACTGCAATCTAGGAAGAGGGGAGTCTCCTTGCAGGCATTAATTATGTGAGTCTGACAGTTCATGGTGGTGATGGTGTATCTCATTTGATGTACCTTTAGATATACAGTTCAGCATATTGTGGGTCTTGAAAGCTTAGACTTAAGAATATTGAGTTGTAGAGTTTCTGATTTGTCACTTAAATTTTAGGAGCATCATTTTTTAGAGAAAGCAAAAGCTTATATTGAACAATATCTATTGCCTTAACTGGCATTTCCTGTGGAGTGAGATACTCTTCAGTGTAAGAAACACTGTGAATCTGGTCAATATTTGTGTACGAAAATGTCTGGAACTCTCTTATGTTAAACTTCACAACCTTTCCCTTGAAATGTTAAATGTTATAACCTATATTTCAAGCAGGATTAAATGAAAGCAGTGAAAGAGATACTGTGTGAGTTTGTGCTGAAGTTGTGGTGGAACTGGCAGGTGTCTTCCTTTTGCGTGTCTGGCCATGCTATGGATTAAATCAGACTTGAAGGAGCAGTTTCCTGAGGATTTTCAATTTTATGTGCCAGCCACAACAGGCCCAAGACTTGGAAGGCATGTGCTCCTCTTGGAAATACACACCAAAGATAGTACAGGGCTAAGAGTCAAAATAAGATAGTATAGGTACATTTGAAATGTGCTTGAACTAAAATTCTTGGTCCTTGTTTACAGACATGATAAAGAACCAAATACATGAAACTGTATTTAAAAGGTTGCAGTCAGAAGTAATTAATGTTTAAAGTGACTGTATAACCATACACAGCCAACCTACATAAGTGCAGATCTCCAAGGGGTTTGTGATTAGTAGTTAGCCTTACTTCCTGCCTAATATATTGGTACCTTGAGATGTTATAAACACTATGTAGTGTTAAGAATTGTTCGGTGTGAAGACTTCATTGCAGCAACATATCCTTCTAGTCGAGGTTTCAGCACAAAATAGCCTGTTTCCACTTCTAGAGGAAGTCATCCCCATATCAGGCTAAACACTGATAACCTCCCACGTCTGCTTCCTACTTCTTCTTCCACCTGTACTGCTGTCACAGAAAGTCTCTGCTGAAAAGGAAAGGATGAGACATCAGAGGTCACAGCAGCCCATTGATCTGCAAGGGGAATTATTGCTGCATTATATGAGATGAATTGCATCTTTCCAACCAGGTTCTGAGTGAAGGAACATAATGCTGAGAGGTGTGTTTGTTCACTGCATTGTTGTGATGCCCTGGCTCAGTGAGTTCACTATTGATTAAAGTACGGGTGATCAGTGGATCAGTTTTGCAGGCTTCTGTGTCAGCTTCTCTGTCTCTCATGGGTCTGACCACCCCAGTCCTTGGGAGTGTACCAGATGCACTGGAGAAGGTGCTTGCTCCCATGAAGTCTCTTAGAACTGCCTTTTAACATGTCTGGGCCTGAGGGCTCCCAAGGGATGCCACTGTGTAACATCTATGAGAAGTGTGGTTCTCTGCACCTATTCTGCACATGTAAAAGGCTTCCTTATCTTGAAGTGCACTGTGGAATGCAAACCTGAATTTCTTTAACCCAGGGAGTTTTCACACTGGATGAGTAGGTGGTCTTGTGGGTATCCACCTTGCTTCTCCTATTTGTCCAACAAGGCTTTGATTTTTATTATGTTTTTTTATTTTTTTGCTCATTCCAGACCCCTTCATCCTTCCTCCTTTGCAGGAGCCATGTGTACCCTCTGTGTACCCCAGCTTGTGCCCAGCTGCTGCAGGGTGATGCATCCGTAGCTGGCTGCAGGAGGAGTGAGGAAGAAGCTGGGCCTAGCACAACACCTTCAAGTATGATGTGGTAGTGGCTTTCCTGTGTGTTACACTGGTTTCTTCATCCTACTTCTTATAAAAAAACCACCTCTTTCCTCCTGTACTGTCCTCTTCCCTCATTTATTTATTTTTTTCTTCCCTGACTTCAGGTTCTCTCTCCTCATAGCCTCTCTGAAGCCACTGTGCATAAGAAATGAGGCAGTCTGTCTTAACCTGGGTGTCAAACTTGGATAGGTTTAGGAAAGATCTAATCTCTCTTGTCTGTAAGTTCAGCAGGCATTTAAAATAACAGCTCCAGATTTGATTTCAGTTTCTGTGTCAAACTTTGCATCCAAAACAATGACAGAAGCTCTGCAAAGCTCGGGATGGAGCAGCACAACTTCTGTGCTGGGCCCTGCTGGAGCTCCCACAGCCCAGCTCTCTGCTCCGCTCAGGCACCAGCTTGGGTGACGGGGACCAGCCTCCATCAGAAGCAATTTTTACACACATGAAGTGTAAGCAGAAAACTTCATTAACAAGCTGCTGACACAGCCTGACCCTTCTCTTGTCAGAGTTAATAGCTAAACTCCCACCTCCTCCAGTGGGGCAATATGAGATTTCCATCTTTACAAGTGCTCAGGAAGTACTGAGGTGCTGCTGCATGTCTGACAGCTGCAAAACTAGGGTGTTAGGAAGATGGAGCTTTATGATTATTTACTCTTGTCATAGAAAACTCTCCCTCTCTTTTTCTGTTTGTTCCTGAGTTTATTCTCCTGGGCTTTGCAGCATGTTATTGCAAATGTGGCAAGAGCCTGACTATTAAAAGCAGAGGCCAAAAGAATGCTCAGGAAGGTATAAGAAGTAATGTATCATGTTTGTGCACACATGCTTATCAAGTGAACATGTAAATATGTATTTGCTTGCATCTGCTAACAGAGTAATTCATGGCATGAGTGTGCATACACCATAGGGGATCTTGCTTAGAATTTTTAGTAAACACAGGACCACATACTGAGGTGCTTTTTCAGTCCTTACTCAGGAAAAACTCACAGCTGTAATGTTATAGCACTTACATGCAAAACAATAATATATTGCATAGGGTTTTTCTTTCAGCTCATAAGTTTACTCTTTCAGTCACGTAAGAGAGTAAAAAAGATGTACAACTGAAGTACTTTGTAAATAAATGACATTAGAAACTTTCTGATGTGCATCTTCAAGTCCACTGTAAGAGACTTAACCTCCTTGTTCTCAAAAGAAAAACAGGATTTTGTTTCCAGCCCAGAATTCATTAAACATCTTTGCTCTTCCATAGTCACCAATTTCCCCCTGTTATTTACAGAATTCTAGCACTTTTATGCATTTCTGAAAACTCAGGATAGCCATTCAAAACTCAAGGCATTAAAAAGTTGTGCTTGGACAATAGTTGTCACTAACCAAACTGAATCACCAGGCTCAGGGAAGGAATTTGGGCTTGTCCAATAAAACCAAGTAAGAGCAGGGCTAGTGTTTTGGTTATCAAATAAAGTTCCATAAAATATTTAAAGGGTAATTAAAAGTTCAGCTTTTACTTATCTCTTCTATAATACCTGGGGATTTAATTAATAAACAAGATTTTATTTTTTAAATTATTTTTAAAGGGCTAGAATGCTTTTTTTTTTTTCTATTTTCTCTCTTTTTCTTTCTTAACAACATACACAGAAGCAATATCCCCCAAAGCAGACTTGCACTCGGACATGAGATGGAAAACTTGTGTTTATAAAAGCCATCTCCTTTTGCTTAAAGCAGTGAGATGTGCTGAGAAACTGGTACAGTATGACAACATTTTAAACACAGAGACAAGATTTATCTGGCTGGTATACAATATAAAACAAAAATTGAACACCAATGTTACAGCATTATACTGAAACAAACCACAGCAATTAGATGCTTTGAAGTCAAGCCTATATTTTCTTCAGCTTTTTTTTTTTTTCTTTTTTTTTTTTTTTATAAGAATTATTGATCTACTTTCCTCATTAAATGGAATGGCTGGCTCTTGCAGTAAATGGACAAGTGACTACAACATTTATATAATCAAATATCCTCTGCATCTGGCAATAAAACATGTTAGTGTATAAAACGCCCCTTCTGAATTGACATGTCTGAAAAACAGATTTTATAGTATAACAACATTCCTTTTCTTTTGTCTCTAAAACACAGCTTCCCTTACATCGTCATGCAATCCCATATTTTACACTGATCATATTAAGCAAAATATTTTCAAAGAGCCTGTATTGCCCATTGTGCAGTACAACATTTCTTGTCTATAATGAGATGTAAATAAACTGTCTCACTTACCTTATTTTCTCCATCTCTGCCGCAGAGGCCTACAAGAAATCAAATAATAGGAGCAAGTGAATGAAAGAAAACATTCACTCTGCAGATTTATGCATAGTTAAGGTTTCCAAATGGTTTTCGACAAGTGTCTACAAAGCGACGGTAAGCAAACCCCACATCTGCATTAGCTGAAAATAACATTGAGAGATTAACTCAGGAATAATGCAGCACGCTGCAGGAGCACTGTATACCCACGAGCCATGGGCAACAGAATGACTCAGTTGTAGCGCTGAGGCAGAAAATGGGGAGAGAAAGGAAAAGAAAAAAAAAAAAAGCAGCAGCAAGTAACAGGTTACTGTGCCTCCTGGATTTCACAGGAAAAGTTGAAATGCTGTGCTACCCTCTGCGTGGTGGGCATGGCAGCAGTGCTCGGCTGGCAGGGAAATTAAAGTGACTTCATCACACATGAATTTTGAGCTCAGTTCATCGTGTTTCACAGAGCCTGACAGATGGAGTGGACACAGGCTTGCATCCTTCGTGGGAGTTTAAAATAATCAAATTACTTTCCTCAAGTAATATGCTATCTTGACAATCAGCATTTCAGTATGTGTAGGCTTTTCATTAACCCCTTCATTGCTACTCACCTGCAACTCCAGTAACTCCCCAGTTCTTTCTGCCTGCCGGGCAGCTGGATTTCCATTAACCCTTTGGCAGTTGCCCATCAATTCTGCAGCCTTAAATCTTTACATCCCAGTGGAGCAGAAGGTGGTAATTTTATTAACCTGACTTGTTTCTTTTTACCATATAGATGCTGTAAATTCCTACTTATCTATAGCACGGAGCATTAATCTGTCAGTATGTACATGAAAAGCAGACCCCTTGGTTAACCCCTTGGTTTCTTTTTCATCATTATCTAGTGCGGATCCTTAATAGCTGCTTCCATTTCATCTTATCGCACCACTGGCACAGGATCTCAGTAGTCCTTCTGGCCCCGCTTTACTGTAACTAGGGAATGAACATTCAGAGCAATCCTGCGATCTCTAGAGCCAGATAAATCCCAGCATCTCAGAATCTCTTATTTATACTGAAGGCATTGCCCATTAATCATGGACACTTTCAACCTTATTGATTAATGACTAACAATCATATTTGAGTATGAAATAAATTAAAGATTAAAAATAGGGAAATATTAATCAGTTAACCAGCAGGAAATTTGTCAAACTGCCTAACAAAAGATCCCAAATGACAAATTGTTGGTTCCTCATTGTGTCACTCATTTTTCTCTTCTTATTTATTCTTGATTTGCCCATTTGATAAGTTGTCAGTCAGGCCAGTGTTTGTGCGATGATTTCTGCTGACAGACATTAAGACTCTTAGGCATTCACCAGAACTTGGTACGCAAGAAGCCAGCTGCAGGAAAACCCCTCCTCAGCTTCCCAGAAGTGGATGTGATACGCATTATGTGCTCCCTGCATGTCTGTTGGAAGCAGAGGGTAGCCCATGGTAAATCCCAGATGTTAAGATTAATGTCTAACTCAGGGACCTGTAATTGCTTTCTCTAATTTGTATCTATCCATTGAACCCATGCTTATTCTGTAGTGTGCAGGAAATAGTTTAAACATTACCGATTGGAAAACAAACCACGGGGGCATTTCCCTGTGCGTAGGAAGCTGCTGGCGGCCCCATGGGCTTGCTACTTTGGTTTTCCTGAGATGTATTCTCAAAAAACTGTCCTAATCATCATGCTTCTGTCATTCTATGGAGAATTCATTTTTGCTGGAGCTACTCACTATGGCTTTACCTTGAACTGAGGGAGTCACCTGTGATGACTGAATACTTAAAGATCTGGTTTTAATGCTTCGACTTTGGCAGTATCTACAGATAGAAGGGGAAGTTGCCCAAGCTTTACTTTTGCCTAGTGCAAGAGTGAGGGTTCCATTTGATTACAGCACAGGATGGGGAAGAGGAGCTGTAGGTTGTTTTTTGGCTATATTCTATTGACCTCATCTGTGAAGCATTAGCTGCCAATCCCAACTGGAAATTGTTGGGGGAAAGAAAAGCACAGGAAAAGCCTGACACAAAAACAAAACAGAAAACTAAATCAAGCTACAATTACTTCTGTCAGATTTACTCTCTCTCTCTCTCTCTTTTTTTTTCTCTTTATTTAATATGATTCTATTTATTTATCTATTTATTAATAAGAAGTCTCTTTTTTCCTTCCTCACAGTAAAGTTACTTTTTTTTTTTTTTTTTTTTTTCTTTTCTTTTGTGTGTGTGTAACAGGGCCAATTTTCCTTTGGACCATTGGGGATGTTCTTCTCTGCTTTTCTCTGACAGCCCGGTCAGTGAAGAGAATCTTGTCTCCTTGTCTGATGATGGGAGCAATGGCTTCAGATCAGCCCTCCTCAAACAGGATGCTCTGACCTGGGTCAAAACCTTTCTGGGCTGTGGCGCTACAATGTTCTGTCTTCTGATGGGGATCTACTTCCAGTAAATGAATAAAAGCAGATGAAAGGACTAGATTCCAGGTATGTTTCAGGGAAATGTCCTAGCCTGCATATTAGAGAGTCAAATGTGCATACAGGAATCTAGGTGAAAATAAAGATAAGAGCATCCATAGAAATACAGCTTTCATACCAAGCAGTTTACTTTCTCAGACAATTATTTTCCTTTGGAAGATCTTTTTTGACCTTTTTTTTTTTTTTTTTTTTCTCCTTTTTTACTTCTTTTCCTTCTCTATTTTTTCCTTCTTTTATTCTTTCCTTCTCTCTTTTCCAGTTCTTGTCTTCTCTCCTCTCTTTTACAATTCTTATAATCCCTTCCTTAGAAATTCAAAATTATTTTAAAAGTCTGTGTTTCTGAAACAGCTCTGTTTTCACAAGATGGCATTTTTTACTGAGGCAAAATTGCTGTTTCCTAGCCAATTCCCTGCCACTGCTACAGCCTGTGGAAGCTTAGAGGCTACATCATCCTTAGACGGCTCTCTATGAAGGCTCCCATCTGAAACGTCCTACTGAATTGATTTTAAAATATATTCTAAACGGCTCTGAATTGGACAATTTTAGGGTGTCTTGTGGGACCTATTTCAAGTAGAAAGACTGAAGTTAAGGTTGGTATAAGGGTATCCTTTATGATATGTCATTTAAGAGTTGCTGCTTGCTAGTGAGTTGATTTATTGTAAGTGCTTCTTGATGTTTGAACTGAGCAGTGTGATTAGAGCCATGTGTGAGTTTTTTAATAACATTTTTAATTAAAATCAGTAATTACCTTTAATTACAGAAGTATCAGATGTAATTTAAATACTTTTTTTTTTTTTTCTTAAAAAAAAAAAAGCAAAACAATATCAAGGCAGTGTGACTAAAGAATTTTTAATCATACTAAAAATAACAATTTTTGCCATTATCAAATAGATTCGCCTTCGTAATTCAATGACTTCCATTTCTGTACACTGTCTCCTACATAAAATATGGAGATTGGATTGAAGATTTTCCTTTCCATGGAAGTCCTTGGTGTGCTAACTTTGCCTTCGAGCACTTTCAGGCAGTGTCTAAAAGTGTTGGTAGATATTTGTCTGGTTTTCAAGTATATATTTTTTTTAAAGTGTGAAACAGAACAATCGACAAGATTCTTTTCTGGAAATGGCAAGCAAGTCCATTTTGCAACAGGTATTCTAAAGTCTTTGTCTTCCTCTTCTTACTCCTCCTTCTCCTCCTCTTCCTCTTCCTCTTCTCCTTCCTCTCCTTTCTTCCTCATCTTCTTCTTCCTTCCTCTTCTTCTTCCTCTTTTTCTTTTTCAGTGTTTGTTTTAAATGGCTATTTGATATTCTTTGCTATTTGTTATATATATATTTTTGAGAACAGTCATTCACTTGCTTGACTGAAAGCGGGGATGTTGTTAATGGAAACCCCAGGAATTTTACTGTGGCTTTTTTTCCATTTAGAATGTGGTTACTGCTTTTTAGTCAGCATGACAACCTTTCAATTGTTTTCAAGTCAGTAGAGCAAATGAAAAACACTGTGATCCCCTATTTTTTTAATCTCCCCTTATTTAATTAATGAGTCAAACAACCACAAGACAATGGCAGAACATTCTTAGTCATTTTTGTACATAAAACTTAATATAGTGATCAAATTCTTTGATTGTTTATTCTTATATGATTAGTGTTTGCAATGTTGATTGTTGAACCAAAATCTTTTTATTAAGGTAGAAAATCAGGCTGACAGATCTCTCAGCTATCTAATAAAATGTCCTTTCCCTAATCTTACGGTCAATTTTCATTCCTCTGTATCTTCCCAGATAATGTCTGAAAGAGAAGGTCTTTCCAGGAGGTGACAGCTATTCTCTCTCTCCCTCTCTCTCTTTAAATTCAACCTTTTTTTTTTTTTTTTTTCCCTAGATTATTTTGCTTTCTTGGAAATACATGTTTCATTTTATAAGGAGAGACAGCTCCCTGAACCTGGCTCAGTACTCACCAGTACTTACCTTTGAGTTCAGCGGACTTTAGGTTGACATGTTGGCTACCAAATATATAAGACAAGAAAGGGCAGCAAGAAATTACTTCTGCTCATTTAGTCTGACATATTACTTTAAGTTGGTCAGTACTGTGGAATTCACTTTTATTTCTGTAAATGAGAAACTGTAAATGAGAGTTCAGCCACTGCTAAAGTCTCGTGTATTCCCAGTGCATTTGTAAACTGCCACGTTTTCAATCACAACTGTTTCACTTCAACATTCCTTTTGTTTTCACAGTTCTACTAATGACTGATTGACACGAATCAGTTTGGCCATTTCCTTTTCTTTTCTACAGGGTACAAGAGTAAAAGAGTTGATTTAATAAAATTTATGGACTACATAATTTGATAGGATCAATCTTTAATTAGACTCGACCCATTTTTAGAGATAAAGTAGAGGCTTCAAAGAACTACTCAAGTGATGAGAAAAATATAGAAATTTATTATATAGGAACTTTCATAGAACTAAGGAAACATCTGCATTTGATTTGGCTTTACATGTTGACTGTATCTAATGGATTTTTATCAAAGAAGAATAATCTTTCTGTAAAACTCTTGCCTGAAATTGTCATAGAGATACAAAGAAAATTAAATTGTCATAGAGATACAAAGAAAATTAAATTTAGTTTTCCATGGCTGACACTGTAATAGATATTTTGTTCAGAAAAGACTACCTCCATGAACACCTCCAAACCACAGGCCATAAAACACCTCCACTGTTCTCAGACCATTCAAAGACACTTAGTATACAAAAGGTGAAGAGGCATAGTGATTCACTTCAGGAAGAAGGCAGAAGAGGTCAAGAACATCTCTAATATCCTATGTCCCTGCAGTAAAGGATGTATTAGGATCATTGGACATTTTCCCTTGCAAAAAGGAACATTATGTTTATTACAAAGAATGAGAGGATTTCATTAAACTGTAGGGTTTTTGCATGCTGGACCTGAGGAAAATTATCTGACAATCAATTTAGACATGAGTAAACAAGAGTAAGACATACCAATTCTCACTGTACCACCAAGAGCAGCATTGTATCATTTCAGCATCCCCTCCCTCTCTGGCACAAACTTCTGATGCTTTCTAAAGCAGAGGAAGAAGCTCTCCACAGTCAAGTGGGAGAGACAAATAGAAGAAAAAGACAAATAGAAGCTCAGACCTTTGGAACTAATAGCATATGACAAAGATATGCTGTATACAGGCCCACCTCAGTAAAGAAACAAATAAATTATCTTTTTAATTCTTAGAGAAAACAACTAAGTTCAACACCCAAAATGTTCACACCATACCGTACCTCCAGATCATCACTACTCTGTCACGCGAAGTCTATAAGCCTGTTGAGCTCCATCTCGAAAAAGTTATTTTTTTTCCCCATGTGTTCCTGAACACTACTAAACTGATGGAAATCAGAGCGTGATTCCAACCATGCTAAATTGTGTATGAGCAGTTTTTCTCTGTTTAATCTTGAAGCAGGTTTGTTTAAATTTAAAGCACGTTACTCCTACATTATTATTATTATTATTTTTAATTCCAACATGCAGTTATGAAGATATGTCTTATTTGAGAGGGAAAGCAAGACATGATTCTTTGACTGCTCTCAGAAGATTATACTCATTCCTTCTGTCATTTCAGTGTCCCTTCTCTGGATCTATTCCAAATTAACTTAATCTGATTTGCAATGGTCTGATTAGGGCTGTATATCATGTACAAAACACCTTGCCAGTACCTTGTATAATAATACGAATGCTTCAGCATCTCTAAAGAGAATATATCTGCGGTATGTCTTAGGCTTGTCTCAGATTTCCCATAGTTCAGCTGTATTGGAGGCTCATAGCTATTTTACAGTCTAACAGTACACCTAGATCTCAGTTTCTCTGCTACTTCCAAATGAGACCCACTACATGAAGCCTTTACATGGATGGATTTGTGTTAAATTGCATCCTATTTCCATTATTCTATTTATCATGTATGCAAACCTGATTATGAACTCACGGTTCCTATTAAGCTTTTGTAATTGGATGCATCCAAAAACTTATTGTAAAGTTCCATTAGCAAACAGACTTCCTTTTAAACATATATATATTTTTTAATACAATTTTCATTCAGATTAATAATCTTGATTTACTCTCTGTTTTATCAGTTTTAAACAGTAATTTTCAGATGAGCATTTTATGTACTGCTTAGATCAAAATACATTCCTTTTGTCTGAAATTGGTTCCTTTAGCAGTTTTAACAAAAGTATCTTTTTGTGTTTTATGCTACTTCTCTGCATCCGTGACTGCTCAGCTTGCTTGACCATGTAAGCCTTCACCCTCCTTTGTGTTACATTTTCTCTTTACCAGTTAGAATATGACATTTGAACCAATGCACTCAGTGAAAAGCTTTTTCTTCTGGGCTTGCTGCTTCATATGACAATCTATCAGGATCTTGAGATGAGGATTACCATAAGATTCCTGATATCAGCAGGGTGAATGAGCCCAACTTGCTCTCTTTACCTATGGTAGTTATTTTTGTGTCTTCTTCCTTAATCAGATATCACAAAATTACCCTCACATTCACTATCATCCCTATTTAAAGGTGAGACAAATTAGCATTTTAAATAATTGGACCATATCTAAATTATCCTGAACTTCTCTCTGACCTTCAGCATACACTAGGTCTTCCTTTTTTAAAAAAAAATATTTTTTATAAAAAAAAAAATCTTTTCCTGTTTATATAGTTGAAGATCTTTTTAGAGCTAGTCTTGAAAAATCCTTAGCAAGGTCTATATTCAATGAAATTCTTGCTGAGAGAGTGGGGAATAACCACAACAAAAATGAGATAGAAATCTTGGGCATTTTTCTCACTCTAGGCCTTTAAGTTCTCCACAGTGTATAATGCATGTGTGAGCATGTATCAAATAACCAAAAATTAAAATGAAAATATAACCTACAGGCTTCTCTTTCACATGCTTTGGAAAACATAACATTCTCAAGCTGTTTTATTTCCTAATATTTTAGGATCTTTGTTTTGCTTCCTTAGTTTCATTTTCACTCTGTAAAGTCTCAGAGCCAGCTTCCCAATAGGGGTAAATTAGCAGAGCTCCAGTGAAGTCAAGCCTTGCTGATTGATACCACTAGAAGCTCTGCTCTTAAATGGCTGTTTTGGTGAGTCAAGCTGATTTCTGTGATACCCAGTACTCTCAGCTGGCATGAGATGCTACAGTCCCTCTGTTTCTCTATCTCAAAAAACAAAAAACAAACAAACAAACAAAAAAGCCCCCCAACCAAAACAAACAAACAAAACAAAACCAAAACCAAAGAAATAACAGCAACAAACAACAAAAAAACAGTCCCAATGAACTTGCACCTGATCTCTATGTGGCTTGGCAAACCATCCAGTGAAACCTGAACAAAGACTACCAAAATTAGGCAGCTTTTTGCCTCAAAACAACAGTTAAGACTCCCAACTGCTCAGTATGCTTTTTCTCAGTCAGATGATTTGAACTTGTACAATTAGTTAATGTGATTAAATTGGCTATTTGTATTAAAATAGTCCTTGTAGCCATCAGCAGAGATGAGGCTCCAAGGTGCTAGGAGCTGTACAAACTAGTCATGTAAAGAGGAAAGCCTTTCCCTGACAATCTGACTGGCTAAAATAGACACAGATCCATTCAGTATTTTCTTCATTTGTATGATGCCAAGACATAGTAGCACTTGTGTTTTGTGAGACTGGATTGATGAACTATGTTTTCTTAACAGTTCTTCAGCATCATATGACTCCACAGAATTTCAGAAGGTGAAAACAGAGAGGTGAAACCAAGCTGCCTCTCCAGCTGACCCTCTGTACACTTCCAGCTAGCTTGACTCCAGTATGACCCCACCAGGTACAGTTCATCAGTATTGTAAGTGAGCAGAGGCTGAGAAGCCAGAAGAAAATGTAATCTAATTGACTAACTGGAGTCTGTGTGTCTTAAACCAATACATGGCACTACTTACTGCACATTGCCAATATACTTCTGTGGGTGTCTATATTACAGACATTGTTAACTGTAATTATAGACATTACATTAAAGTATTTAACCACAACAGCTGCCATTTAAAAAGCTCCTGTTTGTCAATACATAAAATAAAGTTATGTTTGAGGCAGTCCATTTAAAAAGCTCCTGTTTGTCAATACATAAAATAAAGTTATGTTTGAGGCAGTCAGGAGTAACTGGTGCACTGACTCCTGACTTGTTAAGGGTGACGTGGTAATGAGTGGGACCAAAGCTTGGGTCATCGTGAACCAGGACGGCTTATGAATTCTAAAACAGCTGACAAAAGTCCTGCACATTATTGTGTTTGCATCTTTATATCTCTACATATGTCTCTACATACTAGAGATGTTTTCTTCGTGAATGCTGGCGACAGGAAGTGGGAGAGAGAAATGAGAGGGGGAGCAGAACTGCAAAATTCCTACGTCCTACACTCATAGAGTTCTGTTTGTTACAAAACATGTATTTTCTGCTCTAACTACATCTACTTCTGTCTAGGTGATGGAAGCAATCACCCATGGCCCTGTTATACAAGCTTTTAACCATTTACTTCTTATCACAGTCACTAGCTTTGTGCCTTGTTTTCAGCACTACCCTCAAAGGAAGACAAAAAGAATGCTAAGAGCTGGAAAACGCTACTAGCAAAACCAAGAGAGAAATGGGTTAAGCTGTGGGATGTCTCATTAAGTTTGAAAGCATTTAGGTACAACTTTCCTATTACTGGGCGGAACTTCCTTATCTTTGACTGCTCTGCCACTAAGAAAGGACAGCACAGACCAGCACAAGCATTTCTTTCAGCAAATGGGGAATGTCTGTTTTACTGCCTTCAGATGAGGCAGTTCCTAAGGCACAGTCACTTCCCTAGGATCCAGGCACTGGGGAATCAAGTGAGTCTCCTAAAAATAGAGCTTTTATGTTCATGCCTTTTGTCACTTATGAACTTATCTGTGGGCAGGGAAGAGTAAAATAAACTAGGTACAGTGATATACACAGACAATACCACAGACATTTCCTTCAAAAGAAAGCCAAACTTCAAAGCTTTCACTTCTTCTGTCACACAACACTGGTGGAAAACAATATCTATTTATTGATTCACCTTCTTTTTTATCCCATTTTCAACCAATGTATGTGGTGCTTCAAAGTCATATCAGTGAGACTATATCTATTTCTGGAACAATGGGTATTCCAGTGAATAAAATGCCATGGCCTATGACAGATCTTTTGGATTTATGCCTGTAATTGTTTAAGAAGAGAACTTTACTTAAGCAATAAAAGAATGAGGTAAGAGAATAATATTAAGGTATCTTTGATATTCCTTGTTCAAACCAGTCTCTCTCTTCGCCAAAGGAATAGGATCCTCCTAACAATAATTATGGATGAGATGAAAAAACAAACAAAACAAACAAACAAACAAACCAAAACAAAACCACCTCTCCAAATCCACAGCAAACTATGAAAGAATTAGGATTTTACTGGAATGAAAGGAACTGGTTCTAGTCACCACTTCAGTTTATATGCCAGGGCAGTGTAAGTATGGGTAAGAAAAGAGTAGATCATATTCCTTGAAGTGCTGTTGGTTGACAGTGGATTACTTTTTTACCACAAAACGTATGTGCAAAACCTACACTGTTCATTTGAATTCTCAGTGGTGTTAGGGTCAATGCAAATATGGATCTGTAAAACAGGCTTAAAAAGTTGCATGCCTCAGTCATTTGCTATTAAAGATATGAGTCTTCTGCTATTTACCTGGAGGTCAAGAGATGATGGGAGGCCACTATATATTTATAATAGACAATTAGATAAAAAAGACATATTTACTGAGAGCCTTAAGATGCTTAATATTAATTACCATTAAAATATCTTCAAGGTACAGGGCTTAGAGAGGTACCTATTTTACAGAGAGTGTAAGTTCTTTAAGGGAGTCCCAAGGTCAGGTGTTGATGTTGTAAGGTAGAAGAGACTTGAACCTTTACTCTCCCAAGTCTTCAGCTAATTTGCTAACTTCTTAATTGACCAATTTCTTTCTTTCTTTCTTTCTTTCTTTCTTTCTTTCTTTCTTTCTTTCTTTCTTTCTTTCTTTCTTTCTTTCTTTCTTTCTTTCTTTCTTTCTTTCTTTTCTTTCTTTCTTTCTTTCTTTCTTTCTTTCTTTCTTTCTTTCTTTCTTTCTTTCTTTCTTTCTTTCCTCTCTCTCTCTCTCTCTCTCTCTCTCTTTCTTTTAGTCAAGGTATGAAAGTGAGAAAATCTCCTTTTGTCTACTCCTCTCTGCAATCCTGCATAAGATTCAGCCAGATTCTTACTAAAATATTGTCTAGTAAATAAGGCAAAATATTTCCTAAGCTGCAGTGGTTTAGGTTTCTGCAAAGCCACAGTGTTACTGCTCTGTATCAGCATTGCTGATTCCAGTTGTGTTATTGTAATAATTTCAAGCATAAAGTGACTTCTATGCTGGACTTAGATGGTGTCTTAATTGCTGTAGGGTCATAAGAGGTCTTTTCTTTTTATATTCTTGCATTCTGCATTAACATTCTTCTCAGGGGTTCTTTTCTGCAAGTTTAAAGAAGTCTGCTCTTACTCCTACACAAAATGTAGAATTGTTAGGCTTTACTGTGGAGACATCAAATCAGACTCTGGAGATTCCTTTGTCAAAAAGGAAGCTGTATTGTTAAAATTACATCTGGCTTTTGCACGTGTCACATTTCACAAGAGCATTGAGCCCGCATTATCTAGTGGCTTTGCTTGCAGTCTTTCTTCATGCAGTGCTATTTTTAGATTTTCATCCTGTTGGAATTCAATAGTCTTGTTGTCAAGGCAAGCAAGAGAAGATAGCTAAGGTTGAATTTGTCAATGATTCAGCCATGTTTTTTATTACTACTACTATATAAGTGTACCACAGCAGGGGACAAATACCACAATCAGGATATATAATTGCACAGAACTGTCAGGTTTTAAACTGAAATTATCAAGTGCTTACAAACCAGGTCTGAATCATTGCAGAATAAGTAGAAGGTTATTAGAAGATGTTTGGGAGAATTTGTAGCTTTCCTGAAAGAAATGTGTGCCCCCCTTGCTTTGATTTCAGCTGGTATTTTGCCCTTTTTCCTTCTCCCGTTCCCCTTATCTCTCCATGGGCACTGTCTTTCATATACCTCTACTGTCACATGAAGGAGAAAAGAAGTTGGCTGTGGAGTCAGATAAGGACAGTGAAGGATCATATGAGAATATTGTCCTACCCCAGTGAATGATAAGAAATGAGGACTTCTGCAGTTAAACAGAATCAGAATCAAAATCCATGAAAAAGGCTGATTCCAGTGGGGTACAGATTGGGATTTAATAGTGACTTTACACTGAGCAACTGAAAAGCCATGAGTGAGAAAGCAGATGTAATTCTTAATAGATGAGTACCTTTGTAATGTATACCTATTTATACAGTGCTAAAGGTACACAACCAGCAAAGCACATCATCTCTATGCAGTACACAGTGAAATACAAGTGGTATTTCACTGAAAATGGGGTGCTCTTGTGCTTAGCACAGCTCCTGTGCCATATGGAAAATAGAGCTTCAAAGACTAACAAATTATAGCCCTCAGTGATTTCCGAGATTCTTACTGTGCCCTCTTAAACACTGTAACTTTGATTTAGAAGACATGGGATATTTCCTTTAATGAAATTAAAATTAGGAAGTGCTGTCAAATGCACAAACACTGTGATGGCTCCCCTGTCACTGGGTGCATGTATCCTGAGATGTTTAGGTGATCAGGAGACATATGCACTTGCTCTTGCTGTAGCTGTAACTAGGAGGCCCCAAAGGCACAGGGAGCTGCAGGGACTGAAGATTCTGGTTTGAGGCTTCTCAGGTCACAGCCTGTGCATGTGCGACCAGAGACAGCAGGCCTGGGGATGGCAAAACTCTTGCTCTGAACTGTCAGAAATGAGCTCGGCACTTTTCATGCTGGCTGAAACCTGCCAGCACACTAAAACTAAGTTTCTAGATATTGGACACCCACTGTACTGATTAAAAAGGGATGTAAAGGTGGCATATTATATATGCAAAATAAAATACCTACTTCCAGATGTCCAAAAACTCTTAAATTTTCCTGTTCTACAAATTTAAGGCTAGACCAAAATTTTTAAACAATAAGCCATAAACTTCAGTTGTTTTAGTGCTTTACAGCAGGAAAACCTGATTATTAACAGTTTGCTTTTTGCAGTGTGGAAGATTTGCAGGACTGAAGTACCAGTCTCCTAGCAACCACAGATCCTCTAAGAATCTTCTCTTTGATAGTCCCTAAAATATGTTAATGCCACTAGATATTGCGAAATAAAACACTGGGACCCACACCTAACGATATAAGGAATTTAGATTTATACCTTCAGTCCAGAACAACAATGCTACTGCATACAGTCTGCAATTGTAGCACAGTTCAGATGGTGACTCAACGTGGTTTGGGTTGCTATCCATTTTTGTTTTGTTTAATTAGATTCTCATTATCAAATCCCAGCAGCACAAATGCTTATACACATAACTGTGTACATGAGCGGTCCCAGTTAACTTGGTGTGACTATTTATGTGTTTAATTACTTGCTGGACTGAAGATTTACTGTCTGATTTTCAGCAGACAATATTTTAAAGGTACTGCTCCTCTCTTTCCCTGGTTATCTACATGCATCTTATTAGGAGAGTATTCTCTGACAATCTGTTACACATATGCTGAGAAATAGTCAGAGAAATTAAATCCTGAAAACAAAGTTCAAAACTCACATCCTCATGGGAGATTTTGATTCATCAATTATGTTGTCCTCAGGGCATCCACAGAGTGCCTCACCCTCTGGAGTACAGTAAATCTTTCAAGGTGCAGCCCTGAGAGCAAGAGGGAAATAAAAAAGGAGCAAGCATGTTAATCAATTCAAATGCCTACTACAAGGGACAGCTGCAGTGGTGTGCCAAGAGACATCAAAAGGGCTACACAGATGTAAGCCAGCCCAGGATGCAGGAGTCTGCATTTAATGTAGAATCCCAAAGGATATATTCATGCTGCTGAATTGCTATTTTTAATGAATGAAGCAGGAAGGACCGTAGTGTCAGGCAGAACTTGTTTGGAGGGACTGAAATTCCAGATTTCTGAAAAATAGGGAGGACAGTTCACTTTTTATTTATTTATTTTTTTTAAGACTTCCCTGCATCACTCCTGGTGTAATGGAGAGACAAAATATAAGAGTTCAAAGAAAAATAAACTGTATAAATAAGGTTCTTACAAATCTTGGAATTAGCAAAAATGGATCCCCCCCGCTGGAACTGTGCTATAAAGAATGGTCTGTATGTCAGGCCTCTGTAAGGCAGTTGTGATAATTACACAAAGCATAGCATTTCTCATCCGCTTCTACTGATTATTGTTTAAATGCCATAGAATCTCATTAGTTCAATCTTTATTACATTTATTATAGAGGCTTCACCAGGAAGAAAAAGGCTTCCCCTTCTTGCTTATATAGGCAAAGGACAAGTGACTCTTTGTGGTCAGAATATCTGACTGGCTTCTTTTAGAGTGAAAAAAGAGATAGCAGAATGAAAGTGAAATGTCTGAGAGACAGTTTTGTGTCTGTCTCCTCCATAGCAGACTTGTCTGAGCTCTTTGAGTGCAACAGGGAAGGGAACTTTCCTTCTATTTAAAGCACATCTATTCGCAGCATGTTGAAAAGAGCTGCCACTAATTTCTGTGCTTGTAATCAGTAAGCAAAGCTACAGTGAAGTGGAGGGGGATCCTCAGGTAATGAAGTCCTCTATAACTGAGGACTGTGGCCTTTTTGGAGTAACAAAACCAGGTACTTCTAGATCTTCTAGATTTCTGAAACCACTAAGAAGTATTGTAGATGTTTGTGTGCTTGTGTGTTCTGTTATTGTGTCCTTTCAGAAGTTACTGCAAAGGCAAGGAAATTTTCTTCTGTGAGTTCTTTGATGTTGTCAAAAGACACTGCCAGTCAGGTGATTACTATAATGGTCCAAGAGGTAAGCTACCTATAAATTGGATTTATAAGTAAAGAAAATAAAAAGGAAATTAAAAAAAAAAATCATAAACTGGCTTTTTTTCTTTATTTTTATTCTCTCTCTTAAATAGCACAAATGATGGTGGAATTTCATGACTGTAAGAGATTTTTTTTTTTTCCTCTACTCAACAAAAAACTTTTCTTCTTATTGCCTGCATCTTTCTATTTAGCACAACTGAAAAACTTGTCCCCACATCAGGGGACAAGTTATTTGATTTCTTGTTATATCCAGACATGCTATACAGACTGTCCTCCTTTGTGACCCTAAATGATTTCTGAACCACAGACCATATGTGAAGCAGTGCTATTGACCGAGGTCAGTCTTCTGTTTGCATCCCAGGTGGCTGCCATTGAGACAAGAAAAAGAGACTGAAACATAAGGAGAGCCTACCAAAGTGGTATAGAGAGGAGAAGAACAGGAGGTATCAAATAACAACAGCCTACACTTGCAAAAATGTCATGTTGCAGTGATGAAATTTGTGAAAGAAGTATTGCCACCTTAATAATGCACCATACAGTGCTTTGCTGGGCTCATGGTTTTCTGGTGAATACCTGGCAACGATAAGTCAGGAACAGAAAGGCCTTTCCTGAGGAATGGAGCTGCTGAGCCATTACAGAACAGCTTTCACCTGATGTCAACAGGAAATCACTGGACCCTGAGTACTGAAAGGCTTTTAACATGGGCCAGGGAAGGTTTGCCCTTGCCAAGTGGCAATGAAGGGTGCTGAACAGGCCACATCAATAGGACTATAGCTAGAAAGTCCTGGTTAATTACTCCAGTACAGCTTCTGGGGAGATACAAATGGAAAGAGAGTGAGAGTCAAGGGGGATTTCCTCCAGTGCCATCAGAATTGCTGTTCTGAGGGCGCTTTTTTCAGTTGTTATTATTTCAAAGGCATCTTTAGAACTGTGTTATGTCCATCATTACTAAAGGAATGGCAGGTTTGGTCATCAGAAAGACAAATTTGTAGAGAAAAACAAGGACAGTTCCTTACAGAGCCTCAAGGAGATTGCACAGGTTTGGAGAAACTAGAAATGTCTGAGTGGGACCCTAATAAATTAATGAGCAATGCTCTATAAATAGTGTCACCGCATGCTGGCTTTGCAGTCAAGGTTAAATGAAGACATACTGACTTTCCTTTAAGAAGTCATCTGAAAAGGGGATTAGTGTTTGAACAGCAAAGGGGATGCTAGCAACCTGGGTTCAATTCCTTCATCTACTTTACATTTCCTTTCTGACTTTCAGTAAGCCTCCTGGACTCTGCTATTGTAAATATAATTAACTGTACTCACATTTGGGGGCTTGGGGTCTAAACCTCAATCTATCCTATAGCTTATAGTGTACCTGCATTACAAATGTCATTCCTTTTTTCCTGCGTATTTATTTAGCAACTCATGCAACAACAGTTGCGATTCTAATCCTATTTCAGCTGGGATAGCTATATTACTTCTGCAGTGGTTTGACAAAAAAGGCCAGGAAAACATAAATCATAAAGATTCATCTTGTTAAGCTCTATAAACTGAAATGTATTTAGTATGTATTAAAGCTTTTGTTTTCCATTTAAATGGAATTTTTGTATCAAGGAGGGAAAGATGTTGCTATGTTTTAAGACTCCATTTCATCTAACTTTCAAAATTTTACTTTCCAACTCATTCTTAGTGTGACAATGGGACTAGTTGGAAGATGGATTTGGGTCTTAGTCTCCTTGTATTCCTACATGTAAAACAATGGTTTTAAACAACTCTTCTCAAAATTGTACACATTCAGAGGGGAAAAGGACCAAGGACTGTGAAATCTTCAGAGACAAAAAGAGTTGGACTCAGTGAAAAATTCTGGAAGAGTGTCATATCTGTAAAGCACTTATACCTGACTATGGCAGAGATACAACGCATTAAATAGGAATAAATTAAACTGAATGCACAAATTTATCAGTAGTGATCTTAGGTGTGAGAATAAGGTTGTGAATATCAGACAGAAATAAACAAAGGAAAGCTATGCATTTGCCAAATGCTTTGTAGCCAAGTAGATGGAATTGTAGTTCTGCAAATCTGCTTGAGAAATTAGTCAGCCTGATCAAATGGGGACATGCAGACTGATAAACAGCAAAGCTTAATAAGCAACTACATAGTGCATAATGGTGTTTTCTTAAAATATCTTTCTGGATGTCCAGAAAGTAAAGAGTCACAGGGAGAATTTGAGCCTCACAGTAGAATATTATCATCTCAAACGGTTGTACATTTCTTCTTTTAACAGTGTAAACATGAGGCACTGAGGGAAGAGAATCAAGAAAGAAGCACTGTCACCCCCAGTGTGACAGAATAAAGAATACGTTGAACCAAAAACTTCAGATGAAGCATGAAATTAAAGAGAGTGAGATAACTAACTAAAATAAAGAAAGGGTTAAAAAGGGCATGTGTAGAAAACCTAGGAGTAAATGGAAAATAAAATGCTTAGCAGTCAAAATAGAATTTTTAGTATATAACATAACTACATAATTACAATCAACATGCCATAAGCCTTTTTTTTTTTTTTTTTTTTTTTTTTTTCCCCCCCACATACACTGTATGAAAATGCCAGAGCCAGTCAGAGAAAGCCCACCCTCTGATGTTCTTTTTCAACTGGGATAGGATCTAAATTTATAGACTGAAATTCTGGCTCTATTGATCTCTGTGTGATTTTTGGTATTTGATTCAACAGTTTCCAGAGTTTCATCCAACAGGCAAATTCCTTTGGGGCAGAGAATTCAGTTAAACTTCCAGTTTGATATTAGTATTTATCAGGGAGAGGACGACATCACTCTTCTCTCTTAAACCAAAGGGGATAATAAGGATTTGCCTGTAAGCCTGTACTTCAGACATCACTAGAAAGGGCTGTCAGGATCAGCTCCCCTCTAGGCTGCAATGAGGTCAGTCTGGCAGCCTGGCTATGAGTATAGAGCCAAATGAGCCCTCAGAAAGAAATATTTCATGCTGTCAGGTCATTCTTTCGGAAAGCAAAGCTGATTTTTTCTCTTTAGAGCAATAACTGGCACATATGAAATGAGGTAGTCAAGTTTTATAGGGAGAATTAATATATTTTATTACAGTGGTTGGTACATTGTGAGAAGCAAACAGAAAAGCCATGATGTTCCTGAAACTTTATTTGGAAGAAACAAAGTTTTAAACACATAGAGAGGCTGCTTTGGTTATTGTTTTCTTTCCCCAACTGTATTGCTTAGCCCAATAGAAGCTCTCTTGCCCTGCAAACATTGCTTGTTTATATCCTTCTGTTTTCAAAGCTAGAATAGCCCTGCTACAATGTGTAATAAGGACATTGTGCATCCTTCGCTGTTTGGTTACTACTCTGTAGGGCTGTCTTGGTGTTGACCTAAACACTCCTCTCTTTCCTAATCTTTCATGTTAGTGGTCTCCAGAGGTGTATTTTTGGAATTTGTGGCTCATAGAAGCACATTATCAAAACTAAAGGTCTGATCCCTAGTGTTTCAGAAGGAAATGTATGAAGTGAGCAATTATGGAATATCCTAGAAGAAGTAGGAATTAACTTTCTAACTCCTGTCAGGTAGACTTTGGATTATACCCTGCTTTCTGAGGACTTATATACATGTATACTTTCAGATAAACATCTAACTTTACTCTGATTTCTATTGATCTTTTAGACCTTCAGATTGTTTTGTGACAGTGATTGTGACAATGAGCTTCATATGAAACTTTGTGTTTAAAAAACATCTTTTGATCTTTTTTTTTTTTTTTTTTTTTTTTTTTTTTTTTTTTTTCCTGTGTCATTTTAGTCTTTCATTCTTGTATTAAGAAGTTAGAAACTGGAACGGCTGACAATCATTTTTCTACCACCGGTTTTGTATATATTCCTCCTAAACTTCATCCGTTATTTTTGCTGTCTCTTCCTAAAGAAGAGAAAGATTTTTTGTTCCTGTCCTAAAAGCTTTCTGCTTCTGCCTAGTGTTAGCAAGATGAAGATCAGATTTATTTTTTTTTTTTCATTTCTCTAGACTGGAGTGATATGGTTACAAAAGTTACATTTTCTCTACCTTCATGTGCAAATGTTCCTACTGTTTTTTTCATAAGGGCTTTTTGTTCTATTCCTGCCTCTTTCCCCCCAGAAAATTTAGACTTTTTGCCACCAAGTGCACTTGCATTTGTCACTACTGATTTTTTGCCTTCCCTTGTGCTACACATTTTCTCAGTTCTGTTAGTTCACTTCAAAATCTATCATCTCTTGATTTTTCCAAATAAGTTTGTTTTATCCTTAATGTTTTTTTTTGTTTGTTTGTTTGTTTTTTCTTCATTCTTCAGCTGCTTTTCATACCTTATTATTGCTACAGTATGACTCAGTAGTCTTTGTGCTAACCTATTATTAATCTTTAACTTTTATTAACCTTTTGAGCCACTTAGTCCTACACTTTCTTTTCTTAGCTTGTTTTGTGTAACAGCAAAACTTTACCACTTTCTCAAGACTTTCTGACTTCTTGAGTCTTACAGGGGCTCATCTTTTCTACAGAGCTTCTCAGTACCCAGGAAATGTGGCACATGCAGTCTCCTGGAATAACTTGAGAACTAACTTTAAGACACATTTTAGATGAAGAGATGGGGAATTACACAAAACCCATCCTTACCTCTGTGGTAAGGACCATGGAGCACATTCTCCTTTAATTCATTTCCAATCACATATGAATTTCTTTTGGTGCTGGATAATTCTTGGATAATTCTTCAATACCATCCTTGATTATTTATTTATTTTTGTCAGTCTTTCTGCTACTGATCTTGTTTATTCTATGCACAGATAGGAAAATATCTCTTTAACACTCCTATCCTTCTAGGTTTATATCCAACATTACGTTAACTTCTTTTTAGCTATATAGTCAGGACCCTTATTGATCCTCCACAGTCTCAGTTTTACAGTCTCCTAATCCAAAAGCATTAACTTTCTTTCTTGTACCTAGATTTATAATTTTATCATTGATTATACTATTTTTTCCCTAAAAATAAAAGTGAGATCACCATTTCCTGTGATCTCATTATTGTTTACCACACTGTCAATATTTACATTATCCATGAATTAATAATAAATTAATAATTATTTAAAAGGTTTACCTTGCAATCACTAATGAAAAGGCTTAATATTGTTAGGCTTAATTTCTGAGAACCTTGTACGGTGATTTCCTTTGAAGCAATCCTTTTAAGATCTGTTAGTCACTGAAAATGGGTTTTACTGCTATTGTATAGCTCTGTACATTTTTAAAAGAAAAGCATCGTGTCGTATTAAATCAAATGCCTTTCAAAGATTGTTACAGCTGCTCCTTTAAGCTCATCAGTCATTTGGGGAGTGTTGGCCAGAGTGTGAAGCTGAAAATGTTGGCAGGAATAGATAGAAACAGCACTGTACTTCTTATCAAAGTGATGAGGTTTTATAGAACTCTGGAAAAAACATACTTTTAATCTTTCCTCCTAACCTGCTATGACTATGCAAGACCCAGACTGAGAACTGAGTTGTTACAACCTTTTTAGCAGCATAAAGTGAGACTCAGACTCCATAAGGACTATGCAATTGCTGCCTATTAGGGGTGTCCTTTGTTTCTGGTCCCTGTCTGTTCAGATTGGGGACCAGAGTGAGGCACCCTGTTGCTTTCGTGTAGAACAGGCAGCTGTTTTTTTCCCTCCATTAAAAAGCACAGCAGGACAGTTGTAGAAGACAGAGTGTGACAGAGCAGAACCTGAAGTCTTATGTGTCATGGAATCAGGATTACTGGGAACATGTATTTGATAACAGGAGCATGGAAAATTCCTTGAAATTAATATCACAGAATCACAGAATCACAGAATCACAGAATTTCTAGGTTGGAAGAGACCTCAAGATCATCGAGTCCAACCTCTGACCTAACGCTAACAGTCCCCACTAAACCATATCCCTAAGCTCTACATCTAAACGTCTTTTGAAGACTTCCAGGGATGGTGACTCCACCACTTCCCTGGGCAGCCTGTTCCGATGTCTAACAACCCTTTCGGTAAAGAAGTTCTTCCTAACATCCAACCTAAAACTCCCCTGGCTCAACTTAAGCCCATTCCCCCTCGTCCTGTCACCAGGCACGTGGGAGAATAGACCAACCCCCACCTCGCTACAGCCTCCTTTAAGGTATCTGTAAAGAGCAATAAGGTCACCCCTGAGCCTCCTTTTCTCCAGGCTGAACAAGCCCAGCTCCCTCAGCCGCTCCTCGTAGGCAAAGAAAGTCATAAATTCTCCTACTTAAGTATGTGTTATCAGATAGATAGCCTAAAGACAAGACAGCATTAGTGAATAAATACTGAGATTCCCATTCAGAATTCTTGAGAAAATTACTCAAATTTTGGAAGAAAAAAAAAAAAAAAAGATATTTAAAAAGTATAGACAGTGTAAAGAAAGGCCTCTTCACAAAAGAGAGACCTTTTCCCAAAAGAACCAAATGGAATGGCATGGTGACATTAACAAAGAGAGAGAGAGAAGAAGAAATGTAGCAAGATTTTTGAAACATTTTAAAGCCAGCTATTCCAAAAGATTACAAGTCGCATCTAATTAATAACGTATGTAGATGGAGTTTTAAACAAGCTATTGCTTTGAAGACATTCTTACCTCTATACTAAGTAGTTTAGTTAAATAAATGATCAAATCGAAGGCTTTGAAGTTATGAACATTAATCAAAATGTTTCAAATCAATGCTGGGTAAACTATTAATAACCAAAAAGTCACAGGAGCAAGCTATTTTTAACCAAAGGGAATTGTTAACATTCTTTATCATCAGAAATTAAAGCATCTAATTCTTGGTAAAATTATGCAAATGATGTTGTCTGCAAAGGTTGCTAGCTGTGCCAGGTTTTCTCCCATGGTTCCAAACTATTAAAGCTGCATCATCCTTTACCATTAGGAAATTAAAGGTTTAGACAAATGTGGACTACAGAGCATGTGCCCTGCTCCCTGATTTATACATAAACTTTCTGTGTGTTCACAAGAGCTGTAACCAGATGCTTTCTAGAGCATTGCAGGATTGAGAAGCTCAAGGGCAGCACTGGTGCTGATAAGGGCAGGAGGGCATATGGCAGCAGGGGTTTGTCATGATCTGAATCTGTCTCCAGGGGAGAGATGAGCTTATGAGGGCTGCTGCAGGCTTACCAGGTTGCCAAGCTGACAGGGCTGGGACTCACATAAAAGTGATGAGACCCCAGGGAAACCACCATCAACCCCCAAGGAGTCCTTCCCAAAACTATGCCCCTGTTACCTGTAGTATGTATCAGTGTCATGCATCTCATCCAGTTTTGGTATACAACCCACATAATAAGGAAGTCACATTTGCATGTGACTCCAAGAACGTGCAAGTAATTGCTTGCCTGCATCATCTAACACATCAGAAGGCACAATGGCCATCAGTGTTTACAAGAGTGGATACCCAAAGCCTACTGCTTTGCCTTTGACTTTACAACTAAGTAATGAGCGGCTCCATGGAGGACATGTTTTATTATACTGATAATAACAGCACAAGAATCATTAGTCTTTCCTACTTAAAATATCTGTCATAATCCTCAAAGCATATTCCCACCCCACCCCCCCCCAAAAAAAAAAAAAAATCTGTGTTACTGAAAACCCATCCACTGATAGGTAATTTCAGGCTTTTATGTCAAAAGTATATGAATAGTATAATAGTATAATATATGATATGTTTTATCATTCTTTTTTCTTACTCCCCCCCCCCCATTTCACTTTGGTGTTTGTGTGTGTTTTGTTCCTGTTGATATTTTGAGAGGTAAAGTGTTAAATAAAACACAAACATGCCAGTGTTCTCTTAAGTGGAGACAGGTAGGAATGCATCACAGACTAAAGAGAATTTATTTGAAGTACTGTAGGCCCAAAGCAATCATGGAAAATCCCACTGCAGAAGTTGTAAATATATATAAAATAAATAAATATAAAAATAAATAAATATAAATATAAATATAAAAAATATAAAATATATTTTTTATATTAAATATAAAAAAAAAATACAGAAAACATGACAGGATCAGAGCTGTACTGGGGTCTGCTAGATCCAGGAATTTTGGAAAATACAAAAGACAAATGGAAAATATTTTTATGGTGTATTTGATGGAAAGCAATATAATCAGAATGTAGATTTATTTTTGACAGTAGTAAGGTCTTCTGCACTTGTTCTAAAGTTAATAATTTCCAGTTAATCCAGACACAGTAATTTAACTGTAAAACTGCATTACAGGGGTTTGAGCACTGTATTTGGCATAAAAACGTAAGATATTTTTAACTTTGAGCTATAAAAGGAGAGTACAAATATAGAATGTCTGTGACTGAGCTCAGTCTGAACTGCAGTGGCCTCCCAGTTCAGAAAGGCTGTGAGTCCTGGGATGTGGCTGGAGCAAATGTCACTAGCTGCAGGAGGACTCAGGACAAACCTTACACAAGACAGCTAAATTTGCCATGTTATGAAAGTCATTCCATGTAGATCAAGGTTTTGAGGGGTTGACAGTGCACTGACATTACATATATAAACTGAGAATTGAAAAATGTTGAAAGCAGCAAGAATAAAGATAAACATTATCAGGCAAGAGCTGGGTTGAATTAGACCTAATATAAAGATAATCACATCTGCAAGTAAGTGATAGAGTATTTCATGAATTCCTTGGGAAAGTCTGAAAGCACCATGTTATGTATGTTCTTGACAAACAGAATAGTGACAAAAGTACAAGTCCAGCTGAGAAAGTGACACTGCAATAGAAAATAAACAGATCAGCAACTAGAAAGCAAAAAAAAAAAAAGACATTGTTATTTTGATATTAGATCACAAGCTTTGGGAGTTCAGAAACATTGCTATCATCAGCACATAAATTAAAGTTACAAATAATGGAAGGCAAAGAGTTAAAGATAGGTGATATATATGGGTACATAAGAAAAAGGAAATGATAAAATGTATAGTTGAGCCAGAACAAGAAGTATCTTGTATTGTGTAAAACATGGTCAGTTCCTTGTTTTATGGAAGAACTGTTAAATGAAAAGGGACAATGAAAAGGGGACAAAGATCCAAAACAACTCAGAAAGTGTTGGAAGATAACTGCTAAGTGGTAGAGAAACTCAAAAAAGCCCAAAGAAAAATGCAAGAAGTACCCAATTATCCTGCTAGTCATGTTTCTGGGAAAAATCTGAATGTGCCAATACAGAAGGCCAAGGAAGACCTGGATAGCCTAAGAGTCAAAGAGTGATTGGAGAAAATGTGTGAATAGTGCCATTACTGGTGAGAAAATGACTTGATTTAATTTTTAGTTATCTGCAGCCCCACTGGAATTACTTAAGTACAAAATGATCATTTATTCAGGGAAAGAAATTTAGATGGCGTACATGAGGGTTCATAGCTTTAGGTACCCTTACAAGACCAATGACGAAAGCATTGCAGATATATGTATGCACATCCAACTTGGAAAATGTTATATTTGATAACCAAGAAATCTGCCCAGCAAATATAACACTCCTGTGCCATTATTAAGGCTTGCAGAGATGAGGCCCTGATCTGAAAGAAAAGAATGAGTTAAATGTCGTAACAGGGTATAGGTAACTTTGGAAAGAACCAGACTTACTGGTCTGGAGCTAAAAGCTGTTTAATGCTGTACAGAAATTTTCCTTTCAACAAACTGAAGCAATCTAGAAGCAATTCATTCACTATTTTTTTTTCTTCTTGTCATCCTAGAGGCACATATACATTCTTTTGTAAAACTGTTATGGCTAGGGGGTCCATAAGCTATACTAAATGTGAAATAATGAAAAGGCATTAGTGTCACAATTCACTGTCAGCCTGTCTGCTCTAGTAAAAAAAGATAGGCGTACAGAGATTTGTGGAAACAGATCATTCTTTTCAGGAATGCATGTCTGTTTCCTGAAAGAATCTGGGAGTGACACTTGTGAAAAACACCCCTCTGCAAAAGGGCTGGTCACGTCAAATATTTTTAGGAAACGGAGGAGTGAAATAAGCAGTTACTTAGGTATTGAGATATTGTGACAGTAAGCACAAGTTTTGGTTGTCCCTCAGTGCCTCAAGATGGTTTATCTTGTTGCTGCCACTAAACTAAAATAGTGGCTTAGCTATGAACATCTTGCAGTGCTATACCTTGATATCTCCAACCACACTGCACTCAGTGCTCTCAAAGTAATTACCTTTGGTTTTGAAGAAAACCAAAGCAGGGCATGAACACTTAAGAACGGTAAGAACAGATAAGCTCTTAAACAATTTAGAAAAAAAATATTGGTTTTATATTTGGTAAGTAACCTAGAAAGTGGCCACAGCACCAAGCCTCCTGGAGTATAAGAAGTGTTTAGACAACAACACTCTTAGACACGTGGTTTAATTTTTAGGTAGTTCTGTGTGGACCCAGGAGTCAGACTCAACGATCTTTGTGGGTGCTCTCCAACTCTAGACATTCTATGATCCATAATACTATAATTCTAATATTGCATATAGGGAAAGGGAGACAGGTCCAAGATGGGCTTTTATCTAAAGTTACATAGTAAACCAGTGGAGGCAATTGTAAGAAAGGCCAGTATTATGCCCTCCCTTGTTTTGACCATCTCAGAAAAACTTTTACCGACCTCAGGAGCTTCCATTATTGTTCAGATTTAAAAGAAGGGTCTCACATGTAGTTGTAAACCCTATAAATCTACAGTTTTACCTACATTTTTCAATAACGCATATCTGAAAAAAGAGCTGTCACTACACAAAGCAATCAGCATTGGAACAGCTGTGGTCTTAACTGTTGTTCAACAGAAAGTCAGGATTTAAAAGACATTTGTTCCTCCTGACATACTAAAGCAGTGTACACAGTGTGCATACGCCTTTGTGAAATTCCATTACAGCTTTGAGGGCACATGCTAATATTTATTATTGCTATTAGGATTCATAGTTTTGAGAAATGTGAGAATCAAGCTATTGATCTGTGGTACTAAAATAACCAAGTTACTAGAAGAGTTACATGTTGTTTTTCTTCTGATGACAGAAGTCCAATAAGAGTGGAAAATACTTAATTCCTAGTTTTCATGATGTTTAGCTAATTATTATGTTATTAAATAGTGACTCAGCCAGAAGGGCTCATTTGTTTCTTCCTTCTCAAAGAACTGGAGATGTTATGCATTGAGAAAATGAAAACTGAAACTTTCTTCTCAGCACCCTGCTTTTTGTCACTAACATTTGCCAACTCAGGGGAGAGATTTATTTCCTTCAAGGAAGGAAAGAACACTTAAGATATGAATGAATACAAGAAAAGCAGGAAACCAACCACAGCTGTCAATACACAATTTATAGAGCTGTAACACTGCTGTGGTAATATCAAACAGAGACACAATAACCTGTAAAAATGATTCCTGCAGACCTGAGCTCGGAAATGAAGCAGTTAGCTATGTTAGTACCCAGCATTTTTTCTGAAGGCC
Source organism: Aythya ferina (assembly GCF_964211825.1). NCBI lineage: Eukaryota > Metazoa > Chordata > Aves > Anseriformes > Anatidae > Aythya > Aythya ferina. The sequence goes on from NC_140301.1 coordinate 53,363,813, forward strand.
TGGTGTTTGAGGAACAAAGCCTCTTTCCTTCCCAGGCTGCTTTCTGCAATGCCAATTCCTACACTCCAGAATAGGTAAAAATAAGCTGCCAGTAGCTTGAGTGCATAATGGCCTTGGTCCTTTCTGCACTTGCCTATTCCCAAAATAAATAAACATATAAATAATAATTTACCAACAGTTTATCTGCAGCTGTAGAGGAATGTTTCATATTTTGTTGTAACAATTAACATTTTGTTGTTGTTGTTATTTTCTACCACCATACTCTCCTTTCCTGCTCTGTATTTTCAATTCTTCAGTCCAGGTCCCAGTCTTATGGTGATGGGAGTTGAGTGGCAGATTGGCTGTGGAAGATGGTAGAGCAAGAAGAAGGTAGGATGCAGGGCTTTCGCACTTATACCACAGTACTGGTAGGAGAATTGATAGCTATGTCAGATTTGCTATTGTAGCTACCAATGCAGTAGAAAGCCATTTAGTTTTAACTGGGGACAGAGTCTGGCTCAGCAAAAGAGCCAAACTAATTTTGTTTTAATTATTTATTGTGTTCCAATTCTCATCACTGTTTCTTTTTTAATTGTATTTTTAATTAACTGCATTGATTGTAATGGACTGTATGCTTTCATCATGTAACTTTGCTGACTGGTTTAGCGTCCATTTTATGTTTACTACAACATCTAAACAAGAACCAAGAGGAAACCTCAAAATACCAGAAAGTGGAGAAAGTGGGTATATACAAGACCAAAGAACAGCCTTTTCAGTATTTTACTGCTAAATATAGGCAGTCATAAAGACAATTTTATTAATTGTTATTTAACAATTAATAAAATTGTTAACAAAATGAGTTTTGTTAACAATTTGTTATTCCATTTAAATTCCCAATGAAGAGTGAGTAACCCTGGCTTTGTAGTATTTTCAGTACAGCAATTCTCTTTTCTTCTTGTGATAACCTCTCATGCACTGGGATGTATTTTATCTTTTACTGTTGTTCATGAATTGACTCTGCTGTGGTGGCAGGAGTGTCCCCATGTACCCTATTTGCCTTCTTGCTGTCAGGGCACTGCATGGCTTGGGGCTTGCTGGGGATTGTCAGCTCTCTAAGAGTCTCTTAAGGCAGGCCCTGCCAACCGGGACATGTCCCACCACCCCACTCAGGAGCAGGGCAATTAAGGGGAACCAGGGCAGCCCCAGCATTAGGCACCTCCCAGGGGACAGGGCCAGGCTGGGACATGAGCCTGTAGGTGGGCCAGGCTCAGCAGGGCCCGTGGCTGGGCAGATAGGCAGGGCCTAGCAGTGAGGAGCTGGAGACCTGCCCTTCTGCAGCCATGCTCGGGCAACAGCTGGTGGCCCTGGGGCATGTGCTCCTGGGCTGTGGGCAGAGACACAGGCCTCCAGGCATTCAGGACCATTATGGCATACTGGTGCCCTCCAGTCCCACACAGTGTTCACCATTTCTTCCTTCACAGCACAGACCCCACTGGCCACTGGCGTTTTGTTTCCTGCTGCTGGCTTACTGGCTGTCCCACTTTTCTTGTTGCAAAACTATGATTCAGCTCTGAGTCTCCAGAAATAGGTTGTGTCTAGTACTGTGAGCTCATAGCTCAGGCGAAGCAAGTGGTGTGAAGGTTTGGCTGACTGCTGTAGAAATAAGTGGTTGCAAACTAGTTTTTGAATTCTCAACAGCTGCTCATTTTAACCATATTAACGCAGCAAGGCTTTGTTAATATAGTTAACTAGGGAATAGCAGTTCTTTGGGGCAAATGTCTTTATTTCTAATATAATAAATGTTGCTGTGTGAAGAAGCCATTTCAACATGTTGCTAAATGAACAATAATATTAATTCCTTTTTTTTTTTTTTTTTAATGCTCTCATTATCTGAGCAGAAGGCAGAGACTGCCATACCAATGTTCATTCATAGCCATCTTAACACAGAATCACAGAATCACAGAATTTCTAGGTTGGAAGAGACCTCAAGATCATCGAGTCCAACCTCTGACCTAACGCTAACAGTCCCCACTAAACCATATCCCTAAACTCTACATCTAAACATCTTTTGAAGACTTCCAGGGATGGTGACTCCACCACTTCCCTGGGCAGCCTGTTCCAATGTCTAACAAACAGATACATCAGATATTAACACAGGCAGCTCACAAGCTCTATTGATACAGATGTGAATTTGAATTATTTTTGTTTATCCTTGCAGACATTGTATTTACTGTCAGAAACGGGGAGCTATTGGCCAACAGTTTCTGAACAGAAGGCTATGCTGGCTACTATCTACAAGCTAGCAGTAGGTATGTGAATGTGAATGTTTCCAACATTAAGCTCCCAACAAGTTCTAAAAGGAACAACCTTTTACTATTGGAAAAAGAAACAGAATTGTTTTCAGATTAACAGTGATTTGAGGAATGGGGTCACATTGAGATGTAGATGAACTGACAAAAATCTTCTGTCCAGTCTAGGGACTGAATGCCTTTACTAAAATACAGAAAAAAAAAAAAAAAAAATCAAACAAAAACAAACAAAACAAACAAACAAACAAGAAAAACCTTGAAGGTTTTTCCACCAAGGATGATCTTCAGAAGTGGGAAACCTTCCTTTAAATTCAGTAACAATTCAGTAAAAAAAGTAAGATTTTAAGTAAAAAAAGTCATTATTTTGGAAATTTCACAAGCATCCTCTCAAGATCATTACACAGGGACATAAGTGCACTGCTGTAGTTTCTAAATCAATCAAATGAGAAGGATTGTATGCTTTAGTTATTGTCTGTAGTGATATCTGAAAGCAAATGCATTTGATTGCTAATATTGGTCCCACTGACACCCCACTCATGACTGAATATTATGAACTACCCTCTCAATAATTTTTTCCAACCAGTTTTATATCTACCTTTAAATATTTTTCCCTGTGTTTTCCTGGATTGCTTATGAGAATATCATGGGAGACTTTTAAAGCCAAAATTTATGGCATCTGCTGCTTCTTTCTTATTGACAAGATGTGTTTTTCTGTCATCTAAAACTCCTGGAACTGAAGAGTTTCATTTGAGAAGGTCAAATTAAAATCCCTTTGCAAAGAGGAAGTCATTGAAACAAATGTTTTAGCTAGTCTGTGAAAAGGCCATTTTTGTCGAACTTTATGAAAAGATGCATATTTTACAAATAGAAAAGAACTTCCTAATTGTGATCTTTTTCCTTACCAGGCTTCAGGTCAATGTCCACAGTTTCTGATATTCTGAGACATGAGTGCATGGTGCTGGGGCAGGTAGGCTTCATTTCACTGAGGCCCACATCTAATATCAAACAATTCACCCTCCAACTCATAAAAGATTCTGCTCTTGAAATTTTTGGTCTCATTGTGTGTCAAAGTTTTAACGTTACATTTTCTGTTGTGCAGAATGATGTTACAGTTTCTGCTAAAACTCACAGAGCACCGAGACCTACAGAGAAACCAAAGTATTTCAATTGCAACTTTGGCAGAGATTAATGTAATACTGACTCTCTATCTATTATGTCTCCCAAATGCATGTTGTGCTAGTTTCATACTAAGAAGTGAATTTTTTACTCAGTTTGTCACGTATAGCATGGTGGGGAGGGAAGCAAGATTATATCTGTGTTTCTGTTAACTGCATGCAGTACATCAATGGGCAGAATTTTAATAGAACTGAAAACAGTAGAAAGAATGGAGAAAAAATATCAATTATTAGTAAAAAATACATAAGAGCAACCTCTGGCTCTGGGCATTGCCTTGCACTTGAATCTTCTCTTGGCAATATTCAGAGATTTTCACTATGTTGACCAGACAAAATGGTTGTGTTAATTATTGCATGTGTCTATGGGAGAGAGCCACAGCATGCTGAGGCCTTCTGCTTTTGTGTTATACCAAAGCCATGCTATAACAGGGCAAAAAAATCAATTCATAAACATGACAAACACTGGCTGCTCTCTGAAGGATGAAAAGAAAAATGGTTTGAAACACCTTTAAAACCTGTTGTCATAAATTACACAGAAGGGTTTTTAGACCAAACCTGGGCTAGAGAAGAAAGATCTATTGGTCTCTTCTACCTTTTACTATTTTGCCTTCCCTTGTCTGGCCCTGCAGTTTTTCTGGCATCTCTGCTAATGGTAACTGTTATAAGCCTGTTGTAGCTTCCATTACTCTGAAAGAACTATTTCTTTCTAAAGGCACCCAAAGATAGAGTGTGCAACTGAGAAGTGATTTTCAAACTCAAAGGAAGGAGGAAAGTCATGTTAACAAAGATTGCTGGAAAAGGAACACTAAACATTTTTGATTGCCAATGTTGCTTTCGTATGGCTGGTGCCAAGAGATATCGAAATCAATGTGAAGTGCATGCTCTCAGCATTTTTCTCTGGCTGAGTAGCCACCCTACTGAAAGCTAATAGTACATTTGGGTGGCAAATGATTTTGTGTTCTGGATGGAGCCCTGAATCCTGTGCTGAAATTCAGCATTGTAGTAATCTCCATTCCTTTATCCAAACATTTCCCTCCTGTGTCACTTGCTACTTCCCTTCTCCTCTAAAAATGTTGGTGGTGATGGGAAAACCAAGTACAAACCCTAACTTCAAAAACTGCAGTTTTTTTAGTGAGATACTTAATTCCATTGAAATCACATTCTTTTTATTGTCAAGCAGTTCAGACTTTTTATTTTAACCTGTCTTGAATAAATAGCTTACTCTGTTGAGTACTGGCTTATAGATGTCTTTGCTCTGTAAAGAAAATTTTGATGTAATTTGTATTTGGTGAGCTGAGAAGCTGTAAATGACCATATGCGTCATCTTGGGAACATTATAGATATATGTACTGTGTTCGACTAGACGAAGGATCCATTAGTGACCCAACGGAGGTGTTTTAGAGCAGGAAAGGAGAACTCTCTAAACACCATCTGCTCATACTGTTGCTTGTAAAATGATGTCACATCTGCTGCTCTAAAAACATTATGCTGATCTCTTCTACAGTACAAGGCTGCTGCACTCCTCTTAGCAATGGGAAAGGAGTCAACGCTACATTATTGGGACAAGAGGTGTTAACTATAGATGAAACCACACATGGCCTTCTTAGCTTCCAATATCTTGTGAGTGTACCATAAATGTCACAAAAAAAAAAAAAAATAAAAATGAAGGAGAGGATTCAATGCTCTATATTTAACTGACAAAGTTGGGTAAATACTTAGACTGTAAGTCTTTTCTGAGCTCCATCTTGCCCCTAGTTGGCTGCTGCTGGTTCAGCTAATACTATTACATGCTTCAAACCTAAAATAGCCAAGTCCTCTCAGAGGTTGAAGAGATATTTAAGGTAGTTTGATCAATGGAAGAGGAAATTGTCTTTGATGGAGTGTGTGTCAGAAAGCACTGCCATTTGTTTTGCTCATGAGATCTTGTAGCTGAGTATTTGGCTGCCTATCTCTCATGAGGTGTTGTAAAGCTACTTTACCAACCAGGGAAGCTTTACTGACCCTGGAAGCTCCAAGACTACACATCTGCATACATTTGCAATGCTGCTCCTTACAATTGCAGCCAGTGTTAACAATTTCACAGTAGTTGTGTACAGAATTAGAAAAAAACAGTCAGTGTTGGTATCAGGAGGAGATAACAACAGTGATGATGATGCACGAAGGGTCCTTCGAAGAACTGAGCAAATGCTTCCCCAGTTGACTTAAGTTGTCATTTAACTCAAGTGCAATTATTTTGACCTGTGATTGTTGTACAGTGTTACCAAACATATAGGATATGTAGAGAGAGAAAAAAACAACAGCATGAAGTTGTTATGGTTTATTTAGGCAGCAGCTAAGTGGCTATGTTTGCTTTGTATGATATTGAGTTTAAAGCAAAAAAATGTGAAAACTGACTGATGTCTCTAAATGGTGAAAAGCAGTCACCAGTATCTCCTCTCAGTCAAGTATATGGTAAAAGAATTTAGCCTAGTATCTTAATATCTATTTTGACAAAACATTTTGAGACTATTGGAAGCCTGAGGGTTGTCTCCCATATGCAAGGCAGAAGGGAGGAAACTTCTACTCATGTGAGTGTCATGTGAGCTAGCATGACAAGAGGGAGGCCAGGATGCCAGGAAAGGTGGTCATGTGGCATTTTCCACTGCCATATAAGACTCATATGAGGCCTTAATGAGATGGTCTGCCATGTGTGCTGAAGAACTGAAGAATCTGATGTAGTTCTCGCAGGGTTTCCTTCCTCTGGAAACCTTGAGTTACCAGAGCTGTGGATCAGTGACATATTATTTCTGTTATTGAGGGTGGTTCTTTATTGTCCTTCCTGTCTACAAAAAGCTCTACAAAAGCAGGAACAGACCAGAAAATAGGACACAGGAAGACTTTTCAGGCCATTTTTATGCTACTGGCTTGATTGCTGACCTGGACAAATCAATCTCTCTGTGCTTATGGTGGCACCTCTTACTATTTCTCTGTTAGCAGATTGTGTGCATCAGTCAGTGATAGACAATTTCCTTTATGAAGTACTTGAACCCAGATCTTACTTGTAAACATGAATGGACTGTAAATGTAAATGAAAGACTTTGCAGTCTTCCAAAAACAAAGCAGTTACCTTTTTTACAACACAATAGTAGAGAGGAAGGAATGAAAGAGGACTGAAAGTTTTCATAGAATCATAAAATCCTAGAGTGGTTTGGGTTGGAAGGGACCTTAAGATCATCTGTTTCCAATCCCCCTGCTGTGGACAGGGATGCCTTCCACTAGATCAAAGCCCTATCCAACCTGGCCTTGAACCTGGCCATTCCCTAGGGATGGGGCATTCACAACTTCTCTGGGCAACCTGTTCCAGTGCCTCACCACCCTCATAGTGGATAATTTATTCCTTATATCTAATCTAAACCTGCCCTTTTTTAGTTTAAAGCCATCACTACTTGTTCTGTCTCAACACTCTCTGATAAAAGTCTCTCCCCATCCTTCCTGTAGGCCCTCTTTAAGTATTGAAAGGCTGCAATAAGGTGTCCCTGGAGCCTTCTCTTCTCTAGGCTAAATAATTCCAACTTTCTCAGCCTTTCTTCACTGGAGAATTGCTCCAGCCCTCTGATCATCTTTGTGGCCCTTCTCTGGATGCACTGTAATAGATCTATGTGTTTCTTATGCTGAGGGTTCCAAGGCTGAATGCAGTACTCCAGATGGGGTCTCACCAGAGCAGAGTAGAGGGGGAAGGATAACCAGCTCTTTCTTGTAGCCTTGACCTAGAGCAACAAGGATAGCTGTCTAGTTGTCCTTGATAAATTGGATAAATTGTCGCTTTCAATGAGATTAGAAATGGAATGCCCTAGGAACTGAGTATTTTTAGAAAATGGAGATTAGTTGCATGTTCTACTGTATTGACATTCCACTACAGCTTTTGCAGACAGTCTTACTCTGCCTCAAGTTCCTTCTTGCCTGGGAAGTTCTGGGGAAGGTATTATTTTTATAGGTGACCTCTGCATTTGCAGAGAGCCATTTCCATGCTAAGATGTTCTTCTTGCAGTGGAACCCATGAGAGGAATGAAAACAAGTGTTATTCTAGCTTGTGCTTCAGTCATCTACATTTTGTAAGGATACAAGCCTTTTTAACAGGCATTTTTCCCCTTCCATCTCAAGTGCTATAGAAAACAAATACTTTAGGGTGTACATTGACTGAAATTAGAGCAAGAATGAATACTTTGCTTTCAGGTAGCATTGCTAAGGCTACAGGAGGGAATTGAATTACTGTTATGGATCCAGTGTTTGGCCCATTAGACTAAATCACAAAGGAGGTGGCTCTGTCATCAATGACTCTCCAGGTGCCTGGTGCTGGCAGGTGTCTAGCATTAACCTTAGTTGGGTGATGAGACTAGTGCAATTCATTTGAGAGATGGAGGATAGATGCAGATGTGAGACCAGCAGGGACATAGTTAGCTCAGTAGCTGCAGTATATCAAATACAGAAGAAGCCCTGAAACTGATGCCAAACCAGGTTGAAAAGCCCACATAATTTCCACACAGAAGCATCACTTTGAGTTCAAAAAAAGTCTGTGTTCATGCAATGATGCTACCTGGGTAATAATAATAAGCCATTGTTTGCCCTACCTTCTAGGGTGCAATATTGTATGGATGCAGCAAGATTATTCTAAGACTTGGCTCTCCAAACATAGTTTGTTCCTATGGAGCAGGGATATGTTTCTGTTTTCCTGCCTGTTTTTCTGTGAAACATACCCTCGATCAGAGGAAAATGCATATTGTTTGGCCCCTCTGACATTTCTCTCTGTGTTGATCTGTCCTTTGACAGACTGCAACAAGCATTTCTTCCCAGTACTGAGAAACACTTTTCATTGTGCACAATGCTTTTCACCCTTTTCCTGCATTTTTAAGCCTATTGAACTGGTTATTTCACTTCAGCCTACAAGTATGACTGAGTCTTGAGTTGTGCACACTCACATTATGCATTGTTGTGGGTTCAGGAGCTTGTATTCATCTGGTTAAATGATTTTGCTTTTCTGCTAATTTATCCAATAACTCCAAATTTAGATCAATACGTAGACATAAGAAATAATTTCATCATGCTGACAGGGTGGCAAAAATATGTAGACTATAGCAATGCCATGTTCATTGTATTTGGTAATTGCTTTTTACTATTAGAACCCCATTTAACTGAAAAGAGTATCTTTTTGATACTGTTAGCTGTCTGGAAGTTCCTCTGCATAGATCTATAGTGAAGATGTTTTCTTGATGAGATGTCATTTCAGTTGCAGTTGTTTGCAAAATGATAAATACTTGCTGAAGAAATGTTCCTGAATGTTTTCAAGAGTTCTCACAAGTCTGAAAGTTGAAAATCACTGTAGTAGGTCTGGATCTAATATAGATCTATCAAATGTAGTGCATGCACAGTTATGGACACCTCAGTTGTCCAGAAAACATAACAGGTCACAGTGTCACAGCATTTTTCTTCTAACTCACCTTTTCATTTTTATCAGTTTCAACTTTCTTAACCTCAAACTTTCAAGCAAGTTCTTTCATGCTCTTCAGGACTTGTGTTGTTACACTTCTGCTATGCTCTTTTTATATCTAAGTCAATGTAACCTAATCTATTTCTTTCTCTCAAAGATTATCTTCTACATATGAATAATAACTTGGCAACTAACACATGAAAAAAAATTTAGTCAATGTTTTATATATGTATTCAAATGAACATTATATAACCAAGTACCTTTTAGATATCTTTACAATATTGGCACTCAAGGCTGTCTGTACACTTATCCTTTTTCTTTATACTAGGCAAGCTTCAGGTGAGCACTAAATAAATTGCATTGAAGTCAAAGTTTTTGCATGTGGGAGACATGAATTTTTAGATGTGGCCAAACATGTTCTGGTTCATTACCTCCCCTTCCCCCTTTCTTTTTTTTTATGTTGAGCTCTGCAATCTGAGGCATTGTTGAAATAAGGTTTGGTAACTAGTGTCTTTAATTTAAATGACTAGACTTAGAGCAGTCTGATGCTTAAACTGGAGTAGAGTGATGCCTACATTACTCGACTGGAATTACTTGGGACTATTTAGTCAGCGCTTTATCGGTTGGACATTTCCATTTATATAGTGTGAGCAAGCCCATTGGAAAAGGTCCTCCGACAGATGGCTAATTGAAATGTGAAAAACTGTAGCCTGCCATAGGCTCAGGTTCGAGCCTTCTGACCCCTTTGCAGAACAGACCACATTGAGGAGTGGAGATGCAACACAGTGTGCAAATTCTCTCTGTGTTACATTAACTTTCACCTCTTCTTCCTTTGGCCATCGTTGATAAATGATAATTAAAATATCCATGGACATCCTATAAAAACCTAAGCTTGGGTTGCTGAAAATTGCATGAAATTCTTAAGACTGGGATGTTCTCCCACTTTATGTAATCCTATGTGAAAACAGACACCTTTTTGTTTCTTTGTTTTTAAATTTGATTAGACTTTTTAAAGAATAATGGAGATATAGAAGCTCACATTTTAAGAACATCTATGTGCAAATGTATAGTTTTAAATAACAGTACCTTGACTTTTATTGTTCTAGCTGTTCTAGCAGGGTTACAATGGTTGTTCTAGAGGCACAATAACATTTCAGTTCAAGGTTTGGCAGCTCAGGAATTCTGACAGTGCCATACAAGCAAAGAACAGCAATCTCCCTTCACTCCCTTTCATAGATGTAAACATCCCTTCCTCAACCATACAAAGAATCTCATAAGAATAAATAAATATATTTTTTTGCCAGATTGTAGAAGAAAGCTTCAATTTGTCTTTATTTTCTTTTTCAGTTTAAGATTTATTTATTTATTCATTTTAAGGGGGAAAAAATAGGAAAGAAGTTATCAGATGACATGTATTAACTCCAGACCCAGAGACCTTATTAACAATTTCAGTATGTCAGAGCTCTCACTGGTATTTAAATATACTAACTGAACATGCCTATTGAGTGCAGAGATACTTGAGCAAGCAAATTCTAACCTGCTGACCTTCACTGCCTTAGTGGTCTGTCACAGAACCCTCTGCAGGCTAAACTGTTTTACTGTGAGGGTGCCCTGACCGGTTAGCTAGAGCTGACCTGGTAATGGAGTTTCTGCATAAACTGATTACCTTTCTTACTTGATCTTGTGAAGTCTTCTGTTAAGACACCAATGAAAAAGGACTGGAAAGGAATAGGGAGGTGTATCCTATCTTTCCTTTTCCTCATACGCCCTACAGTTGATTTCTTCGGCTACTACAAAACCCTCCTTTTTTTTTTTTCCATCCTGCAGAAAAGTTTGTGTACAAAGTAAGACCCCACCCAGGCAGACAGCAGCACTGCTCAAATAGTCACATTAATGAACAAGTACTTGTCACACATGACCGAAAGAAGTGATTTGAGAGAGAGCTCACCATGCTTGTGCTTCTAGGCAGAGATGCGGATTTTGTGGCTGGCATTTCTTTGTTTTGAGAAATCATAATTTCTACAGGCAAGCCAGATCTTGTTTTGCATGAAGCACCATTACCAAGCGACCCGAGAGAAGGACCTGCATCCAGGGACAAGGACTTCTCTAATTTGCGTGTTCGTGATCCAGCCACAATGTCGTCACTTTTCAGACTGTCTAAATCTATTTCTTGATTGCTTTTCCCAACTAAAATGTTCTCTTTCCAGCTTTCAGGAGACTTTCTCTTAATACGTAAATCATCTAGGCTTCTCACACCGGATGGAAAGGTATTTTTCAGTTTAGCAGCTCGGTATGACCTCAGGCTCATGGGATCAAGCACTCTGAAAGTAACTTCATTAATAAATTGAGAGAATTTGAGTTTAGCTTCAATTTTTTCTTCCACGACAGACAGTGAACTTGATGATCCTTGACTCACCAAGCTCAAGTCAGATGCAGAGGAACTGCTTTTCTTGTGTGTTGTCTTCTGCCTCTGGAGCTTTTGGCTGGCGTTTCCTCCTTCTGCTGGATATAGAGAAGAGTGTTCCAGTCCATGGGATTTCTCACCCCCTTTCTGACAATGCTTTGATCGATGGGGTCGATAGCCTTCATCCTTATTTTTGCTTTTAACAAAGCTTTTAGCTTCTGACCTTGTGCTGCCGTGTAACTCAAAGCTATCCTCGCTGGAGCTGCAGCGTTTTGAGTAACTGTTCATTGTCAAATCTCCAGAGACTTCCCTCTCCACATCAGTTCCTGCTTCTGGCACACATGTAGAGGTGGATGCACAGCATGCCCTTTCTTCAGTCACCCTGCCAGCCCCCTCTTGTTTGACTGGTCTTCCAAGCACAGCAGCCTCTGGCTTAACAGGGGAAATGGAGCCCTTAGACAATGACTCCATTTTTGTGTTGGTGTATCAGCTGGCGTCAATGACAGTGACATTCCTATAAATCTTTCTCTACTTTGTAAGGCAACAGACATGTCTTTGAAAGGCATAATAGTGCAGCCACCACATTTTATCTCATATGCATCCCAAATTATGCATAAGTTTCATAATTAGATCAATAGTGCATTCTCATAATTTTAATTAGCCATACTAATCAACAGAATCTATAGGACATGCAAATTTTCCAGGGTATTGAATGCTTAGTGGATGAACATGGGCTTTCATTGATCCAAAGCAGCATATGATATAATCCTGTCTGTTGATCTGGAAACCAAACTACCATGATGTAAATCAATTCTCACTAAGTAAAGTCAGGGGTGGTTCTGTTTCAGGGCTTTTTAAAATCCAATAGTAGAGAAGGTCATGCTATATTGTCCTAATGCTGCTAGTGTTTTCTATTCTATTAGAAAGCTTAGTGGCAGGTCTGCTGGACCCAAAAAGGCAAAAAGAGAATGTGATTCACACTTTCTGCCTGCTTGTTCTTGCCATTGTTTTCATTCTAAAATAATTTGTTAAAGGTTTGAACCAAAGCAAAGTTCAGTAATTCAGCATTATAAATGAGTCTGGAGTGGTAATGATGTTTGTTTCCACAACTCTTCATGTGAGGCTCTTCTCATTCTTTACAGGCAGGCAAATCTGAACTGTGAAGTGCAGAATTTCTGTTTTTTTTTTTTTTTTTTTTTTTTTTTTTTTTTTTTTAACTCATGAGGGAATATAAAGGCTGTTTTATGTGAGGTTAAAGGCTATAGTTTGGCTTTATGATCAGTATGAAAGTTTGGAGCATCCTGATCACACATGAACTGACTGATACATTTAAGATTTAGATTAAACATTAGGAAGACGTACTTTACTATGAGGGTGATAAGGCACTGGCACAGGTTGCCCAGAGAAGCTGTGGATGTCCCATCCTGGGAAGTGTCCAAGGCCAGGCTAGACGGGGCTTTGAGCAATCTGATGTAGTGGAAGGTATCCCTGCCCATGGCAGGGGGGTTGGAATTGGGTGATCTTTAAGGTACCTTCACCCAAACCATTCTGTGCTTCTGTGATTCTGTGATATAACCCTTTTTGTCTGATGGGAATCAGACATCTTTCCAACTTATGCAATTCAGCGGATGGAGACAGAAAAAAAGAAATGGATCACAAGAAGAAACCTGAGTGACCTGCCTTAAACAGCTGGGCAAGAAGATGTGAGGAGAATCCCTAGAAGGGAGTGAGGTGTGGTAGAAGGTGGCAATAAAGGGGAAAAAGTTAGTGAGGAGCACATTTAAAAGTATCATACATTGATACTTTAAAAAAAAGTGAAAGCTGACAGGTCAATGGCAGTTCAAGTTAAAATGTCATTCCATGAGCTTTTGAAAGAGATATTGTATTTAGTTCCCTCATTACAAGTCAATTTGCCCACTGCAAGTAATTTATTGTCTCCACGTTGGTAATTCCAGAACTCATTTAAATCATCGTTCATGAAAGCTGCTGAAGTGTTGCGAATCTCTCAAATTAACATAGTAAGTGCATTAATTTTGCAAATAACAGGGGGACTAGAAGATCCTTTTAACACATCAAAAATCAATTGCTTTTACTGGAATTACTTTCTGAAATGCTTCCATATTTTCTATGGGACTTGGCATGTTACAAGTTTTATTTTTGTAATATTTTTGCAATGTTTTTGTAACATTGCATGTTACAAATATTATCCTGATCACAGAGACAATGTAGATTAAAATGCATAAAGTCTTAGTTTAGATGAAATTATTCCCCTTTTACTTGAACATAAATGGTGACAATATGAAGGGCTAGCGAATGCTTTCTGTTGTCAACAGAAAGATTTTCATGACCTTTTCAATGCAATCACAGAACAATAGTGCACTACTCTCTTCTTGTAAAGACAGAATTTAGGGCTTTTTCAGTATGTCCTAATACAGTTTTCTGCAAACTTATGGTTACTCACTGATGCAAACAGGATTCCCCAAAGAGGTAAGCTCTGTACTAATGCATCTCAGAACGTTTCTCTTCCAGGATCCATTACAGCCTGGCAAAGTGTGAGTTCTGCAGTTTTAATGGAGTTCATTAATATGTCTGTTCAGAAACAGAGCAAGCCTCATTCTTGAGCCAGGATCTGAAATAGCTTGTACATATCTGGAGAAGAGCTTTTTTATTCATGGGGGATTGGGACCATTTGTGCATGAACAAAGCTGTGTTAACTACAAGCACAAATTCAGCTATCTGTTGCATATGTGCAAATTTTAAGGTGTGAATGTGACAGAAGTCTGTGGCACAGCCAACAAAAATGGCTCATATAATTCTTTTCTATTGTCAGGAATGAAGCCATTTGGTTTGAAATTAAATAAGACAATAGGAAAAATGTCAGGCTGTATGTTATAGGTAACCAAAGTAGAGTATATAACACTAGTGGGTTTTTAATAATGCTTCTCCTATTTCTTATGATGATTTCTGCCTAATGACTTTAGACATATGTTCTTAACCAGTTGGGAAAGGGTGACCCTGGCATTTGATCTAATTACCAATTATTAACCAAAAAATTAAAGCCATCCCTGCAAAATGACAGATTTTTTCTTGCCTGAATAAGGCATGGCTGGAATGAAAATTAATGATGTAGATCTTTTATTGTGAACCCCTCTAAATCTTGACTGCAATAGATGTTAGCAAAGTTGATAGTAATATTGTCTTTACAATGGTCTGGTGAACGATTAATTCACCAACATATGGTCTGGAGAGTACATGAACCACAGAAATTATTTCCACTAGTCACATATGCTAATCAAGTATCTGAATATTAAAGCAGTGTATGCTTAAGAATATGGGTGTTTGAGACTGAACTCTTGTAATGATTTGATGTTGCTGATTTAGTTTCCATATGTTAAGTGACTTTTTAAAATGTTAAAATTATTTTGCCTTATATATCTAAATCTCTTTGAAGACATGGATGATAAAGAGAATTCCTCTTTCCAGTGCAAGCAGGTATGTCTGTGAATAGTAATGCATTGCTGCAGTAGTCTGGGCTATACTATTGAAACAAACACCTTCAGGAAGCTGTATTAACAACCAAATTCTTCTGTTCTTGCTACAACTTGCCTCTGCTAGGTGCATGTTTGCTTGGTTTCTGAGTTCTTCTAAAACTGTCATAATAACATTAAAATAATCTTAAAAAAACAATTAATGCATTAATTTTACATTATTTCAGAAATGATGAGCACAACTGTTGGAATTAATCAGTATGTCTGTGCAAGTTAATAGAAAACTGTCTGATCTAAGTGACAGATTTGACTGTAAATAACACAACCCTTGTAAGCATTTCTTCCATTAACTTGCTAGTTGACCTTTGATGAACACCTGCACTTTCATTTGTAGCCACCATTACCTGTTCTTAAAATTTAGGAAGGGATTGTTTTTTTCCCTGCATTGGTACATTCTCTTAAGTGATGAGACCCTGATCAAATCGACATTTCTAAATATTAACAAGACTTACATACTGAAAATTAGTAAGTGAACCAGTTCCAGGGACTCGTGTACATCCAGTTTGTAATTTTGTGTGGTGCAATGGCTATTCTATTTTAGTATGAACATGGGAATATAAGCAAAGCAATACAAATCCTTCCTAGCTTAATTGACAGCTGAATCTGAAACCTTTGTAACAGAATGATAGCTAGGATCACAGCTTAAACGAGACTTTCATAATGAGTCAGTATTTCATTTGACAAGACTGAGGCATTCAGAGACCTGTCTAGTAAACTTGTTACATAGCAAAACATACGAAGATTTTTATAAAGGTTACTTTAGGTTTATTTATATTCTAAGTGTCATTTTACAGAGACATTATTAGAAACCTGCATATTGTGTCTAAAAATGGAGCATAACAGAGTTACTTCCAATCAAGAATTGATGCAAAGTGATATCTTTACAGACCATTGTCTGAAGACTGCAAATTGAAATCTGAGTTTTGTGGGAACTAAATATATATATACCCCTCCCTTTTAATAGCAACCCCATTTTAAAACTTTTGAAGATTTAATTTTTGCTAATAGTATCAAAAGCAAATGCAAGGTAACCATGTAGGAAAAAAAGCTGCAGTAGGTTGTTATGACAACTGGAAGTTTCTTTGTGTAGAGCTCTGGAAGATATGCTCATTTTTGGGTCAAAGCAGACAATATTCAACAGTTCTAGTACTAAAGAAGTGTGCAAAGCTTTTATATATCTAAAAATATGCATGTTGATATACTAATGATAAGATATTCAGCAAATTATTTACATTAAAAATAATCAAATCTAAGGGTTTTTGACATTCCAAGATTCATAAGAAAATGTTAGGTTATTAATTAAAAAAGAAAAAGAAAAGAGTGTAAATCTGATTTTAAACAGAATTTTGGGTTTTATTTTAACTCCAATTAAGGCTATTTCCAGAGCATTTTGTTGCCAGTGAGTAGACTCCAACATTTTGGATCAAAAATTACAGTTCATCCAAAATTACAGTTAATCAAATATTACAGTGCAGTTCATGTTGCAGCAAAGGGTGAGTTTTTTCCATTACAGTGGAGTTCATTTCTTCTAAGTCACTTTGTTGTTAGATCTCAGCCAGCCTTTAAACTGCTCAGAAACACTGCCTAAGCACTAGAGCCAAGCACACTGGAGTTGGTAGGAAGTGCAATTCATTTCAAAGTTCTCAGTTTACCAAAGTTGTGTAAGTCCTTCAAGCATAGTCCACTCTCCAAATAGCTATATCCAAGTGTTCCAGTGCCCATTCTTGCTCAAATACCCTCTTCCCTCCTGCGTTTAATGAAAGTTTTATCAAATCTACCATATACTTAATGCAGTTCAGTGCAGTTCATTTTGGAGCATTTAATTTGACCTTTCTGCTTTACAATTAAATTCATCCCTTTAAATATTACAGGTGTTCCTCTCTGACTGAATTGCCTTTGGAAGTTCTCTCTCACTCTCTCCTTCTCTCTCTCCCTCTTCTTCTTCCTTTTCTTTCTTTTCTTTTTTCTTTTCTTTTCTTTTCTTTTCTTTTCTTTTCTTTTCTTTTCTTTTCTTTTCTTTTCTTTTCGTTTCGTTTCGTTTCGTTTCGTTTCGTTTCGTTTCGTTTCTTTTCTTTTCGTTTCTTTTCTCTTTTCTTTTCTTTTCTTTTCTTTTCTTTTCTTTTCTTTTCTTTTCTTTTCTTTTCTTTTCTTTTCTTTTCTTTTCTTTTCTTTTCTCTTTTCTTTTCTTTTCTTTTCTTTTCTTTTCTTTTCTTTTCTTTTCTTTTCTTTTCTTTTCTTTTCTTTTCTTTTCTTCTCTTCTCTTCTCTTCTCTTCTCTTTTCTTCTCTTTTCTTCTCTTTTCTTCTCTTTTCTTCTCTTTTCTCTCTTCTCTTCTCTTCTCTTCTCTTCTCTTCTCTTCTCTTCTCTTCTCTTCTCTTCTCTTCTCTTCTCTTCTCTTCTCTTCTCTTCTCTTCTCTTCTCTTCTCTTCTCTTCTCTTCTCTTCTCTTCTCTTCTCTTCAAGAAATTTTAATATTTTCTAAATAATGCTTTGCTTTTAATACAAGAGTGCCTAGCCCAATTTCTTCAGCAAGACAGTGTTACCTTAAAACCTTCTGAGCATTGCTTCATTTTGTCGTTCTCCAGAAAATATATTGTATTTCCAAATTAGTGGGAATAATGTCTATTTCTAAGGTGCTAGCTGTCACACAGCAAAGTATCCATTTCCCTAAACATTATCTTTACCATTTTTTTTTTCTTTTTAGAGCAGATTATTTGTATTGGACAGGTGCCATAGCAAGCATTGCCTCGAGTCATTTTACCTCACTTGGTTCTCCTTGAAAGCCTTGCACAGTCCTAAGGAAAATTCCAGTAGATGTTTAAGCTATCTGTGTAAGATCCAGGCATATTCAGGACCAGTAAAATGAGAGCTTGGTTTGGTTTCTTTATTTTGTGTGACTGTTAATTGCAATTAGTTAAAAATCTCTCTATATTTTTTTCCTTTCTCTATTGATTGTTGATAGGTCTATATCTTGTAATGACAAATAATTGTGCCAGTGCTGCCAGCATTATATCAGTCTGGATTCTTTAAAAAAATGGTAGGTTTTAGTGGAATGAAAAGAACTTGAAATGGTACTGTGGTGAGTTTCAGACCAGAGACATTTGAGACATTCGTGCAAGAATCTACGTTGTGGATGGTCTTTGCACTCAACCTCTAATCTAAATCCAAAGATTTAAAGGATTGAAAATCCTCTAAATTCCCATTAATCCCATCAGGCTAAGAAAAACATTTATCTGTCTTGCAAATACAGAGTGACCAAAGACAATGCAACAAACGGTGGTGCCATCTTCCTTGCATGCAGTCACAAGTCTGATCTATTTAATTGATAGCTGCATGCTAGACAAAGCTGCGTTAAGCTTGTAAAAAGTGTTGAATGTTAGAGGAAAGGGAGATGTTTTTTAGCATAGCTCATGCACCACCCTGAAAATGGAGTCACTGTGCTCTGACAAATGCTACAGCTGCAGTACAACTAGAGCCAGCCAGCCGCTTCACATGCAACCTCTATTTATAGTTTAAAAATGAATTACAGATTAAGGGAGAGAAAAAATATAAACTGAACATGTTTTAATAAACCAATTATAAAATTATTTTTGGGGAGCAGTACAGGAAAATAAAAGAGACTTTCCATTCCACACAGGCCCTTATTACTATAGCCAGTGTCACACTATCAGAGCACCTTCCATTAGTGTATCATTAGCATCAGTTGTAAGCTGTTGGCTTTTGTATGATTTGCATTAGAAAAGTACACTGTGGACATGTTGTGTATATATTTAAAGCTCCTCAAAGAAATGTACCAGGGACTTGTAGTGTTAGATGATAAGACATTTGGTTGCCCTTAATTCCCAAGGGACTTTTTCCCTTTCAGCCTCCCATGAAGACAAATTTTACTCTTGCTGAGAAGAGTCAGAGAAGTGAAGCTGTAGACTGTGATCTTTTTTCAAGGGTTTTAAGTGATCTTTTATTTATCCACAGTTCAGACAATGGACTACCTTGAAGAGAGGAATACAAAATGATAAGGAGGCTGATCTACGGAGAACAGATTTGTGGTCTAGTGAGGCTGAGCTTTAGATCATATACATGATAGCATTTTCTCCATGTTGGCATTTAGCACTAAAAGCTTGTTGTCTCACCTGCCTGAGAGATTGTTGTCCTCAGCCAAGAGAGATGGAGCTACTTGAAAACAATAGCATATGTGAATAACAGTTTCTTTATCAGATTAGTGCTTAGTGACCAACCGCGGCTGCATACCTTGACTGTCAATGAGTCCTCAAAATGCTTTCTGTCCTCTGGCAACATCCTCTTTTTCTTGCTCAGCTTCTGCTTTAGCCAGCTGCTCCATGAGCTCTTCTTCACACTCTGTGCCTTCTCTGTAGCCGTGCTGTAGGATGGGTAGAGCTGTATGTCATCTGTATTACACTAGTATTTGACTCTGTCTTAGTGTCTCCAGTTCACTTTGTAGTCGTTTGGTGAAAACAGCCAGCAAAATAATTGATCCTTCTGAGAATACAGATGAGGAGTCTTAGTTGCTTCCACTACTGCTTTAATGTATGTGTTTTCAGGAAAGTGTCAAATTCTTAATTCTGTCCTTCTTTGAGGTGGGATAACAGTATCATGTAGTTTTCCAAATTTGATATACCCTTTTTCTCTCTCCCTTTTTCTCTCTTACTCTTTCCCAGCCCAATATTGTTATTGTTATTATGATGATTATTATTATTACTGTTTAGCAAAAGAGAAAGAAAAGATGTAAGACAATTTAAAAGAGTAGAGAGGAAAACTGAATGGAAGAATGGAATAAGTTTCTCATGGAAAATCAGTCTTAGAATAAAAAATGTGTTTCTGTTTTTGGTAGGTGGACTGAAAATATTTCCCACCCACTGAATTCTGCTTTATTTTGAAATTAATGATATTGTTGATACCATTTTATCTTCTTTCACTTAAATCCAATCCTAGCTTGATGCTAGGTGATTTAACACTTGAGCCATACTCTGCAAGGCCTTAGTGTCTCTGAAGCCAGGTAAGATCACCACCTTACTAGTGAATTCAGGCTACCCAAAGTCCACTCTAGTGATGCTTCCAGGAGTTACTGTAGAGATCTTTCAGTACAGCAGCATTTTTCTCATAAGTTTTATGTCATCTGTAGTTCTACTTATCAAATGTTAAATATAGAGGAAATTTTAACTGGGAGGACTGGGAGGAAAACTGTTGTCAAATTCATAAACCACAAGGGAATAAGATGTTCCTATGATATTCTACTTCTCTCTCCCTCTCTGTTTCCTGTCCAATGAGTTTATTTGAATTAGAAAATCCTGTGACAGACTGAATTGTTCAAGAGCACATTGAAAAACTCAATTCTTTGTACTGAATCAAATTTCTGGAGGCTTTGACTTTCATAAAAACAATTGACCTGTAACAGGTTTGTGAAATTTCATTAGGATCATTCTCTTAGAGAATTAGGCAATCACAAAGGATAAGGCAGAAATGAGCCTTTTCTTCTAAGCAATGCCATCTCCTTGATCATGAAGTCACCATTTCTCCTTGGAGGTCTTGCAAATGCAACCCTCTTCCCCCTCCTCACTCTCCTAGTCTGTCTCAGAAATAGTTACTGACGGTTGCTTCCTCTTTTGGCTGGCTACTAATAGCTGTGGAAAGGATCAAAGCTCATTAGTGGAATTACTTCCCACCAATGTCTCTTTTTTTCTTGTGGGGGAGGAAGGTACCATGTTTTAGTACTTGCTCACCATGTTATAACCATCCTGTGTTTTCCTGAAATTTTGCAATAACTTTGGGAAGGGTTGTGGGATTTCAGTCTAGACTTTCCCTTTATTGGCCTCTAATTTATTAGTCTGTTCAGAACTGCCCCTTGGAGACAGTGTTGCTTGCAAAGGAAATATATATTGTTGTTCACCATAACAAACACTAATTTTGTTATCTCTACTTTTGTTCTTTATCTCTCTGTATGCATAATCTGCCAAAGACTTTCTATTTCTATTATACAGTAAATAAGGAAATGGTTGTTCCAGTTCCATGCTTCAATATGTCCTGGAAAAGTTTGCTTAAAAAAGCTTGCCTGCATACAAATGAGTTGGCATGGCAGTGTGCTTTAAAATGTGTTGTTATGAATAATTTGAAAATAACTGGGAGGAACAAATGGTAATTTCTTGACTTCTGCTGTCATAGGATGTTGGGAGATGGATAACTTGAATGGAAGTATTTAGGTAGCTTTCTGTGGAAGTTAATTAAGCAATTTGATTTTATATCACCTATTTTTCCCTACAATAAAAAATTGTGGTAAATAATATTATTTGGAGGTATAAGGCATACTTATGATAAAAGCTTCCAAGATACTAACATCAGAGCTGTAATGTCTCAGATACAGCTACTTTTGCAGAGTGCTGCACACCTGTGTGTTTTTAATCAGAGTTGTATGTCATGGGAACTGGTGCTAAGCATCTAGGAGTAAATGGGAAAAAATTATTGTATGCATGTGGGTGTGTATGTGTTTGCACATCAGCTGTAAAGGGAGGCTCATTGATTGCCTGTTCCTAACTCCTTTGTGCTGCAACAGTTGCAATTCAAACACCAAGCAAAAGATTATTTTTTCCCTTCAACTCCCATAGCCCCACCCCATTTCACTAGATTAAAGAGACATGTTTATCAGAGCTGTTTAAATACTCTTGCAGAAAGCATGCAACAGTATGTGCTGTTTGTTTTGGCAAATGACATGCATTTGTGTTTCTCATGCAAACAGTTATTTTGTCTGTACTCTGTTGAGTTTAACAATGATTGACTAATACTTTGCATAATTAAAAAAAGTCATCCATTACAAATATTTTCCTTCAGGATTTAATACAAGCTTGAAGTAGTTTTAGTGTGTACATATTAGCTTTATTATTTATAATAATACCACTATATGATTTTTTCCTCTCTTTTAGATAGAAATGATTTTGCTAATTTCATACTTAATGACCAGTAGCATATTCAGGATACATATTCCAGTCCTGATGAAATCAAATTCTATGATGTGGACTATGCAAATAAAAGATACATAACTCACTTTTAAAAACCTTAGCATGATAGTCAATTATAAATTATTCCATTAGATTTTTAGCACTGCAGCCACTGCAGCTTTGAGAAGCTTCATCCATATAATTTGATGTCTTATAGCTTAATGTATTAAATATTTCCTTTTTGATGTCAGTAATGTCTGCCAAATGAAACAACAGAGCATGTTAATTCATGTTTAAAGCAGGCACTCAATTGTCATATTGCAGCACTACTAATTTCGTGCTGAAGACTCCTTTACTACCTGTTATACATTTTAAATGGAAAACAAAACACAACACAACAAAAGCCAACAGACATGCTGTTAAGAGAAAGCAGTACTTACTTGAGAAGGATTCTGCAAGCTCTGTTCTGCTAGTCCAGAGTCTGAAATGATGGAGACAGATTTAGAAGTAGCTTATTAGGTGCATGCTGTTTCAACAGTTACAGCTTTTTTTTTTTTTTTTTTTTTTTCTTTTTAACCGAAAGACAGGATCGTTTTCTTTTAATGAAATCAGCAGAGAATGATATGCTGTCTGTGTTGCTATGAGAGCATAAACTTGAACAGCAAAGTCAAGCAATTGGTGAACAACTTATCAAGGGTCATTCACTATCAACTTGCCAGTGTTTTTTCTGTGTAGTCACAAACTTTAACAGCATCAAAGATGGTCATGGTATGTCACAAATGTAGGAAATTACTAGCTAGTCATGTACAGCTGAGATCGAAAGTGATTGACTCAGTATTGTTTGTGAATGTAAGTAGATAACTGGGTAAAGCCAAATCTTTCAGTTGAAACACCCACTGAATTCCCCAAAAGGTGGTAAGGCTCTGATTAAGATCACAGTACAGAATCAGCTGCTTTCCTTGGCTTTGGTGGTTGTATGTGATTTCTAGAGCTCCAGTCCTGTGAAAGGAGTGTAGGTACTGCCCCAAAGGGATCACACAAATATGAAGAAAAAAAAAAAAAGTGTTGTATTTCCCCTTTGATATTCTTGGAAAAAAAAATAAATTAAAACATCACCTTAATTTTGAATGTACAAAAACCATTGCAATTATGAAGGCATGGTATTATGGTTGTAAAATCATTCCCATGTACCTATATATAAAACCCTACTCACTTTTAGAATTTTTGTCACCATTTGAATTATGTTAATGCTTTTGTTAGAATTCTGACCTTGTAAATCCTAACGCAAAATTATATGTCATAGTTCAGTAGTCAATTATATCTTCAATGTTACACTGCAGAACAGAAATAATTCTTTATTTTTATTCCTACATTTTGAAGCATTGTACTGTAAAAGGTCTTTTTCCCAAAGATGTTTTAGGATAGAGGAGATCTCCGAGGTATTTATCAACTGAAAATTGCACTGAATAGTCAGGTTTTGGCTTGTCCCGATTTGGGTTGTCCAAAGTACCAGACCTTTTATCCTTCATGCCTGTGAAAATGGAGATGAGCTGTGTTATCACCCATGCTGTGCATCATTAGCTTGCCAGACTGAATTGGGCAGATGACCAATGGTTAGCCACACCTCGATATGTTGACTTGAAAAAATAAAAGGCGGTAGTGGAAAGAGAAGGATAACTTCTGTTTGTCTACATTGTTGCACTGCTGCTGTTGAGTTCCTACAGACTGGTGAGATTCAAACCCAATATAAATGGGCAGATATTATACACTAGGACCTCCAAGACATGTTTGGAGAAGGGAGGAAGAACATTGTATTTCTTACGAGAAATGGTGTTTTTTTTCCAGGGAGCTGATGAGAGAAGAGGAAACATGGCTGCATTTGCAGCTGTTGCTTTAGCCATCACAATACTTACAGATGGGAGGTTAGAGGAACAAAACATTACCCAGTCGTTTGTGTATCCCTCTTTTTCTTTTGCCTATTCCTCATATAAAAATGCTTTTTCAAGTGTCAGTGGTCAATTCCAAATTGGCCCAATGAAATTACAGTTCCAGTTCCCAAATAAAAGTAAGACAAAATAGAGTTAATCCCCTTTGAATAAAACTTTTGACACAAACTACAAATAAACTACTCTTTCATTCTACATCTTTTTCCATTTCTCTTTTTTTTTTTTCTTTTTTTTTTTTTTTTTCTTTTTTTGGCTTGCTTTTCTTTTTGCACATCATACAATGCTGTACCAAACAAGCCTCCTTTCACTCTCTGCCCCTCCTTGAGCAGAGCTTTCTCCTGAATCCATAATCCTATTGTGAATTCCTGTATAAGGAAACATGAAGCATTTCAGAATGAATGGCTGGCACAGCCACTGAGCTTGGGGAAAGATACAGAATTCATGATCACTAGCCTGGCTGAAAAAAACAGTAATATGATTGATTCTAAGTGTATCTTGCAGAACACTGTTATCTAACCACTCATCCTTTCTCTCTCTCTCTTCTTTTTTTTTTTTTTTTTTTTTTTTTTTTCTCCACCTCCCTCTTCTCTCAGTAAAATAATTGCTAACAATAACCTCAGAAGCAGTAAGAAAAGAAAGTACATTCAAGGCTCAACTTTGAATTTCAGCAGTAATGTGACTGGAATCTTTGGTCTTGCCCTTTTAGAGGATTTGAGTTGGGTATTTTAAACCTCAAAGTGAGGGGAACAGGTCATGGAAGGATGAGAGAACAGATGCAATGATGCAGGTATTTCTGAAAGTTGGTGCCACAAAAGGTAAAAGCAAAAGTCTAGGGCAAGACCGATACCATTGTTCATTTGGTCATTGTTTGTTTAAGTTATTTTGTGCATAAATTTATGAGAATATTATGCAATTTTTATTTCACCAAACAGGACATGTATTAACTCCTCCAGTATATTCCAATACTGTTCAGTAGCTACAAATACTGCCTAAGTGTCTAGAGAAAAAAAAAAGAAAAAAGAAAAAAATTAATCTACAGGAGATCACAAGTAATACATGTGAAAGAAGTCACAATATTTGACAGATAATAGAAGCTTTGGAAAGCTTAATGCCTATTAGTGCCACCTCCTTTCAGTGTCACCTTCTCCCACTGTCATGTTTTAAATCCCTATTGTCATAAATACTCTCATCACCTCAAACCTAAATATAAAATAGCCAAAGGTAAGAAGTTAGAAAACTATTTTATGCAAAATAAAGCATCACTCTTTAAGAAAGACAGTAGTTTTCTCTCAAACAAAGTGCTATAGAGTGTGATAAATTCTTCATCATTTGGAATTTTTACTGAATCTGTTAAGTGTACACATGCACACATAAATATATATACATACGTATATATTTTCATTTGTAAAGCAATTTATGCTTCCATGGGAAAAATAAAAAGCTCCCTTTTTCATTTAATTCTTCACAGTAGGTTATACCTAAAAGCAAGGTCATGGTAAGACTAGTGAATCTGAACGGTACCTTATGGTTTTAAAAGGAGCCTATTTTGTGGAGTCCAAGCACTTTATTTGCTTCTAGTTATGATGTGCAGAACTTGGAAGTGCGTCTTTTTTTAATATTTCTTTGCTATTCCAAGGGAATAATGTGGCAAACAAAGTGAATGGTCACTTGTGTTTAAATACAATATTTTTCATTAAAGTGACCAACTCTTATGCTGAATATAATGTCTTTATTGGATCTTGCTCATTCTCCCTTTGTGGAGTGACAGAAGCAAGAACTGTAGAGGAGGAAGCTTACTCAGCCATTGTGCATGGGGAGTATTTTCTGTTGCTCAAACACAACATGACTGAAGGGACTTGATAATGGCCTTCAAAAGCTTCCCTGACAGTGTAATAATAGTGGTGCAAAACTTCACAACTCCCAGAGTTTTAACAGAGAGAGAGAAAGAAAGCAGGCTTTGAAGTTCCCTTACTAAGTGAAGACTTCAGAGGAAGACTGCTTGGGCTGGGAGCTCCTGGGGGACAAGGAGACATAGGGGCTGGCCCTAGGGCTGGCAGGGCATCACCTCATAAACCAGCGTTTCCTCTTGCCCCATAGCACCTGTGTATGTCTCTCAGATGGCCATGGGGAAAGTCATATGCTCTTGGTGACTAGTGTAGCTTGTTAAGAGCAGAGGTATGATGAAGGATTAGTTCTGCAAATGGCTTATATTGGCACAGCAGGACTTTGTGAAAACTGTAAAGTTGTCCTTTAAAAACTGAAGATCTGGCTAAAGCTATTTGCTGAATTTGACCTCAGTCTGAGAATGACCTTAGCCATTCTGAAACTGCATTTCTAAATAAAAAATAAAAATGTCCAGCCTGTATACTAAAGATCTAAGTAGTACCTTGGCTGGGAGATTGTTCTGTTTTCGTAAATCCTCTGAGATGGTTTAGTAAAATAAATGTGTCTCATCTGGCTGCAGTGCTCATCACTCTGTCAAGCATAATCAAACATGGGGAGAGGAGAGGGGAGATAACCTTGAGAGAGGGGGTGTACTGCAAATTCAGGCAATATATAGCAAGTTCCCTTTCACGTGTGCGCTAATCTTTTCTTCCACTGTGTTTATCATTCTCCACACATAGCCTGCTATCTGCACATCAGTCACGCTCAACGTTCAGCAGCCTGGCTATTGCACACCTACACACAGATTCCCACAGCCTTCATTCATTTTACATTTGTATTGGCATTTAAACACCTCTACGAAAACTATAGCATACAAAGAAAATTAATGTTGTTAATTGCATGCTTGTGATAAGGCCTCTGCTATGCTGAGAGATGGTCATTCTGTGTTCCAGTAAATCTTGGATCAATTATTTAAAAAAAAAAAAAAAAAAAGCCAGTGTGCAATGACTTCTGAGGAACATAGACTTTGCTTTTGTCAAAAGTAACACATAAGAATTTGATGATGTCAAGCAGAGAACATTGGGAGATAAAACACTGCCCTCTTGAAGCTACTGATCCAATATAGCTTGGAGCAAAAATTACTTGACCTTGGGTCAGCACTGCTAAGAACATGACCTGTTAGCAATCTCAACCTTTAAATTTCACGTGTATTTGGTTAACTCTGGAAATAAAGCTGCTAAGCTAGAATGCTTTTAGAATTCATGAACTATTTTTGTATCCCATTCTTTTTGTCTGTTGCTTTGAGTCTTTATGGATTTTCAACAAGATAGTGTTCTTTATACCATCTGTAACCAGCATCTTTCCAATATGTTGCCAATGTTGTTTCTCTGGTTATTTCTCCTAAAATTGCTTCAAGAACATGTAGGGAAGGCAAAATAGAAAATCAGACTCCAGATGCCAAATTGATTTGCGGAAAAGCATATTCCTGTTAAGCTCTATTTAGCTAACTTCTTGCTAAGTATATTTGCTGTGCATTGTTAAATTTGACTCAATTTAAAATGAGTCTATTTTTCAGAGTCTTCAAGGTAGAAAATGGATATTTACAGCCTTACATCCTGCTAGCTAATGTGAGAAAATAGGGCTTCCAAACCATAAATATCTTGTCTTCTTTCTAACGACAGAGAATGTATGCTACTTCCTAGAAATTCTTTTTTACCTTTTTTTTTTTAATTGATTTTTTCTAATCTTCAGCAAAAGCTGAAATAATAAGTATTACCATGAAATACAGATGGGAAAGATTACTTGTGATTTAGAGTTAATATTCTCATTTATTGATAAGAATTAGTTCTAAAATAATGTTTGCTTGTTTGAATGACTGAAGAAATATGAATTACTTCAGTGTGGATGTTTCAGCCCAAGGCATAGGAAACCAATCGTTTTTAGAGACTTTGAGCAGTAGCCTCCTTGTTGATATACCAGAGATAGTTCAGTCCAGCTTGGTAGCAATGACAGTCCAAAAAATCATTTGTAGAAAACACTTCTAAGAAAGAATGCAACAATTTTTATAGAAATTTTAGCAAATACAGCAAATAATCCACCTTTGCTACTCTCTTCCTCAAGCATATCTGGTGTTTAAAGCAGTGGACATGCTGTTCGTCCTTAAGTGTCTGTCAGAAAGAGCTGGACATAGAGTGGAAGTTCCAACCTAAACAACCTCATCAAACTAATTTTCTGTCACTGTAAGAGGTTGGTACAGGTCTGCTAGTAGGTACACAAAATGGTACAGATGCAATATATAAGTGAGTGGCAATGGTGCATACCTGGAACTAAATGCTTTAGAAATTATTTGCTGTATATCAAATATATCAGTTTCAGCCTAGTTGAATGTCATATTTATTTTACATAGTAAATTTATATATGGAACCATCCATATATTCTTATCTTCAATTCCAATGTCTATATATCACATCCAATCCATATATCATATCCTTTCATGTGTTTGGAGAAGTAAATATTGACTTATTCTGAAGGAATGCTCTTTTTCTGCATGTTGAGTCCATACAACCTAGTTGTGTTGAAGCTTTTTACCTAAAGGAAGGATGTAAAATGAAGTTGCAAATGGCCCTTCAGAGTTAGTTATTTCTTCTGAGATATTATTTGTTAAAAGTAACTGAAATTCCATTTTTGTCATGACTGTGTCAACCACTTGGTGAAGTAAAGCCCTTGAAATAAAATTGATATGCAGATAAACAAATAGTAAGTATGAAGAGAGGAAGGAGAAGATTTATTGATGTTTTCTTTGCAACAGAAATCCACAGTTTTTCATCCATTAGCTCTATAAGTGTTATTGACAACTTGGGGACTAAAGAGGCAAAGTGGTTGTCGTCTTGAAGAATAATATGTGCACTGAGAGCTGTGCCAGAAGGACTGTTGTTTTTTTTCATTGTCTCACTGTCTAGTAATTGCAAATGAAAATTCCCTTAAAATGACATGTAATGGTAATTTGAGCTGTGTATTGCATGCACTATTTTACTTTGCACTGCTGTTTTTCTGGTATCTCTGCTGTTGTAAAGGAAATCTGTTCTGGATTAGTTCAAGCACCTTATGCTGGTCTTTAGAATCTTTTGGGATAAGTTTGTGGCTCTGATCCAGAGTTGGCTCAAGAAGAAAATTAAGTTCCTTCTAGTTGTGACTAACACACCAATTGATCTCTCCACTGGTCCTGGTCATCAGTGGCTGTCAGGTTTTACTGAAAGAGACATCTAGTATAATGAATAACAATCTTCTTTTAAATGAATTTCCTTAGTCCATCTATAGAAGATGATTCTCTTTTGTATACAAATTTGCAGTGCAAATGTTCTTGTTCCCCTTGCAGGTTGACAATAATTTTGCCAAGAATTATGTAATATCTAATATCTGAAGATGCTGTCAGCTACCTCACTGTTTAGAGATGGGACATAAAAAGCGTAGACTGAAAAGTGAAAATTCTGTTTCAGGGCAGGTATCATTTATAGTTGCTGATTTAGATTAAACCCAATGTCTCTTGAATATATTTAATTCTACTAAGGAAAAATAATAGTATCTGCCACAATAATCATTAAGCTCCTGAATGCAAGTGATATACAGGTGATATACACCTATAAAGTGGTCCCTTATAGCTGTATACATAAGCAAGACATACTAGTGCTTTCAGTAAGCTTGTGGCAATGAGGAGTCTTGAAAAGTTCATCTGCTTTCTCTATCCAAATGATTTTTTTTGGATTAAATTGGAATTTTTAATCTTCCCCAAAATTTAGCAAGCTTCAGAATTTTAGACAGAACTTGTGATTGAACTGACAGATACTCCATTTAAGATTGTTACATCAAAACACAGTAGGATAGCCCTGACAGCTTGTCAGAAGTTGGCCACATAGTGTGGTCTTTCAGTCTTTCACACAGATTTTAGCAAAGCTGTGCTTTCCTAAATAGTCTATATTTCATGTCTTAACACATGAAGAATGACTCTGTTACTGCTCTCATCCTCAATGAATTTCCCTGAAGAAATATATTGTTTAAAGAGTCTTTCTTCTGGTAAAAAAAAAAATCTTACTATTTCTGGCAGCTAATAACACCGTCTCTTGCTTGTGTGCTGTTAAGGAGATTGTAATGAGGCTGCATTAAAAGATACAGACTAGAAATTCAAAATCAGTCTAGCAAAAGTGTTCAGATGCTGATGATGGATCATAGTGATAGTGGACCAACAAAATAGTAACTGTCATTGTATTATCTGTATTTTTTTCTCTATGGGATGCTTTCTCTTCTCATTTTCCTCTTGTGAATCATAAGGCTTCT
Organism: Aythya ferina; assembly: GCF_964211825.1. Lineage (NCBI taxonomy): Eukaryota > Metazoa > Chordata > Aves > Anseriformes > Anatidae > Aythya > Aythya ferina. Next base: position 53,393,799 of record NC_140301.1, read on the forward strand.
ATTTGAGTCTTCATGTTTATTTTTCTCAATAGGATTGTGAATCCTATCCATGTGTTTATGAATGGAGAAAGATTCTTTATGGGGAAAGTTGTATCTTCACTGTGATACAGTATGTTGTTACAGTATTTTGAGAATTAATAACTTCTAGGAAGATATTGGAATTCCTACTAGGCAACATAAATGAATCTTCTATCCATATTGTTGGACAAAGTAATATTCGACATGGAATTTATGGGATATACACCTTTGGGGTCTTTTTATGTATGTATGTATGTATTTATTTATTTAATCCCTGCAGGATATTGTGGAATTCTTGAGTTTGAAACAGTGAGATAAGGAGGAAGCTGAGGAATAGAAGCATGCCAAGGAAGTTCAGACCAGTCATTTCAGTGCTTCCAAGAATGGCCAGACGTATTATCTGAGATACAGTAGTCCTTGCAGTATGCAGTAGTGAGGTGGACTAGCACTGTATCAAATCCAAGAATGAACACAAATAGCTGTTGTAGTTGAACTGTCTTCAAAATTGCAAAACTTGACTGAAATAGTATAGTAGAACACAGGCTATGAGAGTCCATATAGCAGGCAGGAGCTGCTTGGAGAGATTAACATGTTTAATCTAATTTTGTATTATTATTATTCTGTAAAAAGAAGGAAAACAGGATGAATTCATGAAGCTAATGAAGGAGGAGGGATAAATTCTCATCCAGTGTAGCACACTTGCCATATAGAAATCCTTAGGGCAATTTGCTGAGGTTGCTTTGCTGATCTGAATGTAAATTCAGGTATTTCAGACAGTTATATAACTATGGAGGATGATCATTTTCAGAAGTGCTTAGTGATACTGCCATTGAAAATTAAATCAAATCCCCAATATTTAAATGTTGCACCCAAGCATCCAGCATCAGACTTTTGTTGAGAACTACTCATAGAACATGACTGATGTCTCCTGTCTGTCTTTGATGCATCAGCATCAGCAATTTTGTCAGGGGACAGTAGGTCTCACTGCTGCTTATCAAAGAGGTCCTGAGCTACAGATACCATCCCAGATTCCTTCATATCACTCCTTCCCTTGCCTTATCCAATTTGGCCAGTAGTCTTCTGGTAAAATCTATTACTATGTTTTTCAGTTGTGAAAAATACTGTTGTTTTGATACGTGTTCAGAAGGTAAAAGGTAGAGAAAATTGCTTTGCTGAATGCCTGAAGCCTAACAGATTTCTGCTCCACTTCATGAGTCTCTGCATGACAGAGAATCAGCTCTACCTCTTCAAGGTAGAGCTATTTAAAGATGCAGCTCCCAAGAGAAAACTTTTGGCAAAATTATATATTGTGCATGAATGGAGTTATATATCTTACATGAAACCTTGTGCCACATCAAATTAGGATGCTTTGGAGGAAGGTAAAATACCTTCTTTACTGTGGCATATTTTTTCCAGTTGGAGATCTTCAAAACCTATATCCTAGTAACCATTCAGATATCATGTGCTAATAATATTATGATGAAATATAAAGTTTCACATGAGGTACTTTATCAAGTCAATTGCAGCCAATGAAGACAGGAAATATTCTTCCAAATGCTGCATAATATTTTTCTATGATTGGATTGTGGTAATAATGTATTTCAAGTTACCCGTGCAATGCAGGAAAAGTAAAGGCAGACCCAGCAGAGTCAGTTTGTCAAGAGTACAGAATGTCTAGTTAATGCTTTTTTTCTGTGGGTGAAAAGCCCTCATTAGGTTTTGAATGAAACAGACTAGTTATAAAGGCTATAGTATTATTTATTGAAGTAATATACTTTATTTAATAATTTAATACATGAAATATATGATGTCAGGAAGACAGGTTCCTGTTTTACTCCAACAAATAATTGTTTAGACAAGGACCTACTGTCCAACTTTTCAGTCTAGACCTACTGCAACTGGGAAAATTTCATTTTCTCTTCATAAAAATTTCTCTTTAATTTCAGTTTAGGAAGGACATTACTTTTGTCTGTTTCTTGGCTAGAACTGCTTTTGTAATACTGTGTGGTGTAACAGTTCCCAGGGACTTTCCTTAGGTGCCTTTGGTAGCGATGGATGAAATGATCTCTGTGCAAAGCAAGAGGTGTATTTCAGTTTATAAATGGCATATATTGTGACAAATTTTTTGAATATCAAAACTGTACTCAGCATGGCATAAATACACATCTTGTTTCAAAGAAAGAAGAGCTATTAACTTCAACTGTGTTCAATACTTGAGCTAGCAACTGACCACGTGCCATGCCTTTTGCTGTTCATAGCCTCTGCTCAAGGTGGGTTACCCAGTAACTTCATACAAAACATTTGGTTAACAATTACAGCAAAATGTAGCCTGTGTTTCTGTGCTTACTGTGCCTCATGCATAAGGCAAGATGTTCTGATCCTCAGGGAGGCCTTTAGAGGACCTATAGGGATTAAACATGATTTAATTCCTATCTTTTTGCTATTAAGACCTTTATTTTGACATACCTAATTAACTGAATTGATCATACAGTTTTTTCTTTAGCATATATTAAAAGTGTATTATATGTTACTCTTAGCATAAAATATATTCCATCCCTCATATGTAAGCAAGGGAAATCATTCTTTTTTTTTTTTTTTCTTTTTAATTTTTAATTTTTTTCTGGACCACTTCAGCCTAATAATTTTGGATCCACGTCCCACTGAATTGATAAGAAAAGCTACCCTTGGGTCTGGGTCTGCAGATTCTGCTTTTATAGGTCAGACTGCCTCTGCGTCTTAACTAGTAAATTAACTTCTCTAGATCTGGGGCTAACTGGCACAAAATAACTTGCCCCTTTACTGTTGAACTCCCTTAGCTTCCAAAATAGGAAGAGTATCTGAAAATTCCCTAATGGGAATCTTCCTTTGTTCATATAAATTCTTAGACTGTACCCAGGAGTTATTTGGGAAAGTGGTGGTTATCTCAAGTCAAAGCCGTGTCAAGCAATAATGTCATTACAATGGTGCAGACAGTTGTGTTTCATTGCCTAGGAATGTTTCTTCTTACTGTTCACTAGCATAGGATTGGTCTACCAGAAAGTCGTTTTTTGGAATGGTTTATCAAAAAAACACAAGAGCTTCATTCGGTTCCATTTCTATTTCTTCTCTAATTTTCATCTCACAGAATCACAGAATCACAGAATTTCTAGGTTGGAAGAGACCTCAAGATCATCGAGTCCAACCTCTGACCTAACGCTAGCAGTCCCCACTAAACCATATCCCTACGCTCTACATCTAAACGTCTTTTGAAGACTTCCAGGGATGGTGACTCCACCACTTCCCTGGGCAGCCTGTTCCAATGCCTCACAACCCTTTCAGTAAAGAAGTTCTTCCTAACATCTAACCTAAAACTCCCCTGGCTCAACTTAAGCCCATTCCCCCTTGTCCTGTCACCAGGCACGTGGGAGAACAGACCAACCCCCACCTCGCTACAGCCTCCCTTGAGGTACCTATAGAGAGCGATAAGGTCGCCCCTGAGCCTCCTCTTCTCCAGGCTGAACAAGCCCAGCTCCCTCAGCCGCTCCTCGTAGGACTTGTTCTCCAGGCCCCTCACCAGCTTTGTCGCCCTTCTCTGGACCCGCTCAAGCACCTCAATGTCCTTCTTGTAGCGAGAGGCCCAAAACTGAACACAGTACTCGAGGTGCGGCCTCACCAGAGCTGAGTACAGGGGGACGATCACCTCCCTAGCCCTGCTGGTCACCCTGTTCCTGATACAAGCCAGGATGCCGTTGGCCTTCTTGGCCACCTGAGCACACTGCTGGCTCATATTCAGCTGACTATCCACCATCACTCCCAGGTCCTTCTCTGCCTGGCAGCTCTCCAACCATTCCTCTCCCAGCCTGTAGCTCTGCTTGGGGTTATTGCGCCCCAGGTGCAGGACCCGGCACTTGGCCTTGTTGAACTTCATGCAGTTGACCTCAGCCCATCGGTCCAGCCTATCCAGATCCTCCTGCAGAGCCTTCCTACCCTCAAGCAGATCGACACACGCACCTAACTTGGTGTCATCTGCAAACTTACTGAGGGTGCACTCAATGCCCTTGTCCAGATCATTGATGAAGATATTAAAGAGGACCGGCCCCAGCACCGAGCCCTGGGGGACGCCACTAGTGACTGGCCTCCAACTGGACTTGGCTCCATTTACCACGACTCTTTGGGCCCGGCTATCCAGCCAGTTTCTAACCCAATGAAGCGTGCGCCAGTCCAAGCCAAGAGCAGCCAGTCCAAGCCAAGAGCAGCCAGTTTTTCTGTCTAAACTCAGCTGAGATAACAACCGTAGTATTCCTGTTATTTTATTTCATAGAACTATGCTGTTTCAACCTATTTTTATTATACCTTACTCTTGAATAATCCAGTAAACTCTTTGTCTATTCAAGAGTCATAATCAAAATGTGATTTGGGGCTGTTGTTATTTTTACCTACCTGGCTTCACTTAACTTTAATGCCACATAATGGTTCAACACATTACTCAGTGTTTTCCTGAATTCTATACAAAGAAGTCCTTCTGGATAGCTGCTTCTTTTATCTAACCAGCATTCATTAATTCTACGATGCTGATTGCCCATAAATAGCACTAATTTAATCTTTCATGTTTTCTATTCCTCTTTCCTCCAGCTCCCCACCTGTATTTTTGCACTTCTCTCTTCTTTGCACTGCTTAGAACAAGTACAGTCTAAAATCAGCTCGTTTTTCTTTTATTTCTTTGTGCATGGATTGAATTCTAACTTTAGATACCTAAACTTGAATATTGTGTCACCACATATAAATACGTGCCTAGGAATAGGCTAGCTCTAGGATTCGTAAGTTTGTCATTGCTAGTGATAAGTAAATCCCCCAAAACTAACTCTGAATAATTACATTACAGTTCAGAAGATTCTAAAATATATTTGCCATAATGTTTATCCAGCTACCTTTTATAAACTGTCAAGAATGCTTTCTTGACTGTATTTTTTATATACAGTGAAGTATAGAAATTAAGGGACCTCTGGAATGTATGCTGTGAGCGACACTGTACTCCATGACTGTGACCTTACAAATCTTTACGACGAAGTGAATAGCCCATAAGTAATTCCTTTTATTGTGTAGATACTTGCAAAGATTAGGGACCAAATTTTGTGCTCTGTGCATATTTACAGTCATTATATTGGACATTCAAGAATTCGGGGCATCTCAAAAACTTTACCATCAACTATGCTAATTAAAACTAGTTTCAGCTGGAAATCTGCCTTCATTACAATCTTTTGGCAATAGTGAACATTGCATTTGGTTGCATGGTTGAGTCACCATCCCTGGAGGTCTTTAAAAGACATTTAGATGTAGAGCTTAGTGATGTGGTTTAGTGTTAGGTCAGAGGTGATCTTGTGATCACCTCTAAGTGATCTTGGAGGTCTCTTTCAACCTAGACGATTCTGTGATTTCAAATTCTTCTCAGTTATTCATTTTTGCTTCTATCTATCTATCTATCTATCTATCTATCTATCTATCTATCTATCATCTATCTATCTATCTACCTATCTATCATCTACTGGGGACCTGAAAGAATGACTACTGGAGCAGTTTCTGACTTTGAAAAGTGAAGAGGGAAGAAGTACTGTTATGTCTAGAGTAATTTTACATAAGTAACCAGAAAATAGCATTTAATCATTATTATCATTTTTATTAAGAATCTATTGGCCATTAGTTCAAGTTTTTTTTTATTATTATTATTATTTTAAGTATTTTTACAGTTTTTTTTTTTTTTTTTTTTTTTTTAAGTGAACAATGAACTTTTGTACATTACAAGAAAAAATTTTGTGAGGTTCAGGATGATATTGTGAGAAAAAGCAAAATTTGTCTAAAGTTTGCAAACTAAAAAAGATGTACAGTTCATTGCAACAGTAAGTAGAAGAAAAATTACAGTCTAGCCAACAGAAAACACTCTGATTCAGATGGGTGCTCTGGACACAACAGGATGAAACATTGATATCAATAAATGTGGTATTCTGAAATACTTTAAAAGTTATAAAACCTGTGTAGAGCTCAGGCCAAGTCCTGACAACTTGTCAGGGACAAGTTGTTCCAGTGTTCAGCCACTGTCACAGTAAGAAGGTTTTCTCTCTTGTTTAAAGGGAATTTTCTTCATTTCTGTCTGTGCTTATTATCCTTCATCCTTTCACTGTACCACTGAGAACAGACTGGCTCCATCTTCTTTTCTCCCCTCTATCAGGTATTTTTACATATGTATAAGACCCCCTCCAGGCCTGTTCATGAGGTGATAACCCAGGCTGTCTGAACCTCTCTTCATATGATAGATGCTCTGAGGTCTTCAACACCCTCATTGGCCTTCAAAGAACTTGCTCCAGTAAGTCTCACTTTCCCTTGTGTCAGGAAAGCCAGCAAACCCAGCACTAGAGATGTGTCTCAATGGGGCTGAGTAAGGAGGAAGAACCACTTCCCTCAGCCTGCTGGCAATGCTTGTCCAAGTGAGGATGCAAGTGAGGATGCTGTCGGCCTTCTTTGCCACATGAGCACACTGCTGGCTCATGTTCAAATTTTTGTCCCCCCATAACTCTCAGGTTCTTCTCTGAAAATCTGGTTTCCCGCTTGTTGGCCCCCAGAGCATGGATTATCTTCTGCAGATACAGGACTTTAGATTCCCTTTTTCAAAACTTCATTACTCCCTACCCATTTCTCCAGCCTGTCAAGGTCCTGGACCTGAAAAGTAGCATAACCATTTCGTTTATAAAGCACCTCTCCCAGTTTTGTATCATTTACAAGCTTGCTGAGGGTTCACTCAGTCTCATCATCTAGGTCATTAATGAAGAAGTTGAACAATAGCTGCAGTATCCACCATTGAGGTATAGCACTACTGACCTACATCTTATTAGAGAAAGAGAGGACCACTGTGGTTGTGTGTGATAAAATGAATAGAAAAAATGAGTAGAAAGGAAGAATAGGAAAGGGAAAAATGGAATTTTGTCTATTGTGCTTGTAAGGCCCTTCCTTAACTCATACCTTGGTAATTTCCTGTTTTGCATTCCTTCACTAAAGGTCTAAGTTCTGCAAGGGTTATATCCATATGGTTTTCAAGGATTTGGTGAAGGGGAAGGTGTAGAGTTTACATACGTGTACATGTACAGTATTGAAACATGGAAAAGCAGTTTCAATTACTCTGGAAGCTCTTAATCATTTCAATCTCTTTTATTATTAGTGACCAATAAGCCAGATTGCAAAGGAAATTTTATGACATGCAAGTAAAGAACGAAATATCTCAAATTTTCTTTTGTAAATATGCACCTCCTTACATCATCAAAATATTGGGGAGAAAATGAAACTGAGGTTTCATTCTGAATCACTTTTAGAGAGCTGTTCCAGTCAATAAGCATAGTTAGTACATGCATTATTCTGTGTTTTCTGCAGAAATTGAACAAGAGAAACAGATACTGGCAACATGTCAAAGTTGAAAGTACTTATTTATCATTTGATAAAGTAAGTGAATGGCTTTTGAGCACAGCTTCTGAACTTTTTAGAAAGGTCACTCACTCACTGAAAGGGAAATTGTCTTTCAATCAAGTCCTCTCCCTGCTTTGGCTTGATTTATGTCTTATATCACAAGTATCATCTGAAAATGAAAAATAACGTAATGACATAAAGGTGTTATTGGAAAACAGAAAATAACATCACTTCTATTATTGCTGACAAGAAACCAAGATGATCTGTGAATAAAAACATTGCAGTTGATCAAAAGCTTCCATTTTGTTGTTGCCACCAAAGACACATCTCAAAATAGCATCTCTTTTTGTGGTTACTTACTTTATTTCCATTGTTGATCTTATAGAAGGTCTTTCCTGACTCTGGGAAAAGCTAAGGGTCATTATTGGCCTAATATAAGCTCACAGTTGTCAAGATGCTTTTGGCAATGAGATAAGCACTGAAGGAATTTGAAAGAGGGAAAAGGAATTTCCCATGTGGTTCAGTGAGAAACCTCTCCAATACCTAGAAGGCAAAATGGAGAAGGAAGAGAAAGGATAGTGTGAGAAGATAAAGCATGCAATGGTATAAATTATAGATGGCTTGGCAGATAAGGTGACCTTTATAGGTGGTTTGTATGTCCACTAACTTACAACATGAGCTTGGGATAGTCAGCGTTTGGTACCTCAGTTATCAATTTCCAAATGTGGAATTACTTCACAAGAACAATGGGAGGACAAAACCATGTCAGATAGCGAAATGCTCAAGAACTAATGAAAAGAGGAGGTGGAAGACCCCATGGGAGTCTTGCATGAGGTGGAAGAGTTATGACACACAGAACAGACAACCAGGAGGATGCTGAGATGTTGCTCAGTATGTGAGGAATGAAATCCAAGCACATGTGTGTATTCTGCTGCTGTCACCACTGCATTAGACAAATTGGTTGGTATGAGACACCCAAAGAGATTCTCTTGCAAGTCAGAGAAGAGGAATACCAGGAGCTAAAAATGCTGAACCATCACCTGATATGACCAATTTTCAGAGTTGACTTTTTAAAAATTTTTTTATAGAGAGCAGATTAGAAAAAGAAACAAACAAACAACAACAAAAAATATTATGGAGCATTTGAAGAAAATGCATGCTTTTTAACAGTTGGCCATTTATTCAGCCTTGTACTTCTGCAGTATGGTATCTAGCAATAAAACATTATTCTGAAATAATACAAATGTATTCTCAAAATGTACTGCAACAGACAGATCTTCAGTACATAATTATTAAAGCATGGTCTAATTATTTAAACATGCTCAGGCTCCACTCCCCAAAACACCTCTGTCAATCAGCTGGTATCTTCTAGTGACTCTCAAACCTGTTTACTGAATATAATGAATAGTTTAATCACTGTTTGGAAATGTACACTCAGTCATTAATGTATTATTATACATTCACACATTTTATTCAATGTTACAGTTTTTGCTTGGAGCCTGGTACATGGATCTCAGAAGAGTTTTTTCCTTCCAAATTGAAGGATATTTTGATTGTTTGTTCATATCAAGCTAAAACAAAAAGCCTTACCTGTCAGCTTTCTGTCCATGTGATCACTACTAATTCTATTTTACAGATGACATGAAATCCCTGGCTCATCTTTATAGAGTGCCTTGTAATCTGTTGCTCTAAAATACAATTCAGAAATAAACATGATTATCCATGTCAGATCTCCATGCAACCTGCTGTAAGACAGTTTGAGTATCCTATGAAGTGCATGGTCCTGTCACTTTCTTCTGAAATGCAACACAGAATAAAGGTGCAGAATGAAAGGCCTGCATATATCTTCTGGTATGGAAACAAAATACTAACAGTATGGTAAAACCTTTGTTTTTTTTTGTTTTGTGGCTTTGGAAGAAAAAAAAAAGAAAAAGAAAAAGAAAAAGAAAAAGAAAAAGAAAAAGAAAAAGAAAGAAAAAGAAAAAGAAAAAGAAAAAGAAAAAGAAAAAGAAAAAGAAAAAGAAAAAGAAAAAGAAAAAGAAAAAGAAAAAGAAAAAGAAAAAGAAAAAGAAAAAGAAAAAGAAAAAGAAAAAGAAAAAGAAAAAGAAAAAGAAAAAGAAAAAGAAAAAGAAAAAGAAAAGGAAAAAGAAAAAGAAAAAGAAAAAAAGGAGCCTGCCATGATAAAATCACTGACAAATATACTATGTCTTTCTTTCAGTGTTTGTTCAGCATGCATTTTCAGTGCTTTTCGGAATATGATTATTCAATGATGAGCAAGACTGACTATACTTTATAAAACAGATGACTGACACCTAGCTTCAAATATGGATAGTTCTTATCCCCACTGAGCTGCTTGTACAAATGCTGATAGGGAATCTGACATGGTGCTGATATCTATGCAGTGACAGCAGGAGATAAGAGTCAGCAATATAGTGATGTTGACTTCTGAACTGGAATTAACCAGAAGCAGAGCAGCATTTAAAAATCTGACCTTCCTGGACTGGTGACTGGTGTTTGACCAATGAAAAAGTAGCAAAAACAATTTTCTGTCTTTAATATACAGACATGACACTACTGCTTGTCTTTTTAGTGGATGTTTCTTTCTTAGGACACCTAGCAGATGTATAGGGAACAGTTATGGAGATGGAAGGAAAAGATCACTTTCTATATTTCTGTATTTCTATGTCTCTATACTTCATGGGGTTTTCTTGTTTTAAAAAATGAAAAATAAAATACTTTAACACAAGTATTTATTGAAATGTTATCTTCATAGGCACACAGGATTGGAAAGGGCTGAACAGTTTTATAGGAGTATTCTAAAGGAGGAAGCTCGCTATCAATCCTTTTCCCTGGTAGCTGCCCTAGCAATTAGGTTTTGTGACTTGAGGAAGCTTGGGGCAATTCTTTCTTCTTACCTGAGGTGACTGGGCTTCTTTCAGAGAAGTGTCATAACAACCATACTAGCAGAGATTGGGAATTTGGTTGACCTTGATGTTTCCTGTTAATGCTGTTCTTATAATCTCTAGAGCTAAAATGAATCCAAAGTGGTTGTCCCACCTTTTGAAGTATGTGGGTTGCTGCTAACAGTATCAGTAACAGTTCTACTGTTGCAAAGTGTAGTCGCTCTGTACAGTGCTGAGTGTTTTCATAAATTGAGAAAATAAGAATGACTCTGTAGCCTTGTGATTTGGGGTTTCACTGGGGGAACAGAGGATTTTAGTTTCTGTTACTGATTACAAAATCAAACACTTTTAGAAGTGGAAAGAAAACAAAGAGAAGGATTAAAAGCATGCCACCAGCCAACAACTGATTTTCATCACACTTAGAGAAATCTGGTAGTTAGGAGATATGTGCTTATCTCCCCATGTCACCAAACTATGGGTGTCCCATGCCTTACCTGAGCTGCAGAGCTTCCTCCAGAATTCCAGACCAGCTGTTTTTACTTCCTGCAGGGATGCCAGCCTTCCTAGTAGACTTGATGTGTCTAATTTAAACTGAATGGGAATATATCTAAGATAACAGCATTATCGGTTTAGTGTCGAGTTTTCCATAAACAAATACAGGAGTGCCTCAGACTGAAAATAAAGCCGTACCTAGTGCTATCCACTTTCCCTCAAGACTGCATATTTGACATGAAGACTAGTTTGTTCACCTAGGCAACAGGGTAGCTGTGGTAGCTGTACCAGTGACAGGGGTGTTGGAAGAAGAAGAATGCCTGTTCTTACCCCATCTACACTAAAAGCGGTAAAACAATGGAAACTGGATGTGAAGTATGTGGGTGAGGCTGCAAGGAGAAGCTGTCTTACAGGTAGGTAAATGGGATGATGTAATTATTCCAGCCTGAGGTTCTTGAATGTACAGCTATTTTAGCTGGCAGAGAATGGTTAGCCTTTCTTGCAGGCTGGATGGGGAGTTTGCATTTTGCCATTTTGCAGTTAAAGCTCTCTGCTCAATGCTGCTTTCCTTTGGCTCAGAACTGGCAGGAAGCAACAGGTGCTGTAGCCTTACTGATTCTGTGGACGTTTCTGTAAATAGGAAGGCATACATAACCAATTATAAACCTGTATATGCAATGAATTATTTTCTGAATAACCAAAGAAAAAAAAAAAAACAACAACGAGCCATTTGTTTGAATTTGTGTTTCCAACACACCTTTTCTTCAACTACTAAATTATAACAATATCACTGGTATATGAGTGTTGCTCTAATCAGCTATTTGAAGGTTCCAGTTATTCTTTGCTCCCTAGTACAGCAGGGTGATTAAAACTTTAACACTCTAGTGTTTAATTAATGTATGTTTCCTTATTCATTTACAGCCACGTATTTCAATGCTAGTTGCAAGTTATAGGTTTGCTTTTACCCAATATCATTAGAGAATAAATTGTACTATGTACTTTCCCCAGTCCTAATAGTCTGGAATCTTTGAGCTGAATTAATTTGACTCTAATTACAGTGCTGTGGCAGAGGCATTATGAAAAACAGAAGTTTTATATAGGAATTTATTTTTAAGAAGCATTCTGGTTTTCTCTCTCTCTCTCTCTATATATATATATACATATATATATAAATATATATATATTTATATATATACTAAAATAAAGTATATATAAAAGTATATATATATACTTTTTTTTTAAGTAGAAAATTGGTGGTGAACAAATATAGCTTTTAATCTCATGCACTATAGCTTAAACTATATCTGCTTAAAATCTAGATTTCTTTGACTGGAAATCTTTATGGGTAGAGATGGTTCACTGGATCTTCTGAAAGTTAACCAGCTTTCAGCTGTTTGTAATGAGAAGATAAGATTAAAGACTGGCTAATAAATGCTAGTTATTCAAGACAATCTTGGGAAACAAAACATTTCTAAGAATAAACATAAATTAAAAAAAAATAGTTCTGGTAAACTGGCAAAATATCGGTACTCTTATAAGCTCTTGAACTGCATTTGGTAGCATTTGGTAGATTTGGTAGCAGTGTCTTTTGTATCAGAATATGTGGTTTTCAGTGCCTGAAATATTGCAGAAACTTTTCCAAGGTTTAAGTCTTTAAGTAAAATTGAAGTTTGCACGAGCGCAACAGAGACTTCAGTTTTATTGGCGATGTTCAAATATTCCATTGTGATTGAACATAGTCAAGCTCAGGCTACAGAAATAATCTGAACTTGATCTGTGATAGCTGCACTGGACCAGGATATAAACATAGACATTAAAGTACAGAGCAGGGAAGCTGTCTGTCTTTTTCTCATCCTCTGTGACATCTGTGTTTGCACCTGGTGGAAGAGGAGGGGGCAAAATACCTGATGAAAAAGCAGAGAGAACAAAAGCTAACTGCAAAATGGAAAGATAGAGACAAAGAGCTTGATGAAGGCTGGATAATGAAGAAATTAAATGAAATGGGAGTTAACTGAAGTGGGAAAGAAATTAACTGAAAATGAAGCAGAAGGGACTGATCACATAGAAACAAATTAAGGATGTGGAGGCAGCTAAGGAAATGTGGTTTACTCATAGAGCTACTGGAGAGTGCTTGCAGAAGGAGGTTGATGTAGGGAAGAGAATCCTGAAGAAAGGATGTTATTTCGCAAGCCAAAATAGGAGACAATGGTAGATTAAGATAAAATATGTGTCTGCTTGTTCTACCATTCCTATCTGAGATATTAAGAGCCCAATTTTTAAAGAATGTTTAGAATTAAATAGCACTCTGAGTTTAGCTTTAACTGATTTTAGCCACATCTTCAAGCACTCAGTGCATCTGTAATTCCAACACTGTGGTGTTGGATACTAAGAAAATGAGGCATGCAGTGTGTCAGAGGCCCTACAAAACAACTACGTTATGACATGATCACGTATATTTAAATCAGATAATATTTTTCTGATGTTACAGACAATTTCTGATACTTTCTACTGGACTTTGTGGTTTTGGTGTTCGTGTAGGCATATATAAATATGTTTACCTCTTGTATCAGAACCTTTTAACAACCAGCGTAGTTAAGTTAATCTGCCTTGTAATATAGCTGCACTATGAACATAATATTTCATAATGGTGATTGCTCCTGAACTGTATTTTAATTAACCTCACCTGTTCACGCAAGCATCTTATGATCTCTCCTGTAGCATGAGCACCATTGTGTTTTCTGCTAAATGTGCAGGAAATGACTATACTCACAAGATATAGCCAAAGAGGAAAATCGTAGGTCCTGAGTCTAGAACGTTCTCTGCCTCTTAGGGAAGCCTGCCGATCCTCTACAGTAATATTCACAGGAGGGGCCAAGCTCTTCCTTTAAGTACACAACTGGCTCCTGACATGAGCACGAGTCAGAGGATGAAAGATCTCTGCTCTCCAGACAGAAGAGACTCATCTTCTTTCTGCCTGAGCAAAGGTGAGGCATACCTGACAACCTCTCACCAGGCAGAGGATGAGATAAGAGACTTTTTCTAATCAAGCCTTGATGTTAGTGCTTCTATTTTTGAAACAGGCTTATTCCAGTTCCTGAACTTAAATCAAAACAAAGCCAGGGTCCTGTGAAGCTGAATGGATTGTATCGTCACAACCTCCTATCCTAGCAGCATAAATCCTTGAATAGTTTTTCATGATTTGATCCAAGATAAAGACATTAGCTTATTGCTCCTGTGTAACATTTCTCCGTGTCTGTAACGTCAATCTTTAATATTTCCAAAGGGCATTTGAACCACTCAGTAGGCAATAACTCTTTTTTTTTAAAATCTAGATTTACAGATAAGATTTTGATTTTTGCCTGAGAGCAGTACAACATCATAGTTCCAGAAGCTAATAATGACTAAAGGCTTTAGCCACATTTATCCTTTGGAAAGTCAGTTGTTTCATTCTCAGTATCTCAGATTTCTCATTGACACTTCTGGGTCACATTTAAACTGATTTTTTATTTTTATTTTTTAACCTGCAGCTTTTTTTCCAAGCTTTCTCTTATCATTTTGGAACTCCTGTAATTAAAAGAAATCCTGATTCTGTGCCTAGTATTTTCTTCAGCATTATTATTTGGGTTTGTAAAATCCCAGGGAATAAGTTAAACATAACAATTAATGCAGTAGAAAAAAATATGTCATGTTTTATATCACTTATCCTTCCCTGTGCTGCTCCCAACCCGTGTGACTTCTGTAAAATTATATTATGGTCCAAATTATTCACATTCTTTTTCATTTGCTGTTGGGCAACTTCAATTGATTAAATTCACTGTTTCTATATAAGCTTTGTTCCTCTATTCTGGGCTCTTCTGATCAATATACCCTATGCTGAATGAGTTCAAAATGGTTCAGACTTGCTCAATGGGCATTTGGCAAAGTATTAGATTAAATTTTAAAAAAGAGAGAGAGACAGTGGTTTTTCCTTTTGATCTCTTCCTGTGCATTTTAAGCTGTATAGTTAATTCTAATGCAAGGTTTGGCTTTGCTTTATCAGTGTTTATCAGCAAACACCGTGGCTCTTTTTTTTTTGCAGTTTTCAGTTCCCATTGTAAGAAATTCTGTTATTTTCTCTCCTTCCTCCTTTTCAGTATAGTCACCTATGTAGAATGGATTAAAAATCTTTCTATATCCAGAATGATAACCCTGCATTACTTTTTTTCTGTTTGGAAACCAGTATGTATAATATAAGTTTAGAATGAAAATTGAGGTTTTGTTTTGGGTGAGGCTTTGTTTTTTTTTTTTTTTTTTTTTTTTTTTTTTTTTGCCAACCATCTCCATAAACTAACAATAGTACTTGTGACTTTCATTTTGCTTTTTCTGCACTAACAAGAGGAGCAGTGATTCCCACCAGCAAAATACATCACTTATTTTTGCATCAAAGCTGGCTGATGCAGGAAGAAACCTATATTCTGGTCTCACTAGGGAAGCATCCACAGCTTAGTTTCTAGCTCTTCCCAAATAAAGTTTGACATTTTTAGGGGTGATAAGTGTATAAACCATGTCTTAAGCATCAATCTATTTTTTGTCATTTGTAACAGTGATGCTCTTGCATTCTGACTAGTGCCTTTACTACCTCCATCTGACTGTTTCCCTGCCACACATCCAGGCAGTTTTCTGTAAAATCTGATCTCTAGAATTATCTTTGCATCCTCTTGGCCTATTATGTAGGTCTCTTCAGCAACTGTACCATTAAATCTGGCTGCAAATATAGAGAAGCACTTTCTGTCCATCCTTAGAAAATACTTTCTCTCTCTGTACATTTGTGAACCTGGTAAATATATCATTATACTGGCTGTTGCTGTTAGAAAACTGCAACAAAAATCAAATGACACATTCTCTAGTATAAGAGAATGTTGTATAAGTTGTATAGACTTTGCTATAGTTGCATAAGGCTTTGCTGAGGCTTTGTGAATTGAATGTTGGTTTCCACAACCCCAGGCATTAGCTACAAGGAAGGAGGATCAGGAAAGGTGAAGTGGGAAAAATGCCTGGGTTTTGCATTAAGCTTCAGATATGCCATAGGTAGCTGTGGAGAAAGCTGTAAGCTGAAAGGTTCTGTCTTTATTCAAGCAGTATCCATTGCAAATAAGTGACTCAGACTCCTACTTACTGTTAAAAAAGATGCTTATATAAATTAAGATGCTCCTTTTACCCTTCTTTCCTCCCTTACTCAAAATAAGTTTCTAAATCTTTAAATTTCCTTGAAGTATTCATTGTTAGTATGCTGCAATGAGTTAAAATGTCTCCAAAACTGCACACCTTTCTCACATAGCAGGGGTGAGTACAAACTGACTCAAACAGTTGGGCTTTATTTTTAAAACTGAGTGTGACATCTACCAGATTTATGGTACAAATGTTCACACCCAAATCTGGCTCAGATTAGTAGTGTCCTTAGCCTTTCAAAATCTGTATGTTGTCATTACAAAACTTTTGAAGGAAACGAGCTCTCTTCTGCCCAAAATGGCCAAGGTTGGAAGGGACTTCTGAAGATCATCTAGTCCAACCCCTCAAACTGTATTTTTCTTGTGTTAATATTCATGATGCTTTCCAGAATACTTTTTTTTTTTTTTTTTTTTTTTTTTTTGTCTTTAGGGAAAGAACTTAAAGGAGTATGATTTTCTCAGGAATGATTCACAAACTTATGAAGGTTTATGTGTTTGGTTTTTTTTTTATTATTTTTATTTTTATTTTCAAGCAAAGCTAATATGCCTTTGTCAGAATTTTAATCTTCTTCACTCTTTTTTTTTTTTTTTTTTTTTTTTTTTAATAAGCGATGTTGCATATTGTACACATTTTTATAAAATGATAGAATCACTGGATAGGAAAATTAGCTTCAGTGCTTAGCACAAAATGACAGTTAAACATTTATATCTGTGGGATAGTTAAGGACTTTCAAGTTATTGCTCCAAGGCAAGATGTGAGGAGTTCTGACTTATTTTTTATTGTGGAGGAATAAAAAATGTCTCCATCGCTCTCACCTGCAGCTGCATATGGATCTATTTTGTTAGACATGTTAGCCCTCTGCATTGAAAAATTATCCTGGTGAGTGGTTGCCAGAGCAAGGGAAGCAGTGTGAGGTGCAGGGGGTCACATAGCAGCTCTATGGGGCCAGATCTGTGCCCTTTCCTCAGTACCACCAAACCCAGTACAGGCCTTGGGGGTTAGGGACCTAGTCACCTTCTGTGATTTGTTTGCTGGCCATTAATGTCATTTTCTTCTTGTTAGACAAAGAAGGGCACACTGATATAGGCAGAAGAGTCCAGCCCCTCATATCAAATTGAATTCTTCTTCCAGCAATACCTGGAAAGCCTCTGGTGTGGAGTATACCAGCAGAAAAATGTAGGTTATTTTGGAAAACAGAAATCCAGAGCATTGCAAAAAAGGCAGTGTGTTGAGAACACATTGGCAACATCCTTTTCTTCCTATTGCAATCAGGGTAAATTTTCGTTTGTTTGGAGCTGTATCAGGATGCCATGAGCAAAGAACCAATTCAAACAGCTTGAATTCATGTTCCATTATCCTGAGTACCACGCATGAGAGAAATACTAACGATTCATTGGAAGGGGGCCTTTAAAATCTCAGTGGGAATTTTGTCTGAATGAGAGCTGGGGAAAGCTTCTATAGTGGGCCAGGATATAGGAATGTAAATAAGTCCCCAGACTGAGAAGGAAGCCTGTGCCTGTCAGACACTAAAATAACAGTTGCTTAGAGCCAACTGAGCCTCTATTTATGATGTAAAGATTAATAGTCTGAGTGGCAACTAAAAGGTGAAGTGATTCAGAAGTCTAGTTTTCAATTTTTAGAAATATGAAACAGGCTGGGTTTTGTAGCAGCAGATGTAAGAGGGGAGGAGGAAGGGGCAGGGCTGTGAAGGAAGCTGCAAGATGATTTTTAGATCATACGAAAAACATTTGGCTGTGAATCAAAGACAGGCACTTAGTGCCTCTGTCTCCTTCCACCCCCAAAAAAATAATCAGGGGTCTATAGAACCAAAACTAATGAAAGGAGAATTTGTATGTCATGAAGTCAAAAGTGTGAACATACTAAATAAGAATCTTTTGTAGCACATCTGTACGAAGACATGGACAATTGTTCTGCAGTTTATCAGCAGCCCAGCAAGGAGCGATGCTGGCAGATACTGGACAACATGAAAGGGAGAAAGAGGCAGTATGCAGAAGAAGTGACAGTAGTCAGCTGAAGTTGCTGTCCTAAGTTAGTTAGTTGCTGTCTAAGTTAGGACTCAAGTCCTAACTTAGGATGGCTATAGCCAGTTTGATGGAGTCAAATCACTGACAATGGTGTACATTATTCAGAAGGACAATGAGAGTCTTTTGTGGTGCTTGGAGATCCTGCTTGGTGCTGCAATTGCTGAGGTTGTTACTAAACTAAACATGGTCATGACCACTGGACTGCTTATTGAGGAAAGTACCTTGGGTACCGTGTGTCAGTGGCTGTGCTTAGGCAGTGCCAAAACAATTCAATCATGTCCATTTTGGAAACACATGCCCTACCATCATTCAGAGATCTACATGTTCTCTGCTAGATCAAACACATAGAAACATTTATAAATGTGTTTTAAAGAATTTTAAACTTTCCAGTTCAAGTTTTCAGTCACAACCTGGAGTTTTATGTACTCATGTTCACACATACACCCCTCTTTTCTGGGGTAAAGAAATCTTTCAGCACAACAGACATTCGAAACTTCTTATTTTGAGTCTTATTCTGAAGGAAGTTGATAGGATGGTCAAACAGTCCTGGCTTACAGTTTATGGGACTATGGCCCTGGCATTGGTGAAAGCTGTGATTGTAACCTACTGAGAAAAGTACACACACAGGAGTTCAGCCTTACCTGAGATCTGAGTGCAAGTCAACTTCAGAAGACATAAACACAATTTACAAGATTGAAGCTGTACCTGACATTCTTTTCTCATATTCTGTTGTTGTGACGGCTCTTACTAAATTTAAAGATACTTTATTTTTAATCCCTATATTGTTGCATTCTAAGTAAATGCTTTGTACAAGAACAGTTCCATAACACAGTTTGAGAAATTCAGGTTTCTGACAGCTTCTAGCACGTTATGGTAACATATCCTTGCATTTGCCAACTTTGTTTCTCAAAAACAGAATGCAGCTTTTTTTTTTTTTTTTTTTTTTCTTTCTTTCCAAAAAGCAACAGAGATATGATCAAACATTGTTTTTTCACAGTAACAAGTGCAGAAAACAATGGGGTGGAGGCACTGTATGAAGTAATTTGGTTTCAATACTCAGCACCATTTATGAATTGCATCTGGATTTTTTGAAACGGTGATAGAAAGCCAAAGAGAGGACTGGATGTACAGTATGTTAGTTTTCCTTAACATGATGAAATCTGTATGTGGCATACAGCTGTCAAACCTGACCGGTCACAAATCCCCTACCCACTCATTCAAATAGTTTTTCCTGTCTTTACTCTTTCTGCCAGATGCTTCAGATGTGGATAGAGGGGAGGAAAGATGAGCCATGAAGGTCATCCAATATAGACTATTCCCAGACAAGGTTCTAGGCTCCATTCCAGTAAAGTCAGAGCTCAGAAATGGCACATGTTCAGATTTCCAGTGTTCAGCACTCACAGCTGTGACCAGATGTAAGATGCTCAGCACAGCCTCACTTCCAACTGCTATTTTTTTTTCTTCTCAAAATAACAGACACATCCACAAAACCTTTTTTTTTTCCCTGTCCCTGTCCCTTTCCCTTTCTCTTTCCTTTTCCTAGAGAGTTCTAAAGATGTATTTGTCATCCAAGTTATCAGGAAATGATCCAAGTACTGGATCTGTGATATTTAAATTACAGGAAAATATAAGAAGAATCTTCTGTTATGCATGGAAAGTGAGTCTTTCTTGATTGATTGATTTCCGTTTTGAATACCGTACAATTGTGATTTCTTTCATCTAGCTATTTTATTGCTTCCTTACTCAAATAAACAAACACAATATCCTTAGGGAATGGCCAGGTTCAAGGCCAGGTCAGATAGGGCTTTGAGCAACCTGGTGGGTGGGAGGTGTCCCTGCCTAAGGCAGGGGGTTAGAATTAAATGATCTTTAAGGTCCCTTCCAACCAAACCCAAACTATCCTATGACTCTATGACAGTATTTTATGTCATGTATGAGCAGGCTCTTCTTGCCACTCTTGAACAAGTTCTCTGATACTCTTCTGAATTAAAATCATTACAAAGAAATCAAAATTGGCTTAGAGCGAGTGCATAAATTCTACTTAGAAAGTTGCTCAGAATCAGATAACATCCAGACTGGAGATTTTAAATGGAAAGCTCTACCAAAAGTACTCCTCTGTAGTTCTGCCAATAAAAACCCTAACGATTCTTGAGGAAATTCTTTATTCTTTCTAAGGAGAAGTAGCATGGAGAAAGGATGCATAGAAAGAAGAATATAGATTTTGTTTATTTCATCAGCCTTTAAGTAAGTCATCATAAATGCAGATATGCATCATAAAGGCAAAATTTGAGGGGGTTGGGGTTCAGATTTCTCCTTAGTTCCTTTTTTTTTTTTTTTTTGTGGGGGAGTTTTAGTAATATTATTATTATTATTATTATTATTGTTATTATTATTATTATTATTAAATAATAAATCACATTTCTGATTAATGGCTATTCAGTAGGTTTGCTTTCTCTGTAGACGCTGGAGAGAGATGTTCCTTAGGTGTACTTAAAAAAAAAAAAAAAAACACCACATTTTTTAAAACTTCAGAAAATTTATATGATTACAAGGGGGAAGAACAGAAAGAAGGAATACTGACAATCCATGGGTACCCTTATAATTCTTCCTCGTGTACCAGAGCTGGATATACAACCATTTCTTGACTGCCACACCTGCAGTATGAAGATAGTAACAGGCTTTGGGGGAGTCCATCTGCTCCTCACTCACCACTTTCCACTGGATGATTTAGGACTTAGTGTTGTTCTTCTCACTCTGTTCTCTACCACTGAGCAACCTACTGCTTTTTTAGGGAAAAAATAAAAATAAAAAAATCCAGTTGGTTAGAAAGAATATTCTTTATGTTGCAGCTCAAATTTTTGCTGCAGTAGCAACAGCGAGGCCTGACTTGCCACAGAACATGGGGCTCTTTTCTGGGCTGCATCCTGCTGTTTCCCTTCAGAAGTGGCTTTTGACTCGATAGATCCATCTGCCAGGGAAAAATCAGGTCATTTGTCTAGGTCTTTCTTTTCCCATTCTGCAGATTGTGGAGACACTCTTGTATCTGTTCAGTTCAAGCATTTCTTCAGTCATTTCTCCTGGCAAGTATAAAAAAGAAATATATGACATATTTATTTATTTATTTATTTATTTTAAAGTCAGATATCAGCTAAGAAATAGATTTGGAGCACAGATCCTGTAAATTTTTGCATTATCTACTAATAACTGCCACTATGCTTAATATATGTTTGGATTCTCATTTGCCACTTCTTGATGGTATTCTGCAGACAGCACTTGGCTTATTGCTACGGAAGTGTTGGAGAGGGCTGTTTTAAAGCAAGGGGTGCTTTAAAGCAAGATGTTGGCCTACTTTTTGACTACGAAGAACACTTGCTTGAGACACAGGGAGATCATCTGTGATTTTAAAAATCATTTTATACAACAGATACATTAAGTAGTCAAACCACATGAATACTGGTTCCACAAACTAGCAAACTGATCAAAGATAACCATCATTCCACCTTTTTCACCCCAAGTTTAGATATTACAAAGTGGTTGTAAAGTTTAAATTGTTTTTATGATCAAAAACGTGCTTTTGGGATACTTGCAAATGCTATACATACATGCATACAAACACACACACACACACATATATATAGTGTATATATATATTTGTCCTGAGGGAGAAGATGTAATCTATCAGTGTGACTAGATTTGGCCCCTCATCTTAATGATGTATCAAGGGACCTATGAGGTGAATTTCACCAAAGATTTACATTCTCTGTGTCTGCTGTGAATTCTCTGCTGTCTGCCCTTTGGGCATGAGATAAATAGTGTTGGTTTCAGACAGTTCTTTATATCAGGATGCTTGTGTATTTCCCATATGAAAAATCTTCATGGACAACAGAAGAGGAAAAATTGTGAGCCTAAAGCATGCATGGAACATTTAATTACTGATTTTTTATTTATTTAATTTTTGTAGAATTCTATGAAAGTTTGTATTCTGGCACAAAGTAGAAGGGGTAATTTTCAGCTAAGGTACTTTATATTGAAAGTGTTTATTGGTTGGCTTTTCAAATATGGAGTCTGGTTCCTTTAAATTTCTATGGATTTGGGGTGTTTAAGTCCCACAGATTCTAGCATAAAATTAAAATGCTAACCTTCTCTATCCCTGGCTATATGACAGTAAAACAAGTGCCTAGAGTTATTAGTACTGGAATCATAGAACTAAGAGTTGCAAAGGTACATAAATGTCCAATTTTTAATTTAGCCAGTGCCATAATACATACTATGAAAAGTCATGCAAGAGCATGGCTGCATTAATACACACTGCAACACATTGATACTAGACAGATGACTCACTGGAAGTGTTTCAAAACAGTTTAAAGGAATGTAAATCCTTTAAGAACTCTAAACCAGTGGGGAAAAAATGGCAGCTTATTTTCCTCTCCCTTGACGTTAGTGTTAGTGAAGCTTTTTTTTTTTTTTTTTTTTTTTTTCCTGAAACATTCAGACAGGTATGTGAGATTTTGCATCATCAAGGGGTTTTACTGACATGTGGTTAAAACAATTAACTAATTCAGTTTTGTATCATTTTAAAGTTAAGTTTAGGGTCATATATGGTGTAGATAACACCACAAGCTTATGCCTGTGTCCTGGTTTTGTCTGGGATAGGGTTAGTTTTCTTCACAGTGTCTGGTACCGGGCTGTGTTTTGGATTTAGGATGAGAATAACGCTGATAACACACTGGTGTTTCAGTTGTTGCAGTTTACAGTAAGTGAAAGACTTTTTGGCTTCTTGTGCTTCTCTGCAAGCAGGGAGGCTGGGAGTGAGCAAGGAGCTGGGAGGGGACAGAACCATGACAGCTGGCCCAAACTGGCCAAAGGGGTATTCCATACCATATGGTGTCATGCTGAACAGTAAAGCTCGGGGGTTGGCCAGGACAGGGAGGTGCTGCTTGGGGTGTGGCTGGGCATCAGTCAGCAGGTGGTGAGCAATTGCATTGTGCATCACTTGCTTTGTATATTCTTTTCTCCTTCTTTTTCTTTTTCTTCTTCTTCTTCTTCTTCTTCTTCTTCTTCTTCTTCTTCTTCTTCTTCTTCTTCTTCTTCTTCTTCTTCTTCTTCTTCTTCTTCTTCTTCTTCTTCTTCTTCTTCTCTCTTCCCTTTCTGTCCTGTTAAACTGTCTTTATCTCAACCCATAAGTTGTTACTTTTATTTTATTTTATTTTATTTTATTTTATTTTATTTTATTTTATTTTATTTTATTTTATTTTATTTTATTTTATTATTTTTTTTTTCTTCTGATTCTCTCCCCCATCCCACTGTGGGAGGGAGTGAGCAAAGGGTTATATGGTGCTTAGCAGCCTGCCAGGTTACACCACAACACTCCATTACAATATCTCATTCAGGTGTTCTATTAAAACTAAAAGGATATTTAGGTTCGATGAATTTGTTCAGGTAGCAGATCTGACAGGTAATGACTTTCAGCTGTCCCTTTCATTACAATTTTCTGCAATATTATGCATTTCCATGCACACCCATTCCTAGGGCAAAAAGTGGGGAGGAGTCTGATGGGACCCAAGAGCTTGTGTTTTTTGGTTGCTTCCTAAGGGCACCCTGTGGGCTGCTACAGAAGCCCTGAGAGCAGAGCTGGGAGCGATGTCAAGGGCAGGAGGCTTTGCCAAGCCACTTTGGGGACCAGATGATTCTGGCCTGTTCACTCACAGGCCAGGGACCTATAACGTCTGCTGACATATGGGGTGATGTTTCTAACTACTCATTGAGGCTAACTGATGAGCTTTACTTTGAATTGACATGTTTTCTAGGGCAAGTTACTCCTCTGTGCCAGTGCAACAGATTTGTTAACAGTCACTGACAAATGAACGCATCTGGTCATGTACACAAAGTGCAGGAACAGGTCAAAGAATGGAGAACATGTATTTTTAACTCTGTCCTTATATGTTTTTTGGAGTGTAATTCTGCTTCTGAAGCAACCCTTGTTAAAAATAAATAAATAAATAATAACAACAATAATAATAAATTACGTATTTTCAAAAGTTTCCTGAAGTCATTAACATCATCAAAGACCTCTAGTCCTGATGACCTGCTTGAGATTGATGTCTGTAATATAACTGTTTGTGACCAGATCTTCATCATTTCTTTGAAACTACTCTGACCTTTAGTTCCAGAGCCTCAAAACCACAGCACATGATACTCACATACATAAAGTTCTTAGACTTTATTTGAAGCTGTCTTCTGTTTGGGATTGTTGCAACAGTAGGATACAATCTTATTATTAGCAAATTGGTTAGATTTTCTGTGGTCTTCTCTATGCAAGGAGAGACTGCCCTCTGCATTGGCATCTTTATGTTGGCATTAATTTGTCATAATGACTCAGGAGTCCTTTCACTCTACAATAGAATAAATGGTCTCAAATACCCAATAGAAACAGAACTTTGTCCTTCATTTTCAAGTGCAATGGTGGCAACCTTTCTCTTATGTTTTGCCTTATAAGTGTACACATATTAAGCGGGCTTTAACTATTAGCAATCCATAGCTGGAAAGACATCTGGTATAGAAAGTGAGGTATACTACACTTTCACAAACATCACCTTAACCTTTGCCAAAACTGATTTTCAGAAAGTCTAGGGATGACCAAAGGTCCTGGCCTCTTACCATTTCTAATCTTTCTCAGAAAAGATAGCTATTCACTAGTGTAAAAAATGCAGAAAGAAAACCTCTTCTGCTTCTGTTTCTTGTAATACTTGTAATTTGTGCACCTCTTGATCAGACCCAAAGACTGCCACTTTGGCAATTGAAAATCAGACAGTCAACTGACTGCAGATCAACGGCAAAAACAAGTTTTCAGAGAACTCCCAAAATATGGGGTCATTTGCAACTTTTATTTTTTTTATTTTTTTTTTAGCTAAAAGTCTATAGTCAAGGAGTCAAGGATAACAGATCACTTGCTCGAGGATATTGGCATTGCTCTAAAGCAACTACAGTGAGGAGAATAGTGCGCATTAAATAGGAGCCAACATTTGGAGTGATGGTTATAAAGGCTAAATAAGAGTGAATAAGGAAGATCACCTTAAAAGGAAGATCTTAAGGAAGATCACCTTGAAAGATCAGTCTTTCAATGGACTGTGAATGGGTTTGTGATAGCATCTGCAAAATATGTTTTCAAATGCATCCTTTGATTTCGGTAGAACTGTGCTGATTTACACTAGGAAGGAGTCTAGCCCAAGTTTAAAAACTGAGAATTCTATCAATCACATGTAATATTAGCTTTGTGTCTCAGATCTATTCTGCCAATTGCCATTTCTGTGTTCATATGTCAGCCTTGTTGTACAGGGGAAAGAAAAAAAAAAAAAAACACACAAAAACCTGATGATCTTGAAGGAGCAGTGAGTGCATGGAGTGCGAGGCTGTCTGCTGTTCTTATGTGTGTCACAACTGTAGCATGAAAGGCACACAGCTCATGGCACTAGGTTACATGTTGTGTTTACTTAGCCATAGGAATCCTAGGCTAGGATTCTCCTGCTATTTCACTGTTATACTGAGATGCTAACATGAATTTAAATAAGGTGAGTCCAATTCAGTTTCAGTGTAAGGAGAAGCAAATAAGTATCACAACAGAGTTGTAATTACATCGTAGTTACCCTGCAGAGTATGCAAAGTGCAGAGTATGTCTTGCTTAAATTCAGTAGATTCCATTAAGCCTAGACCTTTCCTGAAAGATGAAACTCACTAATTTTATTATTTATGAATCAACCCCTATAAGTATAAAACAACACCTTTTACATCAAGTAAAATGAATCCTGAATAGAGAAGGGAATTTTAAAAATAAGTTGCACCTAACAGTGCGTAAACTGTGAAATGCATTTGAAAAATATTTTTTATTTTCCCTTGTCATTTTTGATCTTGAGTGCACTTGTAGCCATCTTGTACCCATCACTTCTGACACACAAGGCAGACCAGAGGTGCAGATAGCAACTTTGTTAAATTTACTTCTCCACTTCCCTCTCTCTTGCTTCCCATTCATATTAATAAATACCTTTTACTGGTAGATTTCCCTCTCACTGGGAGAAACTTGGCCAGAATTTTCATAATCATCCTTCTGTGGTGACAGCACTTGTGACTGGTACTGAGCTCCTGTATGCTTGCATTTTTTTTACACAGAGAAGTAACTCTGTCATCTCATCTACCTTCCTTCGTATGTGGCCTTACAGTACCACTAAAGCCATCTTATAGCTAACTGCTACTGAGAAGCATGGTCTTGCCTGCACCCACATCTTTCTGATAGGATTTTCAATACTGTCTTTTCTTCTGGCACTGATCCCACAAAAAAAAAAAAAAAAAAAAAAAAAAAAACAGGCTCAGAAAGCTAAGCCAAAAGAAAGCTAAACACTTTTTTTTTTTCTTTTTTTTTTTTCTTTTCCTTTTCTTATTTCCTTTCCTATTTCCTTTCCTTTCCTTTCCTTTCCTTTCCTTTCCTTTCCTTTCCTTTCCTTTCCTTTCCTTTCCTTTCCTTTCCTTTCCTTTCCTTTCCTTTCCTTTCCTTTCCTTTCCTTTCCTTTCCTTTCTCATTGATTGTCTCCTGGTTTAGCCCCATAAATCAACTTGTCATTTGATTAGACATTTTATCAGAGTCAGAAGCACATGTCCAGGCCTGGAGCTGCAGGAGACCAATGAGATTATCCCTGTACACAGCAGCCAGACACTCAGTGGGCTTGTCCAAGTCACAAATGGCAATTCCAATGCCTGAATTAGCTTAGTCTGCTCTCAGCACTAAAGTAGAATAATAATTAAAAAAAAAGTTCTCAACTCCCATTAAGCTATAACTAAATATATTTATATAATAATTAATTAAATATTCAAATATTTAAATATTTAGGTGTCCTGAACTGTTTCTGAAAGGCCCCAAATGAGGGACAATATTGTCTACTAATTCAGGTACCCATGCCTAATGGCCTGAGCAATTTGCCTGAGTAGAGGAATATTACAATTTCTGACAATTTCTGAGTCCAAGGTAGCATTTTGATTTGAAGAAGTGTCATTTTAAAGCCCATTTCCCAGCTGACTACACTTCCAACTGTTGGTTCAGTTCAGCAGCAGATGTATGAACATCCTATGTTAATGATACTTTTTTTTTTCATTTAAATTATTCAGGTTTGTTTTAGGGAGTGTACAAGCCAGATATGCTATGAAGCAGTCCA
This sequence comes from Aythya ferina, assembly GCF_964211825.1. Taxonomy (NCBI): domain Eukaryota; kingdom Metazoa; phylum Chordata; class Aves; order Anseriformes; family Anatidae; genus Aythya; species Aythya ferina. The sequence goes on from NC_140301.1 coordinate 53,421,093, forward strand.
TTAATTGTTTGAATGTTGTATTGAAAGTGAGTTTTGTCCAGAGATATTAAATCCATTAGGAAATGTTTAAAGGAAGAAATACTGCTCTTACTGAAATAAATTCCACTAGAAGATTATAAATACATAGAACAACAGGGAGAGAAAAGAATAGCTCAAGTGAGTCAGCATGTAAGTCCTTCTACATTCTTTGTATTCATCTTCAAATGACACTATTTCACTTTTTAATTTCAGTTATTACTGTGATAATGGCATTCAGATTGTCAGTGCAGTATGACAATTACTGTAAAGAAATTATCTGAAAATCTTCAGAAGGAAATTCATCATTCATTTTAGCACATACAATAGCTCCTGCCAGCATAAGGAGAAGCCACTGCTTTTATTCAAGTGACCTGGTAAATACTGCCTACCATATCAACCAATATATCCTCGTCTCAGCAAATCAGCTCTTTATAACAGTCAGAAACTTACTGCTGTTATTAATATACCATCTACTCTGACGTAAAGCTTTTGTTATTGTTATTTTGCAGGGGGGTGAAGGGCAGGGGGGAGAAAAGCTAACAGAATCTTACAAGGAAGTTTACTGGATTTACAGTGAGCAGGTCAGAAGAAACCCACTCAGAAGCAGATTTACGGGGGAAGAATGGAGAGAATACAAACCCTACCACAAGCTCCTGATTTCTGCTCCTGTGCCATAGGACTAGGTGCCCATAAGCTGCCTACAGCAAATTTTCCTTTAGCTCCCCACATTTTATGCACAGAATAGGGAAGATGGAGAGAATCTGTAGTGTTGTGCAGACTCCTTGGTTTCTCCCTGACTCCTGCCCCACACTGCTGCCCTGTTTCATCAGGTAATGTGCCAGTGACATGCCTCTGTTTTGTAATAAAGCTTAATTTAAGTGAAGTCCATGCTTACCTCCTACAGTGTAGATAAAATTTCAGATAATTGATGCTCTGTTTGAGGTACTCCTTCTCATTATAACAAAAGAGAAGTTCTAGTTACCACTGATGCTCCTCATTTGAGCTTGTGACTTAACTCTCTGCATCCCTTCTTTGCCTCCAGAAAAGCTGAGTGATGAGCGGAAATGTTCGATATTGGGTGAAGTTTTTTATCTTTGAATGGATGTACAGGAATCCTGTCGTCATCAGGGCTTCCCTGGGCTTTTCTTCTCTTGTGATTTAACCCAGCAGGCTGCTAAAGAGCCATAGGCTTGCTTCCACCCAAAAGAATAAGCGGTGGAAAGAAAGGAGGGGAGAATAAGAAAAAAGGTAAAAGTCATGGATTGAGATAAAAGCAGTTTAATATGATAGAAAAGGGTTAATAATAATAATAATAATAATGATAAAAGAATATACAAAACAAGTGATGCACAATGCAGTTGCTCAATACCTGCTGACAGATGCCCAGCCAGGCTCTGAGCAGGAGCCTCCCCACCCGACCTGAAGTGAAGTCAAGGTGATTATAATATCATTTAATATATGTCTCTGCATATCCTTTATGTCAAAAACTAATTTCCTGAACAATTTCCTGGATTTCTGAGGGCTTTGCCAAAACTGACAACTGTGTGTCAAATAGACTGAAGTAATTCCAGTACGAATAAAAATGTACTTTAAAAAAGGCCATTTTCAGAATACCTCTTTCATTAGATTCTAAATTTCCGATTCCTCTCGGACTTGGTGTGATATTTTGTTACCAGAAATTCCAGGATGGCTTTAGTATTTAGTGCATTTTTAGTATTTTATTGCAACTTATTTTTATGAAATGCAGAATTGAAATCTGAGGTATCTCAAGAGGTCATTTTGGCTTTGTCCCAGCCCCAGGTCAGGATGATCTATGCTTCTGTCATTCCTGATGGGCATGTCCTTCTTGCTGTTGATGACTCATGGTGGTGGAGATTTCATAGCTTCCACTGACAGCACAGTCCATGTCTGCACTATATAAACTGCTACAAATTTCTCTTAGTAGCAAATTCAAATATTCCTTTCAGCAATACAGGCCCATTACTTCTTTTCTTTCCCACCCTGTACATCTGAAATGGCTCTCGAAAAGTCTGTGTGGGTGTCTGAATAGAAGTTAGTATTCCAACCAGGGCTTGGATGGGAGGATTGCATCACAGGTCTGGTGAGCTATTCCTGTCAATAGAGCCTAATGCAACATTTGTTTTTTATTGAAACAGCATGATATTGTTGGTTCAAGTTCAGATGGTGGCCTATAGCACCGCTTTGATACTTTTTTTTTCCAGAATTCCTTCACAACCAATTGTTTCCCAGTCTTTATTCGTGCAGTTGACTATTCTTGCCTAATGTCTCTTACAACAACAAAATGATCCACTCTGATTAAGATTACCAAGACACACGTGGCAACAGTACATCAGATCACAAGTTGTATGCATTTCTCCCTGGTTCTACACTCTTGGCTTTGCATTCACTGCATGGGCAGGCACTGTCTGTATCCTGACACTCAGATCATTGGGAATGTGCTATGTGTTTTGCCACATACTGAAGGCAAATTTGCAAACACCAAATTAAGTCAGTTGTATCCATGGAAACATCACTTAGACATATGGGTATGCAGTTTCTCTTCTAGCCCTCTGATTGGGCTATTCAGGATCTGGCTGTTCTGTAGAGCAAGTCTTCCTAGTTGAAAAGATAAATAAAAGGGAAAAATCATTGTATTCCAGGACAGTCTGTGAATATAAAGGACACTTGTGGAATTTATTAATTGATTACACCACAGTTTAAGATACATCTCTTCTAAATATCATTTTGTTAACTCACTGTTTAAAGCTGAAGTCAGAATTCTCAGGTGGGCTGATTTTTCATATACTTCATTGAGCTTAACTACAACAAGAATCAATCTAGAAAGCAGAAATTTTTAGACAATTTCAGAAATAATTTATCCAATGATTATAGTACCTTCTGAAAATTCACCATATTAACTTATATAGATGCTGTTGTTATTTTCTGTTCTATGAACTAGCAAGCTGTTATGAAGTCATGAACAGAGAATACCTGACCATGTGAGAGAATACCTGACCAGAGGTAATTGATCAAAATGCTATTCCCAATTCAGATGTAAATTTATGACCTTGTTCAAGACATTTTGTCTCTGCTACCCAGTTTTATAGCTAGACAATGGTTACTGGCTTCCTGCTCAGAAACACATCACTTTGAAAGCAATGAGAAAAAAATGTCCTTGAAGAGAGGAATTATTTTCAAAATTAACTTTCCAATACAGTATTTCAAATGTGCTTTCTATAACTTAAATATTCTGCAGCATTCACTGTTTTGTCAAATATCATCACTGAAAATATTTAGAAAAGTCAATTTAGAAGAAATCTGAATAGTGCCAGAGATAATTCACTTTAAAATATGAATGAAAATGTATACATTATATGAGCTACATACTCAGCTATGAAATTGGCCACAGAACTTCGAATGTTTTGTACTTTCAAGTAAAAAATTCTGGGGAGGAATTTATCTGCAAACAGTTTTCATGATTTCTATATGCCTTTTTCTCTTTGGGAAGTAACAAGTTTTAACTTTATATGTCTGCCAAATCTGAATAAGATTTAGGGGACAAAGAAAAGGTTCTTCTGCACCAGATGTTATTCCTTCTGCCAAATACCAGTCTACAGCAGACAGCAGTGGTATGTGAAACAGAAGTGAATTTCAAAAAGATCCTTTTTTATGAGAAAAAAAATTGGATTCAAGATCAGCTCCACCTTTACTGAAAAGTGACTTTTCTTTTTAGTGCCATAATGCTCTGTGAGAAGGCCAGCAGCTCACTTCAAATTTGAATTTTCATTGAAAAAGGTCCTTTTGGCAGGAGTATTTCTAACTTTTTTAACTTTTTTTTTTTTTCTTTTTCTAAGTACAATGTTTAAACAGTCTTGCTTACTATAAAAAGGAGAATGAATTTAAATTCTAATAAGAAAAAAATGCCAACATAAAATTAAAGTTTTCTTCTGCTGCCTTTTGCCCCCTAGGGTTTTTTATGAGACTGGTATCATTCTAATATTAATTGCCTTCTGTATTTCCCATGAATGTTATGATTAGGATTTATAGTTACAATATTTTTATTAGATGAACATTTTCATATAACTCAATGATTCTATCAGATCTAAGGCTTAATGAGAGGAAATATATTATGAAACAAATACAGGCAGGTATTTTTGTGTTTTCAGCTATAAAAAAAAACAACACACTATAGATAGTTTTTGTTACATATTTCGTCAAAATTTGTTGCTATTATGCTTAATTGAGCAAAGATGCCATTGGGTGTTGCCAAGGCATCGTTACCTTTTCTTTTATTATTGGGCAAAATCAGAGAATGACAATTTCATTAAAATGTACAGCTATAATTAAAGTATAACATTATTTTTACAATCAGGAAAAAAAAAAGAGCAATTATAATTCTCATTAGTATTAGATACAGCAATTGGGAGACTAATTATGAAATGTAATGAACAGGAGAGAAGGCAGCTTGAGTTTGTTGCTATTATTTTTATTTTTATTTGTAGATTTGTGCACAGCTGTATTGCCTTATGAAACCCAAAGAAGAAAAGATTGCTTAGGAAAAAAAAATCACTTGATGTGACAGGAAATGTAGGATGATAAGGTATTTCTATTCTTATATAGTTCTTCACAAATATTAAACTAAAATTAAATATTCAGCATTGGTTAAAATGGAACATATAAAGCTTGGTTTTGAATTGATGCAGTGATAGTTTCAATGAAGAAACTATCATGCTTGTTACAGGATTTTACAGGTTTCTGATTCTAGTCAAATTTTCAGTCCTGCTTCACACTGAATTCACATAACTTTTGAAAATTATACTAGGAAGTAGCCGTGTGTTTAGGTTCCCAACTACCTTTTGTCTAACACAGAATACAAAACTGCACCGTTTTACACAGTTATTGTTGTTGTTGTTGTTTTTCTTTGTACTATTTTTATTATTATTATTGTTATAGTTATGGCAACCTAAATTAAACTTAATTAGTCCATAGGAGTTCAGCACAGATTATGACTCCCTCAGAAACGGTCCCAGTTTCCTTCAGACTCCATTAACACTGACTGTCTAAAGAAAAGGAAATGTAAAGAAAATAAAATATCTCTTTTCTCGTTTCCTTCTGTGGTTCTTCACAAAGTTCTCTTCACCCAGAATAGATTTGGTTGAAGAGAGGAGAAATTAAAACAAAACAAAACAAAACAAACAAGCAAACAAAAGCATAGTCTGTATGGGTCTCAGAACTGAGCTGTTAGTACATATTTATCAAATGTGGCCAGATGTGGCACTTTTAAGTTGTAATAGTTGTAGTTGTAGTTGTAAATAGCTTCTTTGATGTTGGTATGTAGGTGAAAGTAGAGTTTCTTCATTTGTTAGGTCCTTCCCATTCAGCCAAGATTTGTTTTGTTTTTGTTGCTATGTGACAATGACAGGAACATACCATTTAGATGCTCTAAAAGTTGGATGTTTAGCATTAATCTGGGTTCAAGACAGCTTCTCACAATAGCTTTTCAGTTTTCTGTAGAGACCTTTTTTTTTAATCATTACGTTCTTTGTAGCTTATTATTTAAACTCTGGAAGCTTCTCTTCAGATTTTGGTAGTATGTGGTTAAGGAGGAAATCCTGGCGCCTGTTGCAGAATCAGCTGGCAATATTTGTAGACTGTTATTAAATGCTTACACTAGTAATATCTATTTCTCTGCATTTTCATTGACCCTAATTAATTCATAAATCTTATCATAAAAGGAAGGATAGACAACCCTGAGCTAAAACTAATCTTCTTGAGTGAATTGCTAACAAAATATCTCTTGCCAGTCAGACTGTCTGTGAAACCAGTGGGCACTGATCACATTAATCTTGTTTAATTTCACATCTCTTCTTGTTAAAAGCCTATCCAACACTGTGATATAGCTAAGATCAAGTTTTAGCTGCATGAAAGGTTGTCACTGTTCTCTTTCTAAAAGTCTTTCATGTCAGCTCTATGGTAAGAAGGCAATAAACTATAAATTTGCATTAGAAGTCTTTGATTACCTCCTTGTTAGGACTTTTTCTGAGACCTAAAGGGTAGTCTGTGTCCAGCTGTCATCAGAAGTCTCAGTGAGTAGGACAGCCAGGTCCCGTTGTAAGCCCTTGCCTTAATATTTCGAAATGAATGCGATATCCATGTGATCTAGAAAGCACATACTTCAAATATCTCCTTGCTTCTATATAAGTCATGCCACCTCTAAACATATTCTAAGGCTTGTTTGAATTTCAGGAATGTAAATCAATATAACCTCAAGTTGTCTTTATTTGCACAATGATATAAGACATTTCTTGTGATGGAGAGAAAGCAATAACTTGTCTTTCAACAGACAATGGGTACATTTAATAGTACTTGGCATTTGCATACTTTTACCATGTCTGCAGTATGTTGTCAGATTTTTTTGTGCCAGAAAGGTCACTGGACTAGAATGGGTGGGTGATAAGGACAGAGGAGCTGATGGTGAGCATCCCACATGTTTGACAGCAGTGGATTTGGGTGATCTTGAAGAGGCTGATATTGACTGATGTTTCCAGGATGTGACTTTTACATTAAAGAGCATAGTGCTCCCTGGGAAGTCGTTTCTATCTGTAATGAAAGAATAAGCATAAAAGTTATTTTCTAAAGAGGTGAAAAATGTGAAGCCAAACAGAAACATTCAGTTAGAAGGCCTGGTGTAACTATGCTTATTAACATAAAGCTTTTATTCATTTTATATTATTTAATTATTAACATATGCTTAGTAACACAGCTAAACAGCAAGTAGAGAGGAGTAGATATGCACTGTACTTCCATCCAGGAGTGAGAGATAAGGCCTTAATAATGGAGAATTCATTAGGTAGAAATATTTCTGTAATAAAGACATCAGTGCAAATAATAGCAGTGATATTTTGTGCTGATGTGTTATGTCAAAATAGTAGTATATAATTGAATTCAAGTTTAAGAAAATTATACATCTCTCAAATGTTTACATGTGTTACCAGCTCTGCATTCAGCTGCTCTTAGGTACTTGCTAATATCTGCCCTTCATGTTCATTTTTTTTGCCAACTCTGTGCCAAGGGAGAAATCACATTCCTTTTCCTGACACTCACTTCAAACACCTTAAAACCTTTTTAACCCCAAATGGCTGCACATTTGTACAGTCATTTTGACCTCTAATCCTGAAGAACTTTTGCAGTTCTGTCATGAGTTTTGTTATTATCTGCTCAAATGCAGACACAGTCACATTTCTCCATTTCTACAAATTGAAATGAGAAATGATCTTTATTATTATTATTATTATTATTATTATTATTAATAATTATATGCTCTGTCCTTGCAAAACTTTTTTTTTTTTTTGGTGGTGGCTCCAGATGAAGTATTCATATTCAGCCATGTAGTCCACATACTGTATGCCCCATTACTCATTCCAGCCACAACATTTATCTGTGGATCCTATTCTGCAGGCAAGGTCTGGTTTTCTCTTTGGCAGAGAACTATTCATTTGGTAGAAACATTCTTTGATTTAATGGGTAGAACTTAAGTGCAGTAGAGGTCACCCTGAATGCACTCTACTTGTCAGTATTTGTATTTTGAAAACATTTCTTTTATGTAGATTTGCTAAGCTCAGAAACTAATTGAAGAATCTGCATAGGCATGGACCTCATTAAAAGTATTCTTCATGGAGAGCTACTTTTTGAGGTCTGCCACTTGTCTGGTCTTTGTTCACTTACAGTGTACTTTAAAGATACTGTGGGGAGGTGATTTTTGTTTTGTTTTGTTTTGTTTTTGAGAATGCAATAATGTAGAAAAACAGCTAAATGAAAGGTGTATTTTGCAGTTGCTTATGTACATCAAACTTATGAAATGAAATCAGACTTGTTCTACAAATACTATTTTCTATCACAAGATGTTGATTGTCACTAATTACATTCCTGTCCTTTTCCAGCTAAATGAATGTTCCATTATTTTGGCCATGACTGACATTAGACTCAGCAGCCTATAGCTGCATAGGTCATCTTGCTTATCCTTGTGAAGTACTCACAAGTATTAGGATTATTCTTTCTGTCTGTTGTATTTCCACAATGTTTTTCTAAGGTGATAGTTAATATTCAGTGCTCACTATAGAGAACTTGTAGGATTTCTGGGTGAAAGTTCTCCAGAATTGTTTGCTAAAAAAAAAGGGTTGAACACCAATGTATCATGTTTAACATCTCTTTATAGATGTACACTACTCTTAATGTACTACAATATGTTCTCTTTGGATATGTATATCAGCAGCTTTTTTCCAAGTATAGATCATAATTATGTTCAAATAGTGTTGTGTTTTCCTTATCACTAAATATTTTGCCATCACTATCAGATAATTATAACGGTAATAGTATTTCACTGCTACCAAATAATGAATCTTATACACATATATAAAAATTTTGAAGCTATGTTTCCATAAATATTAATTAATAACATTAATTTTTGATGGATATTGATTTTTCCCCTGTGTCCTTGGATTTTCTCATCAGATTCTATATGTTATAAATTCTAATTTACACTGATATCCATTTCTCCCTTTCAGTCATTTTCCATCAATAGTAATTACTACATTTTTTCATCCACTAAGTTCAGCTTTTTAACAGCCTTTTATTCATTCATTAAGTACTCCCAATTTCTTTTAATATTCCTCACACTAATTTTTATTAACTTTCTTCAGCCTTTGTAGAATTAACCTTCTTGATGAACTGTACTAGTATGTGTGTGTAAGAAACTGTTTTGAAACTATCCAATTTACTACAGTCAACGCCAACCAGTTGTTAACATTGTTTCAGCATCAGTCCAGTGATTAATTCATCAGAAATTATCTTGTAAAGTAAAATTCCTCTTGATTTTTAGAAACCATAAGCTTGGAACAGTATTTTACTATCTGATGGCAGAGTACTTCCTGTGCCTGCTTTCACAGTCAAAGTCCTTGTTAATACAATTTCTATCAACACATATAAAGACTCTGTTAAGGACTCTGTTATCAGATTTGATTCAGTAGTGATTTATGCATACTCAATTTTTGATACATCAGTAACTCAAACTGTTATCAGTTATTCAAAATAATTCATGAGATTTTAATGTAGAATACAGGAATCATCTTTTCTTCCCTCCCTTTATTTTGTATTTGTTCTTCTTTTCATATCTCAACTGTAAATGTACCAGATTAAACAGAAAAATGCCTAGGTATTTATGATAGTTTCCTGCTGCTTTTGCAAGTTCATATTTAGAATTTATCCATAGTGTGCTGGCTCTAAAGTTAGTGACAGTCTAGTTCTCAAGAAATTCAGTACAAAAGATAGAAAGAGGAGATTGAGCTCATCCACAAATTGCTCAAGTGGATGAACTCAAAATTTAAGTTTTGGCATTTTCTATCCAAATCTGAAGAGTCACAGGTTCATCTCTGGTAATAGATCTAAAAATAAAGCAATGCAAACTGAAGTCCATTTCCTCAAAATAAACATTTGATTTGGTATGGCACATGGTGGTGAAAAAAAAACACAACACAATAGATATCCCAGGTCCATGAGGTCTCTGTATACTTGAATTCCTTTTTCTGGTGTCTTTCCATTGCTTTACTGCAACAGAAGATGTTGATATGGGGTAGCTACCAATGTCTTCCAAAAACTTAACCACTGTCATCCTCTCTGCATTGGCTGAGGGCGAAAATTACACAAAATACCCCTGTATCTTTTTGCATCCCTTTCATATTCTTAGTAAATGCTGTTCATGTTTATTTTAACACCAATGAAACCAATAGCTGTCTATAAAATTAATACTTATAAATTTTAATAAATTATACCTTTATTTATCTCCAGAGGATGTGAATTCCTTTATATGACTTCAGTAGTTCAGAGCAACTGTTCTACCTGGATTACCTGATGCTTTTCTTAGCTTTTCTTAGTTTTGAATAAAACGGGAAGTTTTGAAATGCCTTTGGAAATTTTATTTTTATTTTTATTTTTTATTCTTTTGGTTGGTACCTGCGTAGCATGTCCTATACCATCAGTTGGGGGAATTAAAGGTCTTTTGCTGTGATATTCATTTTTGTTACATTGGAAAACTCCTATGGCAAAAACAATGTTTATGGTATCTCTTTGTAATTATGAAGGCCACATTTCTGTCAATACTCACTTGAGATTTATTTTTTTAGGGCAGTTTCATGACACTTTATGTATTCATTTTTCCTATCATAATTTTGTTTAACTGTGGTTAAGCCAAACAAAAATCCTAACAAGTGTTGACTGGAAATGAATTCTGGAATTACAAACCTGCTAGTAATAGTCAGTGTCTGATTAGACTGAGGCCAGATACTGATGCTGAGTGCTGAAAGAAGCATCTAGCAGGCTGAGCAAAGCAATTTGTAATGGACTTTGAGCATAGAAAAGCTGTAAATCTTTTTAAAGCACCTAAATTTTGGGCTTTGATTGAAACAGCAATAAATCTACACTGGAACTGTAATGCATATGTGTGTACAAAGAGGATGTTGCTAGCTTTGATATTCTTACTACAGGATTATCAGTCCAACACACTTCACTTAAATAATTAAATAATGTCATAGTTCTAAACTTCAATTTAATTAAGTAAATATCTTCTGACAACTTCCATGGCTGATTCTTAAAGCCTTTAGAACTATGAGAGGAGGAAAACAGCAGCTGTGGACTGCTTGTGCTACAGCACCTGCCAGGTCTGCAGGAGCCATTGTAACAATTGTGAGTGGTCCTGGGAACAGGGGTACAGTTGATTAGATGATGACTTTGTTCAGTAGAACGTCTAGGGACTGTCTGAGATATAACTCATTGGTACAGATCGTAACCCCCTCCATTTGGAGGATGATGGTTTCTGTCTTTGTGTTTCATAAACAAGCCTCTAGTAGAGATACTGAGGTAAATCCTTTCTTTGGTTTCAGACAGAGACAGTGGTCATGCCTGTACAATGGGGCATCTAGTTTTATTGTGTGTCATCTTTACCAAGGACCAGGGTACTGTATTGTTCATTAATTTTCACAAACACCTGATTTCTACCCAAAATATAGTCTACTAATCAGGTTTTCATGCTGCCGAGAAGATGGTGAAAAGAGCATTGCTGAGAGCAGTCTGACTGTAAAGGCTGCCAGGTTTTCCTAGCCTTGAAATTAGCTTATTACTCATATAGAAATCCAAAGTTTTATCCCTTTCCTGTAAAGTCTCTGAGGTTTGAGGAAGAGGTTAACAATTCTCTGTGGGACTTCACTGGCCTTGTTTTGTCAACCTGCTTGGGGTTCCTCTTCTCAAGGATACAGGACTCAGTGTATGGACTCTCCTTATGAAAGACCTGTGTTTTTCCTCTCCTTTCAAACCCAGATAATTTTATTTCTGTAATAACACAAAGAGAACAGAGGCAGGAAAATGGTATCTATGGACCCATACACACCTGCTTGTCTGTCTATGAAAATCACTATGAGTGACGAAGAGCAACATTGAAATCTGAGCAGGTTTGAATGAGCCTTTGAACACTGGATGAGGCTCAGAACAAGGAAGAAATGTGAAAATAGAACAAGGATGTTATTTCTCTTTACCATAGGATGTTATTTCTCTTTACCGTAAAGATGTGTAAATCCACAAGGCAGGATCATGGCAGTTGGTTGTGTTCAAAGTGAAGCATCCAAAGATAAAAACCAAAAAATCATCTTAAAAAATCAAAAAATATATAAAAGCCAAAAATCATCCTAAAACCAATTGCTAGAAAGACAAAATATTTTAAGAAACCATTGTATTTTACTTATGAATTTAGGCAGGTAGGCAGAGAAAATGGAAGTGGCCATATGAACTTAACCATGGGTGTGATATCCACATAATTTTTGCAAAATGCTGTTCGTAGTGTCATTGCTAATAACTTCTCTCTGATAAGAAAGAATCCTGTAACAGGTATTCCTTAGAAATGACAATGAAACAGTTAATATGTGAAACGACATATTACTTGTATTCAGAGAGGGTCCGTAGATGTGTGGTTTGCCCATTGCATGCTGAGCCTCTCAGAGCCATGCAAGCAGGGCAATTGAATGACACTGAAATTATGGCTTTTTCTTCAGATTCTCATTTGCACTGAGGAAGTGTGGAACAGGCACTCAGCAATAATTTCTCCAAACATCAGTTACCAGGTAATTATTTCTTTTAGCCTGATTCTAATTTGAAGAGTATGGCTACAAGACTGCTTTGGATACAGCACATAGCAGTTGATCCTGCTGTCTTTCAGGAGTGTAATTTGCTCCTTTGGGGGTGTTTTTATGTCTTTTCATGGGTTCAGCTAGAACGCTATCCTCCAGATGGAAAGTACAGTATTTTATTGTTTCTCTAAGAATGGCTAATACTTTTGTTTGAAAAAAAGAAAGGAAAAAGAAAGGAGAGGAGGAAAGGGGGGGGGGGGGGGGGTGTGAGGAAGAGGGTTGATCATAATGATGGAAAATATCTGATAAAGTGACAGAAACACATAAAGGTACCATCACTTTTCCAGCTCTCCTGAAAGCAGGTTAAGCAGTAGTTCAAAGCATAAAAACTTTTGAGGAATTTAGGCAAGCAGAGAAAATCTGAGGTGTTATATACCTTTGGAAGACTGTCTCTTGGCCTGAGACTGCAAACCTGTAATTATGCTGACCTTTCCACTTAACAAGTAAGTCTAAAATCCTCATGTTCAGTTGTAGGTGTAACATAGAAAGAATAGTTAAAATTCTCCTGGAAAACTATCAACAGTGATCTTTAAGACTTGAATTTCTGATATTCTTTGAATTTAGTTTTAGAAAGTGAAAAGCTGTAGCTCTCTGGAGCTCACAAATATTTTACTTTTTTTTTTTATCTGACACTTGCATAGAGATGTGAAACATTTATTTTAGCAATCTTCTCAGAATCAGCAATAAATTGTCAGAGCCAGCCATTCATATCTGGTGGATTTTTAAAATAAAGGATTAGCCCTTCAATATTTATTTTTTCTCCACCACTGCTCTGTAGGGTTAACTAAAAGGAAGTAATATGTAAAAGTCTGGGTGGGAAGAAGCTGTTTGTCCAGTGGCAAAGAGGTGTGGACACATGATTCTAGGAGATGTTTTACTTTTTCTCTCTTCCCTGCTCTGTGTCTATATAGGGGTGTGTACAGGTGTGGGAGACCTGAGGGAGGCAGACTGGCTGTCAGAACTGGTGGTTTCTGTCAAAATTGTTCCTGAGGACTTTTTGCAGGCCAGCAGATTTCTGACAGAATCAAACTATTAACAGTTTGCCAGGGATTATATCTTGTTATTACCAACATGGATGTATTCTTTGGAAAAAAATCAAATAAAAAAAAAATCAAACACAGTAATGCTCACAGCCCTTCCTCACAGTCTGGTTTGGAGGCAAACCACAGTCCTCTGGAGATTTAAAAGAGCAATATGTTCTTCTACATCTTTTCTCTTCTTGTCCACTGTGTAGAGTTTGGACTGGAAGTACTGAAGTGAATAAATGTGGATATAAAAATGTATCTCTGGAAAACAGCATGCGGCTTTTGAAAGGGCACTGAAAAGTTTGTCCTTGAGGAGATTTCCCTGTCTCCTGCCTGGTGTCCATCTCCACGTGTGAACAAGCAAAATGCATGCCACTTTTCTCCATTTCTTTGTGTTGAAACAGCTTTTTTGGAGAACCCATCTCCTATGCTTAGCTAATTTTTAGCCTCTATGTGCAAAACAGAAAGGAAGGATGTTTACCTGTTCTCTGTTCTCCCATGCCACTCTCCAGTAATGAGTGAGATGCCCTCAGTATACATTATACATGGCAAAAGGAATGTGAATTGAGTGAAAAACATTACATCCTTGCTAAAGTGCATATTATGGTTCTTGGATGGATAACTAAGCTTGGATGGATAAAAATTATGGTTTTGGATGGATAACTAAGCTTTAAGAATGAAGAAGGTGCTGCTTCCAGAAACCCTCTGCTCTGTGTGCAGGTCTGGTCAAAAAGAGTTACAGCTTTTTAGCTTCAAGGCTGTAATTCTGTCAGTCATTGTGAAATGCATTACTGTGGTGAAGCCATAATTTGAAGGTGCCGTGCTTAAGTATGGAGATAAAATTAGAAAGAGCAGGGATTATATAAACATCTGGTGCATCAGTTTCTCAGATCTTACAGAGAGAAAATGCCAGGTGATACTTTCTCCTTGCAGTAGGATTCCCCTGTACACCTAACCCCACAGTTAGAAACACAGCACCTATGTGTACTCAGCAACAAGTTTGAAGATGGATGTAGTGGCTTTTTCTGAATTAACTACTGAGGCAACTCAAGTGTGAAGTTATAGCAAAAAAAGGTATACATTTATGGTCTGGTACAGATTACCCAATGACTTCCAATCCTGCCTGGAAACCACTGCTCCCACTCCTCTTCACTGAGACTTCGTATTTCTGTCATAATTTAATTGAATGTTAGATACCTGAAAGCATCAGAAGAAAATCGAGCCAGAAAAGGAGAGGCAAGGTTAATATTGCAGGAGCTGACAGAAGGTGGGGGTCTAATTTGGTTTCTACAGGAGTATAAGGTTATATTGAGCAAAAAGTGATGCATTTTATTACCACCTGTGTAGCACTGAGGTTATACAGCAGCTGGCACTGCAAAAACAAGTACCTTGGCTTAGCCAAATGAGGCCTGAGGGTGATCAGGCAGAAAGTGACAGGAAAAGCAGTAGAAAATATTTACCATGATGTGATGAAACCAACAGCAAATCCATCCCGTTTCTGGAATGAACAACAAGGTGCTGAAAGCTTCTCAGCTGTGCAGCACAACTTTGGCTTCAGGCAGTGAAACTGCAGAATCTCCCTGCAGCATAGATTAAGAACATGGAAAAACAGTTTTCTCAACCGGAGGGAAAAGTACTGCATTGTCTGGAGTTACTGAGGTTCTGCTTGTATTGACTCCTCAGAAGACATGATCTTAACTAAAGACCTTGGTCATATCATGAAGTATATACTAATGCAAAGTAACAATAGCAAAGAAGTTCTCTTGAGTCGTACTCCACACTTGTGTCTGCAGCAGGATTTGTGTGTTTCCTTTTCCTTCCTGGAGAAGTAAAGCGGAGCGTGGATGGATTTTGGACCTCTAACAGCTGCAAGTTAACTCATATCTATTCCCTTTTCTTCCTTCCAAGTCAGCATAATGAAACTGTCACCCAAACTGTCCTGACTTACTGCTAACTCTCATGTGGAAAAGAGGAAAGTAAGAACTTGGCAGTAAGGAGTGCCGCTGAGTCACAGTACCTCCTGATGTGCAGTTGCAATTGAAATTGTAGCAATTGAGCCTCCACAGGAGAAGATAAGGTTTCTCGTGCCCTCCACTCTTCTAAAGATGATCTTTCAAGACTTTGACTACAATGGCACAGATTTAAATATGTAAAAATTATTTCAAAAATAAGTTCAACAGTGTGTATTAGAGACTTTCCAACATCTTGTGGGAAAATACTATAAAGCCTTTCAGTTAAAAACTGTATTGTAAAAACTGGAGTCTCTTTCTTTATCATTTAGGGAGTATTACAAGAAAGCAGGAGCTTATTGCTTAGAAGTGATTTGTTTGCATTGCTTACTCCTTACCTAAACGGAGTCCTCTTTTTGTAGCAATTGCTTACTTTAAAGGTGATTACAAGGCTGTAGATGGTGTTCTGTGTCACCAGAAGAATAAGTAGCAAGAGCAGGTCAAACCCTTCCCTGAGATGAAGCATTTCTGGCAGCTGGAGCTCGGACTCTGCTCTCCAGGAAAGATCCTTGGCTATTATAAACTCATTTACCTGTTAGAACACAAATCATATGCTATTGTCTCACATGTAAGCAGAAGATGGGTATTTCAGTCAAAGACATTTTATTTCCAGATCAATTAGAGGAAGCAAGGAATCTTTGATAAAAAGGATGCTAATTTTCCTTTTTGCTGCTATGATTTGCTTTGAAATGAACATAAATGGGCAGGTTCCACTCTTAGAAATGTAGAAAATGTAAAAGGCAAAAATGAAACCCGTAACAGTTTCCACACAAATTTAAAGCACATGGAACTGGGAGTCCAATAGTCAACTTTATGGATTCCAAGATTTTAGAGCTCAAATATAGAAAAAGTTTCACTCGAATTCTCCTATTCTCCTAGTAATAAAAATCAAGGGAGAAAGAAAACATTGTTTATAAGAATTGTTTCTTAAATGCAAGTATTTTTAGATGCTACTGCTCAATGTGATTTGTAATGTGCAGCTGCTGTGCAATGCAGTACTTTGAAAATCAAGTAATACATCTATTATGGGTTTCCTGTCAAATAAAAGGAGAGTTAAGAAAAAGTATCTGATCTATCTAAACATTTAAAATGTCATCATCCAATTCTATTTAAAGGAGCTCAAAATGAAATATACTGAGGGTAATGTTTGCTAAGCCTTAATGTAGGTGTATGATGCCTTTGGCTAGTGGACATCTTTATGAATAGAGTGTCAGGGAAAAAAAAAAAAAAAAAAAAAGAAAAAAAAAGGAACAAAAAGCTGTTTAATAGAAAAAATAGTCTATTATGAGACTTTAAACCATATACACAAAGAAGAATCACACATGGCTGTACTATGAAATATTCTAAGACACATACACAGGAAAAGGAGATGCTTTTCTATGCTTTTCTAGTTATCCCACTGAGAACAAAGACTTGTACAAGTGAACTGACTATAACTACTCTTAACTTTTTTTTTTTTTTTTTTTGCATCAGGTTGTTCACTTGCTCAATTAAAAGCAGCTCTTATGTCACTTGTTTGGTTCAGATTTCAAAAGGAATTGATGTAGTTCTTTATTTTAGACTGAAATGTAAAGATGTGAAAGTATTATGCTGTTGACTCTGTTGAGAGCTCCCTTTTCCAACAGCTTTGGTGTTCCTTTCATCAACATGAATAATCATTATTCTGTGGAAGGTGTGTTAATGACATTTTAAGTTTACTATATTAGGTGAAACGTAGTTACTTGCAATGATAAATAGTTATTATTTCCATATTAAATTACTAACCTCAGCATTGCAGGAGGAATTTATTTCATTCTTATGCCTACACTAGGCTTGTATCAGATAATTTCCTGTAATT
Organism: Aythya ferina; assembly: GCF_964211825.1. NCBI lineage: Eukaryota > Metazoa > Chordata > Aves > Anseriformes > Anatidae > Aythya > Aythya ferina. The sequence continues at coordinate 53,438,212 of NC_140301.1, forward strand.
TGAGGACTGGAGAAAATATTAATAAAACTTCGGGGAAAAAATCCTTTGAACATCTGATAGTAAATAGGCCTGATATTTTTGTAAAAAGCTTAATTTTCAGCCTAGTGGACTTTGAAAATTATTCCTGCAAGGGAACTGTAAGAGTCATGAGAAATACTGTCAGTTCTGTTGACCTGTTTCCCACCCAATAAATATTTTTAATCCTTTGAGCACTGCAGCACCAGTGGAACTTGTTTTCTTTACTGTGTATTCATAGTAGGCATTTTACTAGCATCCCTGGGAGCTGCCTGGCTGTTCTCTGACACCTACCAGTCACTGGCATTTAGATGAGTACAGGATGTATAATGCTTAAATACGGGGTTTCTTTCAAAATCAATGCCTAATTCATCCCAATGAAGGTGAGGACCTGAATAGTCATTAGGGGTGCACTTTCTTCGGGATTGACAAGCTCTGGCAATTACAGGGGAGGAGATCTCATGGGTCATCACACTCAGTTTGCAGCAAGCAGCTATTGCATGTGATCTCATTCCTCTTATTCCCCATGGATCCAGAAGGGCTCAGTGCTGACTGCAGAGAAGCTAACATAGCTAACAGCTGCCTTTAAATTCCCGTGGATCTACAGCAAGAAGTAAAGTTTCTCTGCTCCCTTTTCCAGCAGGTCCAAACATGAGTTTCTCTGCCTTCCGTGCAGTGAGGTTTTATAGCCCATGTTGGCATGCTCTGCACTGTCCTCATCTGTTCTGCTGCATTTGTCCCCTGGATTGCAAATAAGAAGGCAAGCCAGTGCTATAGGAAAAAGGAGTTACAAACTCCTCCTTCTCCACCCCTTGAGTTTCTCTGAAATGACACTACCGAGAACTGCGTCAAATTTGTGCCTATTGATATGCAGATGTCTTTCACTGCATCAGGACGAAGATGAATGCATTACCATGTCTGTATTGCACATAAATATGTATATTATCACATTGCCCCCGCTTCCTCCAAAATGATAGCAATTGATGTTCAAATAGGACAGGCTACGCAAGACAAAAAAAAAAAAATATGCTCATGAAATATTCTCTTCCTTTTCCTTGTTTCTGATTTTTCTTTTCCTCAGCTATGCACAAAGCTCGGGCCAAGCAGGATCCCTCCGGCTATGTGCGTGGGCGGCCGATCTGGTTTTCTCCCAAGGTGACAGCTGCTTGCTTTGCATTAAGGGCTGTGACTGCCCCCACCTGGTGAGAACAGAGCTTGGAAACTTGCCATTCCCGGGATCTTTCTGAATGCGAGCATCTCTGCCAAACGTGACAATCAAGACATGCCTGTGAAACAAAGGGTCGCCCCCTACACAGAAGCATGGTTACTAAAAGAAGCTCTTTAAAATAGCTTCTACTGTCTGACTTGAAATACAAACGTGATAGATTTGATATTATTAAATGAAATGAAAGACTGTTCTGACACTCTATTGTTACAATTTGAAGGCATTTAATGCCCCCTTCTTTTAATCCTGTCGTAAGTTTGCGCAATTATTCACAGAACCAGAGCTAGCTAGTAAGTGTTTCTATGCAAATCTGCTTAGTGTATTACACTTAATGAGATATTATTTTGAAATAAGAAATCTCATGGTGTAGTTCAAGTGAGTCAAAAAAATATTTGAACAGCAGGAGAAAAAAATGTTAAAATACTTTAAAATACCTTATATTTTATTTTGCTAAATATTGGTGTTTTGTAAGATGTGATCTTACAATATTAAAAGTAAGATTTTAAAAGCAGCTTCACTGAAAAATTTCTGATCTATTCAAAATGCACTCAGTCATGTGTGTGGATAATTATGGAATGGTGGACTTTCATTTCTGTCTCAAAATAAGTTTTAGAAGTCTTCAGGTCCTCCCTGAAACAAGAATTTTGCTCTCTGCACAGGACTAAATCACGAATGTGGAACAGCTTCAGACACTGTATATATTAACTGGGGTGGCAGTTTAACTTCTCACATCCAGTAGATTAACCTACCACAGTATAACAGTGTCATAGTGTAAGATCAGTTTTTTGAACCACTCTCTTGGAACTTGTTTAGCAATGAGGAGACCCTTCGCTCCCTGAATTTAGAGAAAGATGAAATTCACAGAGCTGCTGGGATCAAGCTGACTCAGGAAAAAACGTAACTTGATTCAGAAAAATACTTAGTACCATGTTAAGTCTGAGCCTGTAATCAGAGGGCAGACACTGTTGTGAATAGTGAGGATATAAAAACATCTTTGAGTTTCTCTCTCTGTATTAACTTCTTCAGAAGTTAATATGCATTCAATAACCTAATGGATAAGGTGGACTCTTCTACACCACAGTTGAAATGGTTTTGGTTATTTATACCTAGAGACTACATAGAGCAGCTCAGTATCATATGTAACTATGTCTGATACTACCAGTGACAGAGATCCATCAAAGAGAAATGTATTTGCGATTATAATTAATCCACATATTCTTTGCCAGTCATCTTTGACATCCAATTATGTTTATGTTTAGATACTTTTTTCCTAAACAGAAAAGGCTTTGAATAGAAAAGTGTCCCTTTTCTCTTTCCCTCACCTGCCCCACCATTCTTCCAAGACTTTTCTAAGGACCATGTTCCTTGATATTCCCTTGACAACTTGCTTTTTATCTCTCTGTAGGTGTTTCTTACTTATTTCTTGCACATATCCCTTGTGAATACAAAATTCAGTGTAGTCCTTCATCTTGCTTCTGAATATTTTCAGTATTAATGGTAATAGCTTGTGATGAGAGTGTTCAGCACAAGATCATTATTAACCCAGCATTTTAAATCTATAGATAATTCACTGTTAATTTTTAATTGTTTCATATCTTAACCAAACTCAGAAATAATTGTACATACCCACCAGTTTCAATGGGAATTACTCAACTCTTTATACCACTGTACAGGGTAATATCCAGATATAGATTAAAATGATATTCTGAACAATGTTTCCCAAAATGAAATGTCATAACAAATACAGATGGTAACATTCAACTAAGCAGCTGTATAGAAAACATATGTGTTAGAGCTTTTTACACATTGCCAGCCCCAAATAACTATACTTTTGTTCAAATGGCAGCAAACAAGTTTCAGAGATCATCACTGCCCATTTCGAAAATAAAAATAACATTTCCTTTTAGGCAGGGATTATTTATTTATCTATTTATTATTTATTTATTTTGTTTTCCTGAAGGACTGAAGCTATTGCTGTGACAAGTTACCCTCAGGCTTTCTGTTCCTTCCAAACCTCGAAGCATTAGCACTAGTTCTTAATGTGAAAGGGAATAAATTCAGAAGCAGTACTTCAGGCTTCTTTTCAGCATGACATGCCTTTCCCCAAGCCCTGTGTCTGTTGCAGGTCTGACATGCAATTGCAAGTCAGCCTCTTTCACTGATATTTGAAAGTCTTTAGAATATTTCAAGTCTTTTGGACATTTGGAAGTCTTTCACTTCCCTGTCTACATCCCTAGCCACAAGCTCTGGTCGAACAAAGAACATAATAGCTGATTTATTGGCTACTTCTTTCATCCTGAAGTTCTTAGCAATGTACAGATTTGCAGTGGTCATCTGCCTGCCTGATTAGGTAGGTTTTCATGCTTCATTCTGCTGAAGGCTTTTTTTTTTTTTTTTCCCTAGATCCTAGCTAGCCTGAACAAAATGACAGGTTCCAAACCATATGTTGTGGTGGTTATCAAACATCAGTCAGTTCTGTTCCATTAGTAATTCAATTTCTGAGTTAGATTATACAGCATTATTTGTCTTGACCACCTAAGATATCAGTGACGAACTCACTTTTGAGGTTTTCTTCCCTGCCAGTCTTTAAAATTATGTTATTGAATTGAATCATGTAAACCCTATGAAATATTTTCTTCAGAGAGAATTCATCATCTGGAGCAATCCATTCTCTCTTCCCCAGGTTTCTTCAGGTCAAATGTGGGGGAGAAAACTGACAACTTCCTTGCCAACGTATTCACAATGGTGTTTGTACTGTGCTGGCATAACGAAAGGTTAAGAACATGAGGAACCCACCCCTTTGGAGTTACCTTCCCTTTTAGCAAAAGTGGAGAGAGAAGTGCCATGGAGAAAAGCTCCTTATCTCATATATGAGATTGGAGATGACCTCAGTGTGAGCTGAGAGAAACAGATAACATCATTAGATTTGCTGTAAACTACAGAAAATATAAGGAATGAATAAGGTCACAGTAGCTGTAGCTCTGTTCTGGAGGGGACCTTAAAGGGCACATTGTCAGAAGTAAGTGGAGCCAAAGAGTAGAGACTTCTGCCTCAGTTAGAAACAATCCTGCAGCAATTTGAAGTGATGGATTTCAACTTGCATGAAGTGACTGTCACATTGGAAAGGTTAATGGAAAAGATACTTTCTGCAAGTCTATGTTGGTATGTTGATTATACCTTGGTGATACTCTAGCATGTGAAAGCCTTTGAACAGGTACAAATATGTTCACAAATGCCTTGTGAGAGCTTTAGTGTTGCTGCACGGATGGGAAGATAAATAATAATAATAATAATAGTAGTAGTAGTAGTAGAAGAAGCCTTGTTTCAGAAAAAGTGTTTTCATTTTTTTTTTTGTTTTAATCAATTAGAAGAATTAATTCCATATAAAGGATGCAAACTTTGCAAAGAAAAATAAAGTAAAAAAACCCACAGTTCTTCACTCTTATGAAAGTTTCAACTACTTTTTCTATCATTGCTGTTTGGGTTGGGATTGGCAGGAGGAGTAGAAATCCCCTCATGCATATTAATAGCAAGCTAGCCGAGGAAAGCTATTGTCTGTACCTATTTAAGGTCAGAGAACAGCTGAAATGTGCAGTGAGAGGGATTTTGTGAGTACTTTGTGCTAATGAGGAACTTTCAGTGTGTTCCAAAGGGAAAACAAATGTCATGTGTAAAAGGAATATTATGCAAGAGAAAACTATTTTGCGTGGATTTTATTCAAAGAAACAGTTTTACAAATAATCACCTTAAATACAGAGTATTGTGGGACTTTTTTGGTATTGTTTGTTGTTTTGTGCCTTTTTTCTTGTTCATTAAAAAAAAAAAAGTACTCCCTGAGTTTCTCTGCCTCATTGCTCTTCTGCACATAGCTGAGAGATAATTGCTTTATTTTATGTGAAGTATAATATATGGTGCTGTATGTTTGGGAAGGTTAAGCACTTCCCATTCTATTGTGGCTTCTCTCCAGGTGCAGTGGGAAGGTGATAGCAGTGCTGCCAGACCACTTTGTGATGTCTGACATGCAATTGCTTTCGCATTTCTGCTGCTTGAGGAAAGAACATTTTCATCTTTCGCTAAAGGAGAGCTCTTTGCTTTCCCAGAGGACCTTGAAAGACTCAATCCATTTCCGTAGAGAAGGCAAAGGAAATACTCCCATTGACTTCAATGAGAGTTGGGTCTAAGCCCAAACAAGGCCTGATGAATGAGCTGAATCAGCTGCAAGTGTTCTCTGCTGATGTGATTGCTATCTTTTATGTACAGCTAAAAAGGAGAGAGGATTGGTTTTTTTCACTACCTTCTGTATGCCTGCTTGAGAAACTTAAAGAACAGGACATGTTTCATCCCAAATCTTAGCCCTTTGTCTCCTTGCTGATCACTGCAAAATCACTAGTAACCTCTTCCTCCTTCTGCATTGTAGGCCTCTGTGCAGCACACCATTAATTACCTGTTCACAATGAACTTGCTGTGTATGTGCAATGTGTGTATGTGTTCTGGCAGTTAAAGAGTATTAAACATATTTTCTGTCACATATGCCATTTCTGTTTTGCAGTGAATCCAATTACATTTCATTTACCCAGCTTTTATATACCACGCAATATATATTTTTATTATATTGTTATGGGGGAAAGGGATCTGTTGTGTGGACACTGCTCATTTTTATTTCTCTGATATGAAAAAGAATCAAAGGTGTCATCGGAGTATTTAAAAATACAACCATTTTTTAATTATTATTATTCATTCCCTTAAATATTAGAAGTGCTTAATAATGTATATCCACTACAAAGCATATTAGTTTAACTATATGTGTTCTGACTAAATGTCATTTTCCACAACGAACTTTGAAATAGCAACTACAGGTAACTAAGCTTTAGAAATCTGTATGGTGTGTTTTAGCTTTACAAAACTGACACTACTGACTGCAGCATTGTGTTCAGTGGAAAGAGTTGCACTACTAGTCATACACAGCAATACAATATTAGATCTCCTCCGTAAGCATGTCACATTTGAATATTTGATCCTGTCACAGTCCTTTGGAGGAACTAATAGGTTCCTTCAAAAACTTGCAAAAAGAAATTATATGGCCAGAGGAAGCTTTCCACTGATGTTCTTCTTTTATATGTTACTGAAAATAAAATTAGTATATATGAATGGTAGATGTGACAATACTTGAAAATTGTGGTACAGATAGATGTAGAGCAAGGACGATAGTTTACCTTACTGTACAGTGGTGGTTTGCCTTCAGTTTTTTGGGGGAAGGACTGTCTTTGTCGTGAATAACAGAGTGCTGGGCATGAATTATTCTGTGCAAAATAGCCAGCCAACACCTTACATATCTTACCATCACAGTTCATTTTTAATTTAGTTAATTTTAAAATAAACCACCAAACACATAAATATATGGATTATATCTGGCCACTCAGAAATTTTTCTCAAATCAATTTTTAATTAAAGAGAAAACCAAATAGCTTTTGAGCTTTTAAAATAATTCACTATGTATTTTGTTAACAGACAGCAATAAGGACAAGAATTTTTTTTTTCAACAAAAGAAAATTAAAGGAGACATAAAGAAAAAAAAAGGAAGAAGCTGGCATTTTTTTTTCCCACACACTTCCAAGTCCTCATATATACTGGATGCTACTCAGTCTGATCTCTAGTGGAAATCCATCTCCATTTCCAGAGCCCAATTCAATTAGATAACATGATAACATCATTTAACAAATTTTGGTTTACGAACAGCCAGCAAAGAGTGAAATTATTAGCTTTTCACCAGTCTAAGTTAGGCTTTGTGTCTATGTCTGTGTGTGTGTGTTTGTGTGTGTGTGTGTGTGTGTGTGTTCAGATATTTGATGGTCTTTCAACAATCTGCTCAGCTACATTTGCTGATCTTCTGGGGCACCTATTTTGTACATTATGTGTAATAGTACTTCTGAAAACATAGCTGAGGTTGCCTTATATTTCATTTTCTTGTATTAAGTAAATATCCTCTGTTCTTTCTTCTAGATATGTTTCCAGACACTTGGCAATCTCCTGAGCTTCTAAATTGGAGTGGTCATGTTGTCCATTGCCCTGATTGTTTGTTGGGAATCAATGGAAGATTTTGCCTGATATCCATTTGCATTAGGTAAGGACACATTTAGAGTGCACTTTTATTCTCTTTGTCATTAACTTTTCATCTTTTTTCCAAATCTCACCATAAATTTCATGACTATTTAAAGCCAGTATAACTACAAATTGCTATAGTGACTCGGTTGTCACATATATGAGCAAAGTGATTAGACCCTCTTCCCAGCTGCAAGATGATTCCAAGTCCAACACAAGGCAAGTGACAGGAAAAATGGATACTACTCCTTTTTCATGTCAGACCACTGTCAAGAAAGCAAAAGCTGATTGTAAAATCAATTTAATTATCTGTGATATGTCTTCAAAGGAGATGTATCAGAAAAAGAATTTCCTTTGGTTTGACACTTTATTAGTTTTGTTTTGTTTTGTTTTTTGGAGGAAGACATATCTGACTGTTCTTTCCTTCCTTCCTTCCTTCCTTCCTTCCTTCCTTCCTTCCTTCCTTCCTTCCTTCCTTCCTTCCTTCCTTCCTTCCTTCCTTCCTTCCTTCCTTCCTTCCTTCCTTCCTTCCATCCTTCCTTGTCACCCAGATTTGGAACAAGCTGTGAGATTGTAAGTGTGTAGCTGACCACGCACACGTGATTTCCAGCCCATAGTGTTTTTTGACATTCCTGGAAGATAGTGTTGGAAGCTCTGTGAGCATAGATCAAATTGTTAGAGATCTGTTTCAATATATACTTTATTTTTCATTTTGAAATACTAAATCATCAAATTTGCTAGTCCATGCCTTTTCAGCTTCGGTGTGCTTTTTCTTCCTGATTTTTTTTTTTTAATATATGGTAGTAGTTGCCCAAGTTTGGATGTTCTTTATTTCCTTTGTATTTTTTATTTTTTTACTTTTTTTTTTTTTCAAATCTTCAGCAAAACTTGAAGTCTTCAGTGGTTTGAAGGTTAGCAGTTTTAGCAGTTTTTTTTGTTTGTTTGTTTTGGTTTGGTTTGGTTTGGTTTTTAACCTGTACTCTATACAGTTAAAAAAAATAAAGTTGGATAAAGTTCAAAGCTAGCAAAATGAGGAAAAGGAGGGGGTGGTGTGTGGAAATTATTACCTAAAAATGAAAAGAAAATTCACCATTGCCTCACTTTGTGGCCATTTTTCTACTGTCTCTCTATCAGGCCCACATGGACTTTTGCACTGTATTGATATGACAACAATGTCATTTCTGTGAGGGTAGTCACCTTTATAACAAAGTGTTAAACAGTTCAGAAACCTGTTATATGTAGTAAATCATCCAAAATGATGAGTTGCTCTTATTCTACAGTGTGTGGGCAAGAATGAATCACCACCCCAAAAGCCACCCAGAAGATTAGGCTCCTCTTGAAAAATCTCTTCATTCTCTGACTCACTCACTGTTTCTTTCCAAAAAAGCATGTGACAGACAAAACATTTATTTTCAATCAAATGGTCCTGAATAAAATAAAATAAAATAAAATAAAATAAAATAAAATAAAATAAAATAAAATAAAATTAAAATAAAATAAAATAAAATAAAATAAAATAAAATAGTGATGACCAGTTTGTAACATGAATAGTGTCCTTTTTTATGCCAACTCATTCACTCATCCTGTTCAATTAATTAGCTCTGCTATTTCCTGTTGGAATAAACGTTTTTTCAATATGTTCTTGCTATTTTCAAACTCATAAGAATACTGATGTTTCAGCAATATTTGAAGAAGAATATTTATGACCAGGAAAAAACACAACAAAGGCCGTGAGGATGATGACTATAGTTGGCAGCTTGACCAAAGATCTCTCTCGCCAGGACAGGAGAGGGTAGCACCATGGACTTAGAAGTACTATGGTCAGAAGGGGTTCAGATAAGACAGGAGAGAAAATGTGTTCGTATCTGTCTGTATGACTAAGTGACACTATCACTATGGATAATCCAAGCTATTGTTGCTCAGCTCATGTCCTAAACCAGCCTACATGGTGTTTCCATCCACCAGAATACCAGCTTCTCTCCCAGGAACATGGGAACAAATTGAATGTGTCCACATTCTGAACATGGTGCGACTCCCTCTCTCCCCCTCATGGCACTCACAGCCTTTTGGGCTCCTGCTGCATCAGCAAGCATCAACTCACCCGGCATGATGGCTGTCTTCTGGGAATGTCAGAAGAAACCACAGAAAGAGTTACATTGAAGAAGGTAAATGGGCACAAAGAGGGAGCAGACATAGGGAAGTCATGGTGGTGCCACTAATCAGGTACTCAGAAAACAACTGTGTGAGGTACACAGGAAAGCACTTAGCAAGAATGAGAATAACATCAGGGTATTAGGAAGCAGAAGATCAGAACTAGAGTAACAAAGACTTAATAGGAAAAGGAGCTGAGGTTGAGGACCAAGAAGGAGGAAAGATTTCTTCATCCAGAAGGAGATTGCCCATATCATTGAGATTTCAGTAAAGACATGGAAGTAAATATCAATTCATCTGGTGAGGAAAAAGTAGAATTCAAAGGAAGAGTGATTTGAACAAGAGCTCTAAATGTAACTGAGTACTATACAGATATACAATTTAGGTAAGACTCAGAGGGCTGAGCAATAAGAAAGAATTGGGAAAGAGAAATAATCACACCAACATAGAAGAGAATGACTACCTATTCCCAAGGCCTGCACACATCTTGAAACTACCTGTGGCAGAACAAAAATTATTTTAAAATGTCATAAGGCTGAACCCCCAAATGCTAACATGTGAACCTGAGGTGCGTTGAGTACAAGTTCATACTGTAGTGGGTTTACGTGGCAAGGTTTTGGTAGCAGGGGGCCATAGCGGTGCTTTCTGGGAGAAGGATCTAGAAGCTGCACCATGTTTGGTAAGGGCCCCATTGTTTTCCAGAGATGAGCCAACAAGCAATGTTGTTTTGCACCTCTGTGAGAGCATATTTAAGACAGGAAAAAAAACGCTGCACCACACAGCAGCTGGGAGAGTGAGAGGAGTGAGGAACAGCCTTGCAGACGCCAAGGTCAGTGCAGAAGGAGGGGGAGAGGTGCTCCAGGCGCCAGAGCAGAAGCCCCCTGCGGCCTGTGGTGAGGACCATGGTGAAGCAGGATGTCCCCCTGCAGCCCATGGAGTACCACGGTGGAGCAGGGTTCCACGCTGCAGCCCGTGGAGGAGACCACGGTGAAGCAGGTGGACCTGCACCGATGGAGGCTGCCACCTGTGGAAGACCCCTGCTGGAGCAGATTCCAGGACGGACCTGTGGCCCGTGGAGAGGAGACCACGCAGGAGCAGGTGACCTGGCAGGAGCTGCTGCCCGTAGGGGAGCCAGGTTGGAGCAGTTTTCTCCTGAGGGATGGACCCCGTGGTACGGACCCATAACTGGAGCAGTTCTGGAAGAGCTGCTGCCTGTGGGAAGCCCATGCTGGATCAGTTCATCAGGGACTGCATCCCGTGGGAGGGACCCCACAGCACAGGGGACGAGAGTGACCAAGAAGGAGCGGCAGAGAAGAAGCGCTGTAGACTGACCATAACCCCCATTCCCCCGTTCCCCTGAGCCACTCGGGGGGAGGAGGTGGAAGAGGGTGGATGGGGGGGAAGGTGCTTTTGGTTTCTTTCCTTTTTTTCTCACTTCTCTAGCTTGTTAGTAATAAGCAATAAATCTTACTATCTCCCTATGCAGAGTCTGTTTTGCCCATTACAATAATTACTGTGTGATCTTCTTGTCCTTATCTCAACCTTTGAGCCCTTTTCACATATTTTCTCCTCATTCCTCTTTGAGGAGGGAGAGTGAGAGAGTGGCTGTGGTGGAGCTCGGCTGCCCACTCGAGAGGAACCACGACACATACCTATGCACATGTAAGGTGGGCATCCTTTTCAGTGCTTCTTTATCTGAGCAATCACTATGTATTTTATTTGCATTTGAGTGGTTACCATTGAAAGGAACTTTTTTTCCTTTAGATACTTTCCATATAACGACAAGGAGGGAGGATGTAATTTCATAGCGGTCAACAAATAGGCTAAAGGCCATGTTTCAGAAATGGAGAATGAATACTTGCTGGGCAAAACTCCAGTTTTGGAGGAATGGCTTAAAGAAGCATTACTTGAAGGAGACAGCATGTGTAATCTGAAAAGACCAAAACACTCATGTTGTTATTTGTCACACCTGTAGATCTCTTGGAGAAGCTGAAGCTTATGCTCAAATATTTGTATGCTGATGGCCTGCATGATTAAACTTAGAGAAACATTAGGATTAATTAGATTCTGTATACATCCCCTCATACAAGCTGCTGCACTGTCTCCTGCTGGGGAGTTCCAGTTTGGAAGTTAATCTATTACTTGCAGCAGAGGCAATTCAAAGAGGCATTTGCACTGAAGAGACCTCTGAATTAGACCAATTTACACAAATGTGCAACATTACATAATGGTAATGGACCAGATTGGAGTCTTAACTGCTCAGTTTTTCATACAAGTCATGCAGTTGGTGAGTGATAGGAAACAGCTCACATGAGTAATAGCTCAACACTATGAGTAAGGGATCTGCAATCTGTCTTTCTATTATTATTTGTCTAATTATAACCTTTGTTACTGAAGTGCAGATTTGCTGTAGAACATGAATACACTCACCTGAAAGTTGCATAGGTACTGATCAAAGCAGTAATGTCTGGGAGAGTTTACAACCCTGAATGCAGTTGTGTGATAATAAGAGAATTTTTTTTAAATAAAATATTAAAAAAAAAAAAAAAAAGAGAGAGAGAGAAAAAAAAAAAAAGATAGATTTAATCAAAATAAACAGAAATATATGTAGGGCTAGGAAGGAGGCCTGGAGATCATCTTATCTTATAATTACCATACGTATCTTATAGTATATATATATATATATATAAAACTTATAGAACAACAAGAAGAATGAGAATATAGAATATACTCTTATAACTTATTGGGTGTATTGCATCTTCTGATTACCAACTTTTGATAAAAGTGGAACAGGGACCATTGGCCTGATCAATAATATATATATATATATATATATATATATTTTTTTTTTTTTTTTTTCTGTAAACTATCCCCCCAGTAATGGAAAGCTTTAGGGCTTAGACCCTCATGGATGAACGGAAATAAATTTAGTCTGAGAAAATTTTACAAAAAATGTATACTAAGGAAGATCCACAACTTTATTCTTCAGCAAATACATTCATATATGTATTTAATTTTGTCTTGATTTTTTTTTTTCTTTTTTTTGTTAGCACAAAACAGTAGCAAATTTCTAGAAGCCATGCTAATTACTTTCAGGAATAATACCATTTTTTCCTTGCCTCAAGCTTTGCTGTTATTCAGCTGATTGAACTGATAATTCTATATGATGTTTGAACGATGCTTGATAGTTTAAATGGTTCTGATAAATTTCAGCTAATACTAATTCTAAAGCTAATGAAAATACCAATTTTCACCTCTGTGGAGAGAATAAAAACTTACTTCTTGTATGCAAACTACCTGAAATATGCTTGTTCTCTGGCTTTCTGAAAATTTGTCAAAGTTTGATTTGCTTATAGGACTTTGAAAAATATGAAATTCAGGTGTAATCTGTAGATTACTTAGCCAGGATTGAGACTGAGAGAAGAGTGTAAAATGAGGACCATAGGACAGATAAAGTACAAGGCTAGGAAAGAGAGTTTGGAGAGTAGAGGAGAGAACAGGAGATCAGCAGGGAGAATTGAGGCTTTTAAGAGAGCATACTTCAATCAAGTGCATGGAAATAAACTGGGAATCATCATTTTTCTGCTGTCACAAATATCCATGAAAAATGCTAGTGAAGTGTCCATTCCTCTCTAGAGCTGGTTCATGCTGAGAATGACAACCTGAGATTGCTATCTATTATTCCATTAGCTAAAATGACTGCAATCTCCTGAGTGCAGCTGAAGGTTTGATCCCTTCTGTTGAATCACACTAGTGTTAGTACAGAGGATGGCAACCTGGGCTCTGGCTTTAAAAAGCCAGGGAGTGACACTGAAAAAATGAAGTGAGAGACATTGCTGAAGTTGGAAAATGCACACAAACACACGGGTACACTCTTGTTAGGAACTCCGTTCTGGAAGTTTCTTGAACATCTTCAATTTGGCACTTTTTCTGCCTACCTGAAACTTCAGAGGAAGCAGTGTAGGCTGGCCACAGTGAGCAGAGGACTTTGCTCAGTTCAGGAGCAAATGTTCAATACTCTATTTATTTCTCTGCTGTTCATTGGAGGAAGAGAGTTTTTCTGGGAGCCAGGTGGCCCTGTCCTCTGTCTCCAACACAGTCAGACCAGCTGGGTGGAGGACCTGTGCTTGCCCCCATCTGGTGAACAGCTTCTATTCATTTACTGCCTGGTGTTCAAACTCTTCAGCAGCTCAATTGCTTCCTCATGGCTTTATTTTTTCATAATTTCTCAAATCATGTCCACTGATCTCAGCAGACAACAAGCTTTAATTATTTTTTTACGTACTGTGAAATCAAGAATTGCCATTTGTTTGTAAACGATCACAACCTGGATTTCCAGATAGAGCTGATATGCTGAAAACACAGTTTCCCTTTATTCCAGAAGCAGGGAAGGCTAGCCAGCTTTCCTGCAAATTTAGCTCCGAGGTATAATATTAAATACACATAAATGGAGACACTCATCTAAGGCTAACTTTTGAAACTCTCTGAATGACATGTCTTTTAACACATACTGTGGTAGAGGCAGATACTTCTGTAAGGCAATATTCAAATCCTGTATTGTTGAAATGGTCCTTATGGCTGGGATCTCCTGTCACATGTATCACATAAGTTCTCACATCTGCCCCATGTGAGGGAACATCCTATAGCCAGGGCATTTTTACTTTATATTGAATCAGTGGAAGTACATTGTAGTTATAGTTATAAGTTGTAGTCCTGAAAAAAACAAAGAAACAAAAGCAAACAAAAAAACAAAAAATAAAAAACAAAACAAACAAAAAAACATAGTGTAAGTATGAAATTTAAGACTGCTTTGTAATGACTTTTTTCATAGTTGCATAGGTGTTCTTAAATTTTTTTGTACTTTATTTTGCCACAGTGATAAGTATTACTGTACTTTGTATTACACGGAGAGATTCTGCCAACACCTGTGACCCATGTGAAATGTTGACAGGTAAATTCAAGAACAAACAACCTATTTAATTCAAGCAGAATAGAATGACTTTCTTCATATTTTCTGAATTCTCTCTCTGTCTCTCTCTCTCTTTTTTTTTTTTTTAATTTTTTTTAAAAAAAAGATAATTTAATGTATTTTAGATATTGCTCTTAATGTGTCTGGAACTTGGAAGACCTATCATTCACTCAAATACTTGTCTAAGAAAATGCAAGACATAGTCCGAAGCACATTGCTGAAGGTTCAAAATACATTGTTGAAAGTTCTAGGTGTGGAAAATTAAATCATGCATTTAATTGAACCTTTCTGTAGATGTAAACAAAAAACATGTGATTAGTCAGGAACAAACATGCTTGCAAGATGTAAAAATATTTTTAAAATAGCAAGTCAGAAGTTTTGAACAGTTTTCAATCATGATGATAAATCTGACGTATTTTCTTAGTGAGATGATGGAAGTGAAGTGGCTTATAACAGTCTATACCACGTAATTAATATCATTTTGAATGTTTCAATACCAAAACCTAAGAAACTTCTCATTGAAAGACTAAATCACAGTCCCCTATACCTGATAATTTTAGTCTAATATTCTATAATGTACATAATAAATAAGGTGGATTAAGGATTGTTTTAACTAAGCATATTATTGTGCTTTAACTCTAAATACCGATACTGTTTCTGGCGCAAACACTGGGACATTGCAATTGTTTTTAAGTTTAATGCTGTTTCCTTGGAAATGACTGACAGTGTAACAGCACATTATGGAGACTTGCTTATCACATGATTTTTGTATTAATGTTTGATTCTCCTCTGTATGAAATTAATGGGGCTGGAAAAAGAAGGCTGGAAAAAGTGCCATAAATTAAGATTTTAAATTGCTACAGCTTCACCCAGGTTGAAAGACAGACTATCTAAATAGTTCCACTGAAGTGGTAGGTATGTGCTTAGAGAAAATCTTTAATCTTGATTATGTGTTGAAGAGACTTCATTAATCCTTTGACATGAATGGGCCAACAGTCATGCTTAAAGAAGCAGTGGAAAGACTTGTAGAAGTGAGTATTTTTAAACGCTTTCTGCACATTGTAATTAAACTTAAAGTATACTTGTAATAAGTATAATAAGTACTTGTAATTATACTTAAAGTATAGACTTTTCTATATTTAGGGAACATCTAGCTTTCTTTGACACACTGCCCCAGAATGGTGAAAGATTTGCTGCTCAGAATGGTTCACTGGATGTAGTTATCTTCACTCACCATTTTCTGCAGGCATTTAATTTAAGAGAATGACAGTTAGAGCGTGGCTGTTCAAACAGCTAATAAAAATGGTTCTTGATTATAGTACACATCATCAAACTTAAATAGGTTAGCAGTATATTCTGAATAATTTATCAGAAGTTTTTCTCTGCACAAACAATGTATTGAGAAAACAAATATCATTGCTTCACCAGTCAGACATCTTATTCAGTTCATATAACTATTCCCATCCTAGACAGTCTAGGCTGTTCTTACCAGCTTTTGCAGTCAGACAGCCCAGATATCAGTACACAATTAATTTCTTGGATTCCCATGTGTGACTTTTTAGTACCACACATTTTGAGCAGATATTGTTTAATTTTTGTGTCTAGCTTCCTATCCTCCACTGAGTTTTCCATTAAGCCATCCACAATTTGGTGTTTATTTTCAAGCTGGAAGATTGCACCTGAAGTATTTTTGAAATGTATTAACCTCATATCATTTTTTCTCTCACACAACAAAAATATATTATAGACCTGATGTTCTGGGAAGTCTACTTTTTGGATACATAGAAGCTTCAGTCCTAAATCTTAAGGTTTCTTTGAAATTCAGAGCTGGATATTCATCTTGGGTGAAAAATGAGCTGCATTCATTTTCAGAACATGGAAATCAGGGAGGCAAGTTTTTTTAGACTTACTTGATCATCTGACTGTAGAGTTTTATCTATATATCAAGATGATACAAAGGAAAAAGTTTCATGGTAAAAATGTAAATGTAACAGCAAACTCTTCAGCACTGCTTATTCATGAATCACACTAACTTGAACAGAATCTATAATTCATATTGTAGGTGATCATTATTCATTATGTATTTTCATTTTTTAAAATGCCTTACTGAATACTTCAGGGTTTGTAAGCACTTATATATTATAAACAACATTTATGAGGGCTTGCTAATTATTTCCAGAGGCATCACCAAAAAGAGAGATGGTAGCAGAACTTCTTAAAGAGAACTAAAGTGGTTGTTGTTTACCCGCTCTCCAATTGATAGTGGAAACATCACACATTTGAAGTTGAGATGCCTCTGTCTATGCATCCTCTGTGTGCAGTTTTCACAGCTGATAAAATCACATTGTCATTTACAGTTGTGTAAGCTGAGAGTAATTTCAGTTAGGGACTTGTAATGGCACTTTTGTGAAACTATTCTTTGTACAGTCAAGCAAATTGCTTTTCTGTTATGATATCTTTTCTAATTAAAGCAAAATCTTGTTTCGTTTATACAAAAACCTCATGCACAAACAGTGTTAGATGAGCAAAGAAATATAGAAGAGCAATGATTAGGATAAAATCTGGGCTTCTGTTTTAATAGAAACCCCAACTGAACTCTGACTTCTCCATTGGTTTTGGAAGGTATTCCATATGTAGGCTGAAGTACCCCATCTCAAGCCTGATTCAGATGATTTCAGAGGCATCATATTACATTAAAGCTAATTTTATTCATCTGTATCAAAAGTCTATACATTAGCTTTGCATTCATTTGTGCGTATCTGCAGCACAAGGGAGTTAAGCTGTGTATTTATGCTAAGTGCATGGCCATAATCTCCCCATGCAACTGAAGATTTTAACTACTGCAAACACTTACAACAGCCCTATTGAAATAAATTATAAGAATATATGAATGCATTTAGTATATGAAAATATAAGAAAAAAAGTTGTAGTTTGGCCCATTCTATTTGAAAAATATACATCAGAAAAACATCTGTGATTGATTTAAGCTTGAAGCTGGGGGGGAAATAAAAAGACTTAAAATAGCAAAAAGTTCCCAGGGTGCGTAAATTATAATGCTAATAGACCTAACTGGAACAAAGGATATTAGTTCAAGAGCAATTTGGAAATAGGTGTTCTGCCTGGCCATGGTAATTAAGGTAATAATGATACATCTGTTCAAAAGAACTTTGAAATCTTTTACCCTCACTAGGAGGAATTGATCACTGCTGGATTTTTGCAGATGTGCAAAGTCAAAAATAATTTTAGGGACCTGGTCCAAAGCCCATGTCTCCCTATGGATCTTGCCCATAACTCTTTTCTCTATTTGTGTTTCTACCTTATTTATTACCCAAGGACAGTTGTGTTTTAGGCTTAGCTAAATACTGGGGAATAATGAGAGCTAGTGGTCTTAAGAGCCATAAGGGTCTGTGAGCACAGCAGGGAAGGTGAGGAAGAGGGTGCTAGGATTGTCTGTCATCTGGTGGCAGTGGGGAACATGACTCTTTGGATACATGAAACAGGACAGCTTACACTCACTCTTTCAAAGAGAAGTCTCTGGGCACTGAAGGTAGCCAAGACAGATAAACAGTTAGGTATAGGATGGTTTCTTTCTAACTGTCCATTTATGCATATAGTTCTACTTTTAAGGAAAGCGTTTACATCTGCTGTGCAAATATTTCACATATTTTACTACATAATTTCACTTAAGGTGATATATCTGGGGGAATACAGTCTACCATTCAAAAGGTCTAACTACTACCAAAGTATAATTTTCAGCTGAATTTTCATGTTACTTCTAATCGTCAATTTTATGTATTGTTTGGCTTATTACCTGTTCTAGATTTCTGAATATGAAGAACACTCATGTGAAATATATATCTACATATATCTATACATGTACACTTAAGACAGCAAAACGTGGAAATAAATTTCAATGTAAGTGAAAAAGCTGCTGACATTAGTTAAAGAATAGAAAATCATGATATGGAAAAAACAAACAAACAAACAAACAAACAAACACTTTGAAAGAGAAGCTCTTTTCTATGAACTATTTCAACCAAAACAAAATCACACTTTCAAAAATAAATTCTTTTGTGGGGGTGAGGTGAAATTGCCAATGAGCCCCAGGTGTCAAGACTCAGTCAACAGCTGTAATGGTGTCCTACTAATTCACCTTGCAAAAGCTATCTTAAGCAGTCTTTCAGAAGCAGCCTCCATTTCCTGATGAACTTGGTAGGTTATAGTGAGTAGAATACGCATATGTGGTGCCTCTCACAATTATCAGCCGCTTCTAGTTTGTAAGATGCAATTTCTAATTCCTTATAACTTTGTTAGATGCAACCCAGTTGTACTGAATTTTCTGTGTGCAGGAAGAGTCCAGAGAAATGTAGATGGGGATTAGTGGGAAGAGACAAGCATGGCTCCCTGTTGAGTTACACAAGAGCTTGAAGGAAAAAGGCAGAAGGAGGAAGATATGTCAGCTTCTGAGGTAATGCTGGAGTTGTTGAGGTATCAAAGAGATCCTGAGGATGGTGGCAGGGAGAAGAGGTCAACAATGGTGCTAGGTTGTTAGTGACACAGCAAAAGAGGCCCAGCGAAGGGGGACCTGTATCGCCACCTGCTGCTAGGCCCTCTACCCGCATACTTACAAGGCAATTCAAGTCTTACACAGTTTGTCATCATAGAGAATATGTCTCATTAGTAAAGCATAGTCTTAATCCCTACCTGGCAGACCACAACAGGTATCAGTTGCTGCTGTTGGTCAAAAGCATGAGGTAAATTGTAGGAATACTTCAAACTGTTGTGAAGTGTAAAATTATTTCTTATTAGCAAGTACGACCATCTTGACCTCAATGCAGATGCTTATAGTTAAAAGCATATAAACGGTATGCACTGCCTAGCTTAATGTTTATGTAGTACTGGTTTTAGTGCAATATATTTATACATTCTGTCTTTCAAACTGAGCTCGGAACTTAATCATTGTTGTGTTCTTAGTCTTGCTATAAAACATAGCTTTCTTGGGAATAATTGTTCAAAATAGCCATTTTCAATAATAACTTTTAAGGGTTTTAACAGGATTGGCTCATACAGGAACAGAATATTAATTTGATCTTGAACATCAAAGCACAGATAAAGACAATGCATTCAAATTACTCGGTTCTCTTATTTTCTTATTTTGTTCCCATAGCTCATAGATTTATTTATTTATTTATTTTTGCCTGCCTGTTAAAATAGCAGACTCTTGGCTCCTCCATCTGGTTGCTAACTACACATAGTGAAGTGGTTTGTTAAGTGCTAATTGTAAGGTAAAATGTACTGTTTTTAATTTTTCCCTACAATTTTCCTTATATTTAAAAGAGAAATGTGGTATTCTAACACATTTTATATGGCTTTCACAATTTTGTGAAACAGCCATTCACAACAGGCATTGTAAAATTTTTTCACAATATTGTGAAACAGTGTATTTCTCTATGTATCATCATTCCTCTATCATTCAGGAAATACTCAGGTTTTATTCAAAACAATATAAATGTGCTAATTTTTGAGAACTTTATAACATCAGGTTTTCCCACTTTCTTTATTATCTCATGAAGATGTTCAAAACCATCTTACATAATCATAAAACAGTCCTCCAAAGAGCTCTCTTGATAGATTAATATGGATGTTATGGTGCCTAAGGTAACACTATGCATTTTCAGATAACCATCTTTGGAAGACTTCTTGCTAACAAGAAACACGAAAATAATTTTCTACTTCATGATTAAATAACATTGGAGGTTGTAGTGGGTTTACGTGGCAAGGTTTTGGTAGCAGGGGGCCATAGTGGTGCTTTCTGGGAGAAGGATCTAGAAGCTGCCCCATGTTTGGTAAGGGCCCCACTGTTGACCAGAGATGAGCCAATAAGCGATGTTGTTTTGCACCTCTGTGAGAGCATATTTAAGACGGGAAAAAAAAAAACACTGCACCACACAGCAGCTGGGAGAGTGAGAGGAGTGAGGAACAGCCTTGCAGACGCCAAGGTCAGTGCAGAAGGAGGGGGAGAGGTGCTCCAGGCGCCAGAGCAGAAGCCCCCTGCGGCCTGTGGTGAGGACCATGGTGAAGCAGGATGTCCCCCTGCAGCCCATGGAGTACCACGGTGGAGCAGGGTTCCACGCTGCAGCCCGTGGAGGAGACCACGGTGGAGCAGGTGGCCCTGCACCGACAGAGGCTGCTGCCTGTGGAAGACCCCTGCTGGAGCAGATTCCGGGCCGGACCTGTGGCCCGTGGAGAGGAGACCACGCAGGAGCAGGTGACCTGGCAGGAGCTGCTGCCCGTAGGGGAGCCAGGTTGGAGCAGTTTTCTCCTGAGGGATGGACCCCGTGGTACGGACCCATAACTGGAGCAGTTCTGGAAGAGCTGCTGCCTGTGGGAAGCCCATGCTGGATCAGTTCATCAGGGACTGCATCCCATGGGTGGGACCCCACAGCACAGGGGACGAGAGTGACCAAGAAGGAGCGGCAGAGAAGAAGCGCTGTAGACTGACCATAACCCCATTCCCCTGTTCCCCTGCGTCGCTCGGTGGGAGGAGGTGGAAGAGGGTGAATGGGGGGAAGGTGCTTTTGGTTTCTTTCCTTTTTTTCTCACTTCTCTAGCTTGTTAGTAATGAGCAATAAATTGTACTGTCTTCTTATGCAGAGTCTGTTTTGCCCATTACAATAATTACTGTGTGATCTTCTTGTCCTTATCTCAACCTTTGAGCCCTTTTCATCATATTTTCTCCCCGCTCCTCTTTGAAGAGGAGGAGTGAGAAAGCGGCTGTGGTGGAGCTCGGCTGCCCACTCGGGCAGAACCACGGCAGAGGTGTAAATACAGACTAACAGAAGTAAAAGAATATTTATATTTAAGCCATTACTACATGTTCATGTGGTTCTGCCCCCTCTCCTTTGGAAGACAAGCATGTGGTCACACCCTCTTTAGCAGGCTGTTCTCCAGTCTACTCTCCTTCTTACTTTGTGTGTGATTTCTGTGGGTTTATCAAATCTCTTGGACCTTATTACTCAACATGCAGGTGCAAGCATGTAATAAACATTCCAGGTGCATGTACTTAATCATAACTTACTGTACTAGAAAACAGCTTTGCCAGGAGATAAAAAAATAAATGACAACTTAAAAACAAAACAACAACAACGAACATACAAAAGTATGGGCTTATAAAATATTCCAAAATGTGTAGAAACAATTACATAAGTCCTTGAAGGACAGGTTATGAATATCCTGTCCTTAGCCATTTTACTGCATGTGGAGTGTTGATTTAATATGCTATAGTATATAATTAAAACTTGCGTATTCATTGATGGTTATTGCCTGCAAAAATCACCGTTGCAACAGAAAAAAATAATAATTACAGTTAAGAATTCTGGAATGTAAGCTTCATTTTCCTAGGAATAACGTAAGTGAAAAATGTTTCTATGCCAAAAGTCCTACTACAGTGGAACTGAAGTGTTCTTCCACCAGTACGCAAGTGTGAAAGTAGGGCATATCAGTCTAGGATAGATGTTCCTTTATAGAGACATTGTCATCTGAGATGTTATAATAGCTACCTGACTCTGTGGCCCTCTAAGTTTTTTGTTACCGTGCATATGGTCAAACCGTTGAAGAACTGCGGAGTGACAAGGATGAGGGAAATTGTTCATCCTGACTCAAATGGAAACATCTATGCTATTGAGGTTGAAGTCAGTGTCAGTTATCTTAAATCAGGATGGGAGCTATGATAGTATTTCACAGTGAAAGCCATTTGGTAGTGGGGAGTGTTGCGTATACCTGATGCTAGAAGAGAACTTTCTGTGGAGCCTGGGATGTGTACTGAACTCATTTCTTACAAAACTGAAGATGAATGTAAATTTAAATGGGGGATATGTTGAAAAATGTTGCAGGAGAACACGTGCTGCAACTTACTGATCTGACCTGTCACCTTCTGACTTTTAATACATCATGATAAATATTGCTATTTGGTTTTATCTAAAAGAATTGAAATCTTCAGATATAAAAAATATTGAATAATATGGTGGGTGGTAAGTCTTATGTTTTAGGACCACATACTTATTAATAATTGGTGAGCTATCTGCTGACAGGCTGTTGTTTCGTAGAACAAGTCCTAGTGGATTTAATTATACCCTTTGAATGGTTTTGTTCTCAATTTTGACTTGCTGGGCACGTATAGTTTTAACCTAGACAGTTCAATTTTCACAGCCTTTGTTAGGGATCTCGGATGAAGGATAAACCAAGTTATTAAACCAAGGAAGCTCATGATGAATGTAGTTCATGAAAGAGGAATTGGTCTGGAAATATAGACTTTATCAATGTTTAAGAAAACAAAGCTTTTGTGCATTTTATTTTTTTTTAACACCTAAAGAGAGAACACGACAGGAAGGGTCTAAGCCCAAATACTGCACCTACTATCTCCAGGGAAACGTATTTAGTTATTGCAGCTGGCTGTTTGTTTTTTTTTGTTTGTTTGTTTGTTGTTTTTTTTTTTCTTTTCCAGAGGGCCAGAATGTGAGTGTGGCACACAACAACATTGCATGTACTGAGCACCTGATGGTGACCAGGATGCTATGGGGTTTTCTGACCTGTGAGCCATGTGCTGGACCCACTTCATGCTATTTTCTCACATGCACAGCTGCTGGGCTTATTCAAGCAACTGTGCAAGATAGCTTTTTAATGTAGGTAAATTGCACCCTTATTTTTACTCATGCTTAAAGGAAGCTCCTGTTAACAGTAGTTCCTTGTAATAGTGACTGTTTAACTCCCTTTGGGAGCCTGTGGCCTTAGTGCACACTTTTTAAATAGACTGTACTACTTTACAGTTTCTTTGAATAATGTTCTTAAACCACCTGGTCATCCTCATCTTGCAAGTGTTCTTTCTTCCTTTATTTGGAAATCATCTGTTCAATAAACTGTACCTTAACCTGTGCTTTTAGACCATTTTTTTCAGTTATATTATAATAGTTTAAAGTATATGTTCATGTTAATTTGCAGAAAACATATCTAAACTTTATCTAGTGGACTCAGTGTTTAAAATTGATTTTTTGAGAGAAAAAGACCAACTTATCTCAAATGTATTATGTTTCTGATCAGAGACACTCTGAGGGCTTGTTTGGGAGATCTGCCTGATGTTTCATTCTGCTTGTTGTTATTGTTATTGTTGTTATTGTTGTTAATTAATTATTTTTTATTTTTTTATTTTTTTAATCTCCCCAGTCTCTTCCCCTCTCTTTACTGCTTCTGGACTACACCAACAGCTCCGCCTCCAACTGACTGTCTCCTGCATTTGACACTAGTTCACTAACCTCATCTGTGCTGTGCAATGTTCCTATTGTTTTACTCACACAACAAATACTTTGTGTATATGGTTTTGTTTCTCTCTGAGCATAACATCTAAATCATAGAAATCATTTTATCCCTGAAGAAAATGATCATCAAACAATGTTACAGCACCATAAAAGGAGTTCTAACTCAATTATGTTTTATAACTAAATAACACAAGAAAGGTGTGATACACGAAAGACAGAAAAAATCCCTACCTGCTCTCCAGCCTCAAAGTTCTTTGAGATTTTCTGTCTAGCCTAGGAATATATCATTTTCTTGAGCACCTCTTCTCCTGTTTTGTTTGTTTGTTTTTGTTTCGTTTTCTTTGTTTTGTTTCTTTTTTCCCCTGCTCATTTTTACTTTCCTCTTTGACAGTAGGATTCAAAGAAATGCTTGTCTTATAATTTATCCTACCTGGATGTGATATTTTCCCAGTCCATTTTAAAGCCTAGCTGAGAGATTTGATTTTTAATAGTTATCATACACAATTAAATAGTTGTTAGCATGTTATTGGACGTGCTGCCCAAGTGACTCGGTGATGGAATAGCAAGCAATTTGTTTAATGCATCATCTTATCTTAATATTGAGACTACAGAGATAAGTAGGTGTAAAACACAACAGTCAAAACAGAAAACAAAGGGAAATATTTGCCATGATTTGAACATATACAAATAAATGTTAGTGTAATGTATGATGGTTTCACATTGATTTTTATTGTTGAAAACATGTATAATGAAATTACACTTAACATAGTCTTTGACTTCCTCTATTTTTCTTTCATATTATTTAAATATTAAGCTACCCAATTTATTGTTAAAAATTTGGAGTAACAATTTAAAGTTCAAAGTCTTTACATATATCTTCTCTGTAATATTAGTTAACTATCTGGGGATTTTACATTGTAATGTGAAAATGATTTTTTTTGAGTTCTTTGTGGAGTAATAATTATTTAGAAATTATATCTCTCTGCTGTTTCTATGGAAACATTTTCACCTTATGCTAATGAAATACAAATGGTGGGGAAAATGAATCTTTTTGCACAGAGTGTTAGAATATATATATATATATATATATTTCAGATTGGAAATGTTTAATGTAGATACAGTATGGCTGTCAGTATAGCTTCAGAAATGGGTTAGGTTCATCCTATTCAATGTTGAATTCCAAAAATGTCATTAGGGTAAAACCATCTTGCTGTGTACTGGCAGTGATGTGTCAAAATCCTTTATTTTAATTTGAGTCTAGGCATCTGGGCTCAGCAAGAATTCTGTGTGTTTCCTGTTTCATATTTTTTTTCTTTTTGTTGTTTTTGATTGTTTCCCCTTGGCCTATCTGACACGATGTAAAGTTAGCATTTACCTACTGTGATAATTTTATTCTTTCCAGACCTGGGGAGTAGGAGGTGGTGAAAGTTGGTATCACTAGTATGGCAATCAAGATGTTGGTTTTATTCCTAGTTCTACCATGGATGTGAAGCTCTAATCAATTTCCTTGCAGATAACAAACTTCTGAATTCTGTGACAATTGCACCAGCTCTTTCAGTGCCTCCGGGTCCTCATTGGGATAGACCCACTGAAGAGTGGAGGGTGGCTCTGAAATGGGGTGCGTGGCAAGCAGTCAGGTGAAGAGCTGAACAAGCTACATCTGAGTGGTCTTCATTCATTGCAGTGAATAAAGCCTATGTTGTCTTCATGTATGCTTCAGAGCAGAAGCTACTGTTTGGGCACTGAATCACGCCTAGTCTGATCACACCTAGATGGATCACACCTGTCCTCCCTGCCTGTCCACCTCTGCAGACAGGGAGGACAGGAGTGATCCATCACCATAGGGCACAGGCTGCCCCAGGCAGTCATGGCTGTAAAGGTTGTTCTGTTGAAAATATTTGCAGCCCAGTGGTCCCAAGTGTCCTCTCAGATTACTTTGGACACCTTTTTGGAAAATGCTTTAATTCTGATAGCAGGTGTGTTTTATTGTTGGGTTTTTGTGTTGGTAGTGGTTTGGGGTATTTTTTTGTTTGTTTGTTTGTTTTGTTTTTAGGTTAGGTCATTCGTATTTGGGAAGATGGAAGACAAGAAGAAAACCAAACAAAAATATCAGGGAATGTTATTTTTTAAATCTATTTTTGTAAGGCAAGAAAAGAAAAAAATTGTCATTTTTTTTTTTCAGACCTCTTGGTCAACAGTTTCACTGGAGTTGCATTATTTCCACAAGAAATTTTATATATTTTTTTCATGCTTTGTCACCTTAAGTTTTCATTCCAAAGTCTTCCTAAATTCACTTGAAATTGCAGATGGTGCATATTGCTGGGTAAATGCCATACATTGGTATTGTAAAAAGCACAAGTAGGATCCTATGTGCATTTTCAATAATATAAAGGGCTAATCAGTGTAGAATTTTTTTTTTCCAACTATGGACAAAACACATATACATAAACTTTTATGAACTTGTTTTTAAAACAGAAATATCTAAATGCTTCTTTGCATGTCATATTACTTCATTCAGTGTGTGCAAAAACATAAATGGATAGGCAGGCATGTGCCCTTCTCTTTTAATTACTTTAAAGTATTTAGCAGGTCAAACTAATTTTACTACATTATATTCTTCAGGTACAGTATTTCAATGCATAAACTATCAACAGAAAAACATAAAGATATATATAGTAAGCTTTACTGTAACTAGTTCTACAACAATGCACACAGTGAGCACTATGCACGTAGCTGTGAGCAGTATGTATGCTTGCAAAATACATCTTCACATGTTAGTTACCTGTAAGATTAATTTTGAAGAATTATTTTCTTATTCTTTTTGTCCTCAGGTAACTTTGAAATCACTCAACAACACTTATACACCCTTTTTCTTTAAAAGCAAACCAGGTAACAGTAGTATCCACCTCATTCAGCTGACTCATGAGGAAGTTTGTAGCTCTGAACTGTGGAATGTTTAACATGTAGAACAGTAGCTTCTAGAAGAGTAACGATGAGATGGGCACATATGAAACTTAAGAATATATTCCTACCAGATGCTTCTCTCAGGCATGTAAGGAATGTTAGAACTACTACATAAATAGTTCCATATGCAGGAAATACTGCTTCTTGAGTGGCTTCTGTATGGAAATAAACCATAACTAGAGTAAGAATTTACTCAGACTCTTTTAGCATAAATATTGCTTATGTGAGTGATGGTAACAGACTCAGCCCTTTGTGGTAGGTAGGTAGGTGAGAGGCAGATATAACCTTCTCCAAGCACATTGTATTAAGTTTGATAAAGTTATGCAGAGTCCTGAGTGGCTGGGGAAGCAGTAGGAAAACAGAAGTGGACATGTGTCTCAGCAGCTTGTACAATGGTTATTTGTGTCAGCATCAGGTTCAGCAGTGTCACAAAAACAATTATGCATTTCACTCAGAAGATGGAAACAGCAATATATTTATTCATGAAAATAAAGATTGAGCAGGGCCAGTCTTAGTGAATGAGAAAGTGATTTAATAAAGTTCTACTGGTAAATGTGACATTAACAAGAATATTGATACAAGATCACTTGATTATTTACTGCTTAGGTCAGACTAAAAGTGCCGGGGAGACCCTCGTTTCATAATGTTCAGAATGGAGTCCTTTTTGCTGTCCAAACTCAGAGGAGTCTAGATGTGACTGGACCCTATCCCAATCCCAGATTTAACAGTCTATGCCTAAAGGATTATATGCATAAACAGTCCTCTACATCGCTTATCTAAGATTACAAAGTTTCAGCATACTTAACAAATCACTTGCAAAGTTTCAACAAGCTAGCTATTAGTCACTTACTGAGTTTCTGTCACAGGTAAGGAATCTCTCGGCCTCAGTGAGTAACCTTGAGAAGAGGCCAACAACTCTCAGCTTTCAGCCCAGGGCTGAAGATTGCTTCCTTGTGCCAACTTTGATCTATAAACTGGTCTCCTTCCTTAATTTCTGCTGCCCTGAGTACCACCACTCCTGTCTCTGCTTGCATGATTGTGTTTACCTGAGTAGAACAAACTCCTGACGGGAATTGACTCCAAAGACTGGACTAGATTTGTTTGTATGTCAAGGGATGGGGACGAGGGTTGGCAAGGAATACCTTGGCAGATGGGAGTGCCAGTGTGATTGTAGCCAGAATGTGCCTCACTTTTAACTTGGATATATTAAACAACTATAGTTCATTGAATACATGTATGATATTCAGCTTTGACGTTTGGCTTTCTTCCATTATTTTAATTGTTTGAATTGTTGAATTTTAATTGTTTGGCTGGCTAGTTACAGACTTGCCAACCTGTGGCCAAGCAAAAGTGTTATAAACTTCTCTTGGCCTGAGGAAGGGTAGTACATAGCGAATGCATGGGTTGCACTAATGTGGTTGTAAAAATGTGATATGGCAAAATATTGGATATGGCTGGCTGCCTTGATATGTAGCTTCCTGCAAAAGCAGGACAGGACAAGGGTTAAAAGGAAGACTCTTCATTAATTATATCTAATTTGCATGACAGCTTTGCTCAGTCATTCAGTTTCAATCATTTATACTGCAGGTTGAGTTGTAATAAAGCTAGGCTTCCTCATCAGAAGTGTTTCGTGTTCAAAGACTGAAAGGAAAAAATTTTGAATTAATTTCTCTAGACTTGGTTCCAAGGAATATGGAGGTGTATATAATTCTGTACAAAAGCTGAAGCAAGAAGATTTTGTTCTGTTGCTTTACATCAGAAGGAGCCAAAATTTCAGAAGTTTATATCTGTAATGTTTGGCACAAATAAAATTTCTTGAAATTAGAGGCTACTTGCAACCTGAATTATTCTATAAAGGTCACTTGATCCAACCTCCTCCCTTAAATCATGGGATCTTATGTACAACTTATGGTCAAAAATGTGTTCTGGAAATATATGTAATATACATTTGGAGTATGTATATATGACTTAGTTTTGAACCTGTGACCTTACCTACACTTGGTACAAATGTTCTTTTTTATGCATCTTCTCTTAGCATACCTTTATCAGGATATGTACATGTGCCTTATGCAGTGTATGTATGTATAAATTTGTACTGGTTGGTGATCCTGAAGGATTTACTAATGAGCAATACCTTGGATAGAGAAGAGAGGTGACAACCAATTGCTCATTTGGGTGTCAAGTCAAATAGGCCAGCTTAGGATGTCTTCAGAGGTCCAGGATTTTAGTTGAAGATTCTTAAAGTGGAAAAGTTCGGTATTGGAGGAAGCTTGGAAGGGGTGATCTGTTGGTCTGGCCCCAGAAAATATGAAAGAAAAATGAGGAGACAACATAACTTCTGTTGACCAAAGGTGTTCAGAGAATTATGTGAGGCAATTTGGAAAAGAGGAGGTGGTACAAATCTAAGTAAGAAAGGCAAGCATGTGTGCATGGAGAGAGGGCGCAGTCAATTATAAATGATTCAAGGGTGGAGTTTTAAGCTGTTGTGCTTTTTGGTGTTTATGTGCACTGGTCCCTAATGCTGATGCTTAAGAGATCTGTGTTCCAAAGCTGAAATGTTATAGGGAAGAATACAAGGGGCTTGTCATTCAGAGATGAAGACAGAGGGAAGTACTAGTAGGGTGCGATTAGACATCAGAGATCCACACTGGTACATCCTCCCAGTCTCAGTATGATTTGTGCCATAATATGTTTTCAGGGGAAGTAAATATTCACTTAAATCTTTTCTGCTCATCAGTGCACACCCTTGTATATGTGACATTTGGGGGGTTATATATTTCCCTTAGAGCTCCAGCTACTCACCTGTCCAGATGAGGAATTAATGTGACACAAACACAACAGAGAATTGTGCAGGAAGATAAATTAATATCCCTCAACCACTAATTTATTTAGTGATGACACACTGTTTCTAGTCATGTACTGAGCCTGAACTAATGTATTCTACCTGTTTTTTCTTATAACTAACATTTCATGACAAAGACGACACTTTATTGTCAGCATTGTAATACAAGAATTAATAAATATGAAAAGCTATTATTGCTCATAGACATGAGTAATAAGCATCTTATGTATCACACTGTGATGGTTGTTCTTCTTTATCTGTCTTTGGCTGCCATGCTACTGAGATTATTTTCTGTTCTCCCTTTGTAATTTTTTATTTTGCCTTGTTTTAGAAGCTCTCCTCTGTAACAACTGTTGTGCCTCTCTTGATCTTAAATAGAAATTACAGTGCATTAAATCTGCTCATTATTCTTAAAATGTTTTGCATAGATGTTTGATAATATTGTAATAATAAAAAGTATACCTCATGCATTAGTAGAGAACCCATCTTTGTGCATTTGGATATTGAACAACATGTTCAAGGCTGGGCAGAAAAAAAAGTGAACAGAAGTGGCTGGTGGACAACTTAGGTGATGTAACTTGCCCAAATGTGTTTTTTCTAGCTGATGTCCAGTCATAATCCAGTGGAAAAGGCCTGTTACTGTTTTGAGCTGATCCTTACAAAAGCTAGTAAGAATAACAAGCAACTCTTCCAAGCAAGACTTTGAATGTTTTCCTAGGGATCTTTGGTTCCTCATGAAGCCTGATTTTCAGGGCTAAAACTGTTAAACTATAAAACTCTTCTTTATAAGCAGCACAAGATAGTTTTCTCAACAGGATTTGGGTCTTGTCCCCATCCTATTTGAAGAAATTTTCCAAAATACATCAGAGGCTGCATAGTTTTCTCAAATACTTTATCAGTCTGTTTTTTTGTCTTAACTCACAATGTTTGCAGTGAAGTCTTGAAATCACAAAGGCAATTCTGTATGTGTAATCTATGTTATATGGGGACTGACTCCAAACAAGAAATTTCTATATTTGGTTCAGTCCTAATCTAGATGGTCTGCTACTTAGCTTTTATTTTTTATATATTTTTTTTGTCTTTCGTATATCCTTACTCTAAACACCATGCTCAGGAATATCATTACCTTACCTTTGAAAATTAATTAAGTCAGCAGAATGCCAACTAGTAAAGCATTTTTTGTGGACCCTGGCTTTGAGAAGAGAGCCTTTAGGGTGCTATGAAATGGCTGTGCCCTCCTGAGGGTGGTAGGAAAGCCAGGATTTGGGGGTGACGGGTTGTGAGGAGAAGGAATGACACAAGCAGGTTGGCCTGAGGAGGCAGCTTGGCTTGGCATTCCTTTATTACTTTTCATTGTTATTATTTTATATAACAGAATTGGATGCCAGGAACATGAATTTTGCCTGAAGGTCTCAGCAACTTTTGTACTAACTGTTTGAGGCTTATCCTGTTTATGTCTGTTTGGATAACACAATGCCATCGTTAAGAGTGAGGAATTTAAGCCAAACCTCTGGAGGAAGTTTTGAGCCAAAATTCCTGGGGGCTGGGGAGGAGGGAGGCAGCATGAGGCTGCTGAACAGTGCAGAAGCCTCAGTAAAAGGGCGTCCTTCTGTGGCCAAACTGTGCCGCTAGAGGGAATGCCGGGTGCTTGGAGGTGCCTCACTTGGCTAGAGCCGAAGGAATTGCGGTTTTCCTGTCAATGACTGCAGATTATCACTGACCTCATTGATACTTCATTGATGGCACAAGGGGCACTGGGTTTATCCATAGCAGGGCAAGCAGACAGGTGGGCAGGTGCTAAGGTCTCATGCTGAGATATAGCAAAAGGCATAAGTGATACCACTTTAAAAAGAAATAACAAAATCAAGAATTATATAATAGTAAATCTTACCTCCATCCCAGGCAAACTAGTTTTTAAAAAATAAAATCCTAGTTTAAATGTTAAAATTTGAGTGTGTTGTTAAGCATATAGAGGAGCAGTTAATGCAGATTGTAAAAGAAGCCTTGAGGTGCAAATTTATCAGTTTGATGGAGGTTGTTAATAAGAGTCAGCTGATATTTATATATAAAAAAAATCAGATACCTATATTTAGGCCTTCAAAAAGCTTTTGACTGAAGTTCCTCATTAAACACTCTATTGGAAATAAAAATTTATCATGGAATAAAAGAGAAGTTCCTTTCCTGGCTTAATATCTGGTTTGTGGAGGGGAAGCAGAGGGTTAGAACAAATTTGAAGGGGAGGGAAGGCATCAGTGACACCCCACAGGGATCTGTGTGGAGATTGTGCTTTTCTGCACGTCTGTTGGTCTTCTGGAAAAAAAAAGATGAAAAGTGAGGTGGCAAAACTTGCTGATGAGAGAAAATTATTCACTCTAGTTGAACAGGAATCCAGCTGTGAAAGACAAATCTTACATCAGCAAGTGACTGGGAAATAAAGTGACAGAGGAAACTTGTTGTTGATAAAAAACAATTGAGCTTTCAGGGAAAAATAACCCTAAATATACATACATTCCAAATATCTCTAAATTAGTTCACCATTAAAGGAAGGAATCTGGGACTAATTGCATCTAGTGCCCTGGAACCATCACCCTAGTACTATAATTGTGGCCAAAAAAGCAAAAATAGGGTGGTAGGAAGTACTAGGAAAGGAGTAAGGAAGTAAGCAGGAAATATGATTATGCCACTATTCAAATCCACAGCACACCTGCATCTTGAACAATACGTGCAACTTTGCAGTTACTCCCACTCAGGCTACAGAAGAAATAAAACAAGCAATAAGACATAGATAGCGAGGGTGATTAGGAAGCTTCTCTGAGACTAACTGCATTTAAATCTTTTGCCTGAAAAGAGTTGATGGAAGGGAGATATTCTAGATATCCTACATGACATTCGCTATATCATATGGGTAGGGAGTATTACTCCCTTTCTCAGTACATGTGGAATAGCAAATAAAACACTCAAACATCAAGGTAAAAAACAGGCCAAGAAATATTTTTTCCACTTAATTCCCACTGCTTCTCTGCAGGATGCTGTGGATGCCAATAGTTGGGTTCAAAAAAGCTATTACACATGCTGATGGAAAAGAAACAAACAAAACAAACAAACAAAGAAAAACAGGTAGGCTGATATGTAATGGAGAGATATATAACTGCTGGTTTCCATTTTGGAGGATATAAAAGAGTGTTCCACTGTATGCTTGCCTTGTTATTACCTTCTGTCTTATGCAGAGATTGCATACATTTTTATATTGCCTAATAGAAAATCATTCTGTTTTTATTCAGTCTGTTGAGGTTCACACATTGCTACTAGAACATGGTTTATACTATTACAGGTCTAACCCCAAATACATTGAAGTCAGTGAACAGACTCCAATTACTCTGAGTGCTCAGTCAGGAGCCTCAGATGAAATCTCAGTTATGTTATAAACTTTGTAAAAACTGACAGACTTCAACAGGGCATAATTTCAGAGATGTTGATAGTTTTTTCTAAAATGTAAGAGGAGTGTCTCTGTTAAGACAGCTGAGTTTGAACCATGAGGTTTTCATGGGTTGAGGAATAATAGATATCTTTTCAGTTATGCAATGTGTTTTGCCAAAAGTTGAGACCACTGCAGATGCATTCTGCAGGATAGTTTCATGTCTTTCAGAGTCAGTTTAGCATCAAGAATGCTGTTTCAGACATTCTTATTAATTAACACTCCCCAAAACATTAATCAATTAACACTCCCCAAAACAGCCCTGACTGAGAAAAGGTAGAATAGCTCTTCTGAACTCTGGTGTGTGTAGATGGATCTTTGTCAGATGATTTCAGGAGGACACCTTTTAAATACCAGTGGGACAAACATTTATTGTTAGCCTTTACTTAAGGTACACAAGTATGCTATAAATATAATTTCCTTTGATTCATACTGATTTTGTTGCTCTCCATGGTCTTTACATATGCATGTAAACAAGCAGGGTTCCTAGGGTACCATCCCTTGTGTGTTGGCTGGCTGAGATGCAGAAGGATACAGGATTATAACCATCTTTCCTAAGACCAGCAGACAGCTTGGAAAGCACAGCTGTGAACGCTGCTGCCTGTCACATGGAGCCCCTGTTGAGCACTGGAAAAGTTTCAAAGATAGCTTTGTTTTGTGCTCAGTAGTAGGAAATATTTCCAAGTTTTAGTCTTGACTTACACTTAAAGACAGGGAACAGTGTGTTGTGAAACAGATCTGTTTGGGACAATCTTAGGTTGTAATTAAGCCTACTTAAAGCCCCTTCTACTATAAATAGTTTATCTGGGCTAGAAGCCACCTTCCATTGTATGGCTGGCAGAAGTGTGGGATAACAACACAAAAGGATTATTTACTATGTTTCATTGGCTTAAGTTGTATCTTAAATATTTCAAGTGTAAGAGTATACGTTTAGCATATATAACAGAATTAGAACAAGATATACTGTACAAGAAAAAAACAGGAACTTCATGAAAATGTGATACCTGTACATTTTTGTTATACCTGTAGTTTCTATCATTTTAGAAAAACTTATAATCAAAGTTAGAATACTGCACTGAATTGAATCATCAATACCTAATCTCTAGTTATCCTCTGTCTTAGGAAATGCTAAGCCTTTATACTCAGAACTGCTGAAAAGATTTGTCAAATGGCTTTCAATGCTTTAATACGGTATTCAAGTCTTTTTTTCTCTTTTCTATTATATAAGATAACTCAAATTACAATAATTACAAAGCATACTTCCTAATGTTAGGTAACTGATTAAACAAACAATGTGTATCAAAGGAAATTCAATAATTATGCATCTAAATCTGCATCTAAGTTTTAAAAACCCCATGTTTTAAAATGATGAATTATTCACAGCTCAAGATGAAATGGGTAATGTTCCAACTTGTGCTTTTGAAGTGTCATCATATTAATCTAGGCCATTTTAGGCACATCTATAGTCTTTTCATCTCTAGAGATTTCTGCAAGATGGTAGGTTTGTGTCACTAAATCTCTGCTGGCAGAAAGTCAAGAAATAAGTATGTTAAAACTTAAGTTCTTTACTATTGTGCTTCTATTATTAATCAGGATTCCTAAAGGAGCAGTGAATGATATGATCTATCTTTCCTTTTGCATATTTTGTGGCTTCTGTGATTTTTCTCCCCTCCAGTTATTTTATTTATGCATATTTGTTAGATGAATTTTTTTTAATTAGCTATCCTTATCCTCAGATATGCATTTCAAACTTTTCTTCCTTTCCCCTACTCTCCAGAACTCCAGACAGGCTGTTTAAAATAATGCTGTTATTTAGAAAATGTATAATTCAACAGCTGGGTCCAAAGTGAAAACTAAACACTTAGAAAAACAAGTGAGAGAAATCAGCTCCAGATACAGTTTTTTCGGTCTGTCCCTATTTTAGTAATTTAAATAAATAAATAAATAAAAACATATTTTACAGCTACAGATTTGCATCTACATACAAACTTTGATTGTCCTCTCTTCAAGAATGATGTACATTTGATTTAAAACATTTAAACATTTGAGAGTATGCCATTCATAGACTTGTTAAACTCTTACTAAGCAAATTGAAAAGTATCAATACCATAAAATGTCATTTAAGTGGGAGTTTAATTTTGAATTTATTATCAAAAATGCTTTACAAATTCATTTACTTTCCAAAATCCATGAATGAATGACCTGTGGGGTTGCTAAATTTCAAAATGCAAATATACAGCAGGACACTTAGGTTAATGTAGGCATGTGAATGACCAGAGTAAGGTGGGAGCTAGTCAATATGAGGTGTGTGATGCACCCCTACTCCCCAGCTCCTCTCTTCTAAGGAACCCCTTATCACGAAGTCTCCACAAGCCCCAGTGAAGCAGTCACTGTCTCTGTCCTTGTGCTCTATATCCAGATGTACAGCAAAATTCATTCATTTTTTTTGATTCCTACTCAGAGCTCTTCTTTCAAAGTTAGTCTTCTTCAGATCCCTGTCCTTGGAACCTCTACCCCTACACCAGCATCTTTTCCATACACATACTCACCTAGGCATCCTTAAGCTTTGAGTTTTTGTGTATTAACAATATCAAGTACTGGTGTTTCTAAAAGGCAGGCATACTAGATAATGATTTATAATTGTGCTAGGTTGGAAAAGGAGGATAGAGGAAGACAGCTATCTGAAATTCATATCTCTGCCTTTCTGCCATTATGATTACTGGGTTCTTCATCACCTACATCTCCCTAACTTCTTTCCAGTGCCATATTACAGATAAAGCATTCAGATTTTTTTTTTTTCCACAAGAGCCCAATATACTTTAACAAATAATATCTCATCCATAGACATTTGCAATACGATATAATATGCTAATGACCTTCACACAAAGAAATGTTAACTAGTTATGGCCATCCACAGAAAGTAGAATACACTAAGCTCAGTTTCTTTTCAATAAAAAGTATAGTCAGTCATTTCAGTAAAAAATTAGGTAAAAGCTTCAGAACTGCTCACAACAAATGTACTGTGTATAAAAAAAAAACTTTACAATTCAGATGTCTCCTGTGTACTTGTTAAAATGAAACAATGTCTTTCCTTCAAATTCTTCATGAACGTTTCAGTATCAGGATTTAATGTTCTCACTAACAGAGTGTCCTAATAATTCTGTACAGGAAATAATGTTCTTGAGTGCATCCTTTTGCTTATCCTGAATATTTCTGAACCCAGACAGTTTAATTCTATCTGAATTGTAGCCAATTTCTCCCTAGGGTTCTAGCAGACCAAGTTGTTTCTACCATAGAGGTCTTACCGTCAGAAACTGTCATTGAACTCCCAAGAAGATAAGGTTGGTGAAGGTGTCTTGCAAGCCCTCTCACTTTCACATTAAGAACAAAGAATGACCCCATGAAGGAGAAACACCTTTGACTCATTTTCCAGAGGCATAGACATATGAAATAACTTTAAGGATAGAGGATAAGTAGTAAATGCTAAAGTTTGCTGAGGTTCCTTTGTACAATGTGCTTTGACAGGAGGCCCCTCCCAATAGGAGCCTGGTAAAAAGCATACACCTTCTTGTGTGCCTCAGATTTGCCAGCTGCTGACAAAGCTGGAAAAACAGACACAGTGCCCCTTTCTTATTTAGTGTGAAATGGGTGGAAGCTAGGTCACCTGGCCATCAAGTTGAAGCTCACTAGTTCTTTCCTTCCCTGATGAGTTCAATCTTAGCTTCAATTGTGCTGTGTTAATTACTTCTTCTATAAACATGCTCGTCTGAAGAAACGTGCCAAATGTCCAGAACACTTTGCAAATAACTTCAGCTTCAGAGATGATCCCCACAGCTTTGAAGAGAAAAAGGCACGTTTTCTTCTGAAATGTATGGAAATTACAGCACATGAACTCCCATCTGTCTGGACAGAAAAAAGGATTTGTTTGGTTTGCAAACCTGCATGGCATGGGCCTGATCCTGCTGAATGGTACTGCATCTGTGGTCTTTGGGGGATGTAAACATAGAGGTAGGTTACAAAGTCATAATAAATTATTTGCTGGAGTTGTTATGCCACCTTATGCAAGACTCCCTTGGGCAGTCAAGTTAGAAAAATTTGTTTTGTCAAATATTCCAATTCCTGTGTATGCATGTAGAGTTCAGTGTTGCATGGACCTGTAGGTTTTCTACAGATTGGACTCATTCATTGTTCTGTGCCAAATTATCTCAAAACGCAGATACTTCCTTGCAAGGGATGATTCATTTTATGAATTGAATAGTTGATAACTATTTGTCTACCAGCCAGTCAACAAAATACACCAAATCAATTAAAAACAATTGCAGGCTTTGCTCCACACATTACAGATGTTCTGTGGGTTTTACATACCAAAGAATAAGGATGCAAATCTCTGCTTTAACAGCCTGAACTTTTTATAGGGAACGGGTGTTTTTCCTGCTGTATGAAATTCTCAGAGACAAAAATTTAAAATATAACCTCTACAGCTGTTATGGTTTGGTGCAAACAATGACTCAAAAGGTAACAGCTCTTCGGAAGACAAAAGCGTTTTTCTCCGACCACTGCTATTCTTATGCAAAACAGATACATCTTAATGTATATAATAATGACTTATCATGGATATTTACAAGTGGAATCATGGGTTTTCTGGGGCGTGAGGGGTGGGGCGGAAGCTGTTTTCAAACAAAAAACACTCTCTATTTCTGCATGTCTCTAAATAAAATGAAGTATCTTTCTACTCACCTTTACTTAGGATGCCCTACTCACCTTTACTTAGGATGCTATTCTCATTTGAAGTCATGTCAGCAATACGAATATTATAGGTATGCAAACTGACGGCATACACTTTCTTTTATATTTCAACACACTGCTTTTCTACTAAAATAGTCATTTCTAATTTGCCACAAAGTGCCAAGTGTATTTGTCATTAATTTCTTGTCTGTTTGGACATGGACATATCAGGACATGGTTCAACAGAACTCAAAAGCTATTTTAGACTTCAAAATAATATTTTGTGTCCTTATGGTGGTTTTCACCTGAACAAGACAAAGTAACTTAAAAATGTGTATGGTTTCAGGCTCCAAAGTTGCTTCTATATGATGTCTGAATCAGTGTTCTCATATGGAAAATATGAATTCATGAATATTGAATTACTTTCGTGAGGTATGAGAGAAAATTTGAAACACAGCTAGGAAGGACTATAGATGATAACTCTTGACTCACCTAACTTGTGGGGTACAGTCAACCTGTCTTTCATTTTCTTCTTCTTTTTTTGGTTACCATATACGAGGTATTTCTAGCACAGAATTTATTTGCCTTGTTTAACTCTTATTTCACGCTGTTTGATTTTTCCAGATGGGTTGATCTGGGAGGTTTTTCTTCTGTTCTTTGGGCAAGAAAGCATAGTAAAGAAATGGAAGAGAAAAGATTTTTACAAAAGTAAAAGAAGAGTAACTTCTGCAATAGGAATAGTTTATATAATATTTAGTCATTAACAGTATAAGGCTCATCTAAATTACAGTAGCGGTTGTCTTTGAGACTAAACCCTTTAGAGAACCATCATGTACCATCATGTAGATCTACTCAGATTGAATTGATCAAGTGAAATCCTGTTTAACCAGAAATGGAGATTCTTTACTTGGAAAGTTATGATTTGGATAAGAGATTCACAGACACAAGTGAGTTAATTCGTTGGGCATGGAATTTAGACAGTGCTAGAGGTCTAACTCCTCAACCATTCTCAAGAATTAATTTAGGAAGTGTTACTTGAAACATACCAAGAGGTGTCAGGGACTATTCTATCAGTTTAATAGATGTTCGTGGGAATGTTTGAATTTCCTTGAATAGACGTAACAAATAGAGGAAGAGAGGAAATGCTTCAAATTGTATAGTTTTCCTCAAAATACACTCCATTGTTTATTTTTGGTATACACCAGCAAGATGCACTCAAAGCATTATGAAAGTAGCTCTGCTACATCTAAAGGAAGTATATACATGAAACACTTGAAGCATACATGAAGCTTTGAACAAGCTATAGTAAGTTCATAGCATAGATTGAGTACCCCTACTGTCCTGGTTTCAGTTAGAACAGAATTAATTTTCTTCCTAGTAGCTGGTGGAATGCTGTGTTTTGGCTTAGGATGAGAAGAGTGCTGATAACATCCTGATGTTTTAATTGTTGCAGAGCAGTGCTTATACCAAGCCAAGGACACCTCAGCCTTTTGCTCTGTCCTGCCAACAGGCAGGCTGGGGGTGCAGTAAGAGCTGGGAGGGGACAGACCCAGGACAGGTGACCCAAACTAGCCACAGGGGTATTCCATACCATCTGACGTCATGCTAAACAATATATAGGGGTGGCTAGCCGGGGGGAGGGGGCCGGACTGCTCAGGGTTAGGCTGGGCATCGGTCAGCGGGTGGTGAGCAATTGCATTGTGCATCACTTGGTTTTACATATTATTATTACTTTCCTATTATCACCATTGTATCATTATTATTATTATTGTTATTATTTTATTATTATTATTATTTTCCTGTCTTATTAAACTGTCTTTATCTCAACTCACGGGCTTCACTTTCCATTTCTCTCCCCCGTCCCAGAGAGGGAGGGGGAGGGTGAGCGAACGGCTGCGTGGTGCTTAGCTGCCGGCCGGGTTAAACCACGACACCTACAAATACACTAATGGCACTTGCTCCTTTTGAATTCCCATCACACATATACTGTTGACCAGTTAAATTTCATGCAGGATAGAAATCTTGCTTACAATGAGATTTTCTAGACCTCTCAGATAAAATGATGAAAGTCAGCTAGCCTGAGCTGACACCATCATGTCATGACTACAGAGAAAGACAAATTGGGTTACCTAATAGTCCATTCTATCTTTTACTTATGTTTCAGTAAATGATGCAGGTTTTGAAAGGTATGCAGTATTTCACAGCAGACTATTTTTAATGCAAAGCAATCTATTTCAGGTAGCTGTGAGGTCTGAAATAGGACTGAGAAGAATGAGGCTGTCAGTGAGACTGTGATCTTCATCTGGCTGTTTGCCACATTTAGTCATCAGATGTGCTGCTCTGAACTCAAATCAGCTTTATATGCACAAAGTCTATTTTAAAAAACCATCACTTGGGCAGATTGCGTTCCTAGAAAATGCAAGATGGCCTCAGCTTGATCGCTGTGCAAATACAGTATTAATTGCATGCTTGCATTTTTCTTCTTTCTCTTCAACAACTTCCTCATGTTTTGCATAGCATGAGTGCTGATCACTTGAGCAACTATTTTGTTATTTCACTTGTGCTCCTGCTCTGTAGTGTCTATTGTTTGTGCCCATAGGGGAAGACAGGCAAATCAATTTCTGTATGGAAAACTTCTAACTTTTCAGTAACTTCTCATGGAAATCTGTAATTTCCCCTCAAAGTGATTGCAAAACGTCTCTGTAGCACAAGGGAAGTTATCTGTACTCCATATGGAAGTTCAGTGCCTTATTGCTCTACAGTTTGGGCTCCCCTGCCACCTGAAGTCTATGAAACTTTGATTGCCTTGACAAGGTCTTCCCAATTTGGCTTCTTGATCTGGGAGACAAGCTGACAGGCTAGCCACCATGAAACCATCTAGCCATGCGATCTCATAGATTTTGAAAGAAAGCAAACTTTGAATGATTAGTGTTTTGTTTTGGGGGAATGTTCATTTCTGAGAGAGGGACGGAAGAGAGAAAAATCAGGGAGATCTGATGGAAGCTGTCTGGCCAGCTCTGATTGCAAAATACTATACAAAGAAATCCATGTATTTGATATATATTTATTTATTTATTTATTTATTTATTTATTTTTATTTTTTTTGTTGGGGGTAGTGGGAGGGGGGGGAAAGGGGATAATGGATATTCATCATGTTGTGTTTTTGTGTTTCCAGGAACTTTGTTAAAAATAGCACAGTTTCATTTTAAAAAGTGATGAGCATAACTGCGAAGAATGACTTTGGTGCTTTTCCTTCTTATTTGTTCTGGTTTGCTAACTTCTTAGATGATAACACTTCTACTCACTCTCAAACAACCTCTTTCTCAGCAGAAAATCCAGAGAAGCATGAAGTCACAGATGCAGATAAGTGAGGCTGGAGGGGGCTTAAGGTGTTGTTCCCTCTGCTCTCAACTTTGTGGCAGGATTAAATATATCTAAAGCACTCAGCAAATTTTTATGTAACCTGTTCATCAAACCTCAGGAAATTGCAGCTCTGCCAGTGTTTAACATTTTTTATATTTTCTATCATAAAAAAGATCTGTTGCAAGCAAGTGATAAACAAATATGTAAACCTGTATAACTGTCTTTTAGTGTTTTTCATCCTACCCTCACAGTTCCAGAGCTATGAACTCTTCATCCCTCTACTTTCCACTGACTTCTCTCCAGTTGTCATTTGTTTTGGTAAATTATTGTGTGCCAGACTTGAGTTAGTTAGTCTTCTAGGTGATTGCTTACCAATAGGAACTAGCCTCAGGCAATTTGCATCTTATCTGAAATGGTCATACCAATACATCTCAATGACATCTCCTTTGCAGTAGGGGGTCTGGTTTTAAATAGTGAACAGTTTAAATAGTGAACAATAGCACTGGCCAACCAGGTGGGGGGAATCTTAGTCAAAACAACTATCAGGATAATTTTAGTCAAAACAATCAGGATAATTTTTATTTGAACAGTACAAATCTACCTTCCAGCTACTTGCATCAAATTTTGGCTCCCATATAAAGGAGAGGAAGTGTAATTGTTGTTACCACTTCAGATGCAATGCTGGAGAGCTCATAAAACAGCTCCAATTATGGGCTGCAACAGATGTAACCAGACTGTGATGGCTTTTTGCTGAGTTTTAAAACTTGCAGTGTCTCATTCTTCTTAAGAATGGCAAGCAGACAGGGTGAATAGGTAAGGCAGAGAGAGGGCAATCATTTAGACTCATTGTTGTGGTTCTGCTTGAGTAGGCAGCCGAGCTCCACCACAGACACTCTCTCACTCCCCCTCCTCAAAGAGGAATTGGGAGAAAATATGATAAAAAGGGCTCAAAGGTTGAGATAAGGACAAGAAGATCACTCAGTAATTATTGTAATGGGCAAAACAGACTCTGCATAGGGAGATAGTAAGATTTATTGCTTATTACTAACAAGCTAGAGAAGTGAGAAAAAAAGGAAAGAAACCAAAAGCACCTTCCCCCCCATCCACCCTCTTCCACCTCCTCCCCCCGAGTGGCTCAGGGGAACAGGGGAATGGGGGTTATGGTCAGTCTACAGCACTTCGCTGCTGCTCCTTCTCAGTCACTCTCGTCCCCTGTGCTGTGGGGTCCCTCCCACAGGATGCAGTCCTTGATGAACTGATCCAGCGTGGGCTTCCCACAGGCAGCAGCTCTTCCAGAACTGCTCCAGTTATGGGTCCGTACCACGGGGTCCATCCCTCAGGAGAAAACTGCTCCAACCTGGCTCCCCCATGGGCAGCAGCTCCTGACAGGTCACCTGCTCCTGTGTGGTCTCCTCTCCACGGGCCACAGGTCCGGCCCGGAATCTGCTCTGGCAGGGGTCTTCCACAGGCGGCAGCCTCCATCGGTGCAGGGCTACCTGCTCCACTGTGGTCTCCTCCACAGGCTGCAGCGTGGAACCCTGCTCCACCGTGGTACTCCATGGGCTGCAGGGGGACATCCTGCTTCACCATGGTCCTCACCACAGGCCACAGGGGGCTTCTGCTCTGGTGCCTGGAGCACCTCTCCCCCTCCTTCTTCACGGATCTTGGCGCCTGCAAGGCTGTTCCTCACTCCTCTCACTCTCCCAACTGCTGTGTGGTGCAGTGTTTTCTTTTTCCCCTGTCTTAAATATGCTCTCACAGAGGCGCAAAACAACATCGCTTATTGGCTCATCTCTGGTCAGCAGTGGGGCCCTTGCCAAACATGGGGCAGCTTCTAGATCCTTCTCCCAGAAAGCACCACTATGGCCCCCTGCTACCAAAACCTTGCTACATAAACCTACTACACTCCTTCACTTAAATAGATGTAATTCTATATCAGTAGGTCCTAAATGGATGCTGAGAAAG
This sequence comes from Aythya ferina, assembly GCF_964211825.1. Classification (NCBI taxonomy): domain Eukaryota; kingdom Metazoa; phylum Chordata; class Aves; order Anseriformes; family Anatidae; genus Aythya; species Aythya ferina. The sequence goes on from NC_140301.1 coordinate 53,481,316, forward strand.
AAAATGAGGGTGTGTTCTCTAAGCTTGGGGTACCATTTAGTCTAAACCAGATACACATTATTATGATTCATGCAGAGATGAAATCTGGTAAACAAAGACTGCATAAAATGAACAGTCTTATTTAGGGCTTAGTGAGGGATCTGGCATGGAAAGTCTATCTCTAATTTTGTATGAGCTACTCCTAGTGATGTCTCCATCCATACCAAAAAGGTTTAGCTTCTGTTTCTTTAGGCTTTCATTTTCAATTGCAATCTTTTTTGTGGCAACAGCTACCCTGATACTAGGATACTCCCTGCTTCAACTTTAACATTTCTTTAAAGCATGTCAAATGGAAAGATACAAAAGGATACACATGATTTCAGAACACTGCAGCTGAAAGTCACAGAATTAGCATGTTCCAGAATATTATGAAACTAAGTGCTTTTTACCAGAAATACACGCAGAGCAAACCTCTTGGGTTAAATTTTCCATTGTTTTATATAGCTAGTTCCTATGAAGCAAACATTTCAGATCTCAATAGATACTGGATCCTTACAGATTGATCTGTGAAACTTTTTGCATTCCATAGTTTCGTTCTATTGATATCATCAGGGTGGAAAACAGCATTGTTTCTCTTATGTTAACTTGTCTTATGCTCAGAGAAACTGAATTTAAATAGAAAACTAAACTTCATATTTTTAAAAAATTATCATTCATGTATGTGCCACTTATTCAGTGCTCTTCTATATGAAGGTAAAATTGATTTATAAGCTTCCTTTAGCCTCTATTGTATATGAATAAGCCAATTACCTTGGACATCATTGTACTGGGTGTTTATAAATCTTCTTTTGGTTTGTGTTTTTGTGCATGATCATATATGCAGAAGTTTGTGTTTGAATATGCAGCTCAGCTCAGAGGAAAGAGATTTATCACTGTCAGAGAATGCTTGATGAGGCTGCACCCCTCAGGAGTAAAAAGAGGCAGGGATGAGGGAAAAAAAAATAAAAAATCTTTTCTCTCTTTAAAGAGGGAGTAACATTAGAGATGAGAGTTAAATAACTATCAGGAAAATGAAAATGGAAACCCCTTGTTTTCCTGTGCGGCTTTATGGATTTTCAAGACTGAACATTATCTATAAATGTACTTTGAAACATTTAATGTTATTAAAAATAAATAAATCCAGAAGCCTGAATAAAACTGTATGAAAGATCTAAGCAAAAGTTAATTGTATGTAAACTTAAATGTTTCTAAAGGGTGACTATATGTATTCTTAAACGTCTTCTAGCATGTAGAGTTTTATAATATATATATTATACAAAATGCAGGAAATGCAGTTCTACTTCCAAGGGCACTCTTACCACTTCTTAATGAAGATTTCTCATATCACATGTGAATAAATGATTAGATACACCCAGTACAAGGTTAAAACTGATCTAAAGCCTCATTAAATTATACCTGGGCCCAATGAAGTTAACTTCAGCATATTACTTGTTTGACTTGAACAACACAATATAACTGTGGTGAATCTTTACCTTAAAATTCCATTATCAGTTGCAGAACTTAACTTAAACTAGACATCACTGAAAGTTACTTTCAAATGAATGCTTGGCCTGAAAATATCTCTGCTCCAAAAATGTCTATCTGAAATCATCAAAACCAATCTGAAACTATCAGTGTGTTGACCGAATGCCTTAATAGCTGTACCTTCAATACAGATCTTTGACATTTAAGAACTGTGATACTCTACTTACTCTTAGCAGGTTTTATCTTTAACAAACTTTATTTGATGTTTCAAACTACAAAAAAAAAAAAAAAAAAAAGTATCGATGCATTCTCTTGATCATTTAATAGGTCCATAAAGGAATAAACTGTACATTGTAAACATTTTCTCTCTTTTTCTTTTTTTTTTTTCCTTTTTTTTCCTTTTTTTTTTCCTTTTTTTTTTCCTTTTTTTTTCCTTTTTTTTTTTTTCCTTTCCTTTCCTTTCCTTTCCTTTCCTTTCCTTTCCTTTCCTTTCCTTTCCTTTCCTTTCCTTTCCTTTCCTTTCCTTTCCTTTCCTTTCCTTTCCTTTCCTTTCCTTTCCTTTCCTTTCCTTTCCTTTCCTTTCCTTTCCTTTCCTTTCCTTTCCTTTCCTTTCCTTTCCTTTCCTTTCCTTTCCTTTCCTTTCCTTTCCTTTCCTTTCCTTTCCTTTCTTTTTTTTTTTTCTGAGCTTACAGATAGGATCTACAAATGGTGATATTATTGTGAGGAGAAAAGATTGTCAAATAAACAGCAAAGTTTTGTCTTTTACTGTGTTATCCTGTTTTAATCAAGGATACTGTAAGGCCTTTATACAGATAGAAGAGTAACAATGGCAGCCTCCTTGCAAACTGCTGCCACTTCAAATGTCCTGGGGCGCTTACATGTGTATCTTTCACCGTTCTAATGGAATTTCTTACCCTTTTCCAAAGCAATCAAGTGCATTTTCACAGAGAATGAGAATTAAATTTTTTAATCCTTCATCCAGACATAATTTCTGACTGTTTTTGTGGACTTAATCAAATACATGTGGAAAATTAGAGCCTTAGATTAACGGTTAAACAAAAATATAGCCTGTAAAGTGACTGTGCATTCTCCAGATGTTCTCTACCTTTTTATGATATCTTAAACATCTGTTTATTTTCACAACTAGTATTCTGTAATGATATTGGGCAGATTTATTTTTTAAGACTCCATTTAAGTATGTAAGTTTCTTTTCCATTTTTGCTGCGATTCTTTGACTCAAATCAAGTATATTCAGAAGTTATTTTAGCTCTTACTGAGATGGTTCCCATTAAAATTTAAAGTGGTAATAATTAGATTAAAATATAAATAAACATATAATATTTTCAGTATCCTGAATGGTAGGCTTTAATGCACTCTGGAATCTCACTGTTCAGTCTCAAATAGTTAGTTTTTATGCCAGTCATTCTAGATAGGTAAATAGATATTATCATCTCTATAGATAAGACCTTAATGACAAATACAGGGTCTGAGTTAACACTGTGCAGAGTAATGACAGTTTTCACTGACTTCAGTAGCTGTTACTGCTCATCACTTCTAAAGATGGAACTACTTGTGTTGACGGTTAAACAAAAATTTGTATTTTAATGAATGTTGTCTTTCTAAAGGGTCACATGAAAGATATTTAAGTTAATCTAGGAAATATTTTATTTCTTTACAGTGGAAACTTCAAGATACAAATTTGATTTTCATTAACCTCAGATGAGAATTAGTAAAGTAAATTCTTTAACAGTTGTCCTATTTGCAATCTCTCTGGCTCAGCAAGGGCAAGACAAATGATTTTAGAGTGCTCTCTCATCTTTGGGATCACTTTTATCTTTTATATTTACTGTATATCCATGTCTTAAGTCCTATATTCTTTTGTTGTGTCCAATACTCTTATATCCACTATAAAAACTAACACAAGATTCAGCTAACATCTCAAAGATCTAATATTGCTTCATGTCTCCATAGCCTTTATTACTCTAAAGTTCAATCATAAGCAACAAAAATCTTGCAGAGCAGCAAAGCTGCTAATCAGTTGGTTAAAACCCAGAGAGTCTTATGTACTTGTACTTAAATGCTTTGCTGAGTAGGGCTAGAGTGTTGTTCTGGGGCCAGAACACATTGCCTGCAGCTACTAAATTTATTAGTTTCAGCTTCAGAATTACAACTCAAGTTCCCCATTCCCAAGCATGTATACAGGTCACTATACCATATTTTATAGTGAAGTTGATGCTACTAATAAGAATAGTCTTTTCACTGGTGTAACAAGTCATAATAAGAACTGGATACAGGGGAAACAGTTTCACACAATTCATTTTAATGCATCAGCTCATTTTATTCTGTGAGTAATTTACATTTATTATGAAAGCAGAGAGAGAATGTTTTCAGATTTATTTTTCTTTCTTCATGATTTTATTACTGGTAAGATGGGAAGGGGGTGTGATTGCTCTTATTTCCATATACCTGTGACAATTACCATTTTTAAATCAATAAAATTAATGTGGGAGTTCACCTTACCAGCAAAAAAGATTTCTTCCCATCAGAGAATGTGAAGTGGAAGATTTTTCATGTACATCATAATGTACAGATCACATATTGAAGAGCTTGTTGCCTTCACATTATATCCAGTTAAGATTTAGTCATTTTAAAATAGCATTTCTCCCCTCCCCCCTGAAATGGTTATTTGTTTCCAGAATTTGCTGCATTAGTGTGTCAGACTGAGTTCATGTCAGTAAAAATGCAGAAGAATTTAATACTCTGCAGCAGTATAGCCACTGGACTGTAAAGCCTCAGAGTGCTTCAGAATCTTACAAATTCCACCCCTCAAAACCTAGGTGCAGGGATGACATTTTAGCCTCATGTCAGCAAAAGTGCGAGTGCAGTCACAGATGAAGACAGAGATCAGTTATTCAATGCATCTGATGAGGGATTCTTAAACATCTATCTTCTCATCAGCCATATGGAATCTGTATGCTTTCACTGTGATTAAGACACATTAGGTATCTATTCAGCGAAGTACCTTCAAGTGAGGGTTTGACAGGGCAGAAAGGAAGAAAAAAAGGATTATAAAAAATCTGCTGAAGACAAGACAAGGTACCTCATATTGCATTCACAAAGAAATGGCTTTTGGGTTTTCTATCCAGATTACAGAATTCCTGTTAATAGCTAGTTGCCAAAACAGATGCACTGATTAATGAGAACAGATGGATTTCTCTAGAGGGTCTGCAGATTTAGACAGTACTTTCACTAAATGAAATGCTAATGATCTGGCACTGTGCTCCTCTGTGTGGATTAGGCACCAGCACTATTATTTTTTCTGTATTTGGTGGAGTCAGAATGATCCCTTTTAGACTTCTCAGAAGTTCTAGTATTTTACATCATCTTCTGAGAGCTGTATATAAATGTAAGGTTCTTCTCAAAATCTAAAGGAATATCTCCATTTAGAATTTTTAAAATGCAGTATCTCAAAGCAAATCAATCTTTTGATTAATTCCGGTGAAAAATTAGAGAGTACATGGAAACTTTTCACTGTTATATCTTTTTGTTGTCTTTTTCTTCCTTTCCTTTTTTTTTTTTTTTTTTTTCCCTTTTTTTTTCTGGAAAGACTGTGAGAAAAATAATGCAGAACTCAATAATTAATGTGAATAATTTAGGGCTAACTTCTCAGAAAACAAAACAAAACAACAACAACAACAAAACTCATTAATATCAAGAAAAGATCCTTAGCTGCTTCTTGTCTTAGAGAACCTGCATCTAAGATATTGTAGATATTTGAGCCAGGAACAACAGATTTTCATTTATAAACAATTATTTTTGCTAAATATGACTCCATTTGGAATCATAAAATAAAAGCAAATTCTTTTAGGAACTCTTGCAAATGTATGCACCAGTGGTGGGTGTAAAAGTTAGAGACCACGACTAGGAAGTTGACTGGATGTTAAAACAATAAAGAAATTTGCAATTTACAATGATCATGGTGACTAATTATGAAATTGTCCACTGACATTCATCTTGGGGGAAAAAAAATAACTCCTATTTTCAGGAACTGAATACTGGCACAAGAAAAGATAAATCAACAGGAGCCAAAAACTTTGGAGCAGCACAGTCTGAAAAGAGAACTACTACTAATATACATCAGTGGTGTAACCTGTGTCCATGGCTGAAAAGTGCCAGCATGCCAAGGATACCACAGAATTTGCTGTGTGGTCTCACAGAATAGCCTGGCACACGGCAGAAAGTCTTGTTTTGTTCTAATGTTGTGCACAATCAGTAATTTGACAACCTGTTACTTTGCATAACTTTTTTCTTTTTTTTTTTTTTTTCCAGGAATATAAAAGTTATGGTGCACAAATCCATCATAGTGTGTTAAGGAAAAAATAACTTGTTCAGATTGAAATAATTTGTATTTGATGCAGAGCATCTTCATTTTCCATGATTTAATTAAAGAAAAGATGAGACACCATTTGGTACAGGCATTTGATGATGACTTCTCTTTGATGTTGACTTCCCCTTTGGAATGAATGTTCTGTGCCAGCAATTTTGCCCCTTCTAAATCCATTTCATAGGCATCCCAGTTTTTTGTTATTCTCCTTTTCTAGTCAGAGCACCAATTGGTATCTTGTCTTTATGCTCTACTGAAGTCTGTTACATTGAAGCTATTGCATTCACCAACTATATTTATACTAAAAATAAAAGTATCAAATTTGACAGGTTCTGGATGCTATGAATTGAATTCATGGTGATTGACATTAATTATATTTCCTGCCTTGAGTTACTTAATAATCACATAATCTTCTTGTTCAGCTTTCTCCTGTAGGGTTGTGTAGGAATTAGGATCTGATAATAAAGACTTGGAATAAGGCAATGTGGGATGCTGTGTTTTCAACTTAATAAATAGGCAGAAATATCAAACTCTTGCAAAATAGCTACTGAAAATGTCTTTCTCCCGTGCTTCACAGTAAAATATAAAAAATGGTCAAAATTCATCTTAATCTCTTCACTGATGTTACCTGGAATGTATTAATGGTCAGGAAGAAAGCTGGTCTTAAATTTTTGAATCACTTCTGTTTGTGGTACATCAAGCCTGCCCTGTAGAAAAAAAGGGTATGGATTCAGTCCTGCTGCATGTTATACTCTGCTTAAATCTATTGAAATTCAAACTCTTTACTGTAGAAGTGAAATGTGAAACTTTTGGTACTGGTGCTGAAGACCTTGTGTTTCTTATATGTTGTTAAACCCCATGTGAGGTGACTATATTGAAACATTAGAGCCCTGTTAGTGACAGTGGGAAATGTTAATGACTTTTTCTGTAGTAGTCAAAAATGTGCGGGTTTAGTTATCTGTACTGAATGGGGCCATAAACGCAGCCATCTGTGCTGCTTGCTTTGTTGTCTGCCATTAAAAGATGACAATAGATGAGCCCTCACCATATGATATTTACGCTGCATTAACTTCTTGATGGATTCTACATATGTTTCAGGCCAGCAGGGTGAGCACTGTGGATCCTTGCCTTTCCTTCCCCTCCCAAAACAATCTGGAAACACCTTTTCTTGGACTGTAGTCTCCAAGCCTGCTTGGTGCTAGAATGGGGAAGCACTGTCCTAGTGAGACAGCTGACTTCCCTCTATGGTGCCACAGATTTCCATGAACAATGACTTTTCCATGATGGAGTAGCCTTGGTGCTCTTGGCCATTTTAAATGCTTCAGGAAGGAATTTTGCTATCCCTGAATTTACAGAAGTGTCTTGTGACAAAATGGTAATTTCTGAAATTCTCTGTAAAAACGGGGGGGGGGGGGGAGGGGGTGGGGGTGGAAATCAAGAGTTAGAAATTAAAATGCTGGAAAGGAAGAGGGAATTTTAATTTGTTTTGTGGATTTTGTTGTTTTTCTCCATTTTTTTTTCTTTTTCCCTGTCACAGTTAAGCTTACTGTCAAATACCCACCTTGTAATAAACAGATTCTTTGACAAATTGCCACAGGAGTTAAAGAAAAAGCTTTAAATTCCCATGTGAAAGTAAAAAGCATTCTACCAGATCTGATTTATTTTAACATAATCTATGTTTCTTTGCTTGTATGTGCAGCTCATATCAAGTTAAGAGAGCTGAAACTAGGAAGAAAACATTGGAGACCATAAATTATTCAGGTCTCACTTTACATGAGATTGAGTACAAGTGTCAATGCTTTGGTTTTGGGACACAGTCCAGCAGCTTCTGACACTGGTGAAAGACTGCTGTAGGCTTTGATATGTCCCTAAAAGAAATACAAGGAGAGAGAATAATTTTTTATATCTGGATAATAATGAATGCAAAAACTATCTTTAAACATTTGCATGACCATAGTTATGTGTCAAATGAAATTTGTACAGTTTACGGTGAAAAAGCATTTTTATTTTCATTTGCAAACTCAACCTGGGATTAGAAACCCAGGTGGATTTTTTTCTAGCTCATGCATCAGCTTGGAAAAAGCATTACAAAACATATAGCAGCTACAGCTTGGCTAACAAGACTTCAAGTGATGCATAAGGCAGAATTTGAATCCAGCTCCCATTCTCAAAAGTTTAATTGGCTCCCTGAGGCAAACTGTCAAGAAAAGAAGCAGATATGACTCTGAATTAGAGGTGGCCTAAAAGCAGTTTCACATCATAAGAAATATAACCCTCAGATCTCTGAGTTATTTTATTTTAACATCTTGAAAACAAGATTAAATATAATTTTTAAGTGCACAACAACTATTTATCGTTTAACAGACACAGTAAATTGCTGGGACTAACTTGCTGCTAAAGCAGACATTAGCATTCTCATCCCTACCTTGTCACTACAGCCACCCAATAAGTCTTAGATGGACAGGAAAGCTTTAGGGAGACACCCTGGGAGAACTCTGCTCTTTGGAACAGGCTGATCCTAGTTTTCATCAGGCTGCTGCTTTCTAACTCCCTGCTTTTTTTTTTTTTTTTTTTTTTTTTTTCCCTTTTCCATTTCCTTTTTATTATTCTCAGATTCTTATACTTTTTCATACATTCATCCCTCAAGACTTTGGGTTACTGATTATTCCCAAATCTGCCCCTTGATTCTAGTGTTGTTTTTGTTGTTGTTTCTGTTTTTAATCTTGCATGTTATTGCTTTATGGGCCCTTTAATTTACAGACTGACGTGTTTGGCAGTAAAACTGAGCCGATGTAATGTAGCTGAACCTCATAAAAGTGGACCCTTGCCCATAATGGCACAGATTTACAAAGACAGGCAAAAAAAAATTGACACATTAGTCCTCATTTCTTCCATCCCTGTGCTACCATCACATACTTGCTAGAGTGCCATGGTTATGAAGATCGGGATATGTGGAAAGAATGGGATAGCATTTAAAAGCTGAATGTTATCCCAGAAAAAGATCCATGAGGATTCATGCACCAGTGGTGCTGTGAGATAAAGCAGATCTGTAGAAAGAAACAATTGCTATTGGGGACCAGACTTCCAAATCTGTATGCGTGTGTGGGTTTTCCTTCATGTTAATCCTAATCCACTTCAGCAACCTGAACTCCCACTGATGGCAGAGGTGTACTACATGTGCAGTTGGAGCACATCTTCTGATTTCATTTCATTCAGAAGGAATGCTTCCTGATTTTCTGAATGTTTATGCCTAAGTAGATGCAACGAATACTCAAAAAAATAAAAATAAAAATTATTCTAATTGATCTCTCTGCATAGAAGCAAGTCATGCTTTTGAATGCCTTCCCCCACCAAAATATATGCAATTCAGTTTGGTTGTCCAGAAAAAGCCCAAACCTATCCAATTTGATGTCTTTGTAAAGTCTACAGTATAAAATGCTGCTGTAGGTTTTTTGTTTTACAGTCACCAATGCTCCTGTTCCCCTCTCCAGCACCCTGAATTTTTACTGCATGTTTCTTCATTTTGTTATGATATTCAGCTTGCAAAATTAGTAACTCTTCACTTTTACAATGCTGTCAGCTACAAGTAAAAATTCACTGCAGTTACATAATGGTTCTATTGCTTTTACTACATTAACAAATGACTAAAATGTGAACTCCTATGGAATTCTCTTTCTTGTGAGCAACTGGTTCAGTGAATAGGACACACAAAGAATTTAGACTTAATTCATGGTTCATGGGCAGTGTAGAAATCACCCAGGTATCTACTTCTCATGTCTTAAATCCAAAGTACAAGAGCCCTGGTCCACATAAGAATCTTGTTGTGCTATGTATCATAGCATTGTAAGTTTTTGTTTGTTTGTTTGTTTGTTTGTTTGTTTTTCACTGATTTTTAAAACTACAGCATATTTATTTTCTTCAGTCACCTGGCATCATAAAACTGATTAAATTGATCTAGATTTAGTGCATTGCCTAAACCTTTTTTCATTAGTGGAAATTGCAACATTTTGGCTACAAAGATGAACATGGGCTGTGTGTTCATTTTGCAGAGAAAATTAAAACACATTACCCTATCTGCTTCCCCCGACACCTCACCAAGTCTAAAATTGTAGCTACACCTCAAGAACATTTGGAGCAATCTAAGCTCCCAAGGCATATGCTAAGCTAAGCAAGTTCTGTACAGCACATTGCTCTCTGGTATAAAGCGGAGCTGCTAACTCTAGCACATGCACTGGCTCTTTCACCTGAGCCTCAGACTTGGTTAATAATAATTCAGGTTATGGTAATGGTAATAAAAGAAGCAGGAAATGGGGAGGTAAGCAAATGTCAGAAAGATTTGCAGCGTTCATATGATACAGATGTCTAAGAGCCAGAGAGATGTATAAACTTCTCTCACAGGACCAGAAATGCATACAGCGCCTCTGTGTATTGCTATAAAAATAATAGCAAACACATTCAGCTATAATCAGAGAAAATGAATGGTAATACTGTGATCCAAAGTATTTTCACTAGTGGACTAACTCAAGAACCTTGACAACACTTCTTGATGCTGTGAAAATAAATGAATTGTTTCTGTGTGCTTTTGCATGGGAAGATTTGACATTTTGCTCAAATATAGAATAAGGATTTTTCAGAAAATATGAAAATATCTGGGGACTGAATGCAGTCTTCTTCACCTTTTTGATTCTTCATCTCCCTCCTGCTCTGAGCTGGAAGGAGGTAAGAATGCTGTAGTCTAAACCCAATGGAGGTTAGCAGTGGCTGGGGTAAGATCCACTGATGATAAAAGGTTTGATGAAGTTGTTATTTTGTTCTTATTGTTGCTTATGTTCCAACTTCTGCTTCTATACAGAAAAGATCTGATACACAGTGATAAGTATGATTTGCTGAGTACAGTTGCAGTTCTGGACACTGGATTTATGGTGAATGTGGAGAAGACTGCATTTGTTTTCACAGTGAGGCTAAATTGTTTTTAAAAGTGGGAATCAATTTCATTACGCCTGGCTGAGAGGCAATGGTAAATTATCATTGAAATTGAGATGACTGATGAACTAGTGGCTGATGCAGAGGGACAATGCTGTGTTTTAATCAGAGGAGCCAAATGAAAGCTTACTGTCCCCATGAGCACAGTGCTGCCACAGGGCAGGCTGGCTGTCACTTGCTTTCCTCTCCAGCTCAGGGCTAGCTCCCAGTCTTGCCCATGCTTTGTTCCCTTCCCTGATGAATGGCAGACTTTAGCCTCTGTAAGATCTGGAGTGGAAGCCTACTTCTGTTTGGCAGTTCTGTCTAGGGCCAACTGGCACTACAAAAGGGCTGAGGATCAGTGGTTTGTTACAGCTGAATGACTCTTTTCAGGGCGAGGCACCAAATGTTTGTTTTTCAAACACAGACACTCTCCATAGAGCTTTTTGCTAGCTGGCATCTATGCTAGTGCCCAGAAGCTTTCCAGCTTTGCCGTCTGGCTGGAGTTTAGCTACATCTTCTTGGGTTGCTGTTCTCTTCATCCAGTACTCATGGGGAAGACCTTGTAGGAGCAGCAGCAGCAAAGCAGCACGTGCTGTTCTAGCTGGTATTTTTGGAGGACTAAGTCAGGAAAGGAAGAGTTAGTAGATTCATCTTAACCCTCTTTAGTCAAGTAACATTTGTTTAGTGCTTATTATTCTGAAGATACAGCCAACAGCCTAGAAAAGGAAAAATCCCTTTTGCTATGGTCTACAGAGCAGACCTGATAGAAAAGGAAACTAAGGTTACCATAACTCAGACGTTGTCTTACAGCATCTCTTGAGGTTTTCTTGTCTTGAACTGACCCATATGAGCAGATATGAGTTTTTATTAACCTGTTTTGTCATCTGTTAACACACTCAGGAAAAATAAAAAAAAAATAAAAAAAATAAAAAAATAAGAGTACCTTTGAAGTTAACTGCCCAAAAGTAGGATTCTGATGTGCAAAGACTAACTTAAAACCAAATATAAGTTAAGATCAAGATGGCATACTCCTTTATGAAGTAAAGAATGCTTAAATTCCCATCAAGGTAAATACAACCAAAATAGAAAAAATAGAACCCTAGTTCCATTTTCAAGAAAGTAATATGTCTTACAGTGTGTTAGATTGTCTCCATTAGCAAAATGATTAGATAATAATTGGTTCAGTTTTGAATAATAATTGGTAGCATCATGATAATCAACATATTCAATTTCCTCTCTTTGAACAGACTCTGGTCACACCAGGTTTGTGTTTGCATTATTCCTGCCTGCAGAACAGAAGTTATGAGTAAGTATAGATACATAACTGTAAGATCTAGGTCTATTCTGAATGCAGACCTATTGACTTCAACAGGTTAATGCAACTCTGGGACCTTACTCCATGATCTCTGAAATTAATAGTAATTTGGCATAATGCCTCTTCTGCTGTGTTCCATACACTTATCCATGATTTTCCTGTTATAACTTCATAAACTCACCAAAGGTCCAGCAAAAATTAATATTCTCTTCTTGCTACAGTTCACACTTAAAGTCAATTACTCCTGTCTCTTTCTTGTCTGGAGAGTATAGTTCTCTGTGGACAATTAAATGAGAAAAAGTACAGTAATTACAAAGCCTGCAGTGCTGTACTTTTTGCAGGTGCAATGGGGTGAAAGAACTTGCATTTACAAAAGCAGAGAATAGTGCCCTGCCTTTTTAAAGTTCCCACAGCAACATATAATTTATGGGCTTTTCTGCAACAATGTTCCCTGTTAAAAAAAAATACATCTGAAACCAAACAAACCTTTGTGAGACAGATGGTTCTTATTTTCAGAATCAAAATAATTTCCTTTAAAAGAAAAAAAAAAAAAAAAAAAGCTCATCCATAATTTTTCCAGGATGAGGCAATGGTGTGTGTTTGTTTGTTTTTGGTTTTGCTTTTTTTGGTTGGTAGTTGTATTTATTTATTTATTTATTTTGTTGTTTTCTTCTTCCTCTGAGGAAGAAAAATTGCATATAGGGAATGAGGAAGTTTGGCCAAGTTCTCAAGCTATTCTCTCCATTGTAAAACTGTAATCTAAGACACATGTAAAATCTGTCCTCATATAACCTAAAAATTGGCCTATAAAGTTTGAACTGAAAAGTTAATTTTTTTTTAAAAACCTTGTGTTCTTTTAACTGCTTCTTCCTTCCCTTGCTGTGGAGAATGTAGTGCTGACCAACATTCTACAGAGCACAGGAAATTTTAGCTCCGTATTTTGTACCTCTTGGTACATCATATCTATCTTTCTAACTGCTGGTGTATCAACACATTCTGAGGCATGTCTCCTTTATTTCTAGCATCTCAGAATCTAGCTAATTTCAAAATCAAAAAGATGTCTCTATCCAGAACAGATCACACCAGCAAAACATTTTGGACAGGGCAGGGGAGAAGCACAGATCATAGATCAGCGCAAGATGCTACTTTAATTTCCAGCCTGATAGTCCTGAAATGATAGATATTAGGGAGTATTTCAGGACATGTGCAAAATACCTCTTCCAAAAGAAAAAGCACTCTGATCCTCTGATTCCATACCTCTGAGGTGCATAGGAATGAGAAGAAGTGGCAGATGATTCCATACAACATCTAGTACCTGTTATCATAGCAGGTCAAAAATAAAGACACATTCTTTTGAGAGGTGGAGGACCTAGAGACCATGTCTACACCTCTTTAGGGAACTACCCTATGCTTTGTAGGTTTCCGTAAAGCCTGGATGTTTAATTTCAGCTCTCAGAATAACAGTAAATTCCCTGAATTTGTTTCCTGTCCTATGGCATCTCTATGATCAGAGGTGCTCCCCAAAGAGATTTTCTTTCTCATTCCTAGTTCATTTGGAACTGTGGGTTCCACAGTATGAGAAGGAGCTGAAGAAACATCAAGAGACCTGAAGTTCTTTCACCATTTAGCTTTTTAAAAAGAGTGGGAAAGGGACTTTCCTGAAAGTCATGCAGCTCGTAGGTGATAAGTCACACTGGAAAGCATATTTTTCCTGCAGATTATTTGAGTAATGGATACTCCATCTCTCTGAGAGGCAATGTGGTTGTGATAGGATCATGTAACCACCAAGACATCTGATCTCAAGCTCTTGGGGCTTGGTATCCTATGAGGTTAACAACATCTAAGTGCATATTGGCAACAAAACTCACAAAAATGTTGGGTCATAAACTAGTTGAAGGAAAATCCACCAATGGAGCTGAGCTGATATCCCATACCTGGGATATTTGGCTGGAAGATTTTTTTAAATGCACATCTATTGCAATTAATTCTCACTTCCCACTCTTGCAAAGAGAGAGGATTTATTTCAGGATGGTGTGTGGAATAAGATTTTTTCTTGTGCACATGTTGTATTTTTATCTCTTCTTTTGTTGGGTGTTAACAAGAATAATTTATCATTGGAAAAAAAAATAAAAATCTTCCTGTATGGCAAAACATTACAAATTAGAGTGTAGATTTTTTTTTCACCTTTGGATAAAATTGATTGTTTTTTTTTGTTTTTTTTTTTTTATTTTTTTTATTTCTGTATTTAAAGTTGTCTCCTTTGCTTCTGGTATCTCATAATGGTACAGCTAAGATCAAAATTAAAAAGCAGTCTCTATCCAGAAAACACAGTGCACATAGGAAGCCAGGAAGTGCACAGTGCAAGCCAGGAAAAACAGGTATTAACTGTCTCTGCAAAATATTCATTGCTTTAGGCAAATTTATAACTATTTCAGTCCCTCATATTTCTGTACTCTTGGAAGAGCTCTGTGACTGAAATATTATCTTTAGAAATTTTTGGTCACCTGAATCACTGTTTGACAGACAACATTCCTGTCGCTTCTGAGCTGTTTGTTCCCATATAGAAAACAGTCAATTTCATTAAGTTTATTCCAAAATCTATGTAGTAAAGACCAATGAATTGTAAAATAGATTTCCTTATTGCAAAAATAATTTCAGCATTCAAAGTTTATCTGAGCATTTTGCAGTCAGAAGTCAACTAAGCCAGTTAGCGAAATGTACTGTTAATCATCTGATTGTACAAGCAAAACAGGCAGGTAGGGACATGATTCCTATTGGCACCTTGTGGACTCAGATGTTATCGGTACAAACTGTAGCTGGAAGAAAGTGAGGCAATATTTTGAACTTATGAAAATGTACTAGTTAATTTAAGGTCCATAAATAGATCTTCTCCAAGAATAAAATGATCTGTACTGATAGATATTAGAATCCATTTAAATGCTGTTCTTTTATTGAGTTTTGCAGCCAGAGCAATAGGAAGAGCTCAGCCTTAACTAGTCACCTGGGTGTGGATCTTTTTTCTTTGAACGCTTCTGTAGAATGATGATTGATTCTAGCTGCAGGCTATGCTTTTTGTCTCCAGAGTCTTACCAGGAAGTGATCACCTAGAGCTGCACAGTCAAGATTCAGCTCACCATTGTACTTGATACAGATGATGAGCCTTGTCCCAAAGAGATAATAGTCTAATATGAGGAAACAACAACAACAAAAAAGGTGAAAATGAAAATTTCTGTAGTTTACTTCACCCAGCAGAAGAACATTCCCATCCAGGCCATTCAGATTAGCTTTGGAAAATGGGGGAAAAGTAGATTTTCTGATGTCTAAATGATTGAGGAATGTAAATCCAACTGGAGAGATATTTCATCAAGATATTTCTCATTTCTTTAAGATAATATATAAATCTTGTATTCAAAAGTTAATGTCAGTACAACCAGAATATTTAGTACAATAAATATACCCCGAAGGTGGGACATAACAGACAAGGATTTCTATACAGGAACTTCTGCAAGAGAGCTGCCTTTGTTGTTGATGTGTCTTTGTGTTTCCTTTATCTTCATCTCTGTATAAGCAATGGCTAATGGGAGATAAGTGAATTTTTCAAATATTATTGAATATTGAAGCAATGCTGGGGGACTCTGACTATTGTTAGCACAGAAAAGGTCGCCCTGACAACCTAGTTATATTTAGTTTTAACTTGATAATCTAGTTTTATGGTTTGATTTTCATCCGAATCTTTTGTCATTCTTTCATTTAAAAAAAAAAAAAAAAAGAAAAAGTTACACAAAGTCAACAAGATGACTCCTGAAAGCATCTTTTGCTTCAAATGTAACTGAAACTACAGGATTTTTAGAATTTAATTGCTTGGGTGCTTGGCCAAGGCAATATGTCTGACTTCACTGCTATTTTAAGAACTGATCCAGTTTTATGACATGCTCAAGGCTTTAAATTCATGTGTGGTCTCTTTGAGCCACCCCTGTGATAAAGCATGCAAGAAAGGAGGTATCTTGTGCTTATCCTTCCTCTCAGTGAACTCAGCAAGTGGCAAGAACCCAGGATGTGTTTAGTTAATAACTTATTCTGTCTAGATTCTGTTTCCTTCCCTCCCAGCCACCTATGTCCTAACAGTGGATTCCAGTTTCAGAAAGTAGATCCATATCTCAAAATCTCCAAAGACTGACAGTGTTTTCCTTTGGGCATTGGAGTCAGGCTGATTTCTGTTACATATCTTATAGGTGGTCAAGCACTTTAATGTATATTGTTGCTTTTGAACAAACAATATGGTGGAGACTATAAATAGCTGTCTAAAGAATATATGATAATCACTGTATCATTATCAAATTGTTTACTTCAACAAAATACTAATGCTGGGATGAAGGCCAAATTAACTGTATTTAACAGTATTTACTATTCACATATTGTCTTAAATGTGTAAGATTAAAAATTGTTCTCGACTGAGCTATACTCCAAGTAGACACACTTGTATATGCAATCAAGTCCACTGCATCTGATTCATGAATGACTAAATTGGTGCTACTTACCATGAACACAGTCTCAGTGTTTTTAACATTTCATGGCTGTAAAACAGAAGAGCTTGCCACTGAAAATTCAACTAAACATCTTGATGGAGATGATGGAGAAAATGTATCCATAAGTTCAAAATTCCTGTCCAAACATTATCCTGACCAAAGGATTCTTAAGCACAGCAGAGCTGTCTCAGTTCCACCAGTGTTTGCTACTAAACTGTCTTGTAGAATCTGTTCATGGATCACTTTTTTTCCTTGCTTTGTTACCAGAGAAGCTTCCAGATAATGAAATATTGTGAAAACATAATGAAAAGTCTCTGACTGAAAGATATTATTCTGGTCTTGAAAATGTTGATTTCTCCACTTGATATGACAAATGCTGTGAGGTTACATCTAGCCAAGATATGAAAAAGAACAAGTCAAGTTCTCATCCTGAATAGCTAAACAATAGGAGAGCTTTAAAGTACATCTTTCACAGATGAGAGGAATTCAAAATTTGTTTGAGATGGCAAGACAGTAACCCTAGTGTCAGAAAGGACACAGCTGCTGATAGTCTAAGGATGAAGATGCATGATTACAGGCATGATTAATGTGATTATAATACATTTAATCTTAACATGCACTCAGCTGGAAGACTGAAATATATTTAGTGCATGTCAGGTTGTTTTCTATAAATGCTTGTCTTATATTTCTGTTGCTTAAATAAAAGAATTAAAAAAAAAAAAGAGTCATGATTTTTATGCTACAGTTAAAGATTCTTACCTTTCAACTGAAATAAATTATCATTAAATCCATGTCTAAAACGCACACACATTTAAATATGAAAATCGTAAGTTAAATATTAAGATAAAAAATATGACTTAAACCTCCAAATAGGTTTTTATGGGTGTTGTTTTATTTTTTTTTAAACTCCAGGGTCCTAACATTTTTAACTCAGCCACTAAATTTATATGACTAATTTATGGTCCAGCCTCAGCTTCAGCACACACTGATAAATATTTCCTTGACTTTAATATGTTTCAGATGAAACCCTTCTATGCTTTTTATGATTTTCTTAATATGAATAATAACTAATATATGTTATTAGTTCAGTGTTATTAAAATGTATGTGAAACAGCGAACAATTCATACCTTAATGGTTGTATTTTACTATAATCTGTTGTGTTTAATGTTATTCATTTTGTATCTTAGTTTTTAATCACGTTTGTTCGATGATATGCCCTGTTTTTCACAATAGGGATGGTTTAATTTTTGGATGTACTTATAAATTCCAGTGTCCACCATTGTTACAATTAACCTTAATCTAAGTGAGTATTTCTGAAAAATGGTTTGACCATGTGGCTACTATGTTAACATAGATGGTTTGTATTTATACTGCAGTTACCACTTTGTAAGTCGTCAGTGTAGGTTGTTTCCATATAACCACCATGCCCAGCACTTTGTGCTGTCCAAGGGACAGTAGCCCAGTTCTGAGGAATGGCTTGTTGGCAAGTCTGAGAGCAAGTAGAGAACACAAAACAGCTCCTCTTTCCAAGACAAAGAAAGTATTCATCGAAAGATCTCAACACACCAGCAGTCTAACCTTTTCATCTTTGTAATTATTGTGGGTGTTACAGAGCAGAACTGAACATTCCTTAATGAACACTCCCTTACTGACAAATGTGCCTGCCTCGTTCTTCTTAACTTTGACTCTGCCTTTTCTCTTGTATTTAGGGCAGTCTGCTTTTTGTGACAAGCCATGCATTTACTCCAGAGAAAGCTCAAGTATCAGTTAGACCTTTACGGAATGGAATAAAAGACATTCATTTGGACTAATAGCCACTTAGCATTTCTCAAGGTCTGCTATTAGCCTGGTGGGGTCCCCAGCCTACTGGGTTATGACCCTACTAGCAAAGCGCAGTCACAAGGTAACAATCAGCAGGGTTCAGGCACAGTTTAACCCCACTCTGTTCATCCACACTGCAGGGCCATTTTACGTTATCATGTTTGGTCTCAGTTCATCACTATTTGGATGTGTCACTTGAATACCTTTAGTCATACTCTATTGTTTCTTCACCTGTAGTAATTTCTATTATGTTCTATAGCATTATGTGCTGACAAAACATGAGGAAAAAAAAAAAAGGCTTTTCTGAACACTGGGGAAAGCTGAAACCTGAGATTCTTTTCAGGTGATTAAAACTTCCTTCTTGTTGTACTGTGAATGAACTACTAACAAGAGTAACACTAGTACACATCTTTTCCACCTAAGAGAGCTGGTAAGTATCACTATATTTGTGAGAAAGTATTTTGCTGTAGACTTGGCAGGTTTTGCTGCGATGGTAAGCCTTCACTCTTGAGCACTGCTCCTTTTGTCAGCTCTCACTATCAGGTCCTGTAAGCAGCACAGGTACGAGTTGTGAGCTTCCTCATTCAAGATGTAGTATGTACCTGTCTCCAGCAAGCCCGTCCTTTACTGAGACAATAATCCACTATATTTCTTTTGTCAGTGTTTGAGAGAAGAGAATCTTTGCTCCACTGTAGCTTGGCAAGTTACCAGTTTAATCTAATAGGAAAGAGGAAAGGGAGTAAATGGAGAAGGGCGATGGCAAGCAATGGCCATCAGCAGGGCAGCAGACTTGGTTTTGTTGCTTGAACCTGGGTTTCTGGGTTTGGCTGAAGTCTGTAGTTTCAACCACTCCCTGCCTCCTGCTTCTTCCTTCTTGGCCAGAGGGCTCAATGTTCCCTCATGAACCACCTTCAGCCACACCCAAGTGCTAATTGTTTAGTAACGAAAGCATTAATTATCAGGTTATTACAATTTTAATTATTAGGAGATTGGCAGAGACTGAGGCCAGACTACCATAGATGTATTATTTTTTATAATCATGAAATCTACTTTTTGCTCATGTGAAAAGAAATAAGTTTACACACATGATATTTAGAAGTTTTTATTTCTGTTCTAGGGAAGAGTTATGTGAAGAATCTAACATTTGCTATGCAGCCAACTTAGATTAAATATTGCATGAAAGATTTCATCTCCTGGTTTCCAAATTTGCAGGAGAAGGTCTTATCTTAACCTGTTTTTAAGATATATATGCTCAGACAAATCTTTGCCTGTAATCAAAAGATAGGCTTAGAAAATATGACTTTATAGTGGAAAAACTTATACATGGAGTAGATTTCTGTGAAGAGAAGGAGAATTGTCTGTTCTTTGTATCTACAGTGAACAGGACAAGAAGTAATGAGGCTAAATTAGATCAAAGGAGATTTAGGATAGACATTAGGGAAAACTCTCTAACAGTGATGATAATTAACCACTGAAATAGCTTACCTTGAGAGAACATGGACTCCCCATGGTTACAGCATTTTAAGGACAGATTGAAAAAGCATCTATGAGGAGTGGATTAGGTTTCCTCTTTCCTAGCTTATTGCAGGATAATGGATAATGACTTCCTGAGATCCTGCCTGGATCTGTACCAACCATTGGTCTGTGAACTCAGAATGAGATTATAAATTGATCAATGTGATTTTATAATGAATTAGATAAAGGATTAGTGATTCTGATACATTTATATACTGCAAATGATTTTACCAAATGGGTTTTTGAGCAAGGCTTGTATTGCTTATGTATCTGCTTAGGGCAGATTGCATAGAAACAAATGCACATGATGTTCTTCATTAAGATAGAACTTCTGTATTTGCAGGGGCACTAATAATCTAAAATAATAGGTGGGAAGGCTGAAATTTAGTTATCAACAATGAAAAAAAACCCACTATTTTACAGAGATGTATCCTAGTGTATGGACAGAAGTGTTGAGTGTGATCTAGTCAGTTATATTGGGGAATATTCAGAGCAGTCATTAGCTTCCACACAAAAATCTTAGTAAGTTGTTTTAACTTCCAGAGTACTCTGGGATTTGGCTAAAGTAGATTGTCTCTTTCATACGTATTAAGACAATTTTTCCTGTTTATCTTTATAACTCTGTGGGGGATCAGTTGCACCTGCTCCCACTCACAAACAAAGCTTTTAACATTTTGCTGGTAAAATTATGTATTCATTGAATGGGAAAAAGAGCCTTTATTACAGAAAAATGTTACCTTCTGCAGAGGACAATGGATTTTCTGCCAGTAGGGCCTTTATGGCTTTGCAAAAGTAAAGTGAAGTCAGAAATAGAATGAGCTACTTTGGGGATCAGCAGTTATTATACAAGGTATGCAAGTGTGTGTGTCTAAATAATTCATTTGCAAAAAGATTGTTTAAAAGCTTTATGGAGCTGTCTTTTCAAAACAAAACAAAACAAAACAAACAAACAAAAAAACACTCAGCTGGAGAAAGTATCCTCAGGGGTATGTAAAACTTCAAAGGAAAAGTGAAGACAAGTGGGCAGGCAGGGGAGGGAACAGTTGGCAAAAGGAAGTAGAAGGAAGAGAGTAGATGTATGTGAAAATAGAAATGTAAGTGAAAAGCAGCTCCTAAGAATTCTTGAAAGAACAGATGCTCAAACTTGATGCCAAGGGTGAGTGCACGTCAGGAAAAAGTAATCCCGTAAGAATCAGGTGATTCTAAGACACAAAAACACAAAGCTAAATAGCTTAAAGAGCCAAGCCTTGAGAATGCCATTCCTTCTGGATATTTTTACAGTAGTTCTAGAAACCCTCTCCATTCAACATGTTTAACTCCAACAGGGCCGTGACTTGGGTCAATTGCAAGTGCACAATGACAGTTGCCTATAGTCATGAGAATGATTCCACTGTGGTGAACTCAACTCAAGGGAATTCCTGGCTATAGTAAGGTATTTTTCTAGCAACCTTTGTGAGGAAACTAGTTTATTTTAAGGCAGCTAGAGAGTCCAATACTGAAGTCTACGAGCTGTTTGTTGACCCTAGATATATCATTTCTATCCAAAGGCTGCATAAAATGTTAATAAGAATGTCTCTTATTTTCTGTGTAGACTAGGAAGCAGGGATTTAGGCAGCTATTTTTTTATTGCTTACTCCAGCATGCAAATGATTCCATCATTCTAAAAGCTTAAATTAAGAAATACCCATTAGAAAAAAAAAAAAAAAAAAAAAAAAAAGGAGAATCAGAATAATCAGAAAGAGACATGAAATAAACTATTCCTATGTATTTATGTGATTTCCCTCCAGGGAGTTTTTTAATTTTGAAAGGTGTTTTGTGCACATAGTTTCAGGCATGTTGATATGTTTCTTTCTTTCTGTCCCTCTGGCTGGGAAGGTGTGAGCAGGAGAAGGCAAATGTAAGGATCAGGAAGAGTTGTTGGTGCTGGGCCAGAAAGGAGTGTCACAGGCTGTGTACTGAAAAATCTAACACACAAGTAGTGTCAAACAATGTGACTGCCTGAGTTCAAATAAGGGATCCAAAGTGATGTAAACATGAGGTCTCTTTGAATTATGATTTATATTGTAAAAAACCTGCTCTTAAAAATAGTCAAACACATGAGCATCGAACCCAGTAAATCTCTTGAATTGTTCTGCATCTTTTCTCACTGCTCCTTTGACCCATTGTGGCCCATGTTTTGTAAATCCCATGTCAGGATGGACTCTCAAGCAGGCTAATGGGAGACAAAGGGAAGGAGATACCAGTGGATTTTTGAAGAGGCTATGATATCATCCTAAACTACAATTAAAACATTATGTTGCCTCATCTGTCTTACAGATGCCTGGTCTTTATCTAATCCAAGTTGTAGGAGTTGACTCTGGGGAAATTTTGTGTGAACAGTAATGATGTTCAAGGTCATCCAGGCCTTGCATAAACTATGGCAAAGGTTTCTCTTTTTTCATAATCCAGCCAAACAATTACGGATGTTCTTTCTTCACTTGTATGTTAGGTCATAGGCTAAAGAAGGAATGAAATGTGTCCATCGGGTACCTCTGTTCCCGCCCTTCCTGCCATTAGTTGTACCCACTAGGACTCTTTTCCTCCCTTAGTCTTTGTGTAGCTCAAAGAAGCTCCAGGTCATAGGGGAGGGCAACAGGAAATCCTAAAATAAGTTGCATACATGCATAACCCTATGCCTGCATTAAACATAAGACTATAGAGAGATATAGTAGGAAGTCATCTAATTTTCTGTGTGGACCTGATTTTAAGACATCTGTTTTTCTGCAAAGCAAATAAATTGTTAAGCATAAAGTAATTCAACTTTTCCACCCTCAATATCCCCCACTAAGAATGTGTGGAATTAATAGTTCAGTTGTTAACCATCAAATGTATTTACAGTGTATTCTAGTTTAGGACCATCAACAGGATGTACAAAGTTTCATGACTCACGTGTCATGATGTAGTATTAATTTCTTTTGTCTCTTCACGACAGTTTTACAAAACTAGTTTATAGCCCAGTTCACTCCTTTCTTTGTATTTACTTTTATTTCTTTATCCTAGATAGATAGCTGAAAGTTAAATAACTGAGGGTTCTATTTCAGAAAAAGAATGGTAATGAGATTAGAAACATTTGACTTTGCTAACTCTTCAACAAATCTTTCAGTCAGTGCTCAGCCCAAAAACTAGCATTTTAAGTGTTCTGTTCTTGGACAAGCTCATAGGACTAACTTAGACTAAAACATAAGTCTTCTAGCAGCCTTCTCTCTGGCTTGGTTGCTCATCCCTTTTCTGGTGCTTCTACATGGACCTCCTCAAGCCAAATGGCAGTATAAATCCTTACAAGCCTTCAAGACAGACCAACAAGGATAACAGCTTAGGTACCGTAGTGAATTTGCACACAGTGACTCTTTCTGCTGTGTTATTTAGCTTGTTAAACTGAGCTTCATGTATCTTTACATGCTACTGCATCTTGTATTATATACAGTTAAAGGCTTAAATTTATAGTGGAGGAAACAAGTTTTTGGAGCAGGATCTTAACATGTTTTTGAACTTACCTTAAGGGCTTGTGGTTATAACAGTCCACACACTTCAGTGAGATTTAATGAAACCTATAACATTATTTTATGTTGTCCTGACGGTTCTTTTTGTTTTGCCTTGTTTTGTTTTTATTCTACAATTTGTATAATTGTTTTAGAGAACAGGGTTGAAGAAATCATAATAGGAAATTTTACTGAAGCTATTATCCCAGCGGTAACCCAAGCATGTTGCATTTTTAAACACCAGGGAATCCCATTTAGAGCATGTGCATGTGTTAAGAAGGATAAGAATGAATTTATAGTAAGAGGTTATAATTGTCTCATACTCCTCCTAAACTCTTTTTTTTTTTTTTTTGTTGCAGGTGTGAGATAATATCACCTTAGACTTGGATGCCACAAATTATTTGTTGTCATAATGAACTGAAATAATTGACTTCTATAGAATGACTGAAATTGCTTTCTTACTTTATAAGAAGTGTCTTGCTTAAAGTATTGTAAAGTTGAAAAATTGAAGAGTTATTGCAGACCACTTAGATCTTCTATTAATATAAACACACATGAATACTAAAAAGTATTTCAAATCTTGGCCAAAATAAATAAATAAATAAATAAATAAATAAATATATAAAATAACTTTGGGCCATTTTGAGGTTTATAAAGGAAATAGAAAGTTTCTGAGAAACCAGATATTTTTACTTTGTAGAAACCCATCTTTTTCCACCTTTTTCAACTGAAACTTTTAGTCATCCATAAGAGGTGGTTTCAAAGGTTACTAATTTGACCCATCTATACATGTATGTATAGATAGAAGTATATTACATCTTCTTGGCTATGCAGTTTTGATGTCTGCCTGCCAATGCACAGAAAATATTATTATAAGCACAATGGATTTCCTCAGGAAAGAGAGTCTATATCCTCAACAGTTTTGTGTATTTTTTGAAAGATTGTACTGAGAATTGAGCTTCTGCATCATCAAAGATTGTACTGAGAATTGAGTTTCTGCATCATCCAAGCTTTACTGTTGTAAAGGTTCCTTTTTTTTTTTTTTTCAGAAGAATAAGTCATTAGCTATTTATGTTTCTGCTCTTCATTTCTGCATCTTATTGTGTTCATGAGCACAGAATATAGGAATGCATTGCTATATCAGGTACCTGGAGAGGAGCATACAGTTGTCCAAAGTCAACCTTTTGAAATTTTCCATAGGTGCAATAGGTAAAAAAAAAAAAAAAAAAAAAAAAAAGTGTCTGTAAAAAAATATCTGTAAAAAGTATCTGTATCTTTCCCTTTCACCCAGGATGTGACATTTAGTGGTTGCTCTCACTTCCAGCCCAAACTTCCACAGTCTTTCTGATAAGATATCTCTCAGTCTTTTGTCACACCTGGGAATGAGAGGAGCAGAGCAATGGAGGGCACTAAACAAGAAATGCACACTGGTGGTGCCAGTGCTCTCCCATTAGCTGATGTCATGAAGACAAATCCTTCTCTTCTCAACAAAGCACATTGTCACATAAAGAAAACCCATCCCTGTCATCCATAGAGGCCTCCCCAAGGCAGCACTGAACTTTTTTTCATCTCCTATCAAGCTGCATACTTCTCACAGCAGAGCCCAGTTTCTTTCTTGAGCCTTTGCAGATCCACCCTTGGGTAATGATGGGGGAACAATGGGGCTGAAAGGGATAGGGCTGGCTTAGTCAGAGCTGCCTAAGGCAGTGAAATGATGCCTAGATAAGTTTTGGTAGTGGCAATGCTGTAGTCAAGATGGCCCCTTGCTCTCCTTGCTAACAAGGACAGCAGACATCTGGCATGGTGTTGTTCTCTGCATCCGCCCGCAGTAGCAGAGCTAAGGCAGAACTTTCTCCCAGCCAGAAAAGAGCCTGAAGCACACTGCAATTACAGCTTTTCCCTTTATTTGCTCACTTTATCTGTATGCTCATCTATGTGTACCTCAGGAAAGCTGGCTGAAATCAAAAGTTCACTATTACTTCCTCCAGCCACACTGCATCAGCTGATCAAATTAAAGGACAAACCTGCTGTGAAATAGAAAGTGTTCCCCACCTTATGGATATTTCTCATAAAGGTACTGTACCAATCAGTTCGATACCTGTGGCTTCCTACTAAAAGCAAATAATATTTCACAGCAGCTACCCGAGTGCACAGGAATGTATAAATTAAGCAAAATGCTTTTTATTCACCTTTTGCTTTTAAGTGATCACTTAGTGTGCACAGAAATACAAAGGGATTTTTTTTTTCCTTTTTAATGATAGTCAATGAAAATACCTAGGTTTTAGCCCCAGTATATGTGAATCTTTCCAGTAATAAAACAGGGTTAGTTTTGTACTTAACATTCAGTTTTCTTTTTGAAACGAAATTTTGTTTTGTACCAAAATCTGTCCTTGGTAGTTAGTAAAGGAATGTACCCAGTGTGAAATCATAAGCCCACTGACATCACCACCAAGATACATATTTAGTAAAAATTATTTAAATTTATAGAGAAAAATTGGATATTGAGTCATTTGTACTTCAAGAATTCTTATATCCTAGTCTTTGAAAAATATCAATTCATGAACTGCTAAGTTAGATGGGAATTATCATTTCTGAGTCCCTCTAAGGGAATTAATCTCTACAACATGTGAAGGTGTTTTTTCCACCAGGCAGCAACTGCTTGTACATTGGACTTGTCCAGGAACTTCCTTACAAATTTCATTGCATTGCAGTAGAAGTCCCAGAAAAATATCTATGCCCTTGCTTTCTCTAAAATAAAAGTTGAGCTGGTAAATGATTTGAAAATCTTTGTCTTACGTGTTGAGTTGACCTTATCACTGGAGAATGCAAAAAACTTATATATGAACCACACTGAGTAGTGTGCTGCTAAAGGGTACTTGGATGCTACATAAGAGAGCGCTGCCAGTCTGATGTTCTGGTAAAGGGCAGGAGACTGCTCTGTTTCTGCAGACCTTTTATAGGATACATACGAATATTTCTCCTAAATTATGCTTTTCAGCTGAATGACCAGATGTATCCTTTGCATATTTCTGTTTATAAAAAGTACTTATTTATCCTTATAATTATTCTTATTGGAATATATTTCTCTCTACTTCCCTAGGGGGTCTTGTATTAGGACAGAAGTATGATAACAATTTTAGTGTACTCTTATGCTGTAATCAAGTGTCTGTTTACTTTTCCCGAACTTTCTTCAAGACTTTAATAAATATACCTATGCATTTGATGAACTCCATTTCCTCCAGTATTTCCTGTAAATATCTCAAGGTGTTTTTTTTTTCTCTCTTTTTTTTTTTTTTTTTTCTCCTACATTACAGGTTAAGATTATCCTTTGTTTCTAGTTGATATATGTCTCTGGAGCAGCCCATCACCAAATTCCAAAGAACATGAGACAAAACCTCACGTTGTATAAATTGGCTTATCTCTATCATCTCTGAAGGAGATGATTTACATCACCTTAAGACTCATCTCATACTTTTTTGAATATATAAGTTAAAAGAGAGAGAGGAAGAATAGAGAGGAAATTTTCACATAAATAGCATATTAAGAAAACAGCAACAACAAAAACCTAAATGTCATAATATTTATAAACATATATAGCTTGATTTTAGCACTGGCCAAAATATCAACAGAAGAATGATGATAAAATTATGTTTTCCTCCACCAACACACCTCAACCAGTTTGTTAGCTTTTTTTTCTTTTTTCTTTTTTTCTCCTAATGTCTTATAATCAATCAGGTGAAAGAGTCTTCTGTGGCATGTGGGAAAATCTGGAGAACTATACCTCTGTCTTATGGTCTATACTGCACAAATATACCACTTAAGAAATCCCTAAGCTACACATTGCTGAAAGATAAGAGGGGATGTGTCACCACATGATATTGCCTATCCCATTTCTTATCCTATTTCTTATCCTAATGTGAATCTCTAGGCTGATCCAGCATAGCTATTTTTAATTTAAACCGACTGCTGGATTGGGAATTCACTCATTTTTAACATTAAAACACCTGAGAACATCCATGATCACCAACAGTTTTTAGACAAAGCTAAAACTGTAAAATAAAATCTACAAAACAATGAAAGACAGTTCTATTTTCTCCTACAGGGAAGCAAAAGAACAAAAAAGTTTGAGCCCCACAATACCTGATACACTGAAGGCTCTGATGAGACTAGTGTGAATTTAAGAAATGAATGAGGAAAATCAGTATGCTTTAATGATGTAGTGTATCAATGGACAGCAAGAGAATAGCTGCAAACATCTGAACTAGGGAGATGATTAGAACAGCTGTGCTGAGAAATGAAGGTAATATATATCAATATGGCTAGCGTCATATAAACTCAGCTAACTCTAAACTGTCAGAAAGCCAAAGTGTCTAAATGAGCCATAAAATCTGGTAGATTCCCTTTGAAGACAAAAAGTGCTGGATTCTTTGTCACTACAAGATCTGCTCCATGGGGGAGCCCAACTGAAAGTCCCAAATTCTCAAGCTGCCCAGCCTTGAATGTTAGAAAAAAACTAACAGCTTTATTTATTTGTGGATGCCTAATCCCTAGAAGCATTTAAGACTGGGTTGACTGGGGATTTGAGCAACCTGGTATAGTGGAAAATGTCCCTGCCTGTGGCAGGGGGTTTGGAACAAGACGATCTTCAAGGTCCCTTCCAACCCAATTTTTTCTATGATTCTGTGATAATTGACCATGGTTATTGAAGAACATTCTTCAGTTGCTGATCAGTGTGTCCCTCTATTGTCTCCCAGAACATATCACTTTGTCTCATTCCCTGTTTTCCTAATATAACATCTGTTACGCCAAGATGTTTTATAGTACTTTGTGGCTTTAAGCCCACTAAGAATGTTTCCATTTGGGAGGTGACAGCAGGTGTTTCCAGACCTTTCCTGCTAATTAGGTTGCTTGTCAGTAGGGATAGCTGTGATGGACACACCAAAGCTGTGACAGACATTAGCCATAGCTGTGATGGACAAGCTCTATTTTAGCTGCCTGTTTCTGTTGTATCTTATGATCCTTGATGGAGCTAACTGGATGAGGTAGACCCCTCTAGAATGCAGAAGAGTCCTACTTCCCAGGTATTTGCTTATGGAAACGGATTTTGTGCAACACAGAACGTGCACTAGAGAGTTGAAAGTTTCAGCTCAGAGCAGGGAGCCTGCAGCTCATGCACAGAAATAAATAAATAAATAAATAAATGAAAATCAGAGGAGCAGAGGTGAAATCTGGGACTCTAATGTGATGAAAATATATACTATGGGACAAGAAAGGATTATTTTGTGTTAGCTGCAACTCAGAAGTGTGCTCTGTTGTCTGAAACCAGTCCCAGGAGCAACAGTGTACTTGCAAAGACACTATGGCCTGGAGTTATCTTGACTATGACACAAGAACTTTAATATAGGCATATTAAGCCAAAGGTTCATTCTGAGCTGTATCTTGTCTTTGTCAGTGAGCATTCCATGGCTTAGATCCAAAGCTAGAGTAAAAATCTTTGGTGACTGTCAAAATTATTCTGAATTTCTGAGAAGAATTTATCAATTGATCAGCCTTATCCACATTTTTATTAATCTCTCAAGAGAACTGTATAAAAAATTTTAATGAAGAGCTTCCCTTAAAAATAAATAAATAAATAAACAAAAGACATACTAACTTCACACACCCAACTCCCATACACAAAACAACAACAATTAAACAGGTTGGCCTTTGCCAGTTAAATTTGTTTCAGTAGATATCTATTAGTTCCATTCTTTATTACAGTTTCTACTAATTTCCTCTATATAGTTGTTATAGAATCATAGAATATCCTGAGTTGGAAGGGACCCATAAGGATCATCAAGTCCAACTTCTGGCACTACATAGGTCTACCCAAATGTTTAGACCATGTGACTAAGTGCACAGTCCAATCGCTTCTTAAATTCAGACAGGCTTGGTGCAGTGACTACTTCACTGGGGAGCCTGTTCCAGTGTGCAACCACCCTCTCAGTGAAGAACCTCTTCCTGATGTCAAGCCTAAACTTCCCCTGCCTCAGCTTAACATCATTCTCACGGGTCCTATCACTGGTGTTTACAGAGAATAGGTCACCTGCCTCTTCATTCCCCCTCACAAGGAAGTTGTAGAGGTCCTCCCTCAGCCTCCTCTTCTCCAGGCTGAACAGCCCCAGTGACCTCAGCCACTCCTCACATGTCTTCCCCTCTAGGCCCTTCACCATCTTTGTTGCCCTCCTCTGGACACTCCCCAACAGTTTAATGTCCTTTTTGTACTGTGGTGCCCTGAACTGCACACAGTACTCAAGGTGAGGCCGCACCAGTGCAGAGTAGAGCGGGACAATCACCTCCCTCAACTGACTAGCAATGGCATGCCTGATGCATCCCAGGATACAGTTGGCCCTCCCGGGTGCCAGGGCACACTGCTGGCTCATATTCAACTTGCTGTCAGCCACAACCCCCATATCCCTCTCCGCTGGGCTGCTCTCCAGCATCTCGTCGCCCAGTCTGTACATATAGCCAGGGTTGTCCTGTTATTAGGCTTTATATACAGGCTTGTTGATTCTCCCTAACTGCTCTGGAACCATTTTTTAAAGATTGACATCTTAATGTCCCCCCGGAGTCCTCAGGTACAAATGCAATTTAAGTCAGAGGTCATATGATTATGACCATGATTAGTGATTTAACTATTTCATCCTTGGCTTTGGCCAATCCTTGGCATGGATTTCATGAGTGAATATACTCAGGTCCTGATGATGTATGACTTTTCATTTCTTCAGCCTGTTCTAGCATCACTTCAGTTTTGGATGAATCTCCCATAAAGAATGATTTTCAATATGAATATCCCTCACTTCCTCTGCAGTGAACACTGTTGCATCATAATTCTCAACCACCTCTGGAACTGCTTTGTCATCTCTGAGTTTGCCATATCCTAATCATCAGTGTACCCTACAATTTTTCTGGCAGGCTTTTTGTTTCCAATGAACATTAATAAATACTTCTTAGTAGTTTTGATTACTTTGTTGGTTGTTTTTTCAGCGTATTTTTTTTTCTACTTTTGTTTCTAGGCATATAAGGGTGTGTGCGCATATCTATTCCTATTCTTTTCTACCCAATCATTTCCATGTTTTTTATTTTAATACTAATTACTAATAGTTCAGTCAATGTTCTAATAAAATCTAGTTTATTAGAGTTTAAAATCATATCAGTCTTTGGAAGATTGCTCCAGAAGAAACTTCCACAGAGTTCTGTCCAATTTTGGTCCTTTCTTAATGCTGTTCTTCCCATACATCCTATTAAAGGCTCTAATTTGATTTTTTTGCTTCTCCCAAGCAGGAGTAACCCACAGACCATCATCTGCACAGACAAGAAGGAAAAGATATGTTTTAAAGGTGTTTCAGATATGTGTTTCACTTCAGTAGATCCTGGGCAATAGAGAACATTTCCAGAATGACTCTGACAGAATTTACTTTTAGGTAGTCATTACCATTTGTTTTCAAATTTGCAAGTGAATATTTATTTAACATTTTCAAGTACTTGTTCTTTTTCAGTACTGTATCTTTCCTGTCATGGATTCTTCCACCCACCAGCTTAAATCTCAGTATAGAACACTTGTTACTCAGTTTTCTGCATGTGAGCCCTGGATTTTCAGTTGAAGAAAGTTAGAAAATTAGAAAGAAAACACAGAAATTTAGACTCTACTTTCCATGTTGATTTTCATATGTAGAATTAACAATAAATAAAATGATAATAAGGTCTCACAGCTATAGAAGAATGCCTCAAAACTGCATCACATCTGAAAGCTTACTTCATGGAATAACTAAATAAGGATATGTTATTAACACGAGACAGCACAAGTTCCAGACTCCATCCACTTCAGAGCTAGTGGCTCTAATATTATAGCAGGGCAAACCCTCTGTGAGAAAAAGTCCAAAAATCAGGCGGATCATCTTTGTGACCACTTCACATGTGGGTCAAGACACAAAGTGTAACCACTTTGTGACACATGACAGTGACCACTCATGATGGCTGTCCTATGAAACTGAAAAAGTGTAGGCTCATGAGTGTGTGAGCTCAAATGAGATGATGTTTTTGAAGCAGTTCTTGGAAATAAAATTAACTGTGAGTCTTCTAATTTTCGCATCCAAATGTAACACTCATATAAATTATTTTGTTTCCCTTCAGTCATGTATTTATACACACACAATCCACCCTCTCTCACCCTATGCATGCAGACATAAACAAATTAATTAATTGTTTACTCCAACAGCTTTTAAAAGATAGAGTGAGAGATATTTTCTTTTTCTAAATATTTGGAAGATAGTGCTATAGGATAATTACCAGAATGATAAGAAAGAAGTCAATCTTAAAATGGGAATAAAAAGCATCATATTTTCTTGGATCCAATTGTAGGATCTGCAATAGAAATTTAATCATTCTTCGCATGAAGAATGAAGGCTATCAGGAGAAAGATTTATAACTATAAGACAAATCATATGCTAAGGATAGAGGCCAAGCACTAACAATTTTCAAAACTGTGGCTTTCTAAATGAAAACCAGTAGATGTCACTGATATCTGGATGCATTTCTGGACAAATCAAAGGTGTGTTGGTACTAATTATATTAGGGAAGTCCAGAGACCATCTAGAGGTTAAATTTAGATGGCAGTACTAGGAAAAAGAAATGCAGAAAGACTAACCCGGAAAATCAGTTCTGGTCCTCTAAGTCCCACCACCTTCACCAACTGCACCACAAGATCTTGTCATAAATATGTCAAGTAATCTGTTACAGATCCACTGTTACACTGTGGTCAAGTCCTTCTCCTCAGTATCATTCATGAGCTCCTGACTTTAAAAAGTTTCTTCATCTGAGTCCTCAACTGCACAAATCTGACATTTAATTGAACTACATCTCATTTCTATCCTATTAATCTATTCACTTCCTGATGTTCTAACTTATTTTAAGAAGAACTTATGAGATCCTGACCATTTGCAACATGAGGGATTTCCTCATCACATTTCTATTTTTTGTATCAAGACCATTGCTGAAAATATTAAACAAGGTTGATCTAGAAAAATACCCAAGAGGAGCTCCATTAATCTCCCTCCCTCCATCCAGAAACTTTCCCTTTCTACTCTTCCTATCACTCTCCTTTAACCAATTTCTCATCCAATTACAGTTCTTGCACTTTAACTCCTGACTTTTCCACTAAGCTAAATTTCCATGTGACACTGATTCACTGATATCAAGATAGATGGTCTCATTCTACTTCTGGATTTCTAGAAAATCAGTTATATGATATCCAGTCTTTCTATCATCATCAATTTTTGGTAAACACCTCTTATCACTTTCCATTTACAATTATATTCAAAATAGAAAATCCCTTTAATAAAGAATTCCCTTAAAAACGTGATAAGAAGCTCTGCATTCCTGTAGAACAAATCAAAACTGGTGAGCAAAAATGGTGATGCAGACTAGGAAGAAACCTGCATGCAAGCCTTCATCATTTCATCTCTTGTTCTGAGTTGAATGTGTGCACAATACATTTCTTTGATGTTCTTTTAGAGTTATGCACTTTAGGCAGAAATCCCAAGAAGAGCCAAACTTGTTCAGTTAACAACACATACACAGAGGGAAGGGAGAGATCCACTCCAAGAGGGAAATCTCCTGTTGCTAAGAGCTGCTCTTGTCAAAGGCACAGAGATTTGAAAAACAAATCCCTCACTATGACAAGAATAGATCCATATCTCCACATCTCTTGAGGAATAGGAACAAATTACATCTGGTCTAGGTGGACACATTATATACTTGCTGCTGATTGGCATAAGTTCAGGAAGAAATTAGTATGAAAATGTATATAAGTGCAGGCAAGTAGATACAGAACCAGGTACGTTAAAGCAAGATTCTTAATTTTAATTCCTAAATTCTACAGCAGTATAAATTATTATTCTCTTCTTTAATGATAATAGTAATAATAATAGTAACATAAATGTCTATAGCAAACCTTCTTTGTCTTGTAGCAAGCTGCAAAGACTCAATATATCAAAAGATATATGCTTCAAGGCATATACATGTATCTTGGGTGATGTCAATTTGAGAAGCCAATTCTTCTTTAAAGGAATAAAGCCAACTTATCTCTGGGGATAATAAGCTAGTGATGAAGTATTTTTCTTACTGCACCAGCAGAGGTAATTCCTCACAGTAGGCAGAACAAGCACTGCCTGCCCTTCTCTGTGTTAGATACAGAACAGTTTTTATCCATTATTTTAAATAAGATCTCAGACACATCTTTGCATGTTTCTTACGCATACTCACAGATGTCAGCAGCTTCTACTCCAGAGAAAATGTTTTTATTTCTGCCACAATGTGAATGTAGGTCTGCCCCTATGACTATAAGACACCATTGTTTTTCTGTATGCCCTGTGTTTGCATTATTACATTAGCATCAGACATTAAATGATCCATCTTGAAATTTCTAATAAATAACTAAATACTCATCTATTTCATCCAATCTCTCCTAAAAAAAAAAAAAAAAAAAAGAAAGAGAAAGAAGAAGGAGGGAGGGAGGGAGGGAGGGAGGGAGGGAGGGAGGGAGGGAGGGAGGGAGGGAGGGAGGGAGGGAGGGAGGAAGGAAGGAAGGAAGGAAGGAAGGAAGGAAGGAAGGAAGGAAGGAAGGAAGGAAGGAAGGAAGGAAGGAAGGAAGGAAGGAAGGAAGGAAGGAAGGAAAACAATTATTTTCAAAGAAACATAATGCTTGCAGACCTCTGTCCTTTCAGATGAGTTGCCCCTTTCACCTTGCAGAGGTCAAAGTGATGCAGTGTAATGACAATGGACAGCTCCCTTACATTATGGTTTTTTAGAGTACCATCAGCCCACAGTAACCAAGCAGCAAAGCTGCTTGGAGCAATGTTCTGTGCTCGGTAACCCATTGTCATGGCAACCGAACAAATGGGTCATCCCACTCCTGCTCAATTTCATTGTTGCATAGTGTGTAAGAGAAATCACAGCACAAGCGTGAATGTGTCTTTGAGCTTCTGTGAGACTGAGCCAAGTTCCTTTCCATATCTGCCCTTGGGCGCAGTACCTCTCAGGGAGGCTCTCGGCCTACAATGCCTGCTTGGGGACATGCAGATGCTCAGGTTCTTGAGCTCAGAGGGTGAAGACCAGGGCTTTGGAGTAAAAATAACTTGCCAGAAGCCAGTAGTGGTCCTCTTTTCAACAAATTGTTGGGTAGTAGTGGGAAACAGACTGTTAAAACAAAGACAACAAAGACAACAAAGCAGGAATGGTTGAGGAGAATACTGGTGGCAGAATAATTGGGAAATGTGGGGATGTAATGTGATAACTGAGTGAGCGAGTCCTTTGAGAAGTGTAGTCGGTCTGCTGAGCACTGATTCCTTCTGACTTCTTCTGTCCTGCAATTTCCTCACTGTTCCAGTCTCATTCTCCTTCTTCATGGTTTTTCTCATTCACATTCTTTCCTCCTTTCCTCTTTCCCATTATGTTCTGTATTCTGTAACATTCCTTCTAGTGTTTCCCCTCTACTCCCATGCTCCTATTAGCTTGCATCCACCCTCCCACTCTCCAAAGCTACTGGTAGGACAGTTTCACCTTAAAATTGCAAGATATGTTATATCAAGACACCTTGGTTTTGGACAAACTAGAGCTTAATCTAGTTTATAGATATTCCAGCTGGAATTTTATGTGTGAGACATCTTCATCAATTCCTTCATGGAATTCTTCCTGTTTTCCTTATAAACATTTGCTCTTTTCCATTTGAGATACAAGTCCCCCTCCCCCCTTCCCCCTCCCCCCCCCCCCCAGAGTCTGGAAAAGATAAGTGGGCTCTGAGATGGAGTCTAGAACAACATGAAGACCAAGACTATTAGACAAGAAGATAATTTCAGATGATGATAAGAAAATGACTTAAAAGCCAGTGATTAGTTTTATTCAAAGACCAGATCTGTGAACAAACAAAAAGAGAGAGGAAGGGTTCTGGCTTTTATGATAGTCCAAGATACTGGAGAAAACCTGGGACTGGATGGGTAGGCAGAGAGTTTAGAGGGAGCATGTAATGACTACCAATGTATGAAAATGCACTGGGTGAAGCTTTTCAGATGAGGAACCACTAAGGCAAGGCACAGGGAGGAGACTAAGGAGATGGCTCAGCTTCTCAGAAAGAAGTGGTACAGCTAGAGGAAAAGAAGGAGCAGGACTGACTGCATGAGGGTTAGGAAAGGAGAAAACAGGACCAAACTAGCCTAAGGAGACTAGTGTGAGAAACCCAAGAAAGGGTAACAGAGCCTGAGACAGGACCAGATATAAAATACATGTACTCTAATGAGGAAACTTGAGGCTGAAGGAATTACCGTATGGAGAAATGGTTGGAGCTGCATCTGGGATGGATTAAAAAAGCTATAAATCTCACCATTCCTCTGCTGTCAGCAAATATAGCTAAAATTCCTCTACAAAAGATCTCACTGCCCCACAAAGAACTTGCCTTGGCCAGCAGTTACTTCACTAACTCAAGTTGATGAGTTCTGTGCAGTGCCTCTAGATATTGCCACTTCACAGGCGAACCATTAAGATGCCATAAAAATTATGCTATGTTATGGGATATTCTTCTGCTGTTTCTGATTTTAAAACAAACAAACCACCACCACACACACAATATATATATATATATATATATGTAAAATATTAGCCCCACACTGCTTTTAAAAGTACATAAAACTTGCAAAGCATCAGAAATACACTCCTCTGTGCAATCTTTCCTCCGTCTGCCTATATGACTTTATTATGATGTAAGGTTTACTTAGAGGTCATGTAATGTTATTGCCACTAGAACCAGGGCTAAGTTTTTATGGAACTGACCTGTTGTGAAAACGAGCTATGGCTGAGAAAGGTGCATGGTCTACAGGACCACAGGTCAGAAGGTGTGCACAGAGGCAAGCAGGAAGAGAAAGTCTGATTTCTGCATTATGCTTCTGCAGAATTATCCTCTACTTTGCCTCTCTCCATAATGTTGTTTACAATGTTAGGCAAGTCACCAGAGCCAAGCTATTCATGTGTGGTGATTAATTATGTTTTACTCATTATCTGGGTCTCTCACTTGAGCCTGAATTGAAAAGGTGTTGAGCTTTCACTATTGCCTTTCACATCTATGAGAGCTGTGCTTTGAATATCTGATGTGCTAATATGCACTGAAAAAATGTCTTCCATTGGCAACTAAAAATGAGCAGAAAATGTTTGTTTTAATTTCTTTTGTTCCTCAGTACTCCAGATATAAAATACAAGTACTGCCTTTTGCTACAGAGAATTCTGAAAATGTGTTCATTTATGTTTATATACCTATCGGGTGTTAATATGAACAGCATGAAAAGTCTGAGAGAAAATTCAATAGCAGTCTTTAGAACAGGTTTTGAGAATTGCAGGAGATAAGGCAAAGGAAGTACATGAATAAACAAAATATTGAAAAGCTATTTAGAAGGTATACTCAGTCAGGCAGATGTGCCTTGAAAAAACCTTATGTAATGATGAGATTGTTGGTGGAATTAGAAAGCATAAACACAAAGAGTCAAATTAAGTTTGCATACAGATCTTGATTCTTGCTTTTCAGTCTCAATAATAATATAATAATTGTGCAGGTTTTGTACATACTCATACATTCCTCAACAATGACAACAACAACAACAACAAAAATAAAAATATTGAAACAATAAGAGAATGCCATTCTTTTTAGGCATGGGGATAGTGCACTTTTTCTAAATCAGTGTGATTTTGTTATTTGGGTGTTGCTGTATCCTAGTCTGTTGTTCTGCCTTGATTTTTGTGTTCTTTCACATTCTGAGTAAGAGTGTACCTTATTATATATTTATAAAATTTTCTGTATAGTCAGATTCCAGTTCTGACAGCAGCTTCCAGATCTTTAATGCAATGCTAAGTTATCATTAAATTAAATATTAAATTATCTTTGTATTGTCAAAATGACTAGTCGCCCATCAGGGAGACTGGTATTATAGAAAGGCAAAGTAAAAAGGCAGTCATTGACCTAAGGAATTTATAAATTTAAAATAAGGCACAGCTATATTAATAAGTCAAAAGCAAACTACGTAATAATAAAAAGAAGCTGTCTTATCTACCAAAAAAAGAAAAGAAAAAAAAAATTACTGTTCCTTAGTTGCTTATGCATTTATGCAAATGTAATTGAGAGCACTGTTGTATGTTTCATATTTGGCATGCTCGCCACTGCTTTCCAGAGCTGAAGTTAAAGGGACACGTATTTATTCTCCATGTCATTAGAGGCTGTTACCTGTTGTAAGCAAGATGTAAACCAGTGATCAGTTAACATATAACAAATATTTTGTTTCAATTTCCCAAATCCCTGTTGTGTCAACTGTATGTCACCATCAAAAAATAAAAATAAATAAATATATATATATATATAATTTCTTAAGGTATCAGAAAAAGAGAGAATAAAACAATATATATATTACAGTAGTGGTGTACAACTAAATGAGACAACGAAGTTATTCAGTGTTACTGCATTATGCAAGAGAGTAGGATGCAAAAGACATGACAAATTTCTGTTTGAAGATGGGAAGATTTTAGTGGGAAAATCACACTTTCATACAAAATTCCTAAAGACTATTGTACTTAGAAGATAAATAACACATTTGTACATGTGTTCAACATTCACAACCAATATGTAGATAAAGAAAATAATAATTTATAAAAGTCCTGCAAGTGTGAACAATTTATAGCTATCATAATTCATGGTAGCAGTGAAAAAAGGGATGTCGAAAGACAAACACACAGAATGACTATTTCAAGAAAGTAAAAGCACCCTATAACAGAATATCCATACTTCATCTTAGTTTGGGAAACAGAAAATGTACCCACTTCTGGCATAAAGAACCAATATCTCCAATGCAAGGGCAACAGGACAGGAAATTCAGATTACAGAACTCTGTACTCAGTTGCAGTTTTTAACATCATCTGATGGAGCTCTATCTCCTTTTTTTCTCTTTAATTTCTTTCGTCCTCTTTCCAAGGCTGTGTTTCATTCCAAAGGTGGCAATATAGTAAGAAGAAACAAGGATGCAGGACCATGCATACATGACTTTGCCACAAGTATGCTGTGTGAATTTGAGGTAGTTACTTTCCTTCTCTGTGCCTCAGCTTTTCTCTCTGTGAAATGAAGTCAACAACAAACTCCTGGGCAAAAGCAGGATCTCAGTGTACTCTGCAGTGAATAAAAATACTTGTTCCTGCATGTCAAGCTATTTGTCTTTATTTGATTTGCAAAACTTCATCAGTTACATCTGATTCAGGGAAAAACAAATCACAGCTAATTCAGTCTGGCCTCAGCCATCTTCTTAATCTTCACCAGAATAGAGGTGTTTCAGTCAACAATGACAACAGTGAGATACCTGCTTAATCCATTTATAATTTTGACCTCAAACCATGCTTTATAAAACCATTCCTTTTAGTGTGCATTCTACATTAATATCTATTAAGTAAAAAATCAATGGAAATCTATCTCGAAAAGTTATAAAATAAATCCCTAAATTTATATATCAGGGCTGATATAGGAACTACAGTGTAAAGAACATGCCTTTTATTGTTTGAGAACTCAGGCTTCTTGACTGCAGGTTTTTTTCCAGCTTTAACAATTTTAAATATATTATTGTGGTAACATTATTGAATGCTTTTCCTTCATTTGTAAATTCTTTCCCTTTAAGCTGAGACTAGAAAGAAGAAAGATTTCCTGGAAAATTTAGAGCTCAGACATAAATGAAACTAAGGGAAATAGGTTGCATATCTTTGTGAGGATATTACATTTAAAAAGGGTTGATATTTTGCCAATCTCTATTTCTCTTGTCCTCAGTACTAGACTGAGGAAAAGGGCTTCTGGCTATGGAAAATAAGACTGCTTCTGCCATGTACTAGTTTATTACTCCCATTATATGTTCTTTCTGGTTTGTGTTCTTTTTATTTCTCAAATAATTATTTTATGGCACCAATTGTTACAAAACGTTAGCCTTACATTTACAACTGGAGAAATACTCCTGAGGCAGTTTCTTTATGTGTCCCTTACACAGAATGTTAAAATGCACTGATAGAGAACAGCAGAAATGTTATCAAAACTGATCATTTCTTTTGGTTATAGAATATTCTGTAACAATTTAAATAAACCTAGACAAAATGCAAAGTAAATACAGTAAAGCAAATAGAACTTAGATGGTGTATCATTTTATAGATAGCATTATCATTAAAAAGGGCAATGAAAAACATTAGAAAAAAGAAGTTATAAAAAAAGTAGCAGGAGAGAAACCAATGGGAAACAGTACAGAAAAAGAAAGAATTTTAAAACTTAGCAATGTTCATAATGCTGGAGGGGGGAACCAGATAAAGAACTGTGAATTGACACTATCTGTATACAAAACAGACAAAAATTCAGACAAATAAACATATATCTAAAAAAAAAAAAAAAAAAAAAAAGTGACCAGAGAAAGGGGTTCTGGTTTCTTTGTCAGAAGACAAACAAAGTAAAAATACTGGAAAGTTTTTGCATGTGACAAGAAACTGATAGCAGACAATAAATACCCATACATGGGTGTGTATAAATAACAGCAACAGAACTGTTTTGAGTCGTATACAAGAGTAAACTTTTTTTAAACATCTTTCCATTAAAATGGCTTGAAACAAGAGAAAGTACTAAGTACTTATTTTCAGTACTAAGACTGAAAATAAGAGCTTGCTTCTGCAGTTAGGAAGAAAAATAATATATCCTGCTGAGATTAAAACAAAATCAAAGATCAAACAACAGCTAGATTTCTAACCACAATAATGAGTCTAGAAGGCATGTGGATTGGTTTTTATTTGTTATTTTGCCAACCACCAACTTCTCCCTGGGTTATTGCAAGCACCTAAAGCTTTCATCAAGACCAGTTCAAAGCATTAAAAACAGCAGGCACCTCTAAGGATCAGAGCTCAGTCTGAAACTGTTAGTAGCAAAAGACTCTAAAAATTTTATACTATAAAGTTTTTTCATTATCAGAGTACCTCTTTTTTATACTGATGTATATGTTTTTGTACTGATATATGGTTTTTATGCTTGTTCATGCATTAATTTTATGTATTTCCCTTGTATCTGTCTGTTTTCCTGTTCACTATTCATATCTAGACGCCATGTGTAGAGTTATATTGATATAAAATACAGAAATCATATATAGGTAGATTCTACACACACTCAGAAACATATGGAACTGTTTTCTCTTTCCGGATCATCCATATGTGGACAGTTCTCAAAAAACGTTTGTTGGTGACTCAATTTTGAATTCCCAGATCTCAGGCATTTAATCTTCAACGTCTCACCATCATTTCAAACTCACCATGATTAAAAAATAAGTTGTTCATTTGATATATATCTGTTTCACAGCAAACTGTCTGTTTTTCTTTATAAATATCCCTTTCAGACAGAAGACAGAATAATTTATTTCATCCATTCAGATAACCATAAGAATGTACTGCCTTAACACACAGACTGTTTCTCCTTTTCTTGTTTTCTTTCGTGTATATGTAGGCAGTCCCTTCCCTGAAATGAGCTCTCAGATCTAGCTAGGATTCATACAGGAAGTAAAATTACTTTACTATCCTCAGGAAAGTCTTTAAAAATACATTTTAAAGTATAATATCACTAACATAATAGCAAAATATTCTGTTTACTCATTGACTATTAAGAATCTATGTGCGTTTTCACTGCACCAAATGTTTCACATTGCAGGAAAAGAAAACGTAATAAGGTGGTGTAAATTACCAACTGAATATTGTCTTCATGTCAAAACAGGTAAAGAAAGTTGACAAATAATGATACAAACTTCCTGGCTATATTGAAATCTGTCAGACTGTTAGGCATCTTTTAAAAATCAGAAGGATTCAGGCTTTTTTAATAGCAGTCTGAGGGGAACATTTTCTAGATTGAAAGTTGTTATTTCGGGACCAAAAGTGATGGCTTTTGAAAGGGACATCTTGGATGTCCCTTCAAGCATTGATGGCTTTATATTGAACTTCCCACAACTGTAGTTAGCCTTTCCTTAAAGACATCTAATTATTTTTGCTCTAATCTGTTTGGCAAACTGTCATGCTGTCTGATGAACCTCAATGTTAAAGAGGATGCTGGTGAAATTAATCTTTCTTCCAATTACAGTTCTGGCCATTATATCTGCCCACTACAAATATTTGCTCCTTTCTCTTTCTTGATTTCACACATTATGATGGCTATATATTGTTTTTCTCTCTTTAAGCTAAAAAGGTCCTTCTACAATTTTCTCACTTCCTTTCAAGAAATCTATTTACACCATGCTATACTTAAGTTACAGATAGCCCAGTACAATATAAAATGACAGTGATACCTTCCTAGCTCTTTGAAAAATGCCTTTGTTTAAATTTATGTTTTATTTTTTGTAACACCATCAGATAAGATCTCAGTTTTTGTTTACATTGAGTACAGAATCATGTTCCCTGAATATATTTTATTTTGTTGTTTGTAAAATAGGTTTCTTCTCCATATTCTCATCTTTTGTGCTGTTGATAGCAGAACAGAAAACGGTCTTGTTTTGTGTTTTATGTAGCAGTTTCTCAACTCTGTATTTTAGTTGCTGGGTGTATACACCTGTCACTGGAATAACTTCAAATGTAGAGTCTTATTAAATATTTCAAATTTGTACATTTGGGGCTTTTTATTTACAATATCAAAGAAGGGCTACACTATGATCTTGGGGAAGGCAAAATCTCTGACCTTCCTAACACCGGGAAAGAAAGAAATTGTATTAATTTCTTGATCAAGACTTTTACATTCAGTGCAAAGCTGTCCCAGTGATGAAACTTTTGCCTCAATCTTCAGTGTCCAAGATTTCATGTAATGTATTTTCTAAAACAGCTGACAGAATTCTCTGTGCAATGGTAATTGACTGATGGACAGCGCTGACCTAGTGCTTTGTCAATAGAGGTTACAAGGATTTTGAGCGTTGAGCAAGGGAATAGGCTTGGCTTTAACTCTTGTAAATTACTGCTGTATATTTTAGCTCTGCACACTCTGGCTACTGTTCCAATGGGAAAAAATCACCACAGCTAAAAAATAAATATTTTGGCAATCTCCTGTTAATTGTTGACTGTTGCTACTTCTGTGTGTAGTAAAATTTGTTCTGTGGAGAAAACCTTTCTGGTTTATGTGCCCTGGTACAGAAGGTGCTGCACAAGATGCCTGTCTCCACAGAGAAGTCTACATACGTTCACCTACTGACTTTTGTGAAGGCAGAAATGCATACTTGAAGTGC
This sequence comes from Aythya ferina, assembly GCF_964211825.1. Classification (NCBI taxonomy): domain Eukaryota; kingdom Metazoa; phylum Chordata; class Aves; order Anseriformes; family Anatidae; genus Aythya; species Aythya ferina. Next base: position 53,524,192 of record NC_140301.1, read on the forward strand.
ACATGAAGACAGTAAAAATAATTTCATCTTTTTCTTGTCAGTCTTGTGCCAGCTCAGTGTGCTATCAGCTCACTGAAGAACAGAGGTAGCAGTAGTAAAGGTGGAATGAGGGGAGAACTGCAGATAGTTGTGTAGTTGGGACACAACAACAAAAAAACAAGATTAGGAGAAAAGCAGAAAAGGATTGCAATCTCTGTTCCAACAAGCTCCTAGGCTGGCTCAGCCCATCCTGTCCAGCCACACACAAGGAAGGGATAGACTGACGTAGAGTTTGAAATAGATGAAAGGTTCCTTTCTGCACTAATGAAGTCTGATGAGCTTATTTTTCTAAGCGACAAAGCTAACCACAGAGTACAGTATGGAATACAAACTTGTAAAACCAGCTAATATACCTTAAAACTTTGTGCCTGTGTATGTCCATGGCTGAAGAGATTCTTTCAAGGGATAAAGGATACACCTATGCAAGGATGAAATTACTTTCTGATACTCCTATTCTATTGACAAAATATTTTTGCTCTGCCAAGGACATTGCACTGCCCTGTAACTGTTGTGTTGTTGTTGTTGTTGTTGTTGTTTTGTTTTGTTTTGTTTTTCTCTCTCTAAAATATGCATAAGGGTACCCCAAATTAATTACTTTTATGTCTTTCTCCCATATGAGGTCTCAGATATAGTTTCTGTGTGACTCTATTTTTTACCCTCAGATTTTAGCTACCAGGAGTTCTCAGGGAACTTTAGGAGCTGTCATACTGTTGACTTGCTCTGTGTTTCTCATCACCGAAGCAAATTTTCTGTCTTCAGATTCTTTCAATATTGAGTCTCTCTCTGGACAAAAGGTGTTAGATTAGTATGTAAACAAACACTTGGGAGTTATGAGTACTCCTATCCAGGACAGAACTTCAAGGATTCCTTGCTGCTTCAAGGATTTCTAGTCTTTGCAGAGCTGCTTGCAAGCTGCTGAAGGTTGAAGCACTCTGTTTCTGTGTTCAATAGACAAAAGGAATTTCTTACCAAGCTTAAATTCTTAATTTCAGTGTGCTTTTTCCAGTAGCCCAGTCCTTGAACCTGTTCATTATTCATGTCTCAGGATCCATGATAGTCGTGTGTTTTCTTGGTAAAAAAAAATAAAAATAAAAATTATGTATATATATATAGCATAATATCTCAAATTCTGTAAAAGAATCTATGAAGATTCTCTTCTTGATTCAATTGTTGCAGTCACTGTCTTTGATGCCCTGGTTCCTATAATGAATCTCAAAGAAAATCTCACAATGTCCCAAGATTTCAATGAAGCTGCATGTTTCCTGAGGATGACAAATTGTTGGGACCCACACTCCTTAGTCTGTACTCACCACTAAAGAATTTTTAGATGAAATAGTGAATACAGTTGTTAACACTTTGAATGATCTTACACAAAAAAACATATGGAGTTCTTTTCTTTCCAATTTCCAATGCAAATACTTAAACAAAACAAAAATAAAAAGATTTATTCTCTCAGAAGAAATCACTAAGATCTGCCAAAACCCAATCACTGTAATTTTCAGGGACTATTGCAATGCCTGTGGAGATTTGGATCAGAGTGCTTTTGGCAGCAAACAAGCTAAGTAAAAATTATTTGCAGTTTGGTTTTCTCAGGTAGAAGAAGTAGTGAAAAGATGATGAGTCTGGATTCGCACAATGATGAGGCTTCTGTTTTGAAATTGCTTTTGGAATAGCATCAGGGCAGGTTCTGTTCCAACAGGTTCTGGTTGGATATAATGGGTAGACTTCACTCTTACAAAAAGAATTCTGACTTCTTAAAAATAAAATTTGCCTCTTGCTTTTAGATGACCCTTGAAGTAAGTAGAAAAGGTGGGAAAATGGAGAATCATCCTAATTTCAGCCATCCAAGATGCACCTCTGAGGCACAGAAATGAGAAAAGTAGAGTTGCTCTAACAATAGATTACTTTTGTTTAACAGTATATCCAGGCAAAAAATAATAATAAAATAAATTAAAATAAAATAAAATGTAAAAAACATGAAAACAAGCAAGAAAAACAGAGTACAAATACTAAAATTTGTAATGGTGATTATAACACATATCACAGAATCACAGAATGGACGAGGTTGGAAGGAACCTCTGAAGGTCACCTAGTCCAAACTTGCTGCCAAGCAGGATCACCTAGAGCACATCGTGCAGGATGGCATCCAGGTGGGTTTTGAATATCTCCAGAGAAGGAGACTCCACAACATCTCTGCGTTATATATAGAGAGAGAATTGTGAGGACAAGATTTTTCTAGTGATTTTTTTCATAAGAAATCAGTTTTGGACAATGCAGGTAGTGAACTCAGAAAATAGAACAAATGTGTCACTGTATGTCACACTATTATATTTACAGTGCAAATGAAAACAGATAATTTGACAGTGATTAGTGTATGGATAAAATCTATGAATTCTACAGACTCACTACTCTTAAGGTCTGAAGAATAAAGAATACAAGGAGTCATTTCTTCCAGCTAAAGCATCACAGAACTTTTGTAGCCATTTTACCTCCTCAAGTTACCTCTTGGTGAAAAATATGCAAACCAATATCTAACATAAAAAAAGTTTCTGCATCAAGCAAAGAAGTTATGATCTAAGGGAAGAATAAACAACCCTGGACCAACAGCTACCAGAGTCTGTAACAACTAACTAAGAAAGTCAGGATAAAAGTAAAGTGAACAAGACTGGTAAAGAACTGGAAAGAACTGCTGGTATTTATACTAGGAAAGCACAAATTCACAGAATAGCAAAGGACTGACTAGCCATTGTTACTGCTCCACATTTTCACTTTTCTGGTGCCTTTCTGTCATTCACGATTCCCTAGCTGTGGCTGGGCATGTGAACTACAGCAAAAGCTGTGGTGACAAAGTAACCTTTTTGAAACTTTGGTAGTGTTTCAGTAATAAAACGAAAGCAAGTGGAAAAGGTATGGAGGTATTCTGTGCCTGTAGAGCCAGATAGGCAGAGTGTATCTCATGTAGCCAAACTTCTGGAGAGACTTGAAGAAGCAGTGTCTGCCTCTCACACTTTACACTCAAGCACTGTTTTGTAAACCACCCCTCATTCTCCTCTTCCTGTTTTTATCCTTCCTTTTATTCCCCCATAAAATTAAAAACCTGCATTATTAGAAGCAAACTTTTGCAACCTAAGTGACATCATTATCTTCAAGTACCAGTAAATGGGCTTTCTGAAGCTAATGTGTGCTTTTCAGTTCGTATGTATTCAGGCAGATAATCTTGAATTAGCCAATTGTAATTCCAGAGAAAAAGCAGGTGGTTCTATAGTCTTCTTACCATATTATAGTGATCTCTACTTGCTTCACATAAATGTAGATAAATTGGTAAATGAGGTCTCATGGAAATAAGCACTACAGCAGAAGCAGAAGAAAACGGGTCCCTTAAGAATCCTAAAAAACAGGCATAACTTCTTTAAAAGAAGAAAAAAAAGAACAAGAAATACCCAGTCTAATTCCAAAAGGGACTGCTCAAAGGAATAATAAAAAAGATAGACAAGAGAAAGGAGCAGCCACAGAATAAAGCACAAAATTTAAATTGCCTAGTGGTGGAAGTAACGCTTTTTTTTTTCTTCTTGATCTGTTCAGTATATAAAAAAGAGATGTAGTTTTGGGGGTCTTTTTTATTATTTTTTTATTTATTTATTTTTAACTTTTTAGCCTCAAAAACAGAAGATGCTTTGCCTTCCTTGCTTTTGCTGGGGTCTTTCCTGAAAAAAAAAATTGGAGCTCTGATGTGCCTGACTAAGCAGAGAAGTCTTCAGAAACCCGAAGCCCTGAATTAGCTGTTTGTGAACTGCCGGAGTAAGTTTCAACGAGGTAAGAGGCGTGTTTCAAACCCCCCTGCTAGACCTCCCTCCTCCCGCAGCCTTCCCAAAAGCCTTCCCAAAAGCCTTCCCTCGCCGCAATCGCACAGGGTGCGCAAGGTGCCGGCTCCTCTTTCAGCCCTCGGAGCGCCAGCATTGAGCAAGTGTCTGCCCTGGGCAGCCTTCCTCTTCCTTCTCCTTCTTCTCCTTTCTTCCTCCTCCTCCTCCCGCCCCTGCAGCGCTGCGGGCGGGGGTGCCTCCGCCTCCTCCTCCTCCTCTTCTTCCTCCCCGGCCATGGGGCTGCGTGCCGCCGGGCTCCTCGGCTGCTGCTGCTGCTGCTGCTGCTTGCTGCCCCTCGTCCTCCCTGCAGCCCCAGGTACCGGCCGGGGGGCGGCGGGGAGCGGGGTGGGAAACTTGGCGGAGTTTGCTGGGGCCGGGCTAAGGGCGGCGGGGGGAGCCCACCCGCGGCACCCCGAAGCACTCGGTGCTTCCCCTGAAGTTTGCTCCGGTTGAGGGTCCTGGCTCTTTGTAGGGAGCTCGTCCTCACTGCCCGTCTGAGGGGTATCTCCCCTGCCCCTCGTGGAGGGTGTCAGTGGTGGCATCATACCGCTGAACGCGCTTGGTGCTGATAGTTGGAAACGGCAAAAAAAAATAATGAGACTGAGACCTCTTCTTTGTAATTCAGTTATTCTTGTACTATTTAATCAAAGTGACGATTTCTTTTTTTCATCTGATGTAACGTTGAAATAAATTTAACACAAGTAAGTTGTTTTACACGGATTTTTTTTTTCTCTGACTAAAGATATTTCTGAGTTTTAAGTAGTTCTAAAATAATACAACTGGAGTTGCATGTTGTGAAATTGTATCTATAGATTTGCTCTGAAGTTTCTATTTTCAAGTAGTGTATAGCAGTGTTTTACTTCGCATATGCTACCATGTTTTACCATGAATCCTTTTGCAATCCATTCTCTACATCATTCCACTCACCCTATAGAAACACTATGTAACATGCTTCTGATTAGGTTCACTTAACATTTGGGAAACTTGAAATACATATTTTCATACCTGTAACAAATACTATCAGAATACTATGCAGTCTGGTTTCTTCTTACTATACAGTGTGGTTTCTTTTAAAACACCAATAATGTGTAGAGGACACTATATATATATATATATATTTCTGAGTGCTGATTTTTCTATTTTGATATTAACAATCTCTTTTTCTAGGTGTGAACTGTAAAACTGGCTGCCACCCAGTGAATGGATTTTGTGAATTTCCCAGTGAATGCAGGTGAAAAAATCTGTCAGACATGCTTGTTAGCTCAGGAACAGACTTCTACATTAATTTATTGTCCTTGTAAAATAGACAGAAACTGAAACAATTTGTCCTCTGAAAATATGGTACTGTAGTGAAGCAGCACTCTATTAGCATACAGTAACTGGAGTTGTAGAGCTTAGACATCTAGATGCTTTTTTAGCCTAATTATTCTAGTAAGACTTTACATTGATTAACATTTATTAACTTTTTGTCGCTGAATTATACAGTTTTCTTCAGATGAACTGCTTCTAGTATCCTGGAAGCACTGAAGGTATCTTTTTGTTCCAATGTGCTGCATAGTCCAATTTTGTATCTGAAAGTTTATTTATTTTGCCTTGAAAAGCAGAACATCCTTGTAATTATGTTTATTAAAAATAAACTATGCCTCTATCTTGTCTTTTATCTCTTTCAGGTGTCAGCCTGGTTGGCAGGGTGCTTTTTGTAATCAGTGTGTACCTTTCCCTGGGTGTTTGCATGGCAGCTGTGCCAAACCCTGGCAGTGCATCTGTGAGGAGGGCTGGGTTGGCAGCCTCTGTGACATAGGTTTGCACGTCTTTTCTTATTCTTGAGCTACTGAGGTGAAACAGCCCCATCTGGTGATGGAGACTTGCAAAAGTCCTTCTGGATAACTATTAAAAAATACTCTGGACAGCAGCATGTAAACCTGGAGTTTCTATAATTTAGACAAAATAATGCAGTGTCTTTGGTAACTGGGCATATGTGCAAGCAGCACATAGCTTCATAATTTTTTAAATATTGACCATTGTGGACAATGCTAACAAAAAAAAAAAAAAAACAAAAAACAAAAAACAAAAAAAAAAAAAAAAAAAAAAAAAAAAACCTGCTCACTTGAAGTCATATAAGTCTTTTTGATAAAAAACACACATCTTTATATTAGATAATTTGAAATATTTACCTGACACAATATATATATAATAATTTCTGTACAGAAAGACAATATTAATGCTTCTTATTAGATTAATATTTATTCCTCAACCTAGTGATGATTCAGTGGAGTAGCATTAGTATAACTGAGAAAAAGGTCTGTCCAATCAGGCTACTGCTTTCCTCCTGGACCTGAGGTAATAAGCACAGAGTGCACTTGCTCACCCCTTTCCTGTCAGAATGAGCCAGGTTAGCATAAGTAACTTGAAGAACTGGACTTTGTTGAGCTGGTTTGTTTTGGCTGACATAAACAGATGAGTGTTCAGCCAAGATATCCGAGGGGACAGAAATGGCATGAGCATCCAGAAGCATGCACCACTTCAGTTTGCATAATTGCAGCTGGAAGAGGACAAACGTCCAGGACCTTGTTCCCTCTGCTTCAAATTCAGGCTTTTGTTGTTATACAGTTTCTAATTTGCAGAGCATGGCTGTGGTCTGCCAATGAATACCCAAAAGAGTAGTTAATTATGATGCAGTATGAATAGAATAAAATTTTCAAGATGACTAAAAGACTCAAGGTTTCTGGTAGTGCATCCTTGCAGTGGCATGAAGGTTGGTGCAAGGTGCTTAGGTAATCACTCACCTTCTCATCAGAATTTGCAGCCTGTACACACCAACTGCACACAAAGGCATATTCAGGCTCCTTTGTTTGAAGCTAGTCCTGGTATGTTTGCAAGAACTGTAGTAGCACTGGTGCAGATGTGACTGTAAACTTTCAGAGATAAATACATTAATTATGTTTTTCTAGACATCTCTCACTGATGTCTTCATACCTGGAACAAACAAAAGGATTTTCATTATAATTAGTAAAGGGGAATGGGTTCCTCTGAATGGGTCTGTGGTGTACAATCACAGATTTATGAAATTAGACAGAAAAATTCCCAATTGCCAACTTAGGAGGCTCAGCTCTATCAGTTGTCAGTGATCATGAAGGACCAGATTTTTTAAAGGTACCATCTACACAATTAAATTCATATGAAGTTTTCTAGTTGAACATACTTTAAAAAATAATAATAAACAAAACAACAACAAAAAAAATCTAAACACCTGGCTGAACTTCTAAGCAATTAAAGGTCTTCACATTTCTGAGCTTGGCAACCTTCCTTCTTGCAACCAGTATTAAGGATGGAAAACAATTCTGTTGGACCTATATCCCTACCTTTAGGGAAAAATAATAGTTTAATACATATTCATTATGATAGTTTTATAAGACAAAATAGATATCCCTTGTTTAAGTCCAGAAACTATTACTTTTTGCAATGCTCAGTGTTACCTCAGAGTCTTCTTTGCCAATTTGCATTTAGATCCCCATGAAGATGTGGCAAGAATTCTCAGCCAAAAAGAAATAATCATCTTTTCATCTAGAGGCACAAATTATATTGGAAGTCTTTCATCTCAGTGGATTTATTTACTCTAAGTAGAACAAGGTATCAAGAGTCCTAGTTTCCTTGCCACTGGAAGGTTGTTCTACTGACCCATGAAAGCACTTTAACCAAAAATGGGGTTAATTGCTCAACCACTGATCTCCACATCCTTTGCCAAAAGGTTGTGTTGGTTTTGGTTTCCTGGCTGTATAAAGTCATTACAGACTGCTATAACTCGTTAACAGGTATCACTAAATGAAACTTGATCAGGTTAGGAAAAAGGACAAAAGGACAAAATGATGGTTCCCATTCATTTGGCGACCATTGTTATATACACATAACTATCTTTTAAATATGGAAGTACAAACCTATCAATATTTACCATGCAATATGAGATTCCTTGCCTCCCTCTTCTAATACTGTATTTTTGTGTGTGATGACAGGAGGCCAAAACCATTATAATTTCACAAACAAGTGTCATTAATTGACATTTTGTAGCTACAGGAAACAATTTTTAGCTTCAGGTGTGTAATGAGATAAGCCTTGTTAGAAAGCTACATTTATATTGTTTCTGTGGAGGCTGACATAAGGTCATTAGTTTTGGGATTTGCTTGACATGCTTCATTTTTGCTGCTATAGAAAGAGTAATATTTGCCAGGGGGTTTCTGGCATAGCCACTGTTTTAATGTTGCCAGCTGTCAGCAAATACCAACGCACCAGGATAGCAAAACCCAGATATAGGTCCAAAATTCACTTGGCCACTGCTGTTAACTTCTGAAATGTCTGTAAAATATAGATACGGTCTCAGCACCTTATTTGCTTGCTAAACACTAGAGAAAAAGAGGTAACTTTGAATGGTGGTGTTCTCTTTCTCCATTTTCTAGGAGAGTTAGTGTATAATCTCCTTAGTATGGGTTATGGAACTTCCTTTCTGTAACTATTTGAGGTTATTGAGTGGTTTGCTAATGCCTCTGACTATGTAGCCTTTATATTTACCATAGGCTATCTGGTTTTCAGCTCAGATGAAGAATGACATACCTTATAATTTATAGGCTTGCAGATTATAGGTTGTGTTTGATCCACTGTAAATATGTAGACCAGGATTAGTGGTATCATTTATGACTATTATTGCAACCACTTGGACAGGCATGGCACTTAAAGAGAGAAATTGGTGTTGATGCTGATGATTAACCTCTTTGCCACGGGCTGCACCACCGGCCTGCCTGAAAGCCACGGTATCTTATCCTCTGGAAACATCCTTGAAATTGGGTATATGTACACCTAGAACAAGGATGCACAGAGCAAGGTTTCCCTCATTCATGATTATTTTGGTCCTTGAGAAAACTGGAGCTTACACTCACAGAGCTTGCAAAGAGGTTGTCTTATAATGAGAACAGAGGAACATATTAGAAAATAGAGTTCATTATCCAAGGAAGATTATATTCAAAAGCTAAGGTTATTGAAGTGTTTTGTTGTGGTTAAAATTTTGCAGTAGCTCATGATATCATCTACCTTTCATGTTATGCTATGGGAACTAGAATATAAATGCCCTTAAATCTTTTTCATCTTTTCAGAAAATGTGTTTGTACACAGAAGTGTTAGAGACATCATATAACTTGCAGCCAGCTCCTCAGTGCAGCTGCTCCATTAGTTTGCTAAAATATGCACTTGTTTGTTTATTTAATTTTAATTATTTTAAAAAATTGCTAATCGTTCAAGTGGGAAGTCGCTCAGCAGGGAAACAGTAAAGAAAATTAGATGTGTGACTTTGGGTGAAAACACACCATACAGCTCTCTATTCTGGTACAGTTATGTAAGGGTTAGATGCAGCCAAGCCAAAAGATGAACTCTTGAGAGACTTTGTAATCTGCTGATCTCTGTTGTTATGAAATGTTTGTTTATAAGCACATAATGATGGGTTGTTGGGCAGGGAGAGGGGAGAATTCCCTGTTCCATTTTACTTTATCAGAATTCTGTTTATGGATAAGCCAAGGCTGTAAGAGGATGACTATGCCCCTTAGAAGTTCTTTCTTCAATGCAGGATGAACGATAGATAAAGATACATGTACATTTTATTTAAACTATTCTTTACTATTTACAGATTCTTTCTCCTAACTTTATTTGAGCCCTGATTCTGGTCATCTGCTGACAGTTCAGCTTTCATTTTATTCAAAAGTGTTTTAATACAACTAAAAAAATATTTTTTGTTTGTTTTTAAACAGATATTCACCCATGTTCTGCAAAGCCCTGCACCAATAACTCAACATGCATAGAGACTGGTGATGGAGGATATATTTGTCTTTGTGCCCAGGGATTTACAGGAAAAAATTGCCATCTCAAAAAAGGACCTTGCATTATTAATGGGTAAATATTGATTTCTGGTGTGAATTTAAAATCTACATTCCTACTGAACATTCTTCAGATTTCGTAGCTAAGTGAAGATATCTCTACGCTAAAATATGTAGTTCTTCTGCTAGGACAATTATTTAGTTACTGATATTTTTAGCAAACTTTGCAAATCTGTTCAGTTATTCTGTAAAAAATTACACATTAAAAATATGAGTTCATGTGTATAATTTGAGTACTAAACGTGATAGTTTGCACGCTTTGTTGTGATGAATTTATGCCTTGCCATGATTTTAGTAAGTAGTAACCTGCCATCACATGTTCTCACCTCTAGTGAGATCACCTCTAGAGGGATAATTTTATGCAAAATCAAGGTACAGTAATACGAACCATAACCAACCCACAAGCTTTCTGCACAAAATCACCTAGTTCACCAGCCTGTCATTTTCTTACCATACATAAGATGGTATGTCAAGGGTTTACTGAGGGAGATAATCTCAATTCTATGAGAAGAGGATGTGGGAGGGGATTTCCTTCCATTCTCTAAGAGAAGTAAGATGTTAGAACAGTGTTGGGAGCAGGTTGAAGGTGATATTTCCCCTCTGCTCAACACTGGTGAGAAACGTTTGGAGCACTGGGTTCAGTTCTGTTTTCCACTACGTGAGGATGAGGTCATACTGCAGAGAGTACAGCACAGGCCCGTGAAGATGATGAAGGGACTGGAGCACCCCTCCTATGAGGAGAGGCTGCGAGAGCTGGATAATTTAGCCTGGAGAAGAGCAGACTGTGGGATCTTCTCCATGTGGATAAATACCTTTGTGATAGTACTCTCAGTTCAAACTGAATACTCATTAAATAGTTTGGAAATCATGGAAAAAAAAATCATAACAAAACAACATTCTTGAAACAGCAATTCCTTTTCTCTAGGAAGTTGTGTCTTTATGAGGAAAATGAGCAGAAGACAGCTGTAGTGGAAAAAAAAATGTTCTCACTATAAGCAGTACATGTCTATTAATATTTTATAGTCTGCTGGAGAGTGCACTTCACATCCTGGGAAGAGACCTTATCATAAGAGGTCATCTCACTTTCATCCCACTTCTGTATCCTACCTCTCTGTATCAGTGGCATAGTTTAAAATGTTGATATTACTAAATACTGCCACTGGTTCCTAAGTTAATATTCATAGATAGCACCAAGCCAATTCACAAATCAAAGTAATTTTTCTGGTGTCTACAGAATCTGTGTTAGAGATATCTGTGTGATGCTTTGAAGATCTGGTCTCAAGCAGAGAACCAGAAGGTGCTTTCTGAAATGAAGGCAGAGTATTTGGAAAGCAAAGAAGTGGTATGTCCATGTTTCCACAATAAGTCCTTCATGCACCACCCTTGCTGAACATGCCTTAAATGCATGTTAAATATAAATATTTTTATTATCAGTTATTTACAGTTTATTATCAGTTACTTAAATATGAAGTAACTGAATATATTCAAGGAGATTACTAATATCATTCACTTAAACATATTAAAAAATAGGTAAATGAGATTCATTAGTTAATAAATAATTCATTTTCAAAATTTTTCATGTTTCCTCTAAGCAGTTTTTATTTTTTTATACTTATGAGAAAGTGTAAAAAAATCATTTTATATAAAAATTAGGCAAAAAATCATTTTGTGCTTACATTCTCCAGCAATTTCTTCCAATTTCCCTGCAAATTCCCTACATTTCTGCAATTTGACCTGCAAGCGAGGGTTCCAATTTCTGCATATTGTCAGATCCAAAACAGTTAGTCTGATTTTCCATGAAACCTCTAAAGCCGAGAGAGTGTGCTAGACTCTCCAAGATAGATCATAACCATTCAATAACTCAAGGACTGTACAGCTACAGGTTCCATATTTTTCTTATAGCATACAGAGAGGCTGGTGATTGTAGCAAAGCTTCTCATTTGCATGACCACCTCGTGTTCTCACCAGACTGGCCCAGTAAGTGCTATATCAAAGTCTAGCGACAACTCATTTTGCTTTCATAATACAGTTTCCAGACTTCCAGTGCGATCTTTTGGTAACATTTTTTTCCAGGTAACAGTTACAGTGAAGGACAATATGAGAGGACAGAGGGGTTTGTGTGTGTGTGTGTGTGTGTGTGTGTGTGTGTGTAAGTAGTGAAAAAACAGGCAGATGACCTCTTTACCACAGTAGTCTATCTCTCCTTATGAGTGCCCACCAATTGTTTCAAACTGCAGAAAACCCGGAGTTGCTCAGGGTGGTCTGTACAATAGCTATTCCCATGGAAACAACTGGGCACTTGAGTAGCTCAGCCTTATCCCACCAGTGCTCAGGGGCCATTTGTAGTCAGGCGCTTATTTTCCTTTCACTGTTGCCTCACTCAAGGCATCAACAGATTTCTTAAACCTCTGTATCCCAATATAAGAATCTGTAATGGCCACTGACAAATGTGAAATGTCAGCTTTCACAAAGCTGCAGATGTTCAGTACCTCTAGGGCTTTCCCCTGGAAATGTAACATGTAAAAAATGCTTGGACTTTTCATCTGTATCCTGGTACTGTGCTGTATGTCTTTAGAGATTTATAGTTGTTAGGAAAACTAGTCAAATAGGCTTGTAGTCAGCTTTGTCAAGTGTAATGCTGCCTCTCATTACCTCAGATCCATTTTTAAAAGGTAAGTTTTAAATGCTTTGTTCATGTACAGTGAATTGCCATGAAAGTGGCTTTGATCTTTACTTGTAAACACATGACCCCAGACCCTTTTTCAGCCAACAAGGCCAGTTAAAGGACTACATCTGCTTTGAATAGCTCCACTGAATTAGCAGCTTTTGTGCTTTTCTGTCAGTAGATGGCCCTATCTTTTGGCCATACACCTGGTAAGGCACAGTTACATTGCAAAGATGAAAAAAAAAAGTGACTTGACATCACTTAAAACATAGTACCAGGCTATTCATAATTAAGTTCTCAAAAGGTTTGGAAACATTTGGTTTCCTCATCTTGTTCTCACATTACAGCTGCTTTGCTAATGCTGACACCATCTCATGTATATTTTTATTTTTTTTTAATATTTTTTTCAAAATCCTTTGCTCAACAACAGTTTGCAAAAAATTATCTGTTTATCTTTACATTTTTTGTCTGTCATGGAGCAACATAGAGGCAATAAAAAAAAATCCACTCTGCCGATACAATATGGAGACTGTCTTAAGAATAATCAGGTGGAAAAGAAAATCTTGCTGCTAATGTCATTGTTCAGTCTTGTCCAAACAGTTGCTCAGCTAAATAGCTCTAAGCTTATGAAAATGTTAGGAAACATAATTTGGAAAAATATTTGAAATAACTTAAAATCACTTCACAGCTCTTCAGGTTGGATTTATACAGTGGTATATTAATCCTGTCTGAAGGGTTGGCAGAAGATATTATAATCTGTATTGACAAAGCTGTTGAATAAATTCATTCTTGATTCAACTTGACCAATTTAGTAGATTTGCATTAGTTTTTGGCTCTTATGAAGAAAACCATTTCCTTTTATTATACAAAGGGTGTCCTAATAGCTTCTTTCCTTGGACTGTGATTCAGTTCTGTGTATGTATGTGTTTGTTCTCTATTCTAGCTCACCCTGCCAGAATGGAGGAACATGCATCGATGACAATGGTTTTGCACCCCATGCTTCCTGTCTGTGCCCTTCTGGTTTTGCTGGCAACTTCTGTGAAATAGATAGAGATGACTGTGAATCCAACCCATGTGAAAATGGAGCAACGTGTACAGATATTGGTGCGGGTTTCAGCTGTTTTTGTCCCCATGGCTATACGGGAAAGCTCTGCAGCAGCCGTGTCATATTCTGTGCAAGTGGCCCATGTGAGAATGGAGGGACATGCAGCGAACACCCACAGGGAGGATTTGAATGTATCTGTAAGCCAGAATTTGTTGGTGCAACCTGCAAACATCACAGCAAAAACACAAGTCTGTTTGGAGTGAATACAGGCGCAAAGCATATGCAGAATTACAAGCTACCCCCAAAAGCTCATCACAGATCAGTGCATCATCAAGAACAAGAAATCCTGAAAATAACAATGAAAGAAACAATCCAAAATGCAGATCCCTTGCTCAGTAAAAGCCAAGTGGTATGTTTTGTTGTACTGGGCTTACTTACATGTCTTGTTGTCTTGGGTACAACTGGGATAGTATTTTTTTCAAAATGTGAAATGTGGCTTGCTAATGCGAAATATAGTCATCTCCTACGCAAGAAAAAGAACTTTTTTCTGAAGTCTAGCAATGGGGAAAACCTCTCTGTTAATATTATCTTCCCAGAGAAGATCAAATTGACTAATTACACTAAGAACTACACTGCCATCTAGGCCCTTGAAAACAAAAACAACTTGCAGCTTTTCATAGCAATATGAAAAATAGATTGAACTTGTTACCTGTGGTTGGCCTTAATATTTGTGGGTGCATTTGGTGTAACTTGCGCTGAGTGATAATGAAGAAAATTTTAATGTATATGTATTGCTAATGATTTTTTCATTCCCCCAAATTAATGTAAAAAATAATAATAATTAAAAAAAAAAAAAAAAAAAGACTAAAAAGATCAGGGAATGTTAATCTGATTTACTTTCAAGGCAGCTATGTTTTGTAAAATAAAATGTAATATACCACTAGAACTGTTTTGCAGCTTTTTTGTCTTGTGCTTAGTTTATTTGGTAAATATAGTACCTGTAAATTAATCGATTATGCTTTATTATTTTATTATATTTTATTTTGAATAAACAGCAGATAAGGGTTCTACTGGTTTAATTATTGATCTGTAAATTCTATACTTCAGAAAACTTGTCATAACTGTCCCTGTCTAATTCTTCTTCCATCTATGATAAACAAAACATTAGCAATTGGGATCAACAGGAGCAAACTTGCGCTGGTATCTCACCTATCCAATCAGTTTTGTTAATTTTGCACACCTATAAGGTAAATTACTCTTCCTATAGAATCTAGTAAGTCTTTGTGATATTAATTTCAGGTTACAGGTCTCTATTGCTTTGGATGGTGCCTCCATAAATTGTTTATCTACCAACATATTAAAAATATGTTTAATATCTTCGGTCAAACTTTCTGTATAGAGACCTGGTCAAGATTTAAAAGGATCTGATTCCGATCTTTCCAGACATACTTCTCAAAGAACTCTACCAAGAGAAGTATCTTTCATGCTGGTGTTGTGAGGAGAAATGAAAAGATAGATGTCACTTGAAAGAGGATGTTGCTTTAAATTCTTCATTTTTTCTTTTTTTGTATTATATTTCATGGAGTGGACAAGATTTCAAGAATAAAAAGCATCCCTGAGAACAAGGAAAAGACACAATATTTGCGTGGGCCTGAGGGCACTAATAGGTCTTAACATCCCTGAGCACTCCCACCTGGGGCCTCCACCCACTCCCTGCACATGGTCCTTTTTCAACTCAGCCCAGGGTTATTGGTCCTGCTTTGAGCTTTGTTGCAGGAGTGGGGGTCTCCACCTCTATTTCTGTTCCCGGATGAACCTCAGACTTGCCCTGTAGGTAGCCAGCCCATCTGTGGGATTGACCCGTTGTGCTTGTGTTGCAAATTGTCTCCAGATTTGCTTTCAGACCTATCCCCTGAATGGACCTTGGACCTTTGCTCCTCACATATCTCCTTTTGCTGTGTCTGTGACTGTCAATAGATTACAAGGACCAGTTCTGCCCATGTGTTTAGCACTGTTTGGACCTTAAAAAATAAAAAAAAAATTCACTTTGAATGTTGATACCTTCATATGTCTGTAGGTGCCCTTAAGGAATAATTTACTTCCTCAGCCACCCCAGATAAGAAGTTTCTTAGCAGATTCTAAGCTGTCTGGTAAGTAAGGTATTCCCAAATCCATAAATAGCTGCTCATACAGCTTGCCATTTTTTTTTCTCCCTATTTTCTCTCTCTCTCTCTCTCTCTTTTTTTTTTTTTTTTTTTTTTTAAATACATGCATTATTGAAGTACATGGCATAGGACATTACCATGGGATTTTTTTTTTGGTGATACATCTCTCAATTGTTATGAGTAATAAAGCAAGTTTGCATCATTGCTGGTAATACTTGCTTGTATCATATCTTTGCAACATTTTGCAAAGAAGAGAGCTAGCAGGGAAAATGATATTGACATGCTTTTTTTGGAAAGTGCTGGCTTATAAATAACAAGATGAAAAATTTTTAAATAAACTGATACTCCCTCTTAAAACTATTGTTGGGAAGATGAATGTTCATCAAAACCAGGAACTTTTCAACCAATGATAGCAAAGATGAGTTAGAAATCCAGATGAAAGTGAAACCAGGTATGCAGTATCAAATTTGAAGCCATAAAACTTGAGCTAGTGGAATTTACAAGTTTCTTTTAAAGCAATATATTTTAAACATGTATTTCAGGGTTTTATTGTTTGTTTTGTTTGTTTCTTGTGATCTATTCTGTGACAGAACTATTTTAGTATCAATTTGGATATAATCAGAAAAGTTGGATAACTCGAACCTCACAGCTTTGATTCAAAATCAGTCAAAACACTAGATATCCACTAGGAATCAGTGTTCAGATTCCAGACTGATGTCAAAATAGCAAAACTTTCAGTTTTATGTGCCTCTTGAAAGGAACCCAGCTGCCTGGTCTAACAAGGCAGTAGCAGAAGTGTGGCTGAAGTATATCTGTTCTTTCCACCCTTAAACTTCTGTTGAGTAGTTGAAGCATATTTTTTGTGTTTTCTCTGTCCTGCAGTGCACCTACAGTTTGTCACTCCGCTGTCTTTTCCTGTTATTTCTGATGCCATAGCCGTCTGTTAAGGTACTCAGAAGTGTTGTGTTGTGTTTTTTTTGTTTGTTTGTTTGTTTGTTGTTTGTTTAGCCCATTCAAGTTTTGTTAGAAGTTATTTAAAAGTTCTATTCGCTATAAATGCCAAGCTCTCTGGGAGAAGGTAAAGAAAGTGTTCAAAGCATTTCACAGTTTGCATTGCAATATTAATATTTTTTTTGTTCAGCAGACTAACATGTTTTGTTCAGGATCCACTAGGGTGTTAGGCTAAGAGCAAAGGCAAAGAGCATACAGTCTTCAGTTATCTACATGTACAATAAAAAACAGAATACAAAAATATTTTGGTAGATCTGTGATACCTCAAGATTACCAACAACTGAGATTGAATCAGGAAATTTGGTTTAAGTGTAGCAAGCCCTTACCTCAGTCATAAGTCAATATTGTATTTACACTTATTCTTAAATCTTGAGCTATTTCTCTGAAAGCAAATGAGGTGCAGACAAAGCAAAGCAAAAGTAAATGTAGCATTCTGTTTGTTAAATTTTCCTACTATTCTACATGGGGAAAGTAAGTGTAGAGGCAATAATAGTGCAAACGTAACTATTCTTGCAGAGGTGCTGACTTGGTCACCTATGCCATCCTTTGGAAACTATGCCCAGTCATTTCTTGTGGAGTAGCTAGATAGCCATCTAACACCAGCTGTGATCCTCTGAACAGTTAACGAATAGCATTAGCTATTAAATTTAGAAAAAATACAGGTATGCTTGATCGAGTTGACAACATTCTCACTGAAAACACACTCTACAAGAAAGTACTTCAGATACAAATGAATTATTACAACAAAAAAGATACCATAATACTTAATAACTGTAATTAGAAGTTCTGATGTACCAAAACTGAACTGTATTGCAAACATTCAGAATTGCAAATTACATCTGAGCAAATACCAGCTCTGGTGGTATGTTCTTACTGAAGCAATTTGACTGTTGAATATTTTCTCGTTTTCATGTCAATTCACTGATATGCTTACCTTTAAACTTTCTTCATCTAGCAATTTAGCATCTGTGATTAATTCTGACCTGTATATTACTTACCAGAATTCAGTAAAAAGAAATAACTTAATGGTGTGAAGTGAAAACTTCATTAGTGCAAAAATAGTGATGGAAATTACTGTGCTTCAAAAATATGTTTCTCACCCTTAAGTCTAAGGGTGGCTTTCACATTAAGAAACCTAAATTTTGGAGTTTGCCAGCTAAACACCTAGGCTGCCGTTACAGTCCATAGAGAGCTAGTAACTGGTGTCTGTTGCAGGCTGGAGAACTATTCTGCTGAACAGAGAGTGTTTTGTGATTCAGCATATAGGTACCCAGTAGCCTATACTTGCAGACCTAGAGGTATCTAGTGTTTTTTGAAGCATTTTCAGGCTAGACACTTGACCTAACTGGGCAATGCACAGCAGAAAGACTCGTCATATCTGTCAGACTGGTCTGGATGCCTTAATGCACAACAGTTTATTGAATGTCTCTATACACCTAAGGGCTCAGTGAGCCAAGCAATTCTCTATACTCTGTGTCAGCTCTGTGTACCATGCCTATAATGGGAGCTTAAGCCCCTAGTACACATGTAAAATCCAGTCTTGTATGTCTGCTTGCTCCGGAGGTGACCCATGAACCTAGAAAGCTCACAGAGCCAAACTTGTTGTGAAGGAGAGTGAAGCTAGTGCCTTTTCAGTAAACAACTACCAAGGCACAGTTACATGCTGGGGAAGCATGTCAGAGTCCAATGAAAAAGATGGCTCAAGCTGCAGGGGGCTCCTGGGCAGAGGTACCCTAGGGGACAGGATCTAAGCAGGGCAGATTTGTGCATATTTGTATGACATTATGCCAATGCATTGTGAAAATAAACTGTGAAGACAATACCTTATTTCCTCATTTAGCCCAATCATCCTGGGTTTAGCTTTACCTTAGGTATTAATGGGGTTCTCATGTCACCCTTGCTGTGAGCAGCTTTGCCGTGGTTGTCACCTATGCAGCTGTGCACCTTTCCACTCCTTGTCAACAGAGGCTTCATCAGCCCTTAACAACTCATTCCACTTAAGGCTACAACAAAGCTTCAAGTAACTAGCCTTGTGTTTAAAATACAGGATGCAGGAAATTATAATAATTCATATTTATGAACTGCCACATGATGTTTGGCCACGGTAACCTTGTTGGCAGCTCTCCCAGCACAGTATATACCCTCATTTATAGACAGGAGATCCTCTTTGAAGAGGTCAGTAGCTCACCATGTAAAAAACTGATTTCAGCTCCTGGCATCCTTTTTATCATTGGTAGTGAAGCAGTATAAGAGGCTGCTCTTGTCCTGCTATATTCTCTGAAGTAGAAAAGTCTTATCTAAAACATGAAAGGCTGGAAAAAAATAATAACTGTAATTATTTTCTGGAATGGAGAAGATAAACATATGTATGGGAATCTGTCACATGCATATAATGAATAGCTCTAAGGTCTGCTCACTACAAAAGTGACGGAGACCTGGAGTGATAAGGGAGATTTAAGTTTAAGAAAGCTACAGTATTTGCAACAATAGCCTGCAGGTCTCTAAAGAAAGAATTTTAAAATAAACTTTCCTCAGAAACACTGATATGGAGACAAAGAGCACTGATATCACTTCGATTTTGTGTTTATTCTACATATTTGTCATTAATGAGACACAGAACAATGTGTCTATGAAGCCTGTTGCCAGAGGCACCAACCTATATTGCTGTGTCTCACTCTTGTGATTTCTTAATGCTCTGCCTTAGTCAAGTAACGATGTCTATGAGCCTCAGACCCTGCTTCTGCCTTATTGCCTATAAATAAATAAATAAGGAAAACTAGGCTGAGGGACAGGATAGGAGAGTTTGCACTCATCAGTTAAGGACAGTGGCTTCCTCTTCTCCCTAGCCTATAGCTGAATACAGTAAAAAGTATTTTCATTTTGTTTATCTCTTTTTAAAAAATCTTAGCCTTTGTTCCTGATAAATTAACAAAAAAGACCCATAGATGCTCCACAAAGATAAGGCTCTTAGAGCCAGGTTTGGAACGTTTGTTTGTTTTCTGTTTGTTTTCTGTTTGTTTTTTGGTTTCTTCTTCTCTCTCTCTCTCTTTTTTTTTTTTTTTTTTTTGGGTATGTGTGTGTGGCCATGGAGTGGGAGAAATCTTGTTGCTGTATAAGTAGAATTTATGAAGTAGCAACCACCAAACTCTGGACCAGGTTGTCTGACAGATAATACATACATGGCTTGTCTTTTTACTGCTGTTTTTGATATCTGTTCATGAACCAATAAAGTATGTATTGCTTTTGATTAATAAGTATTCTATTTGTAAATACTAAACCATTTGCTGATGATATCTCCACAACAGTACAGTTGGTCTTTTCTTGGCTGATGATCTGAGCTCTGTTTTTAAATAAATATTTAGATCCAGATGGACCACGGTATTCCTACTTAAAGCAGATTTTCAGATTTTGAAGGTAAAGAAGTGTTTATGACCTGGCTGTAGGAATGTATACAAACCATCACAGAAGACAGTGATCCATATTGCACTGCTTGAATAAGATAATTTTCAAAATTACGTCCTTCCCTCCTTCCCTCTCCAGGTTCTTAAATTTGTCTGTGCCTTGGCAAAATTTATTTACCATTGCAGCCTTAAGGGCAAAACAACTTGCTGCAGATATAGGTCTCCTTCCCCCTCTCTCCCCCCAGGGCTTTCCTGGCAGGACTATGTGTATATGCATCCAAAGCACACTAAATTATTGCACACGTACTATGCATACACTGTTGATTTTCCAAAACACATCTCATTTGCTACGCATTTCTTGTGAATGAGCCATGGACAAATCTTGCATTCCTGAATGTCACACAGCCTAGGAAAATATCCAGTTCTGCCTGGCTTAGGTGAAAGAAGAGTCTTGAGAGAAGACTTGTGGTTGCTCAACCCAGATTGGAGCCAACACTTGAGGCTCATGAAGACAATCCAGCTTTGCTGCATCTCTGTAGCCATAATTGAGACCAAGCCCAGAATCCGTACTGTATATCAGATTTTTCTCTTATAACATCAAGAAATATTTTGATTTTTTCCTAATTTTCTTGTAGAAAATGAGGATATGTTTGTTTAAAAGCTTTGCAATAGGAAAAACAATGCTATATAAAGAGGAGTATCTCAATTTCAAATACACACTGAACTGTTCCTCTGGGATTTGAAGAAAAATACTAATCAATTTTGGTCACTATCTCTAAATCTCAAAAAGAAAGCCTTTTTGCCTTTGGTAAGGCAGCAGACCTTACCCATTTCCTAAGTCTCACATCTGAGTCAAGATTTCAGACAAATTAATGGGAATACAATGCAATTTATAGTCCTTATCCTTAGAAAGCCAGACAAATTTTGCAGGCACAGGGCAAAACTCTTATCATTGTGGTCTATCACAGGCAAGTCTGAGATTCAAAGAAGCTGGAACAGGGAAGTGGTATAATAATAATAATAATAATAATAATAATAATAATAATAATAATTTAAAACAAAACAAAAACAAACAAACAAACAAACAAACAAAAAAAAAACGGACTAAACCAGCCTTAAACAGAAGTTTTGGTTAGACCAAAAATGTTATAATAATTTGCCTCATTAAACTTGCAAAAACAACAGCAAACTGATTTAATCTTGATCTCTGTATCTACCTTCCTCTTTCAGAATAATATCCTCACTATTAGTTGTCACCTTCTGCTATGTATATCCACTTGATGGCAGCATTTGTACACAGAACCACCCAAAGCTCTTCAAGAATGTCTGCATTTTGCATCAGTAAGTTCATAACTCAACTCCAGTGACTGGTGATGGGAAAAGGGCAGAACAGGAAAACCTGCCCGTGATTCTTCTCTTACAGGTAACTACTGCTCATGACCTGGTGAGCTGCAGCAAAGCCAAAACCACAGCTGCATTTGCAGTGGAAGCCAACAGTGTTACCCCAGCAGAATTTCTGGTCTCCATTGGAATTGGATTGGAGAGTAGAGACCTGACATCTACAAATAGGGATAATGGTACTTTTGGAAAGACTCCGTCAATAAGAATATCTAGCCTCAATCTTCACCCGTCATATATGAACATATACGTACCTACATTTTTGTACATAATGCTGGGTTTTGGTGCCCTTCCTGTAGTATGTAAAATTCACACGTTCTTCTAAAATGCACAGAGATTTTGATAGACTGAACACAAACAGTATGTACTTTAAAATCAAAACTGCGTGACTGAAGATAGTCTAAATGTACAGACACTGATATGAGATAAATGATGAAAGTAAAACAAAATATTTTATACTAATTCAGGTATGATAAAAGTTTTTTTGTACACTATACAGTTCTAGCCTCTCACATTTTATTAATTTGTTTGGGCTTTTTTTTTCATCCCCAAAGGACATGCACAGAAACTTTGTAATGTCATATTCATTCCCATACTACACATGCCATGTGGTAAAATTTTGATTTGTCTGCCTCTGCCTTACTAATGTTGAAAAGTGTTCAAACTAGAAGGGGGAAAACACATTTTAATTTTAAATACTTTTTTTTTTTTTTTTTGTAACAATTTCAAGACAGAATTTCAATCAGTCTTCCAGATCAGTAGCAGACATCTCACAACTTTCTAGGAGTTGTACTTCTCAAATATTTCCAGCAAGGAATGGTTAATATTTTGACAGGCTGGATATATATGGAGTTCTTTGGACTCATTCCATTCTACCTTCCAGTGTTTAAATTACTGGAATTGTTTCAACAGTCCTGCATCTTATCATGGGGCAAGTGCAAGCTTTTAAGGGATTTGAGTCTCAACTCTCACCTGTGCCTGGTTTTCTTCCTAAATAATGGGATTTGGAGGACTGAGGAGATCTGACTGATCTGATGGTTGGGAACCTGGATTGCTGAGAGATATAAGAGGCAGTCTGTTTGCAGGGAGTGTTGGAGCAATCCCTGTAGTTTTGAGTCTGAGAAAGAATTAGTGGTGGCTCCTTGCTGAGGAAGAACAAAGATTCCTGAAGCTTTCATCTCTGGCTTCCAGGCAATTGCGTGTGGGCTTAGTGGTGAGAGAGACCCATAAGGGAACCAAGTCTGATGCTGAGCCCTGTCTGGAAGAGTTTCTCTTTAGACAACTGTAGAGTTGCTATACTATTCAGGAGATGAGCTTGTCAAAGACCTTAATTTGTGCTTTAGTATAGAACATGTGAGAAGTTGAGGGACCTAGGGGGGAGAAGCTGTAGCCTGATCAGTTTTGCTCTCCACAGGTGTCTGCAGGCCCTGTGAGCACTCATCTGAAGAAGAGAGAGTACCCACACTTCATGCTCTCTCCTTGGGTTGTCTAACACTTTCAATGAGACCATAACCATTACCCAGGGATGTTTTCTTCTTTTTGAATATCAGTAGCAGAATTCTTTGTCCTTTTGATATTTTGCTCATTCCTACCCAGCTTCTACATTGATCTTTGCTAGACATTTTCGTTTTTTCTATCCTAAGTCATGACCTTCAAACACACACACACATACACACGCACACACAGGTGTCCATCAGTGAAAAGGGGTGTGAAAATCTGAGGTTATCTCCTGGTTCTAAGTCTTTCTTTTTTCTCCAGAGAAGCCAACAAGAAAGGTTAGAGATGGTTAGCTCTATTGGCCAAGTTCCAAGATTAAGAAATGTGACATGCATGGCTTTCCAGTAGCTTCCTCCAGATTCTAAGGAGGGAGATCCAGGGTCATCACATCTACTGATGCCTTTGCAGCAGTATTATATTAGGAGTAAGGGGGCTTGTTTTTTGCTATACATACTAGTGTCTCAAATTGATCTGTCACTGAAACCAGTAACATGCCCATGTATATTAAGCATCAATAGAGCTTAATTGATCAGAAAGCAAATGGAGCAGTGGTAGAGCACTTGGCTAGGGAAGAACATGTCCCAGATCAACTCATCCATAATCAAGAAACAACTTTAGGAAAGGACTTCATGTGTCCTATTTTGTGAAGATGCAAAAAGGGAGAAGAAAAAGGAGAAATAGCCTAGTTTAAAGAGACAATGGAATGGTGAGTCCAAGCGTTTGCTTTGAGGATGTGAAGTAAGACACTGTGGTGGGACAGTCTCCACAGAGCCCCAGGATAGAAGAGGAATGAAGGCCACCCAGTTAACCTGGAAACAATGGACCTCAAAGGCCTTGTCACTCTAGCAGGCGCGACTAGCTTGAGGCAGGGGAGGAAATCTAAGTAGGTGGCATAGCTAGAAGAAGCTGGGAATTCAGTCTTTTTTCTTCTCTTCTGCTCCCCACCCCCTTCCCCCATATGTGCAGCTTAGATCTGTGATACTCTATACAATTGCTTACATGTAGTAGGGTATGTGTGACCACGATGAGATGAGGGGAAATTGTCCATCCCATTGCTGGTGAGTGTCCACAGTTCATCTCGAAATTTAAAGAGAGGTAAGAAGTGAAGAGGTTGAAATGAGGTTGATGGAAGTTCATGTTAGTTCAGCAAAGATGCACCTAAGTGCTTGGGGTGTTGGTAGGCAGTCTGTAGCATGATGATGCCTATAGTTAAGCAAAAAAAGCATTGGTCCACTGAGTAGGACTGTGATGTAATTCTTTCAAAAAGCCAATTGTAACTTAAAAGGATTCCTTGCTGTTCATTTTTCCCTCCAGTCTTTGGAATAATTTGATATAGAAAAGGACAAAATGTTATTAAATCCTGTGGTACAAATGTTGGAGCTTTAAACTATCAGCCTAACTAGGTCTTCAGATGGAGTCATGTAATAAACACTTACATATGTTCTGTCTCTTGTGGGCAGTGCTGAGTTTGCAACTGAGCTAGTTTCCACTGAAAAATTTCCAGCTAATGCTGCCCACAAAGCTCTGCCCAACCAACATTCATGTTTCCTCTACAGAATCACATTTGCCATAAAGCTACGGTGAACCCAACAGATTATGTGCAAGAGCTGTCTCTCGTTGCCTCCAAATCTCCACATTTTGTCTAGGTATAAAGGATCAGTTTGAAACATGGATAGTATGTGCTAGAATGTTTGTAAGGTGTTTTAGCAAGCCATGGCTGTGGCAGTGAGCAATGCTGTGACTAGATGGTGCACTTGCCATGTGGTATATAGAAACTGCAAATAGAATGGTAATAGTTGTTCTTCACACAGGTATTTGTGAAAGCTCAGGTAGTGATTATTATGTGCATGTCTGTCTTCATCTTCAGGGAAGGATTATTTCAGCTGTGGGATAAGTGGAAACTCTGGGGTTTGAGCACTCAAGCCATTAATAACATAAATTCAGTACAACAACAACAATTAAAAAAAAGGCAGTATTTCTGTCCATATATCCAGAAAGCCTTATTCACTATTATTTATATTGCCTGGGTTGCAATTATACTGTATTTAAACTTGTCTGACAATCCTCTTTCTAGGAGCCCGTGCTGGGGTTGCAATAGCAATGCCTGATGCAAATCATCTATGCTCAGGTTTCCCATGCTCAGTGTCTGGCTCAAGCTAATGTTGTTTTAAGTCTCAGCAAAAAAACAACTTGGTTTCCAAGGATGAGAATAGATCGTCTCTTCTGCTTTTTATTTTAAAAGTAATAATCTGACACTCACGTTGAAGCTTAGCAGTACTATTCTGAAGGTTGCTCAGACGAATTTCATGACCTTTTAACATGAGTTTTATTGGGGTGCCATGAATTTCTAGATATTAACGCAATAGTTAAAGCAAGTGTGAGGGGAGAAAATGCCAGATTTATTGGAAATAACTGATCCAGATAAAAGTCAAGCCTTTTAAAAGTAGTACACTTCCTGCGGGCCAGAGATCAACCCTTCCAAAGCCTCAGAGCTTCTGGCTAAAATTTATTCTCTCATAGATAACAAGTTATTGTGCCTTAACTGGCCCTGGTTACAAACTGTATGAAGCTGCCCATCCTGACACAAATAAAAAATTAATTTGACTTGTTTTGTCTTTGAGTTTCACTGAACTCACAATGCTTTGATTTTGCTGTGAACTAACAGTTGCACACCATTACAGGATGCAGCTGGCCACAGTGATCTGTTATCCTGAAGAAGTGTATAAGTCTCTATGCTTGGAGTGTGACGGACCTCAGGTTCTTGCTCTGAATTCCTTCCAGTGGCAGAGATGGGCATTTTA
Source organism: Aythya ferina (assembly GCF_964211825.1). NCBI lineage: Eukaryota > Metazoa > Chordata > Aves > Anseriformes > Anatidae > Aythya > Aythya ferina. The sequence continues at coordinate 53,549,989 of NC_140301.1, forward strand.
GAACTGTTAGAGTGAAGTTATTGTTTATTCAAAGCATGTCTGAAATCGTTCCTCAAGAAAAGGGCAAGTAGGAAGAAAGTACACGTGCAGTGTGATTCAAATTTTTATTTTATTTGTATTTTTTTTTATCTTTTTATGTGTGTGTCTGTGTCTGGGTAAAGATTTCAGGATAAAGATCCTAGTCTGAAATTAGAACTGAAACTGGAGCTATAGAGGGCCTTAGGGTTGCATTCTCATTTGACATGACTTCATTTTTCTCAAAGTTTAGTGAGAATATTGTGTGATTTCTGGGATTGTAAGATTAGTGCCTCAACAAAGCAGCATGCATCACACATATGGCAAACTTTTTTTGCCTTGGCACAGATCTATTGGTGTGGCTTGAAAGGTTCAGCTGAAATTAAGAATCCTGCAGTTCATTCCTTCTTCCAGAATGGTCAGAGTTTTGTTTGCTTGTTCGTTTTTAACAAGTGTACTCTGGGAATCAATTTCTACTTGTAGTGCTGCATTTAGATACAAAGGAACATGAGAAGCAGCGAATTACACTCTTTCATTAATGTTGAAATGTGTAACTGATTTGTTTAAAATATAAAAAAATAGAGTACCAACTTTTGTTTAAAACAGCATTAATGGCAAGTTAGGCTTACTGTATTTTATTATACCAGGTCCTCTCCAGAGCATCTAAGTCCAGAGCATCATTGTCACTGAGACTTGACAGTGGTGGGGAGATGAAGGTTTTCCTTTGGTGCAAGTATTTCAGAAGAGTATATCACCAATATCAGTGCAAATGCTGGATGATATGATGGGTTTAGGCTTTGAATTGTGTTTTCCTGTGAAAAACACAGATGTAAATACTTTTTTTCATTTGTACCAAATGGATTTATTTCTGGTCTAAACTTGTGACTGATTTATGTAAATCCCACATTAGTGTGCAATAGTTTTGACTCTCACTCCAAATTCTGGTCCGAGTTTCTTTTTAATGAGTAGCATTTAAATACTTATGGAATAAGCTCTTCTATTAATTACTGTTACCTCATTCTTTTGGTGCTCCTGTGACAGGTAAGTATTATTTTCCTTAAAGTTAAAGGACTGCTGCTTTGCTGGGGTCCAGAACTCTGGCTCTATTTTCTGCAGCCAGACCCCTAGATTATTACTAGGTCCTCAGCCTTGGGACATACTCTTCCATGGGCTTTGTTCACTCCATGCAGTTGTAAGCGAACTACTTACTGTCTGTCCTCTGTGGAAAAAAATCAAGCTTGATCACTCTTGATCTACTGCCTTTAAGCTGCTTCTTTAGTCAGCACTTCTTGACTGTTGAAAGATATTTGTTCCAAAGTGAAGATTTGAAATTTCAGAAGTATAATTCCTGTTTTTCCCCTTTGTGTACTAGTTTTGTGTCTGTGGTCAGATGGTAAAATACAGTCACAACAACCAGAAGTATTGCTTGCAGCTGAGTAAACCCTCTTCAAACTTACCAAACCAAACGAAATGGTGTTATGTTTTCCAGCAGGAGTATAGACTTTGTTAGCATAAAACAGTCAAATGGTAGCTGATTATATATGTATTTACCAATGCAGGAGTGAGTTTGAGCTGGTAAAGCATATGTGCTGAGGAGGCTGAAGAAGGAGAAGGTTTCATAGGGGCAGGGAGGTTACTTTAACTGGCATGTTATGACAGCCATGCATTCATTACTTTTCTGGGCACGGCCCTTTGTTCTAATGCCTCACTGTATGTGTTAAATCCTACGTAGTGCTGGAGCTCTGTAGACTCAGCGTACAGTAAAAAAAATAAAATGAAATAAAATAATCCACCCATTAGCATCAAGCTGAACATTAACCTGCATGCTCAGAAGCACATAGAGCAAGCACTTTACTGGATGGTGAGAGCAGCATAGCTGTGATTGCCCAACACTTCCTCTGAGGCTGTGAACTCCTTCCCTTGCTTAGGTCAGGGCAGCAACACAATGATGTCGCTGTGCTAGTTCTGCTTCCAGAGAATATGTAGCCAGCACCAGCAGTCCCCCATGCCACCTGGTACTGTGGTTTTACACAGACCTGCATACCTAGGGATCCTGAGTCATAGGGCTTTCACAAAAATCCTACTCTAAAAACTGTCCTACTGAGCCAAAGCAGGGTGAACCAGAGAGAAAGACCAGGAAAAATAAATAAATAAATAAATAAATAAATAAATAAATAAATAAATAAATAAAATAAAACCTGTTCTTTCTCATGTTTGCTTTTAAATTCCCCTCCCTTCTTTTTTTTTCACAACTTCATCATTTAAAGTAAACCAAGCCAGTAGTAATTAAATCTGAAAATCTGTGAAGAAATCTGTTCACAGGTACTGGTATCATGAAAAATGCAAAGTAAGACATATCTGTTTTGACTGCCAGTAGACTGCCTTTACCTACGTGATAAGACTTAAATGGTGCAAGCTGGGAGGTAAGTGTATTCCTCATTGTGTGGAAACAGCAAACACTAGTGGAAGAGAGCACTCTTGAAGAAAAAGAACTCTCCAGTGCTTAACAGTTTTGCAGATGACTGGGAGGTCTGCTAGGGAAGAAAAAAATGGAGGTGAACTTGGATACAGTGCCTATATGAAAATATGTCATGGTTATGAATTGTAAATTGATGCACGTGAAGTAGGAATACTATTGCATGTCTCCACGTTTGTATGAAGGTTGCACAGTCAGAACTCAGTTCTGCCTCATTCTTTAGTCCGAGAATTCATTCATTTCAGCTCCTCTAGGACATAGGATAGAGTTCTATGTTAGTGTTTGCTTTCTGCTACAACGAATCTTTAAAATTACATACAAAAATAAATTTATTTTACTAACAGAGAAAGTTTGTAGTGATGATAAAAACAAAGGAAAGTCAGTATTGATATTGCATTCATTCAGATGAGAGTGGAATATCAATTACTCTCATTCTTTTTGGACCAGATCTTGCAAACCTTTTTACTGGTGTTACAGAAAAGGTCATGAAAGACACCAGTTGCATTCACCACCTGTAGGGAGAGGATGCCAGTTTGGACATCCACAAACTGTACCAAACCTTTCTTTGAACTCAGATTGGCTTTTGGTTTTCTTTGGTCGCTATGTTTTATTTTGGTGCCAAGAGCAAGAGATACAGCAGAAGAAAATTAAAAACACAAACTGCTTTTCGTTGATCTCTATCCTGCTCTTGTAGTCCAGAGATTTGGCTGAGTATCCAAGCATCTGGATGCTTCCTAAAAGCATCTTCACAGTTTTCAAAGTCTGTTCTTTCACAAAGCAGCCTCTAATGGATTGTGCACCATTCTATAAATAATAGCAGCATGTGTATATATATGCACACATACCAGTTACACTGAATCTACCTGAAAACACGGGTCACCGATCCAAAGAAAGTGATTTCTCTAGTTCTTTTTTTCATTTGCAAAAAGTCTCAGATTGGCATTGTTCCCACAGAATAACTTGCTTTGCCTTCTAAAAAGCTATAAATTTTCATTTGCTGTAACTTCAGGCTTGACTGCCTGGTGCATTTGGAGAAAGGGGCAAGAACATACTGGGAATTGTATTCAAAAAGCATACATGAACAAAATGAACGAAAATTATATATAATAATATACAACTTCATAAGAAGAACTTGAAGAAAAAGTGGATGTTTCAGCACTCCCCATCTCTCATTCTATTTAAAACTATTTAGCAATATGTTCATTCTCTGGACAGAGGGAGAAGACACATTATTTAGGGAATGGGTGGTTATCTGATTTCACTGACATTTATTGAACATCAGAATCACAACAGAGTTCGGACAAGAACTCTTGGCAGTAATTGCAGACATACAAATTCAGTGCCTAATACTGATGACATGAAACAGATTTCCATGTCTGTATTGCTGAAACTTCAAAACAGACTCAGAGCTGAGCCTCTTTCCATTGGTACGTATCTGGTGAACAAGCAGAACAATCTTAGCAAGAGCAAAAATGAGATCTTGTGCAAGTCTACAGACTACAGACTTTATTTCAAGAATCCCCATATCAGTTTGTCCTCATTGAAGGGCAGTTTCTGGTTCCACATTACTACCAAACAGTATATACGGTCTATTTACTACCGTCTTGTTCTGCAGGAAAAATTCTGTCTTACAGGAACATATTTTTTTCTCCTCTGGGTTACTACATATTTAGAAGTACAGGCAGAAACAGGCAGAAAGGAAGAGGTATGAGGAAAAGCTACCCTCCCCTTTACACTTAGTGGTTCTTCACCCATAGATGGTCACCAAAGTCTTCACTCTCTCCAGTCTTGACTCTCTTATCCTTCATTTAAGACTAATGGAAGGTAAGAATATAAATGTGTAGTTTGTTAAGGTCTCGGCTTAAGTATTCCTATTTGTCTCCTGAATCTGTCTAAATGGAAAGCACCTAAACTGACAGCAAGATAGAAACGAAAAACAACCCATGTCCTTTCCTGAAACCCTATTAATTTCTATTCCACAGTACCTGCAGACCAGCATCCTACTCTCCAGGGCTGCTGTAGGTGATCTCAGGAATTCAGGCCAGTGTGTAAAGTAAAGGAATGGCAGACCTTAAATTCTGAGCAACACCAACACTTTCTGAAGCGGGGCTGTGAGAAGGCATGGAGGAGCTGTAAGAAGGGACTAGACAGTAATATTATGGCTTTCTGGATGCAATAAAACAAGTGATTGATTTACAGCCGATGGCCAGAAACCCCAATAATAAGGAATATTCCAGAGGAAACCTTGTTCAATCACCCCAGTTCTTGCAATAGGAAATTCTAGGTGTAACTTCTGAAGGCTGAGCTCCTGCAAAACTGCAAATCTTCTGTCATAAACTTAGACTAGAAATGTACTTGGTAATGTGGAGCTATTTGTGCCATCTGGCAGCTGTCAGCTTTCTCTATTCACTTCCCCCCTACTAATGCAAAACCCAGAAACTGGACATTTTACATTTCACTACGTGAAAAGGTTGGTGTCTAGAGGCTTTTTAAGGCCAAACCATCGCACTCTTCTTATGCCTGCTATCTGGGCATCCATTGCAAACATTAATAATGACTTACCCTGCTCAGCAACAACCCTTCTTCCTCTAATATTTCTTTATGGTAGTGCATCTTCCAAGAACATTGCATATGTCCTCTTAAATACCTGAAATTCACCTCATACACTGCTTCAGAGGATTTAAAAAACAGCTGGTGTTTATCTCTAAGCTATCTCCATTTTTAGCTGCAGTTAATTGACCTCCATCATTATTTTTTTTTCTTTTTTTAATCAAAGATAATGTTTTCTTTTTTTATATTTTTTTTTCTAGAACATTTACAGCTATTCTCAAATCTTTTTTAGTCATTGCTGACACTTCTATAAGCCACCTGTGACATGAAATGATTAATTTGTTTCTTCTCCATTTCTGTTATGTCCTGTGAAGAGAAGCACTGGGTTAGGAAGGACCTTCAGGTGTTCGAGGAGAGACGCCTTCCCCAGAGGGCAGTGCAAAGGCAGAGTCTCGGGGACAAAAGGGTATGGTCAAGAGGCAGGCAGGGATAGTCACAGCAAGTAGCCAGGAAATTGCCCTGCAAACAGACTGTGAGAGTGCCAAGGAGGCAGTGCATAGTCAGCAGCCAGACCTTCATGGTGAGTAAAAGAAACAATCAGAAGAGACCAAAGGAGTCTCTGCAGAGGTTGAACTGATGGAAACTAAGCCTGGAAACAAGGTTGTTCCAAAAAAAAAGAGACAGATAGCAAAGGCATCTTGGTTTATAAATGCCTTTAATCTGTCTAGATTTCTTTATGTCTAAAAGTTGGACATCATTAAAAACATGACTTTTTCAGATTAAAGTCTTTTGCCTTTGTGGGGGTGCAAGCTATAGGGAAATAGTCTAGATACACCCATCTTCAAGTTCTGGCTGTTGTGGGCATGGTCCTGCTTTGCACTGCAAGAATAAACAACAGCGCAATTTCTCTGGTGGCATTGACTATTGCAGGCTTGATGTCAGATCTGTGAAACATGCCAGCATTTTGATATAGCAATAAAAAATAAAGCATGAGGAGCTGTGCAGAACAACATGCTCTGAATCGACATTTCATTCCTGGGATCATCTCTGCCTATTAAAGATTCTCTGGTTCTGCTCTCTAGAGACAGCTGTAAAGTCAAAGGCTTTTGATGTTCATAACAGGAATTCAAGTCTCATGTATTTCATAAATAAAGTGGCCTTACAGCACCTTTCTTTGCCCTAAGGTCCTCGACTACCCGGAGAGTGCAGCTCAATGCAAAACCAAGCTTGCTCTACTGACAGAAGAAATCTCACTGTAATTCTCTGCAGCTACACATTCCAGATGGGAAAAGAGTAGGACAAACTGTAGCAAATAAATCTATACTGCTTTTCAACAGAAAGGTAAGATGGTGCATAAACCTTACTTTTTTGAGTTTTGTGCCTTTAGATTGGAACTAGTGTTCGTGGAGTGCTCCAGACTGGTGAGATTTTGTGCATCGGGATGTCACAGTGCTGTGAGCACGCATCGTAGGCAAGTGGCTGCCAACCCTCACAACAGTGCCAGCTTCAGAAATGAAAGATGTTAGTGGGGGTGCTGCTAACCACACATCTTACGTTCCAAAAAAATAACATATTACCTGGGCGAAGTCCATCTGCTGAAGCTGTAAAAATTCTGAGCTCTCAAAGGCCATAACAAACCTCACTGTGGAAACTTGATTCTCCACTTTTCAAAGAAATTTTCCCTGTTCAGCACATTGCCAAATGTACAAGGTTCTGGCTTTACAAATTTCTGTAGGTTCTTTCTTGGTTCCATTTTACTGTTATCCTGTTCCTCAAAGACATCAGGTTACCTCTGCTTGTAACATTTGCCACTTTGCCATTATTACTTGATTTCTGAGTAGCCGTTCTCCAGATATTGCTGTGTGATTGTAATGTAGCATTACCTATACCATGCAACCAAGATCAGGATCCTGTTGCAACACAATTCACGGAAATGGAGCAGGAGGCAAATCACTGTTCCAAAAGCTTATGAAGAGTGAAGGGTAAGAAAATGGGAAGATCTGTACAAGGGGAATCAGATTTGGTTAAAAAAATCACCAATCGGGAAAAAAATCATAGCTGGATAGTAAGGGCTATTGTCTTATACATAGAGTCTGGTGGCATAACCTCAGCCTTATCTGCTAGTGTGATATGATAGGCTTGTAAGCATCCCAAGGGTTGTCTGCATGTAGCATTATTTGACCCAAGACTGTGGATGTGCCAGCACTGATTCCAGGACTCTCCTACAACCCTCTGGGATTGTTTCCTCAAAAGCAACACTAAAAGAATTCAGCTTGATAGAAACTATTTTATTCTGTTTCATATGTTTGCAGCTCCTACCTCCCAAGAATCTGTTCAGCTTGCTAAAAAATGAAATTGCTACAGATGGATATTTCTTTCAATTACTGTAAAAACATGTAACAAAGCCTCTGGCATGCCAAAAACCAGGCATCAAAGCTCAAGAGCTTACATATTCTATTAAGTGGTTTAATACTGTAGAGAAGAACAGAAAAAAATACAGTGTTTTGTCCCTTATGGCCTTCTTTAGGAGACCTCAGGGAACCAAAAGGTTGCAGTTTTCCTGGTCTTCCTGCTCTAATATTAAACCACTTAATAGAATATGTAAGCACTTGAGCTTTGATGCCTGGTTCTTGGCATAGCAAGTACAGTTCATACTGTTTTGATGATTTGGGGTGGTCTGTGGGAGATTATTTTCCCCTCCTGTTGAGAAACCACAGGAAACACAGGCTTGGCACACAGACTTTTCCTTCTTGTCTTGGGGTATAACTTGTTGGTACTTTCCCTTGTACTACTACTTGTTACCTCAAAAAACTTTCATTCAAAGGAAATAGATGCAGCAAAAGTATGCAGGTGGGATCAGAACTCTAACACTGCAACAGAAATTTTCTATTATGTGGACCTATCTGGGGCTGTAGTGTGTGCCACACATAACACCAGCAATGTGAAGAAAGCTGAACATTACCACAGACCTGAGATGTTCTGGGACTCAGTGCAAAATAGACCATCACATATATGGCAGTTTGAGCAGACCAAGAGGCTGTTTTATCATGTTGCCATCTACTGACACGCTCCTGTGCTTGCTCTAAGTCCTCTAGAACTAAATCAGGGAAAAGGCACCCAGAAAACTATATTCTATTCATTTATTTTTCCAGGAATAGATGTATCCAAATTGGAACTAAGCAAGAGTAGGAGGTTCTGCTCCATCGAAAACTGTCTCAACCTTTATTGGAAAAGCTGAGATGAAAATAATAAATAATACTATACTTAATTTGGAAACATTCACCTTTAACTTTTTTTTTTTTTTTTTTTTTAGGGTCTTGTACATTTACAGTCATTTAAACTTTGATTTGTTTAGCAAATTACTTTGTTGGCTTGAAGTTCTGGGACCTAGTGCCCAGATTCCACAGGACAGATCTCCATCCATGTGACTCCCATATTGTGCCACATGGCTCAGAAGTAAATCAGTATATTGCCAAAGGAAAAAAAAAATCCTCTAATTTGTATGAAGAACATAGAAAAAGACAATGCTGAACAGTAGGTCAAAACTGCACTGCAGCAGAGGCAATCATGTTGTAGCAAATCACTTGATTAATATGACAGAAAGGGGAAACAGCGTGTTATCTTTATGGGGCAATGGACAGGATGGAAATGAAATGTAGAATTTTATTGGACTTAAATATTGTAGGCCAGTTTGAAGGGGGACAGGAGGAGAGTGGGAACAAAAAATAAAGTTTAGTTTAAGTAAATAACATATTTCATCATCAATATTTTGAGGCAACATCAAATGTTCTTACAAAATCATCAACCTTACAGAAATTTCATCTCACTTGCAAATAATATTGTTTTATCTATTTTTTTTTTCAAAACTAAGCTTTATAATAAAATAAATAAAGTTTTATAAATAAATAAATAATAAATTTTGATAATGATTTCAGTACTGTCTTTGGTCCATTTCTCCCTTTAAGGTTGGATTCTTCTCTTGCTTTTACTGTTTTTGTATCAGAATAACTTTAGGCACTTGGACACCTAACAAAGACACAGTCTGGTATATGGCCTGAAAATATGCCAGTCACTTCTAATTTTAACAGAAGGAATAGCAAGAATTTCCTAAGTCCTGCTCTCTCCCTCCACCAGCTCAATACCAGCCTAATTGAATCGCTCTTCAAATGTTTTGTGAATGTTATAATGAAATACTCTGGCTCTGTACTAGAAGTGGAAGCATGTTCTTAAGATTTGTTTCTAAATTTAGAATGGATATTGTGAGGGATTTAAAATCTGATTTAATAGCAGTAGAAGAGGCTATTGAAAAAGGTCACCAAAATGCTCATCTGAACTTTGATAACCCATGTTCCCCTCATTAACATGAGGATAATTCAATGTTTGTGAAGTTTCTTTCCTTCCTTCTCCCAGCTGCCATTTAGACCAGCTCTTACCTTATGTGTGTGTTGATTTGGAAGTGTTTTAGCTTAGTTCTTCTGATTATATACAACAGCAAATATTTAAAGCCTCATACATCATCACTAAAGCTTTTCAAAACTGTTCTACCTAATTCTTGTCTGTGACAGAAAATATCTGTTAAAATCACAGAATCTTAGAATGGTTGAGGTTGTCAGGGACCTCAGGAGGCCATCTGGTCCAACCCTCTGCTCAAGCATGGCCACCCATAGCAGGCTGCCCAGGTCAATGTCCAGATGGTTTTGAAGACCTCCAAGGAGGGAGACTCCACAACCTCACTGGGCAATTCGAACCAGTGCTAAGTCACCCTCACAGTGAAAAAGTGTTTCCTGATGTTCAGATGGAACCTCTTGTGTTTCAGTGTTTGCCCAGAGCCTCTTATTCTGTCACTAGGCACCACTTAGAAAAGCCTGACTCCATCTTCTTTGAACCCTCCCTTCATCTATTTATATATGGTGGTAAGATTCCTCCTGAGTCTTCTCTAGGCTAAACAATCCAAACCCTCTCAGCTTTTCCTCATAACAGAGATGCTGTAGACCATTAAACACCCTCACTGGACTATCTTCAGTATGTCTTCCTCATACAGGAGCCCAGAACTGGACACAGTACTCCAGCTATGACCTTGCCAATGCTGAGAAAATGGGAAGGATCATATCCCTCAAACTGCTGCCGATGTTTTGCCTGGAGGCAGCTCAGGATGCCTTTAGCCTTCTTTGCAGCAAGGACACATTGTTGGTGTATATCCAACTTGCTGTCCACCAGGTCCTCTTCTGCAAAGCTGTTTTTCCAGCTGGGTCACTCCCAGCATGTGCTGGATCCTATGGTTGTTCCTCCTCAGGTGCAGGACTTTGCACTTCTCAAGTTGAACTTCATAATGTTCTTGTCAGCCCATTTCTAAAGCCTTTCCAAGTTCCTCTAGGTGGCAGTACAACCCTCTGGGATATCAGCCACTCCTCCCAGTTTTGTATCATCTGCAAACTTGCTGAAGGTATGCTCTGCCCCAACATCATTATAGAAGTTGGTAAATAGGATTGGACTAGTATTGACCCATACTGTGCAGCCTATTGTTCCTTGGGTCCTCCTTCTTGCCCTTCTTGAAGATGATAGGAACAAATGTTTTTCTACATCAATTCCACTTCCCCGTAAAACTCAAAGAAATTCCCTGGCCTTATGCAGAGATGAGACCTGCAGAAGCATAGTATGTATGCCCAGCACAGGGAAGCCTTTCATCCTCTTTCACAATCAGACAGGTAGAAAAGTTGATTCACACTTTCTACTGGATAGAAAAATTAGTAAGATGCCATATCCATCTGAATATACTCCATAAGAGTATAACAGCTATGGTGACAAGGCTTCAGAAATGGCTTACATGCATAAGGTATAGAAAGCATGTGGCAACTTGAACTTCTGGGATGTATCTCAAAGCAGATTTAGTGGCACAATCATGATCAATATAAGTATTTTCATGCAGCGATTGGTATCAGACAAATCTTTAAGCTGACAGAAAAAGTCATAACTGTATTCAGAAGCTAGAAGATTGATCCTGAGGAACAAACAACTATGATCTTTTGCTTAAATGAAATGAGTAATCTTTGAAACAATGTTCCTTAGTGTTGAAATGTATTTCTCATACCTTTAACATCAACAAAAGCTTGATACCTGGTTGAAGGGAGTATCCTCAATGATAATCACTTATCTATATTTTCAAACAGGAACTGGAAATAGTATAAGACGCTATGCTGGTAGTATCTTATTCTGTAAGTTTAAAATGTAATAACATATTCTTTAAAAAAGTTTCCTGTAAGACACTTAGGGATTTATGTCTTTCAAGATAATTTAAACTTTGAAAATGCTCAGTATGATAGGACTGTAATAGAATAATAAAGACAATTAAACATCAGACAAGATATTCAGTGTATATTTTAGATTTCATTGCATTTTAGTATATTTTCTAATGTATGTATTAAAAAAATAATAATAATAATCTGTGTGCACAGAATCACAGAATTGAAGGGGTTGGAAGGGACCTCAAGAGATCACTGGGTCCAACCCCCCTGCCAAAGCAGGTTCCTTAGAGCAGGCTGCCCATGTAGGCATCCAGACAGGCCTTAAATATCTCCAGAGAAGGAGACTCCACAACTTCCCTGGGCAGCCTGTCCCAGTGCTCGGTCACCCTCACCGTGAAGAAGTTCTTTCACATGTTGGTGCAGAACTTCCTGTGCTCTATCTTGTGGCCATTGCCCCTTGTCCTGTCCCCACAAACCACTGAAAAGAGGTTGGCCAAATCCCTCTGTCTCCCACACCTCAGGTATTTATACACATTGATGAGATCCCCTCTCAGTCCTCTCTTCTCCAGGCTGAACAGCCCCATGTCTCTCAGCCTCTCCTGACAGGGAAGATGCTCCAGGCCCCGTATCATCTTTGTGGCCCTCCACTGGACTCTTTCCAGGAGATCCCTGTCTTTTTTTGTACTGGGGAGCCCAGAACTGGACACAGTACTCCAGGTGAGGCCTGACCAGGGCAGAGTAGAGGGGGAGGATCACCTCCCTTGACCTGCTGGCCACGCTTCTTTTAATGCATACCAGGATCCCATTGGCCCTCTTGGCCACGAGGACACACTGCTGGCTCATGGTCAACCTGTCGTCCAACAGGATCCCCAGGTCCTTCTCCTCAGAGCTCCTCTCCAGCAGGTCATTCCCCCAGCCTGTACTGATACTTTGGGTTGTTCCTTTCCAGGTTCAGGACTCTACACTTGCTCTTATTAAACCTCATTTGGTGTTGTTGAGTGATAGTTCTGGTTATGACTTTCTGGAAGGCTTATAGCCATTCATGTATATTGGCTTATTATAATTGCTGATTCACTATATTAATGACTAAGCATAAATGTTTTAAATCATAACCTAGCAGCTTTTATGTTTGATTTACCTGCATTTTAGACACACTAATACTTTTTAATAAAGCTTTGCATTTCAAGATTATAGGACTTTCATGGAGAAGCCCTCAAAGAAATTTGCAAATTCCATTCACAAAACCCTGTGGATAAAGATTATCCTTATTGTAGAAGATCAGTAAATTAAGGAACCAAGTTTCAATAATCCGCTTAAGATAACTGTGAAGTACAACCTTCAGTTATTAATTTTAGCCCTTGTTCTAGTCATATCCTTCCATATTCTTATTTATTTTTCCTGAAGGAATGTCTCAAATGAAAAGTGATATCCATTCATAAAATCTATAGAGGTTGGTTTGAAAGAAGAAATTTGGCCAGGCAGTGTATGCTTTTTAGAATGAAAAGGTGATGTTTTCAGAAAGTATTTCTGACATCCATGAGCATCTACTAAGTAGACTGCTCCAATCCTCTTTTATTTAATGGCTCTTGTACAAACAACCAATTGGACTTGTCTTTGACATTGAGTTCAACAGTGCTACATCTAAAGAGCGTGATACTGGGAGGAACAATCTCTTCCCCAGCAGGATGTCCCTCCAGGTGTTGTTCAGAACTGTCCAAGGCTCTTTTGTAGACACTTACTTCTCACCTGCCATTTCAATTGGTCCTTTTAGTGTACTTTTCTCTGGTTATTTATAAGGATAGGAAATAAAGCCTGTCTGACATGCCCTTGTGAAGCGATGCCTTTGTGTTCAGCCCTGCTCCACTGCAAATCTGCCTGACTTTTCCTGCTGTTTAGGCTAAGAACTGGAATACTTTCATCAATGCAATTTTCTAGGGTATTTGCTCTTCTTGTCTGTGATGAGTGCACATTGATCAGGCTATACTGACAGACTTTAGTGAATGAATAAGATTTACATTCCAGTCTAAATGTATTGTTTGGTTATATGTAAGTCCCGTTCCCTTTTAGTTCTTCACTTGTTCAGATCTCATGTTTTTCACCTGCTAGTTGCTATCAATTTCTTTTTGTTCCATCTTAGACAGTTATTCTTAAATTAAATTTTATTCCATTCACTATCATGTCTTCCACTCTACTGCATCTGAGTAGAGGGACTTAAGAATATTAAAGCTTGGCAATGTCCTACTGTGATTAGAAGGGGGTAGGGGGGTGGAGTAGTACCTCATCTTTTGACAATGGATCTCAGCCTGCTAGGTCTTTAAACACACCAAAGCACAAACACTGTCCAGTAGTACTGCTTTAGCAAAACCTTATGTATACACATGTATATAATTGGATAAAACATATGTTGATCGTAACATATTCAAAAGTGGCATGGTAACCATACCTTGTAATGTTTGCTAAGATTATATAGATAGATATCCCAAACATAACATTAGAACTTTGTCTACTGAAGCAGTGCCCTAAAGTACTGTAACTTTAAGGTGTCCTTAAATAACTTGCAAAACCAGCCTAGAAAGAATAAAGATCAGATAGTGAAAAAATTTCTATTATGTAAGACATCAGTATCCTTTTAGTCTAGCCTTGTTTGTGGCTGCAGCTGAAACAAAAGAATACATATTTCCAGAGAAAGGAAGTAAAAGAATAGATTATGATGTAGAAATGCAGCAAGACTAATGGGTGGGTGGTGGGGTTTTTTTTGTTTGTTTGTTTGTTTGTCTGTTTATTTTTGTTTATTTTTTTTTTAACAGCTGAATTGTTGTGCATGAATTTTGGTATCTAATATCATAGGTTCAATAACTGTTATGTGCTGAAAGGCTGCAGGACTGTATTCTTAAATACAGATGGACTGTTAAATCATATTATTGGGTACTCTAAATCTTTACAGAAACATCAGCCTGTTCCTACTACTGTTTTTATGTTATTTGGAATATTATGTAATGGCAAAATGCTCCGAGTCCCTAAGGGAACACAGAGAATATTTCATATTAGCTTCCAAGACATCCTGTAAGAGACATATTCTGTCTCCTACACTCCTGCGTAGTACTTCAGTCTCCAAATGTTACTTCCAAAATCAATGGACAAGTCATATAGCCCTGACTTGACAAAACACAGAAAAGCAATTTAAACTAGCTAGTTTAGTGTGCTGTCTTCCAGAACAGACTTCTGGTTGCATGATCAGAACAATTCTTTACCTTTGCACTTGGCCTCTCATACCATTCTATCATACTCACAAGAGTAAGGTATATTACAGCACTGCTGTAAGCAGTAGTAATTACTCTGGGGTCCTTATAGTCTGTTTCTGCCTGGTAACTTCTTGCTTTTTTGTTTTTGTTTTTGTTTTTTTTTGTTTTTTTTTTTTCCAGTTTCTTGGGATACAAACATGTTTAGTGCTGTGATTTGGATCATCAGAGTGTAATGTTGGTCATAAAGAAGTAAATAATAATGCTCAGTTGTCTGTGTACTCTCACTCAATAACTCACTGTATTCAGTCTTACTGTCTTTCTACAAACACATGTGAGTCTGTCCTGTGATAAATTAACTCTGATGTCATGAACTGTATAACATACCAGGCATTTAAATATTATAATCAGAACCCAGATTTCTGTTAATAGCACTACACATTGTAGAAAGATGACATTCAGAAGATCTGAAAGATGGAAACTCCTGCCTAGTAGGAGATGAAGAAATGCTTTGGCAGAAGGCAAATAAAGAAATTACATGTTTTCTTACATTAAGGAAAATCTTAAGAGTTGTCAAAGAGCTGAAAATAGAGAATCCCTAAGTTACACTAAACTTTTCTCTTATAATTCCTCCACTGTCCAAGATGAACCATTTGAAGGTCCAATTAGTCCCTTAATAATCATGACTGTTATCTAAAGATGAATAAACCATCTACAGAAAATATTGCAATCACAGACACAGCTGTTACCATATGCTGAAATTTTCTTACATGACCTTGGTTGCTACAGTACCTGCCAGCTGAAATAAGACATGGAAATATTACCAGCTTCAATTAGACTAGCAAGCTGTTCTTTTCCCAAGGCTGTTCAGCCACTTTAGCCATTAACATAAAACACAAAACAAGATGTTATTACAAATTTTGACTACCCATTCCTAAGATGAAGAGGTGAAATTCTGGAAAGAATTTCAGTTCATCGTTATTAATGTGACTAAAAATAGTAAATTCAAGTACTTGATTTCAAAAGATCCCCAATTATCTGTTGCTTCTAGAAATGGAATCTTAAGCTGTAGGGATGCGGGAAGCAGAAAGGCCCTGGAAATGAGCTGCCTAGTGCTTTTGGGTTTATTTAGAACAAAGACACAAAAGGGGAGGGAAGGGGGGGGAAGGGGGGGGACGGTTGGAGTTCAGCATGTTTTTTCTTTATTCAAGAGGTAGGAAGTATGTGACCTTGTGCTTGTGTGGGGTTTAATGTCTACCATGAGGTCTATTTCTAGCAACCTGAGACATTTTAATAAAAATAATCCTTTAAAACCTTTCCAAATCTAAACTTCCAAACATGTATTTGTAGTAAAGTGGTGCCAGCTTAATTATGTATGTCTTTGTCAAGTAGTAAATATTTTAATCTTCTGGAACTTTTATGTTCACCATTCTAATCCGTACATCCCTTTCTGTATTATACCAATATCAAAATGCTGAATTTTGATATAAATCTTAAATCAAACATAGGGCAAACATCCTGCTTTTTTATAACAAGTCTAATGACACCAGTGTAATTTCTTACGCCAGGAAAATTATTTTGTCTTTAATTGGTTGAATTATCCATTCAGTTTAATACAATGTAATAAAAGAATAAGAGATGGAGAGAATGAAGAGTATGGGTTGAATTAAAGTGCCTGCAAGCATTCCCAGACCTATTTTGTTTTATAGATTTAGTTCAGTGTGAGATATCAGTATTTAAAATTCAGTTTATCCAGTAATTTTTGTAGGATGACTGGTCACATGGCCATTTTCTGCTCCCAGAAAGCTGGAACCAATTCTCTAAAGAGATTTGTGGTCAATATAATGATTCTTTTGACTCATTTTCCATGGGCATTCTCTAATATCTTTAAAAACTAACGTTTCTGCAAACAATTATTAAAGTTATTCATTACAGTAGGGATACTGGAATTTTTCACGGGATGCCTAGTCATGATTTGTGGCTTTTCATTCCTTTTATCTATCTGTTAAACAGAATCACCTGAAGTCAATGGGACATAAAACATATATCTACAACTATTTCCATTATCTACAAAAAAATTATGTTATTTCAGATAATAGTCAATATTGTCTGAAAAAGCAGATCATTTACCCAGCGTGCAATTCTCACACACTCAGGAGAGCTATTGTTTTTATTCAGGCCTGGGTACTCAGTGGGTTTTCCACTAATCAAGCACATCTAATGCCAATTTCTTCATTACATTTATACATTAAATTAATGCATATTCTATCAGTCTATATAATACATATTCATTATAATCTACATGAGTTGCTTAATTATGTGGCATCATTCTTCATGGCTCCCTTTCAGGCCCTTCTGTGCATGTCTTCCTTTCTTTGGGGGTCTTTGGTGGTCCTTGATAGTCTTCTCTTACTAAGTACCCTAACCTCTTTTATCCATGCATGGTCACATGTCACCTAATGGAAACATAATGGCTACTTTATCTCACCAACTTTCCTTTGTTCCTTCCAGAAGGAGCATTTGTCCTTGATCAAAGGCAGCCTAGGTTAAACATTAAACATCATGTACTACATAAATAATATTTGATTAAAGGAATGCTCGATTAAACACAGACAATACCCCTTCTCATCCAAGGGAGAGTTTGTCCATACCAATTATCTCCCCCCTTTTTGAGTCTTAATTTGTTTTAACACCTTTAAGTCTCAGTTCCTTTCTTTATATCTCCTTGGGATGCAAAGAGGTACAATTTAAATCAGAAAATTAGTGACTATAATCATTAAAATTATCAACAAAATAATCACAAATAGCTATTTAAGCTACCCCATATTAGGGAGCCGTGAGGATAACCAAGAAAGATCCAATCCTTCCTTTTTCAGAAACTTTTGAAGCCAATGCCTTTAATTACTGATTTATTTTTAGAGCATCCTTTTGAAATCCTCACAATCATCATTTTGTCTTAATAGTAAATAATCTATAATAGCAAATAACCTATATAGTTAATACTCTAATCTAAATTGCCTGATTCTCCAAAGTAGTTTCTCAAATCTGTGTCATTTCAATTCACATAGATGCTAAAGCCTGTAAGGGAAAGTTTATATCCTTCATCAGCACACAGGCAATATTTTTCAAGGTAGGGTAATTCATGACTATTTGTATTTATCCAGGAGTTTAAACCTTTGTCCACTTCATCTGGATTTCTTGTCGTAATTTTCTAATATGTTGCTTAATTGTTTGATTCATCCTTTCTATTTTCCCACTAGACTGTGGTCTCCACAGAGCGTGTAAATCCCATCTAATCTGTAAAAAATCTGAAACTTCTTGAATAACTTCTGCTACAAAATGTGGTCCCCTATCTGATGAGAATCCCTCAGGGACTCTGAATCTAGGTATTATTTCCGTTTAATAATACTTTTGCTACTTCCTTAGCTTTGTTGGTGTGACATGGAAAAGCTTCTGGCCGGTCTGAAAAGGTGTCAACAATTACCAATAAATATTTATACCACTCACACTTGTATAATTCTGAAAATCAATTTGCCAATAGCTCCCAGGTACAAAGTATCTTTTTGCCTTCCCTGGCAAAGGTCTTTTATGAAATTTTGGATTATTTTTCAAAGAAACCTCACATCCCTTTGATGATTTTTAACATAATAATGCCTTTTGCATATGTTTTGACCATTTCTACTAGAGCTTCAGCTCCCATATGAGTGGTACAACGTATTCTTTTCATGACCTTTCTTATTACTTGAGGAGTAACTATGGATTGTCTACCTGGGGTTTTCCACCATCCTTCGGAAGTCTTAATACAGTACAAGAAATCAGATAACACCTTCTTTTTCTATGTATTCAGCAATCTTGATATCAAAAGTTATTTCCTGAACTAAGGTTGTTATTTCTGTAAGTAAAGCAGTTCTTTTCATGACTTCATCAGCTATTTCCTTTGATTATGTCATTCTGTCCCAACTGATGTGCATTTCAATGTATCACTGCTATTTCCTTTGGTTTATTAACTGCTTCAAGCAACCTCAAAATCTCTTAGCTATAATTTATAGGATTCCCTCCTGATGATAGCAATCCTCTCTCTTTCCAAATTGCACCATGTGCATGTGTTACTCCAAAAGCATACTTTGAATCTGTATAAATGCTGGCTCATTTTCCTTCTGACAGTTCTAAGGCTCAGGTCTCTTCAGGTGGATGAGTTCAAATATGTTCCAGTCCAATGAGAGCCTCCAACTTCATAGGGTACTGTTTTCTTATTTATGGCTTGACTCCTGGCTTTAGCATTATTTTTACCAGTTCAGCAGATTTGCTTTTCCAGGTTTCTCAGTTGCCCATATGAAAGGGCATCCTTTATTTCTGTTTGATGATTCCTTATTCTTGCTTTCCAGTATCTTAAGGAATTCTTGCACTATATACATTTGCGCCTCCCAGGCATTATTGTGTGGGATGTGAATTCTCATTTTGTTTTCATCAAAAGCTATTTGTGCCCCAAATTTATTTAACATGTCTCTTCCCATCAGAGGCACTAGGCATATAAAAACTCATACATTTTGCTACTAACTTTACAATTAATTGGCTGAAAAAAGAGTCTGACTTCTTGTTTTCCTGTTGCTCCAACTACAGTTATGGAATATTTACTCATGGGTCCCTTACAGCTGTTCAATACAAAGTTGCTCCTGTATCAACTAGAAATTTGATTACACCACTCCCCACCTTAATGTCAACCAGCTAGGGAAATCAGTTCCTCAACCCCCAGTCGCCATCAACCTGAGTCCTCCTCCACAATCCCAATCAATTCCTCTGGTACAGGGTTGTAGTGGGAATAGGAAGCCGCTGTCCTTTTGGACGTTTATTTTTCCAATGTCCCTTTTCCTTGTAAAGACACACTGATCTTTTGCCAGTGGAATCCTAATGTCTGATCCTCAGCCTCTTCCGCACCCTGGTCCTTCTTTAAAACCTCGTCCCCTAGATGGAGCCTGAGCCCTTGCAAAGGCAGCTGCTAGTATTGCCTCATTTTGTTTCCTGACTTTTAGTTTTTCCTTTTTTCTTTTCCTTTTTTTTCAACCTCTTCTCTATTATTATAGATCTTATACTCAATGGTTAAATGCTAAATATCAGGTACTACATAAATGATACTTGATTAACGGCATGCTCAATCAAACATAGACAGTACCTCTTCTCTTCCAAGGGAGAGTTTGTTCCATTACAGCAATATGGTCTACAATAAGATACAGGCCAGATTCTCATTAAGCAGGGGAATAAGAGGAAAATAGAAGTAGCCAGTCACAGAAATTTCCTGGCTTCTACCACCATCATAATCACCTTTTTTCATACAGCATGTTTGTGATTCTCTTATTTTCCTTACCTACTCAATAAATACTCATTCTCTGCTTCAGAACCTCTTTAAAGTATGTTTCAAGTGTCACACAAAGGAAGCACATAATGTCTGTACCATTACTGGATTAACAGCTCATTCATGCAATGAATCTGACCTACCTTTTTCCAGGTCTGTGTTCCAGGGCCACAGGGAGAGCACTGAAGAAGTGTAAGGACCTTGTGCATCCTGCTAAACAAAACAGTCCTAGTCAATAGATAATGAACAATTAATGGGATATTGCTAGTCATGTTTTATAGTAAGGGAAACCCAAACTTAGTGAGGACAATGGAAGTTTTGCTACTGTATTGCAAAAGCCAAGACTTTCCTCACTACAATTACAATGGAATTATGTTGACATACACTTTAGAATGTTTATAATTATCACTAGTTCATATGACTGAAAAACTCAAAACTCAATGTATGAATCCAAATTTTTACAGTGCATATAGAAGAATTAGTGTTTGTATATATGCCCATGTACAAACAAGTGTATTGAAGTTAGAATATTAGTCATATTTAAACCCTAGAATTATATGAATTGGTAATTATCTCTTACACAGCAAACTCAAAATGCAGTTACTTTGTCATTGCAATTCCAGTGCTCTGTACCCTTATAGCAAAGTCCATTTATCTGGTTTGTTAGTCCTTTGTAGAACTCAGTACATGCCCTCCTCAGCAGAACTAAATAATGTCTAAGTCAATAATCACCTGAGGCAGCCTAAAGTGACTTTCAGTTAGAGAGGAAAATAGTTTTGTATAATTTTTGTATATGTTCTAATGCTTTCAGGGAGGCAGAACAGAGAAAAAATAAATAAATCCCCAAATAGTTTCCAGACATAGATAAACTACTTTTCAGCAGTGTTTAAGAGATGGCTGTCTGTGGTAGCACAGGACTAGGATCTGAGACTATACAGTCATTTTCAGTCTTATGTTTCTAACTGTTGACTGATGAGAAATCTTTATGTAATGGTTTTACATCTGTAGTTTATCAAATTCCTTTTATCAATTTCATGGGAGAGGAAAAAAATATACCCAGTTATAATTTAAAGAATTTAGACCCTTGCAAAATCTGCATGTCATTTATTTGAACAGGCATATTTGGAACACTTCAAACCATGTATTTTTTTCAGGGGCCATACATATTTTCGGTTGATAAGTGATTTATGTTCTTTCTGTCCTGCTTATGAGAGCACAGTGTGCTCTTCACCAGCATCTGTTTGAAAAGCAGTACACTAGAAGGTCTTGCTGAGTGAAGAACACATTAGAAAGTAAAGATGGGAGTTACAAAACTGTTTTTTTTTGTTGTTGTTTATTTCTTTAAAACTTTTTCATTGTCTTAATAATATGTTTCCACTGCAAGGGCACCCAGTTTTTTACTGCCTCAACCTGGCATCTACACTGCTGCATCAGCAATCTTTCTTATTTGGCAGCTTCTGTTTGGGTGAAAAAATGTTTCCAGAGTATGTTCAGGATCTATCTTTTCTTTCTGTATATTCCCTCCAGTTCAACCATCTGTGCAAATAAGCAATGCTGAAATGCTTATCAGAGCTTTTTTGTTGTTGTTCCCCATGACTAACACTTCTCACATTTGGTGAAGCCTCTTATAAATTGTGAATAAACCATTCAGATCACCTCAGTGACCTGGACGCAGGTCATTGAAGAGATTGAGACGTGATTCTGCTGAGGTTTACTCCACTTCACATCAGGGGCTCTGAAGCAACTATAACAGTGAGTGAATGGGAGAGGTGCAAAGCCAGTGCATAACCTAAATCAGCTTGTAAGGAAAAAAGTAAAGCCTTCTGCAGCCATATCTCAAATTCTGCCTGTCTCCTGGGCTTAGGCCTCTAACTGTAAGCATGAGTTAGGTGACACCATGAAACCTAGATTCACAGTTCTGAGATTTTAGGAATCTAGGACTGAAAAGGAGTACTTCTGTATCCTGTGTGCAGTCTGCTGTAATTGTGCACATCTGTGCAATGAGTATAGATGGGCAGAACACAGTCCCCTGAACTTCCTGGGCTACAGTGCCTAACTTGTTCTGCTGAGTAGAAAAAACTAGATCAATTTTCTTTTCAAAACGTAAAATAAAATGATGATGTTTCCAATCTTGATCTTTACTATAATGCTATTTCAAGCCTCCAGCCAGGCATGCAGAGATTTAGTCTGAGAGCTATGAACATAAAGGAACATAAATTCATTATTGCCACCTTCAAGGGGAGCAGTGCTGTCATCACAACTGAATGTGGAGGGGAACAGGCACTCACAGCTCCTGGGGAAGAGCTGCAACATCAAAATCTCTGTGCTCTGGAAAAGGAGGAGGGGGGTTCACAGAGTCTGGGGAGCAAGGGCCAATGTCCAGTATCACAGTATAGTACAGCCCACAATGTACTTTCTTCATTCAAGGCTGTGGCATCTGTTCAGACATTAAACACTTGGAGCAGCAGGTTCATTAACTTTTTAAAACCATCTAATCACACCAAACTTTTAGTACTTTAGATAAAAAATTAAAATTCAAGGAAAATGTGCTTAAACCTTGAGTTGCACTGTGACACCAGATGCTTGAAACAGCCCTGAAACTTTCTTCCCTTCTCTCTCTGGGGAGATGAGTGAATACTGGGGAGATGGAAGGAATGGATGGAATCAAAATAACACTTCAGGAGAGGTGGTACAGCCAAAATAGGGGGACTGCATTCAGAAGTGGCTTTATGTTTCCTCATGAATTTGGAATGTCATCTCATACGATTTTTTGGGAGCCGGTGTAGTAGTCACTGTCAGGCAATGGGAAAGATATAATTCATTTTTTACAGAAAAATAACTTCTATAGACTCAGTTTTCTTCTATAAACCTAACACCTCAGACAGTCTGTCCTTCTTAAAAACACATCTCTTAGCTCCAGATGTTGTAATCCTTCTTGATAGCCTGATTCTAAACATCCACTATGTAGACCAGTGTTTCCAAATTTCATTTAATTAAATGACCATGAGGATGTTTTCAGAAAAAAATAAATAATAATAATAAAAAAATCCACAGACCATCTCGACAGTGTTCCCACAATTGTCTTCATTTAAAAGCAACTAAAAATTAGGCTAAAGTTTAAATGTTCGTTTATTACAAAATGAAAGGAAAGTCTGTTTGGAAGTTTGGGGAGTATGTGTGGTTTCTTTCTAATTTCACAGACCAATGTATTAAACTCTACCAACAATACATGGAGCAGAGTTGGAGAAACACTCCAAAAACACTACTGGAGATACTTTACTGATTGTGGAGTTCGTGATAATTTGCTTCCTAGAACTGCTGTCTAATCTATTAATATGTTGGTTATGTCCATGCTTGATATTGACTGCTCTCCATGATGCTTTTGCTAAAAAGTAAGCAGAGTTGACTGTGTCAGATAAGAAGATTGTTTCTGTTGCATGCATGAAACTTGGCTATTAATTGTCTTGTAGCTCAACAGTCACTAACAGTCGACACTGGGCAAACTCTGAAGTTTGGCAAGGCTGAGATTGCCAGCTTGGGGGACAGAGGGAGAGAATTTTATAGGAACCATGTGAAGGATTTTGCAGATTTATTTCTCTCTTGGCACCCTGCTCACTGCTCTGAGGAAAAAAGAAAAAAAAAAAAAAAAAAGGTCTCAACTGAAAAATGAAATAAACAAGTGGTGATACATTACCAGTATAAAACCAAGAACTCAACACAAACTCTATACCTTTTTGAATTCACAGACCTCTTAAATTTAAAGTTGGATGACAGCATACCAAGAAAAGCATTTAACAGATGATGAAACTCTTCTGCTGAGTGTGGCAAAGCTATTATATTGACATAATAATTCCTCCTTAAGGACCTAAGTTCAAATGCTGCCCTTCTGTAAGAAATACCAACTCAGACATCTTCCATGGCTGTCTTGTATTCCTTGGTTTTCTTTTACATTGCTCATTCAGAAACATATTAGTGATTAACTTTTTAATTTCCTTATCTTACTTAGGAAATATATATCTTGAATTGTGTCATCCTCAGTATTGCTGTTTCAGTCTTGTCAATGAATCTCAATCAATTTTATTTGCTAGAAATACTGGTAATGCAGTAAATGTGCATATTATTTTAACCTATTTAAAATCCTTGGGACAGCTGTTTTAGAACATATTTCCTTGAAAATAGTTTTCAGCCTGAAAAGCAGGATTAATTAGCTTTGCAATGACCTACATAAATTGTTCAAAGTGCCTGATTGCTATCAGACATCCAAGGAAAAACCTAAGCAAATTGCACTGTTGATCTCATACAGAGGACATGGAAAAAGAGAATATGTTATTTACAAGGGAAAAAAATAACATGCTAGAGACATCAAATGATCTATTGACATCATCTGCAAATTCATTTCAAATTAAACTCAAGGACAAGTGTATTAAACTTGAGGGCCATGGCAATAGCAGAAAATTAATTCACTGTCATAAATATGAACAGTAACTGTTCACAGTCTCTGTCTGATGATGGTTTTACTGCTGCCTGTCTGTCAAAAAAAGGTAAACACTGCTGTATTTTTAGGCTATCATTTTCTGGTCATGCAGCACCTCTCATTTTTTCTCTGGCATTCTCCATACAGTTTGTATCTTTGTAAGAATTATGAAATTGAGTCTTTTTTGGTATAATTTTATGCTATCTTGTGCGCTACACAGACACTTGACTGTCTCTGGGGCTCTTCAGTAACATTTGTAAGGGAAGGTGGACCACCCCAGTATATGCAACTTTTTGCCATTCTCCCGTATCAATAAAATATAATGGTAAAATTGCACAGAGTATAAAACGTAAGATATATGAGAGACCACATCAAGTCTTTTGTGTGGTGTAGACTTCCATATCTTGTGCTGCAGCATTCCAGGAAAGAAAGCCTAGGTAGCATCACATATAAGATCTACAGCCAAGACAGACCAAACTGTTTAGTAGATATAGAGCCAAGAGAATTCATCCTCCCTTCACCCAGATAAGCAGGTCATTAGTGGGTTGAACACCAGTGTACAAGATCCAACACTCCATACATACACTTAAATAAAGTGGAACCTAGGCAGAGGGGAGGAGATACTCCTTTTAGTTTCTTGTAGTTTCTATAGTTACCCACTGTGACGTTATAATGTGTTCTATTACCTGTAGTTTCTCCATAACCTCTGAACTGAGTGTACTGCAGGACTTTTGTTAATTGCCTGTTTGATTTTTCCCACTGCAACCACATACATCTACATTCTCATGCCACTCTCCATTGAGCTCCACAGACTCTCAGTCTCTCTTAGTGTTTAGACAAGCTTGAATAAGCTATCAGAAATAAATGACTTGTAACAGAAAGTCAAATAAACAAACATCTTATGTCTCTCCTCCATCTTGCCATGTAGGAGGATCTTTGAGAAAGATTGCCATCTTGCTGAAGATGCTTCAAATTCCTCATTAAAGTTTTCTTTCAACTTTACTGTGCCATATGCGATGTTGATCTATGTAAGTCTTTGGAAATGAGTTAAAATTTGCTTTGATTTTGCTGAGGAAGAATAAGACAAATGCCTTACATGTTCAGTTTCACAATCTAACTGGCACATCTGCTACCACAGTCCCCACACAGAGAATGACTTGTGGAAGATGTCAGAGCAGACACCTCTTGACAGCTCTGTTCACTGGTGCTCTAAAGTCCCTTCTCCTCTGATGTATTCTGGTTTCCCAGTGCCTCATCTACACTAATTCTACACAGCCACCTTCATGAAATTAAGGCTGCCTGGAATCCCATAAGCCTTTCCTATCTTGGGCAAATCCTGTGGGAGGGGAGCCCCCAACCTCTTCTGGCCCTCAAGACCTCCTTCTCAGACCTTCTCACCCCCTACTCTATGTTGGTAGGCTGCAAAACACCTAGGTAGTTCAGTTTGAACCATAACTTGGGGATATATCTTTATCCAGTCTTTATCTTTTATAACTATTTATTTATCCATTTGGCCATTCAGACACAGAGGTTGAACATTTTACCACCATGATGGAACAAGAAAAACCCAGGAAAGAATGAATAAGCCTCAGAACAAGCTAAATACAGTGATTTGAAAATTCTGCATGGAGCAGAGTCCACAAGCAAGTCCACAGGGTCCTTGGACAGAAACACCATCAGAATTTTTCTACATTGTATTTCTGTCAATTTTCTCCTGTCCACATTGAAGAGTCTCCATCCACATGGCAGCTAATCCATTTTATGAATCATTTGCTTTTCTTTGTATGCTTTCCAACTATGTCCTTTATGAGATGAAGAACTGTACAGAGTACTCAACAAGAAATGCATCAAGGAAAATTACAATCTGCTTTGTTCTCAGCTCTCCTCCTGGCTGATGCCTAACATTTTGTTGTTTTGTCACACACTGAACTGGTGGTTGTGGAGGATTGTCAGTGATTACTTCAAGAATTCCCTCCAGAATTGTAGTTGCCTGTTTGAAACTCAGCACCACATAACCATGGTTTAGATTGCTTTTCCTTTGATGCCCAACCTAATATTTTCAGCAATGCAGTTCCATCCCCACCTCCTGCCTGCCCACTTAGTCAGTTCAGTCAAGTCTTTCTGGGGTTCTTCACTACAAGTTAGGCATCTGATGATCTGAAAAAGTTTAATATCAGCTGAAAACTTGGCAATTTCCATGGGCAACCCCTTCTCCAGATCATCAATGAAGATGTTGTTTACAACATCCTAGTACCAGTCTTTTAGGGACTCTGTTTTTTCATAATAATTATTTTTTAAAATGAGATCTACTATAGGGCATATAAGGTGGGTAATTCTGATGTAGATAGACCAGAATCTGGACTTTTTTTATTTTTATTTTTATTTTTAATTTACTATTTAATCCAGCATGTGCAGAGGTGAGAAGTAGCTGCAAGTACAGAATGAGAGTTCTTTGTCGGCACTGTTAGGTCAAAGATTCATCTATCCAGGCCACAGACATTTTTTAGTACATCTGTCATCCTCCCTCATGCAGTTTGTATAACTTGGTAGCACCACCACTTCTAGGAGAAGAGGCTTTTCAGACAGCTGAAGGTACAGAGAGCAGAAGATGTGCTTTGTCTAGTGATTAGCAGAGAGGGTCCAGGCTAGTATGGACTCTGTGACCAAATTCTTTTCACTACTCTATCCTGTAACTCCACTGTACATAAAATGTTGCTAATGCTCCATCTCTTGGGGAGGTCGGAAAGCTTGGCTCCTTAATATTTGCAGAGTTCAGAGCTGAATATAAAAATGGATTAAGTTACAAAGTAAAACTGTAACAGTAAATGTTTCTGTCAGAAGCCAAGTCTAAACCGGATCCAAAATATGTCATCTCCCTTGAGTTCTGCATTACATCTGTGATACCAGATACAAAAACCTTGGTAAAGCCTCTCTGAGTCATTAAGAGGCAAGCTGAAAAAGACAAGGCCAAAGGAGATACAAAAATTATCCAGCCAAATATACAGTCTGCTCACAACAGTGCAGAGAGAAGAAATACTAAAAGCCTTGTCTTTTTTTTTTTTTTTTTTTTTTTTCAACTGATACAGGCAACCAAGTTGTGCAATGACCACCAGGCCTATGAGCTTCTGTGCTTGTCCCAGCTGTATCTACTTCCTTTATGACTAAAGTGAACTTTGCTTTCCCAAAGAGGAGAAGGGAGTTGCCAAGAGATGGGCATGCTGGAACACCAGGCCCAGAGCTGTAGGAAAGGCACCAGAATTGGGATTCTGCAGTAAAAAATTAACCGGTCAGGTTTCTACAGGTAAGGGATAGGAGCAAGCAGCTTTTTTTTTTACCTTTTAGTTACAGGAGAACTAGGTTCTGGAGTATAGCTGATTGATCCCATTTCAAAACTGCTGTGAGTAAGGGAAGTAATAATCATAAGAACAGATTTTTTTTTTTTTTTTCAAAGACTGAAGACAGGCAATGAAGCAAACAAGGGCTGGCAGCAGTTTGCGAAAGCTGTGATTGCCCTATTCTTGCACACCAGATTTACAGATAAAGAAAAGCTTTTAATCAATGACAGTAAAACTTCCTCCTACTCAGTTTGTTACAGTCTCAGAAAAACAACAGCTCAATCAGGTAGAACTGCTCTTGTCCGGGGGCAGAAGGATGCCCCAGGACAAGCTTTATTCCAGCATGGTTTTCTGCAATAATAATTTAGAGGCCTTGCAAAAGATCTTCAGAGTTTTCTCAGGAAAGCTAAGCTTTTCTGTAGGATGTGTTAAATTTCGTAATGAGAAGCAAGAAGAAACTGTAACTCTGTGTGGTAGGATGAAGGATAACTGAATGTTGTTCATTTAGAAATGTCCTAGAGGGCATGCTATAATATAAATTGGTTTATGGTATTAATAAGCAGAGAATTCAAAGGCTGATTGTTGGCAGAGGAGAACTTAACCTGGCCCAAAACTTTGAAATTACCAAAAGTAATAGAAGCAGTACTGAAAAATTGCAAGATATGTGAGTATAACACAGAGACAATCACACTGCTTCAGTAAACAAAATATGAAGCCAGTTGGAAGGAACTTGCTCTCCTGAGGGCTGTTTCCATGTGGAGGAGCTCATTTTACATCAGGTTGTCAGCAGAAAATGGCCTAATGTCATAAGTGCCTGAAGATACAGTGCTAGGCCAGGAAATGCAATGGTGACTGTCAAGCAGCATATCAAAAGGTACACTCAGGGCACAAACCCCAGCAAAACAGAGGATAAGAAGGCAAGTGGAGAATGGGAAAAAGTCTACCCCTGAGGGGAAGGTACACATTCTCATACATAAAAATAAATAAATATATAAAAGCCAGTGTTTTGACACTGTCAGCAGGCACTCCTTAAAATATATCCAGAGACACAAAATGAAAAGCTATCAACTGTCTTGTGAGCACAAGGGCAGGTTTTTCAGATGTGGAACTAGTATCCAGTTACTTGTAGGTGAACACTAGGAAACAGACCAGTGTGCAAGGCCTGAGCTGAGGTGGTTAATATTAATCATAACGTATAGATTCTGGCTCTGTCTGCCCTCTGGAAGAAATTGTTAGAAGCTAACAACTAGATACTAGAAGAAGCTTTCTGGGCAGGGAGGCAAACTGACTCAGGCAGAAAAGAGAAATTTAAGGCAAAAATCCCATTTAAAGCAAGGTGTATAGAAGAAAGCAAAGAACAAGTCAAATCATGGTAGTTGCATGAAGCATGGTTAACATTTACTGAATGAAATGTTTGTGTTTGTGGCAAAATATCAAGGAATGCAGGGGTGAAGGAAAGGAATGCCATCAATATTTGACACACTATCAAACATTCCATCCTTGTCAACATCCAGAACACCAAAAATTCTGTATATCTATTAAATTTTTTGCTGGTGTACATAATGAGCAACAAGTGTACAGAAGAACAGATGTGTTGATCACTGACAGTCCTGCTGCTGCTAATGATAAAGAAATGGATGATTTGATAGATGAAAATAGAAATATTTTATAGACCATTCCAGTTATTAGTATAACTATTTCCCTTTCTATATTTACCCCTCTTCTTTAAATTCTGAACTGATTTTTTGATCTAGACTGTCACATTTAATTAGAATCTCTGAATCTGTTTATTTCTTTGTTAATATTGTTTGCTTGGTTTTGAACTTATATGGACTTTTTGCCTCTACAGCATTAGGTTCCAATGAGTTTATAGTGTAAATATTTAAGTTGACAGAAAGTACTTTTAAAAACTACTTGTTTTCATTGTTTTGAAAGTTCTGTCTCCATACTCCTATGCAAAAGGAAAGGATCAGCATTTTACTGCTTACTATTTCTATGTTCATGTTTTTATAGATCTTTCTTTTCCAAGCTGAAAAGTTCTTTTGTTTGTTCTCTCTTTTTGTGAAAATTGTTCCAAACATCTTGTTACTCTTGTTCTTCTCTACATCTTTTCTAGGTCTACTTCACCTACTTTAGTTCTAATTCTACTTTATGAAAAGTGCAGTATGTATTCAAGACTGTATATATTCAAGATACATACATGTTCAGAACAATGTATTGATTTCTCTTCTGTTCTCAGCTTTTCTCCAAAACTGTTCCTCTATCATGAAAGACAATGGAAGTTTACAGTTAGCTTTCTCCTTTTGCTTCAACTTTTTTAGGAGTTCCATTTGTACCTTAATCATTCATAAAACAGAGAAATTCTCTGGCAGATTCCTTGCTCTTCACAACTTTGTAAAAATTCTATGATTTTTACCAACATACACATCCTTTTTTCTTGTCCACCTTCATTATTGTTTTATTCTTTCTTTGGTAGAATTTACATATTTTTCTATTTTTCCCACTGGGATATGATATCTACCTTTCTGGGAGAATGCCTTTTTTAGAGCTACTTCACTCTTTCACTCTGCTGCTTTGTGAAGCTATATCCTTTTCTTTTTGTAGCTGGGCTTTCGTTGAATGGTTCTGTTTAATTAACAGTGTTCATTAACTGCAATCCTCTGATGTGGTGGTTTTAAACATTGTTCATGCGAGCTATAAAAAATTGTCCTTCTAGCTGCTCCTTTTTAACTTCCTTTTGACCAGTTTTCTCATGGTAATTTAGTTATACTTTAAAAAAGAAAATGTTATTGTGCTGCATTTTGCTTTCCTATAATCCAGTTCAACATACTTATATGAGAGCATACTGTGGTAAATTTGTGGCATAGCATCCATGGATTTTGTTTGTTTTATAAAATACAGATAAAAACTAATTGCTAAAGAAGAAGGATTTCAGGAGGAATAACCTAATTCTGAAATAAACTCCAGTCTGGATGGGAGACAAAGACAAATACTACCCCTGCTTTGTAAGGAGGTAGGTCTTACAGTAGAAGATGTAAAGATCTGGTTGCTGCTCTTATTCATTGATTCATTGATCTCATTCATTGGTTTGACCTTAGGGGAAAAAAAAATATGGCTCCAGCTGCCTCAAAAAAGCAGAAAAAAGTATAAAAGTCTGAAAGTGTGATGTTGACTGCAGAGAGCCACTGCTGCCCCTAGACAACGAGCAAAAAGAACCACCAGTCATTCTTATAAGTTAGTCAGGAACTCAGGTGAAAAGACTAAGGTGGTTATCTCTCATCTGAGTGATCAAAATAGCTAAATATAATTCTTTTGAGTTGGAAAAGAGGAGTTAACTATATTGTTTTATCTAAAACAAATCATCTGTGCTAACATTTTGATTGCTGTAAAGTAAAAAAGAAAAATAAACCAAACCAAAACAAAAAACACTTTATATCTAATATCTCTGCAAACTTTTTCTGAAAAATCTCCTCCAAAATTTCCATTGATTTGTAGTTCATTGCTGCTAAAGTAAAACTACATGGCATACCACTGTCCTGATTTGAGATTTGTCACACAGTAAATATACTAAGGTTTTATCAAAGTGCCTCCCCTCCATATCCACCTCCCCCCCCCCCCCCCCCCCAATAAATCCTCATTGTAAGTACATACTGTCCTTTGTTCATGATGTATTTTTTTCTCAAGTCCTGATTTATCAGTTTTGGAAAACATTGGCAATGAACGCCATAATAAGTGGAAATAATGTCTGAGTAAGAACTCCAAGAGCACAATTTTTTCACAAGTTATATCATATACTCATTGTGCACCGATTCTCCTCCATATAAAATGTTTCCTGACAATCTATGACATCAGGGCCAAAACTAACTTGTTTTATGGCAGCAACTGAAGCATATAATTAAAATTAAACTCAGAAGACTTGCAGGGACTGTCTGTTGGGAAGGAAAAATAGACTAAGAGGTATTTGAAGACTTCTGCAAATCCACACAACAAACATCTGTGATGAAGTAAACTCAGCAAGGAGCTTTAGCTAGTGACCTCAATAGGATCAGATATGAAGGATCTGGATCTTAATGTTCTCAGTACTTGGAAACATAAAGACGGGAAAGACTTAGCCTATAATTCATACAATTTCAACACTGTTCAAAATATATCAGTAAATACTAAAATTCACTACAAATTCAAGATTTTTTAAAAATCACAATTAATTATTTATGTTATCCAATAATTACACTGAAAAAACTTTCCTTTAATTGTGATTAACTAAAAACTTGTTTTGATAATTATTTGTTTCATACAGTCAACAAAATAATGCTACATGTACAACTGTTAGCTGTGATATACATCCTAGTTAAGTAGGATGAAAAAAGCTTAAAGGTAACATGTATCAGAACTTGTGCTTCTAAGTAAGGCACAGTATCAGTAAAACTTACATTACCAAACTAAACATTAACATATGTTTGAATAATATAAGCAATTTTAGACAAATTTCAATTTTTATAACTTGTTCTTTTGTGCTGTTGCAGTAGTGGCATGGAGAAAAAAATAAATAAATAACAATAACAACAACAACAAAAAAACACTCTTTGTACTCTCCTACAAAATGGTTTTCATGGTCTCATTATATCATCATATATCATTATAAGGTTAGACAAGATCTTGGGAACCTTGTCAGCTGGTGTTTGAAGAGAACTTAGATGCCAAAATGCAAACCAAAACTTTTTGCTTCTAAAAAAAATCTGATGATTGTTTAAACTGCCTTCACTTCACTTTCTAGATCTCAGTCAGGCTTTGATAGAGAATCTGAAGCAATAGTCTTCCAAAAAGTCGAGTCCAAATGGTACAGTCAGAACATGCCTAATGTTCTGACTAGTTCACTTTCTTCAGATCTGCTGCTGCCTTCTTGTAAAATTAGGAAAAGAAGTGTCCTTCCGTGTTCTTCAAAAGAAGAAGTGTTCTTCAGAACTTTTATTCAGGTGTTGGGAAAGCTTAGAGAAAGAGGGAATCAGACTTAATGAGAGAAATGATCAAATGTGCAAATACAGGATGGGATAACGAGAAGCCAGGTAGCAATTCAGTAGAATAAGAACTAAGAATTTTTGTCACTAACTTATACCAGAGAAAAGAGGGACTGTGATCAATGTGATTAGTTGTTGCATGTAATTCATTTTTTCTCACAAAAACAGTCTGCCTGGATGGCAGCTGGTAGAATGGGACCTGAAATCTTACCTCTGAGACCATTTTAATAGGTAATTTTATATTAAACAAATGTGTAGTTCACAAAACTAACCAGCAGAGAGCAACACTATTTAAATTTGAACTGAGTGTGATATCTTGACAAACTAATTATTACATTACTGTGCATAAGACTGTATAATGCAGTACATTAAATGTAAGGCTCTGTTACATTAGTCACAGCCACTTACTGCCAATGCATTCCAATGTAATGTCTAACCCAGAAAAACATGTATGCAAATCATCTGAATACTTGCTTTTAATTTGCATGATGTTGAGGGGTTCTTCTGAGGTTATGATGTATGGCAAACTTGTAAAATTAAACACAGATGTACTTTTATTTCACACACAAAATTTAACTGCAAAACTTTAATGGGGAATTTGCACAATGAAATTATTCCCTCTAGCTACCTGAAGCGGTCAACTAGTTCAGAATAAACTCAGCTTCCACAAGGTATATTGGGGAAATGAAAACCATGTGTTTTATCTGCAAATTTTATTCTATCTATTGGGAGAAAAAAATTAACCATCCCTTTTATATGGCAGTGCCTGAAATATCCCAGTCTGAATTACTCCAGCCTCTCTGTTGGTGAGGCCACTGGTCAACAGCTATGAAAACAGTGTGCTCATTTCAGACTGAGGGCATTGTTGAGGCAACCTACTGAGCTCAAGTGCCCTGAGAAGTGCAGAGTGAATCTGCCCTTCAGGTAAGCTGCCAGTCTTGGTAATGGCATTTCTTGTCCTTGTCTCCATTTATTCCAGTTTTCTAGAGATGTAGGGATCATATTCAAATGAAGTCTTCAAGATGTATTAAGGACAGAATAGCAGGTTTTCCCTGGCTCTGGGAGACTGGCATCATGCCTATCCCAACCCATGAGGTTTTACGGGCAAATGATAGGTGTGCTGAGGAACAATCCCTGTGTCTCAACAATTAACATTTCCCAATTCTGCTAGTTCCATTCTTTTCCTGGGTATTGTATGTGGCAGCCATTAACTGTCTTAGAACAGTTTTCAAAATTATAGTAAGAAATACTCTAAGATGGCAGTGAATTCCCCAGCAAATATGAAGTAGACTCTGAAGGGAGAAATCTTCAACTGTCTAAGTTATATAGTATCTAATGAACTTTTCCCATCTCAGTTATTTTTCCGCTGTGCCTCGAACAAAAGGTTATGGAAAGGGACAGTCTAACCCTTTCAATTTCTGTAGAATGAAATTAGAATATTTTCTTTGTTCAAGTTCCAGAAAACAACAAAAGGAATGACAAAAAATGTCTTTAACCCACATCGCAGTGTTCTATATACTTAGAAAGTTAATTCCATTATTGAGCACCTAACAGTAACATAATACATACATTGTGATAGTAGAAGTAGGCAAGAAACTTTGAACTTTCTATGAAAATCTTTCTGGCTTGTCAAATGAAATTATTCAGACTGTTTCCATGCAGTCTCACCCAGTAAGTATTCTTGTAATCTGTCTTGAAAAAAAAGGGATATTTATTGTAAATTTTAACTAAAAATTGCAAAATATTTCCAGAAAGTGAATTTTGAAATTAACATGAAGATTTCACAGCAGTAGAGTGATAAAAGAAATTGTGCGTAGGTAGTCAGGAAAAGAAACTATAACATTATAGTTTAATAACAATTTTTTTAGGCAAAAAATAAAAAATAAATATATAAATAAAAATGGACAGGTTACAAATTATCAGAATTCAAAACAAATAGTGTACAGAAAATGTAGAGGTCAAGAACAAGTTATTTGGTTTGTTACTCAGATTAATTTCCCAAATAATCTTAAGGACTATGGTGATCTTTACAACACGAAAATATGGAAGTGTCACTGAATAAATTACTTACTTCAAAAGATCCTCCAAGCTTGCCTGTACTCCCAAAGTCACTGACATGCATCACAGTGAAGAAGATGTAATGTAAAGATATAAAGGAAGAATATATGACTTTCAGCTCTTAGAGCTAGAAGGAAGTAAAATGGCACTGAAAGGATGGTGAAGATGGTGAAGATGTACCAGTTTCTCTACATATTTTTGTCCATTTTCTAACCTGATTATCCTTTCATGGTTGAACACTGAAAGCTTTCTGAGCTCAGATAGTTTCCTCTCTGATCAACAATGTAGCTGGTGATGCTTGTGGTAAAAAGGGTGATTGATAATGTCTAAAACATTTGCATTTGTCAAATGGCTTAAAATGCAGCAACTTGGTGAAATCTCATAAGACTTTGTATCCTGTGTATACATGGCAGAGAATACTTTTAAGTTGGCTTTCTCTTATAACACATTATATCATTTACTTCAACATCCTCAGTATGCTTCCCCCATTTATTTGTAAATGCCACTGGCATTTAAGTCACCATTCTCTGTCATTGAGCCTAAATGCAATAGCCCTCAAGCAGAACAGGTGTGAGAGAGCTCCATTTACAGGCCCCATCTGAATTGGAGGGATTAGTGGGAATAAGAGCTGAAAGATCATGATTACATCTTTAGGGGACTGTATAACAAGTGAAAGACTACTATGCCCTCTGGGAGACTACTCAATCTCATCATATCCCTGTTCTTGCTGACACTATGGCCAGCTAGATTTGTCCTTCTCACTAACAAGAAGGACTAAGGAAAATGCAAAATTAAATGCGTTTTTTCATCTCATGCCATATCTTCTCTTATGCTTTATGTTTATCCTTTAACTTTTTTGTAAGAGCATTACTTAAAGTAGAGAAGCAGGCATAGGACAGGATGGGGATTCACCTCCGTGACACATGCTGAATGTGCTTAGCATTCAGGCCCCCTACCGGGGCCCTTGCTCAGTAGCTCTGTGGTGTGTCTGCCCATAAGGTACAAATTGCTATACATGTAAGATCCAGCAGATTCAGTCTAGAGTATATATATTCCGCAAGCATCTCTGGGGTGAAGCAAACATTAAGCTCACATGAAAGCACAAGGGATGAATGCATAGCCTTTCCAGCATTATAGCATAAAGATTCCAAATATATTTTGCAGTAACATGGAGTTGCTACTAACCTGCATCATTGTGGATATTTCCTGTAACATCCAGCACAGTCAAATAGATGTGTGGCCTTGACTGGGTACAGTTGTGAACTAAGATGAACTATGCATATGATAGAATACGTGTAGTACCGGGATGTAAGAATGGGCTCCTCAGCTCCCACCATTTCACACTGGCAGACTTACTGTAGGTCCTCTTGGTATGTATATGACTCAAGAGTCAGACATTCTGGTGTACTTAGCGTAAGGCCAAATCACTACCTTTTCAGCAGTCCAGGTCATCTGTGTCCAGAGTGACAGCCAGCAGCTAAGGAGGGCAGTTCATCATGTCTGACCTCTTCTTTGCATGCTTTGCCATCCAGCCTGCTACATTACCTGTGTAGCTGCCTCTCTGCCTTTCCTGGCTGTATCTATCATGCAAACACACATCTAACTACTTAGTGACCCTTGCATACATAAGAGGTGCTAGGCACCAAATAAATCCACAGGAGGATTAGAGAGCTAGTCTTTTGGAATTATGACTGTTCATTTGAAGCTACAAGTTGAAGGCATTGATTTAAAGTGTTCTTTGTAATTGAACCAACCTTTCTTTTGTAGATTGGCTATAAGAAACCCAAAAGAGTTATGAAAGCTTTCTTTGGAAGATAGCATCATCTTCAAAACCATTTCTAAAAGTTACTTTAACAGAGCTACGAATCCATCATGTGCATTTTATAGAAAGACCTTTCTTTCTTATCAGAGCTGCAATCTAGCCATGGTATGTTATGTTTCCACCTGTATTCTTTGACTGGTAGCCTAAAGATAAAAGATATCAATTCTGTGTGAAAAGTACTTGAACAACAGAGAGAAAACAGCAGTCTGTAGGCTGTCTATTCTTACACTCTGCAGTCACTTTTGAAATAGTTTTAAAAAAAAAAAAAAGTTAGGTAAGCTGGAATACCATTTGCTGAACATAAATTTCTTGATGTCTGCCCACAAGGGGAAGAGAAGTCACTTTATGTATTTGTTGAACAGAAAATGTGGCATTGCATAGCCTATGAATTACATAGTGTTCTCCCTGAAAAATAGAATTGCATAATATGTTGTTTTACTACTGCACGTAGTAAAAAATCATTCTTAGGTCCCAAAGCCAGAAAAAACAACACATGAAAGGACAAACTGACTACAAGTTCACTGCTTTGGATATAAAAAGGTATCTGGCATGATGAAGTCTTTTTTAGTCCATGTGTTTTTCATTTGAATTGGTTCATGTAAGGTTCTTTCAAGGGGAGGAAAAAAATGCGATAAATCTCCTTAGGAATAGAGCTGTGCAAGCTTGGGAAACTCGCTGGGCAAGCCAGCTTCTTTTGTCCGCCAAATTCTAGGGGCACAAGAGCCTAATGAGAGCTTAATTAAAATTGATGTGAAAAAATTAAACACTTTAAAGTATTGTTTGGGGGCTTGCAAAGCTTATGCCAGTGAAAGTCAATCATTTTGTGGCTTTGGAATTTAGTTCAATTAATATTTTTTTCTTTTCATCTGCAGGCCTCTCTTGCTATCTCTTGTCTCTCCATCTGAAAAGAAACAAACCAGAAAAAGCAGTGTTAGGAAAGAGTCTGTCTCTCTGTTTTCCTCAGTTTCCCTGAGTCCAGAGGAGAATATTTAAGTGTTCACATCAGAGTTTTGATGCATTTCCCCTGTTAGGACATTTTTCTACGTGGTCTTTTGCAGGCAAGCATGAAATAATTCTGTTTGCGCTCTAGGCATATGTGCATTCACTCTACGCATCCTTGGATGAGCATGCTGCTGAGCACAAATTGATATTTTCTGTCTTTCAGCAGGGGCTTTAGTTTGGGCTCCACACTAAATGCAGTAACATGGCTTCCAGTTCAGGGCTGTCATACATCCAACTGGCTCAAATCTTGGGCCAAGAAACTTGTATTCTGCCTGCAAAAGTCTACGTAGACATACTCTGATGCTCATTCACACTGGGCTTGATCTGATGCCTGCTGGAATAAATGATAGTCTTTATACTTCAGCAGGTTTTGCAATAATCTCTTTTCAATGTCCTGGATGAAGTATTTATCACTCAGAACTTCTAGGGACATCATTGGGCCTCAGGATGCTAAATATCTAAGAAGGATTAGCTTTTGCCATTTCAGTTCAGATGTTCCTTCCACACAAAAATCAACATTCTTGTTCCAAATGAGTTCCTACTTTAGTGACATGTTTAGTGAGCATGAGCATCCTTCATCATGTCAGTGATTCTGTTGGCACCTCTGCCTCAAGAACTTTGAACTCCAGTGAGTTCAAGGATGCAACTGAAACTTGCTTTGTTTGTAGTATTTTCTGATTAGAGCCTACCACCATGTACGCTGTATGGCTGAGAATCAGTGGTGTTACATCAACCGGATGAATGTGAATAGTTAGGCTTTATGGTTGTTTGAAGCACAAATGGCATCAGAAGTGAATATATTTTTTGAATAAAAGCATTTTCTCCAGCCTCTTAGAAGTAACACTGTCCATACGTGCTTTAACTAGGCTTCAATGGCAGGCAAGTAATTCTATGTTTATTTTCACATCAAACATATTTACTCAAGCTAAAACAGAAAAGTTTAGTCTATCAGCAATGATTTTTTGGGGGGTTGTTGATTTTTTTCATTTGGCAAAAGAAACTAAAACAAATATAGTAAAAAAAAAAATAATAATAAAATCTGGGTTTGGAAGGAAAAAAAAAAAAGAAAGAAAGAAAATCACACTTCCTGGAGTCGTTAATCTTGAAAACAGAATTTTGGGACCTTTCTGTTACAACTTTGTGTGACAAACCAAACAAAGAAACAAAACAATCTGAGTGGTGAGCCACATGATCAAGTTTTTTTTGTTTTGTTTTACTTTGTTGTTGTTTTGTTTTGTTTTTTTGTTTGTGTGGTTGATTGTTGTTTTTGTTAAATTAAGTCTTTTTATGAGGTAGGCCAATGGATATCAGCTATCTCTGGACATGAACGCATTTTTGTCTCAAGGGAATATTTTGGGTATTTTAGTGAAGAAGTCAAGCCTCTAGACAGCACAACAGACTCTATTTCTTGCATATCGTTCCCAGGGAAACCAAACTGAAAGCAGAACTTTCCAAAGAGGAAGCAGCCATCGCAAAACACTGACCAGCTGTAGGTGGATATGCTTCACAGAAATTCCTCTTCTGCTTTTTTTTTTTTTCTAACAGTGAATAGATCTTTCAATCCTATTGCTCCCATAGGTGAATTTGACTGAATAATAAAGAAGCTGCTTTTGCAGCTATATCCATTTTTCATTTTTATAAAGTCCACAGCAGTCAGTTAAGTAAATGCTAAATTCTGTCCCTGGGACTGAAAAGCATGATAATGCTTGAATAAAAAGACCAACTGGAAACATTTGTCCAACTGAATTTTTGCAATGAAGATATTTCTTCAAGTCAAGGGCAACAAAGCAATCAAGTTCAAGCATTTTAAATCCATGCATAAATTTGTTTTCTAATAATCATCTACCTCTGCAGTAAAGCTAGCTTCTTACATTATATGCACTCTTATCTGTGATATTTCCTTTTATTACTCTTACCACTACAAAGAACTTTTAAAGCCAAGTAATGGCACTATTAGAGTCAGCCTAGAATCTTTTGATCAAATAATCAAATTAAATATCAAAAGCCAATTAAAAATGAAAAGATTTCAGCCTACTTCTATCTTTTAGTTGAACATGATGAAAGCATCATTATTGTTTTATCTCCTCCTACTTCCTAGGTCCTGCTGTAGGACTTGAGTGATATGGATATACTTTTACTGAAGCTGGTTTAACTTAGATCAAAGCATCATGGAAGTCAAAATTTTACCACTTTCTCTCTTCAGAGATACTGTTCCATTTTATTTTGTGTGTGTGTGTGTGTTTTTTTTTCCTGATCCATTACCTTATAGAACAGCAAATTCTCAGTTTACATAACACATCCCCAAAGATATCGAAAACATCAAAAACAATTGCTATTGCACTTGTATTTTTCATATTCAATCAAATTTTTCTTCATTTTTAATTAAATTATCTTATCAACAGGCAAATAGATCTTTTTCCTTTTTTTTTTTTTTTTTTTTTTTTTTTTAATTACCATGGTGTATGGTATTCTAGCATATAATGTGAACATTATGTTTCTGTCAGTAGTAGTAACAGTTTTGTTGTGCTTTATGTACTGTGTACCTTACACAATATTCTAAAAGTTCCCATGTCCAGAGAATTTGTGATTTAGAGAGATAGGTTGCACCAGTTGCACCTGGAGGAACTATAATTCAGAAGAGCGACCTTAATATCTCAGGTACACTGTGACTGGAATGAATGTTACTTCCCTCGTGTGACTAGCCAACTTCGTTGGCCCCAAAGCAAACTGACCCCATAAATAGTCAAAATCGTTAGGCTGCCAAGAAGGTGTTTGCATCAGGTGACCTGAAACCAAAAGCATAGATGACTCCGTTAGGAGGCTGATCTCCCTAGCCTACTGTCCCCACATAGTGTGAATGGAAACAAAGGTATTCTTTCAGAAGAATTCAAAGCAGGATGTATCCTGAGCCACTGTTTGCAGGGGCATTTTTTTCCCTCTAGTGATTTCAGGAGTCAAGGGAATCTACTAATGTAAGTACTTAGTGGAAGGGTATTATCATAGAATCATAGAATATCCTGAGTTGGAAGGGACCCATAAGGATCATCAAGTCCAACTCCTGGCACCACACAGGTTTACCCAAATGTTTAGACCATGTGACTAAGTGCACAGTCCAATCACTTCTTAAATTCAGACAGGCTTGGTGCAGTGACTACTTCACTGGGGAGCCTGTTCCAGTGTGCAAACACCCTCTCAGTGAAGAATCTCTTCCTGATGTCAAGCCTAAACTTCCCCTGCCTCAGCTTAACACCATTCCCATGGGTCCTGGAGTGGAGAGGCAGGTGTTTACACAGAATAGGTCACCTGCCTCTCCACTCCCCCTCGTGAGGAAGTTGTAGACTGTGATGAGGTCCCCCCTCAGCCTCCTCTTCTCCAGGCTGAACAGGCCCAGTGACCTCAGCCACTACTCATATGTCTTCCCCTCTAGACACTTTACCATCTTCATCTCCCTCCTCTGGACACTCTCCAACAGTTTAATGTTCTTTTTGTACTGTGATACCCTGAACTGCACACAGTACTCGAGGTGAGGCCACACCAGCACAGAGTAGAGCAGGACAATCACTTCCCTCGACCGACTAGCAATGCCAT
Organism: Aythya ferina; assembly: GCF_964211825.1. Classification (NCBI taxonomy): domain Eukaryota; kingdom Metazoa; phylum Chordata; class Aves; order Anseriformes; family Anatidae; genus Aythya; species Aythya ferina. The sequence continues at coordinate 53,591,155 of NC_140301.1, forward strand.
GCTTGATGCTATTAGACAGCATAAATACTCCAGCAGTACAGGGACAGGGTACTTCCTTTGAAGGCTCAGACCATTTTTTCCATTGTGCTTCCACAATCTGTACAGCAAGAGCTGTGGCCTCTCCACACCCTTTGCATTTCTCAAAACCCAGACAGAGACTGTCTCCAAAGTGGTGGTGAGTTCAGACACCAAGGGAATACATAAAAATAATAATAATAATATAAAAAAAAGATACATGGATAATAGCTGAGTTTCAAAGCTGTGTCTGTCTGCCTTAATAGTTTAAATGTGTTTTGGTGTTGATATGTGCGTAGGAAGGAAGGAACAAAATAATTTTGAAAGGGTATAACAGCAATAAGGTGATTGTAAGGGAACGTAATTAAAGAAATGTGAGGCTGTGAGTGCTAATACAACACTATCCCCTGAAAGGGGAAGTGGACATGCAAAGTTGTTGTCTCATGTAGGATCTTATAAACTGAAGCCAAGAATTTGACTACACAATGAGTACATCAGCAGCCCAAGGATGCTTTTCTCCAGCAGACAAAAGCCAGACACAGTGGGGCTTGCTACACAGCTTTCTGTCACTACTACATGTCAGCTGCATTATTTCTGTCTTCATGATACGTTATTAACTGATCATCATCACAGGATTTTCATCATGTAAAACTTTTCATTCTCAGCAAAAAGTTATTCATTGCTCATGGTTTCTTAAAGGAGTAGAGCAAGATGTTTGAGGCTGAAGGGACAATCATGATATCGAAGTTACTGGAACACAGAGGAATTGTGGTAGATCCTGTAAGTGAGCTGGTGTATTTGTGATGTGAAATGGAGCAAAAACTTCATGCTAATCCTGATGGTCCTCCTCTTTACCACTGAGATGCATAAGTGCATATAGCCAAAAATACTGAGATCACATGATTTCTTCATAGTCAAAAACCACTAGGGTTTGGGATCCAGATAAAAAGACAGCCCATCTGGACCTTAATTTGCTTTAAAGTGAAAAATAATCACTTATAATTTTTAAATTGATTTATGGACAGAATTTTTCAACACTGAATGCTGGTTTCAGTGTCAGCTTACTTAAGTAACTAAATATTTGAAATGCATCAGCATATTACAAGTGCTGTCATTCACAACAGGTTATTCAGCTTTCCCAAGAGGTGTGACTGTCCTTTTGGCTGAGTTTACTTTCAGATACTCAGTTAGGATGGATTTAATCAAATGAAATAGGTGCCACTCTTCACACATATATTTAAAATAAGCTCTTTGCTACCTGTGATGGGGGAGACACACATCTGAGCCTTTTCTACAGAAATTGCCTAATTTTTTCTAGTGCTTTTGTTTCTTACCTTCATTATTAAACAATGCTATTCTTTCCTCTGTAAGAGTCTAATGAGGAAATCACTCTTGTACTTCATAGGCTCTGTGCTTTGGTTTCAGTGACAGTAGGTTAATCCTGTCTCTTGGATTACAGTTTAACTGCCTGTGACTGTCCTGTAAAATCTGATATTTTCTCTTTGTAAATAAAATTTTCTTCTCTGGAATATTATTTAGCTCTTTGAAGACACTTTGAAAACTGCTGGCACTGAGAAGATGCTCTCCAGATTTCTCTTCTAAACTGCTCTGTACCAAATACAGACACCTTTTAGGAAGGTCATCTGTGCCCTGGGAAAGATTCATAATCCTTTCCTGCTCAGTTTCTTCTCCCTTTCACATAAAGGCAAGACAGAGTCATCTGCTGGTTGCATTTTTTCCCTTCTCTCTTTGTTTGTCACTGGAGATTATCAGTAGGCCAAGAGGAGTGGTGAAGTTACTTCCCCTAGCTCACAGAAACAGAGTGCCAGTTCACCCTGAGGTACAGGTTATGAGTCTGATGTCCCCGCTCCAGGAAGCCAGCCACAAAACACCTGTTCAGCACATGGCCACATCAGCCATGATGTGCTCTGTCATGCACAAAAGAGTTTCACGTGCCAGCTGGATGGGGGACACAGCACATGTTGGCAAGTGGAAGCTGAGTGAGAAATGCCTGGCTCTATCTTAGGTATGAAGCCTGACACAGCAGCACACTCACAGTGCCTGAATGTTTTACTCCTATTAGAAATCTCCATCCCTTTCTTTAAGCCCATTTATTTTAGGGAACATTTGTCATGCTGGTGCAACCAGAGGGCAAGTTGTGCTCATGTAAACAAGCCCAGGGGGAAGTTTCATGCCATGTTCCACCATACACTCTTTGTTCTGCTTCCTTCTCATCTCAGTGACAGCTGGGGCCCAGGCAAAGCCTACTATTCATGTGGAAATATGTGGTATTTTTAGCCAGATTTCCTAAGAATATGAGAATTATGAGATCATGTTCTCCATGTGACCTTCAGTGTTTGTAGGGAGGAGGACCATCATATATATATATCTATATATACACACACATATATATACACACACATATATATACATATATATATGACATCCTGGTAAAAATAAAAAATAAAAAATAAAAAATAAATATACATTCACAACAATTTTTACCTGTTTTTCAACCTCAACTAAATCAGACAAAAGGTTGGAGAGCTCTGAAATATCATGTCCAATGCATTCTCTGAGAAAGAGATTCTACGAAGAGGAAAGTATAAACCATATTAAAAGCAGCACATCTAATATGAGACATCAGAAAATCTGCAGGGTTTCTCTTCCCTCTCCCCTCCATCCATGGGACACAAATATACAGGAAAACAAAATTCATTAGTCCTGATGCTCATTGAATTACTTTTTTTTGGTAAGGCTCAGAGTGAACAAGGATTATCTCACTCAACATCCCTTCTAGTTTCACTTCAGTATATAAATAATATCGACAGACAAGAACTGACCCCTGAAAGGTGTCTAATCACCAATACAGAGGAAAAGGGTGTCAGTATGGCACCATTTCATACGTTTTTTGCTCTCAGTTTGCCAAAGCTATACTACTATGAAGGCTTAAGGCTTACACCATGGCTGTTGTTTTTGCTTTTTACAGCATTTTTTTTCGGTGTTTTCACACTTACTAATGTACTGGTGGCAGAGGGATGAACTGATGGCACTGCGTCATCTGCAGATCTCCATATATAGCTGGTTGCCTGTCCGTACACAGGAAAGGTACTTATTATATTTGTCATTTAAAACACAGAAGTAACATAGGACATCTATCAGACCTGACAGTCATCACTGACACATACTAAATAGGTAATGCACCAAAGAACCAACAATGTTGATAATGGGTAACTGGGCAATTTAGAAAAAGATTAGGACTCCCACCCCACTCAGTTTGAAGCTTTAACCTGACATCACTGCTTCTCCAATATGTTAAGAACTTGTGCCCTACCAAATGCCTAAATCTTGATAATCTAAGACTGACCTGGCAGTTAAATTAAACATCCCACTGTCTTGAAAGAAATGTCCTTGCTGCATACTTATAAATTCTGCGAAATTCCATTAATGACTGTAAGCAATATGCTTAGGTTTCATGCTATGAAAATCCCTCAAAATAGACTGCAAGGCAATGGGCAATTTGATGCCCTTGTAAACTTTTTAAATTTTCTAACCCATGCTTTTTTTGCAAATCTAAATTTATCATAAATTACAAATTTGTGTCAAAAAGACATTTCCGTTTGTGTTTTTTTCCCTTGTCCTTACTCTGAAATTAACTTTAAGTTTGATCAATTCAGTGGTTTAATTAGCTAATAGCTACTTACAATAGTTATGAAACATCATCACGAGTTTCCATTTTAATCCACTATGTTGCTTAGAAAATACTGAAAAAAAAAAATGATAACTTTGTATTATGCTACGGTTCTTCAAACAGGCTATGGAGTCTGTGAAAGATTTTCAATGAATACAGGTTTTATTTCTTGGTTCAACATGGAAAGACATAGATAATAGTTACACAACTCTTCACGAAAGAACAATTTGTGATCCAGCAGCACAAATTGACTCGGTCTTAGTACCATGCTACTCTGATTTCAGAGCTTTTGGATCAGAGCTCTGGTTTATGGATCATGGTAGTGACTCGAACCACAGGCACATTAAGCTGATGTTTTTCTGCAAAAGATCATGTAGAACAGGCCTAAAAATGAATGGAGCACTTTGCTTGCCACCACCTGGACAAAGGGGAAAAGCTGGCTACAAAAAAGGTGATTCCTCATTGCCTGACAGTGATGTGGGGAGATTTAAAAGTCAGGTTGGCAAACAGCCCTTGTCCATATTGCATTGTTTGAATAGCTACCTAACTTCCCATCTTTGACACTGGTTTCAAATACATAAGTATGTTTTTTGTTTATTTGTTTGTTTGTTTTTTAATGAAAGGAGGAAAATGAAATGTCAAAACTTTTAGATTTTCTTTTATCTTGAGTAAGAATGACTGAAACAAAAAAGAACAGCTCTAGAAAGCTACACAGATCTGTTACAAAGGAAGACTTTTTTGTAAGAGAAAAAAAACGGGAATGTAGAGAATGCTAAAAGTGTGAAGAGTAATGGTATCAAACACGCAGATAAGAAGAGAGCATGAAAAAAAAAAAAAAAAAAAAAAAAGAATATTTGTTAGGGAGAAGAGACTAAATTGTGTGGAGGTTTTATTAGAATGAGTCACAATTGAGCAATTATGCCTTAGAGGTGTTCCTTTGATTCATGAGAAGAAGCTGGGGGGTTCCAAAAATGAAGAAGACCAAGAATTTATGAAGGAAAATACCAAAAGTTCATATTTTCAAATTTAAGTGAATATATCAAATGTTCTGATATTTGTAGCATTCTACTGGGATGTTATCTTTCATACTAATATGTAGACATGGATGTTCCATCATAAAACCACTGAGGTCATTTCTCCAATACTGTATTTGGATGCTTTATACCTAGTTGATTGCTCAAAGATATTTATCTAAACTTTTCTTAAACTTTTCCAAGAAAGGATATTTCATGCAATCCTTAGTCTGCTCCTGTATTGCCCAAGTCTACTCCTGTATCTCCTTACATGTTTTGGTATGAATCACTGATGAACTGGGGGAATTGTATTAACTAGCTATACATCCATGTTGGATGAAAAACTGCTGGAATATGTTTTCATTTTCTTATGTCTCATCTTCAAACTTTTTAAGTCTAAAATTGCCTTTGCTGTCCCAAGGGCTGTAGAGGAGCTCTCTTCTTGTGGTCATTATATCCTGTTAGATAAAGCTAACAGAGGCCTGGTATTAATTATCATTGACACTTTAAAGACTCTTGCACTTTTTAACTTTCTTTATATTAGGGATTGCTGATAGAGGGAAAGCAAAAACGAAACAAAATTTACACAGACTAGTATGCAAACCTCAGGGAAGAAGTAGGATTCCACCTGAAATTTGGGCAACCATGCAGTAGTGGAATGGGAACACTCAGCAAAATAACTGTTCCTGCTCCTTTGGGAAGTCAGACAGCAAGATACAGCATTGTCAATTGAATGTTGTAGGACACGGTGAGCAGTTGCCATCCAAAACACCTGCCTTCCACAACTGCCTTTCCCATCAATGCTCCAGACTCCCCAGAGACAAACCTCCAAGATGCTCTGACAGGTGTAGTTAGAGATACACAGGAGAGTTAACACTATGCCAGTAAGTAGCACAAACACAGCACCATGAGAGAATTACTGCTGAATCTCATGATCTACACAAGTGTGGTATGCCCACCAACACCCAGGCCTGTGAAATCCGTTTGTCATATTTCCAGGAAAATGTTTCCAATCCTTTAAAGTTTCCTGCACTTATTGGAGATTTGGTTTTTGTGGCATTTATGTCCATTTATGTAACTTCTGTAAATCTGTTGCTAATTGTTGTATTTGCTTCTTTATTCCATTTGTCCGATGCCCCTTGAGTGGTTTTAATAAAATTACATATTATGACTAACTTTTGCTGTCCCCCATCAGAGAGTCATTTTAAGTCTCAAATAAAGGAAATCTGTCAACTAGAGCCCAAGCCTTTATTCCTTAACACATCCAAATTGTGCATCCTGCTCATTGATGTATTGGGAATCCTTCAGGATGTAGGTGAGTCTTCAGGAGGGGCTAGATAATGCTGACACTGCATGCTGGGAAGCCTTTGCATCCACAAGGTAGTGAAAACTTCCACTCAGTTGGGACATAAGTGAAGTGCTGAGACCCAATGCTGAGACCCAGAGATTTGCAGAGGAAAGGCTCTCACGATGCATTCAGCAGTTGGAGCATACCTGTACATTCTAAGAAATGTATGAGGGCAGAAAAGCAATTTATGGTTTAAGGTAGCCACTGATGGAGGATTTTACAAATAAAGTACCTTCCTGGATAGATTACTGAATAACTCAGCTACACCCAAAATTCTAATTCATAAATAATAATAACAATAATAATTGTATATGAGCATCTTTTGTGCTCATTGTTATAAAACCAATTGTTATAAAACCAATAAAACTAATCAGTGATAGTTTTCTGTAACCAGAAATAGCTTTGTACTGAGTAAGGCTATTCCAGCAGAAGCTAATCCACAAGTAGCTAATCTTTTCTGTTTCTTCATTCTCTTCTTTATGAAGCAAAATCTGCTTGGCACTGCCACAGCTGGCTTCCAATATAAAGCTGTAAGATCTCACACAGACATGCAATAGTTTCTGTGTATTCAAAGATGTCAGCAGATTTTGGGGTAATGCACGGTTCCTGCTATATTGGCTAACACTGATTTGACAATGCCATGTAGAAGAGCCCATAGTGGATAAGGTAGATGTGGCTTAAAGGAGGCTGAAGCCCATGAAGAGACCCTTCAGGAGCAGATTCTGGCCAGAGCTGCAGTCTGTGGGGAACCCATGTTTGAGCATTTTACTCCTGACAGAGGGCCTCCATGCTATAGACCTATACAGGAGTTCTTGGAGAACTGCAGCCTGTGGGAAGCCCACGCAGTTTGGAAAGACGGCAGCCCATGAGAGGGATCCACATTGGAACAAGGGCAGAGAGTGACCATGAAGGAGAAGCAGAGAGGCAACACTGTGGACTGACCACAGCCCCTGTTCCCCATTCCCCTGCACCACTAGGGCTGAGGTGTTTCGCTATTAGTTTCTCGCTGACCTACTCTGTGAGCAACAAGGAATAAATTATATTAATCTCCCTTATGAGTTGTTTTTCCCTCTGATGGTAATTGGTGAGTGATCTCCCCATCCTTATCGCAAATTCTGAGCTTTTTTAATCATATTTTCTCCCCCTTCCTTTGAGGAGGGGGAATTAGAGAAGTATAGTGGTGGTGCTGAGCTGCCCATAGGTGTTAAATCACCTCAACAAGCTAGAGGAAATCATAGAATCACTGAATATCCTGAGTTGGAAGGGTCACACAAGGATCAGGAAGTTCAACTCCTGGCTTCCCACAGGACCAACCAAAAGAACAGACACTGTGTATGAAAGCAGTATCCAAACACTTCTTGAACTCCAGCAGGTTCAGTACCATGACTACTTTCCTGGGGAGCCTGTCCCTGTGCCCAACCCCCCTCTGGGTGCAGAACCTTTTGCTAGCACCCATCCTAACCCTCCCCTGTCCCAGCTCCATGCTGTTCCCTCAGGTCCTGTCACTGTCCCCAGAGAGCAGAGCTCAGTGCCTGCCCCTCCGCTCCCTTCGTGAGGGAGCTGCAGGCCGCCATGAGGCCTTCCTCAGCCTTCAGTCCTCTCAGATTCAGAGGACTCATGGGAAGGCCCTGCCAGGGGCAAGGTATAAAGCATGAATATGAGCCTGAAAAGTACAAGGGACAATCCCACAAAACCATGGAAGGCAGTGAAAGAAATAAAACTCAGGTCATCTGCAGTGAAACTTTATTTCTCTGCAGAGAAGGATGGCTGATGTTAGCAACTTTAGAGAAGTGGCTAAAAAAAATGGAGCCTATAATGAACTTTCAGGTACTTTTGCAAAGAGAGGCTTTGCAGGGTAACTTCTGTGCAACTAGGGAAATAATTTTCTGAAATACATCATGATTGCTTAGGAAAGCTTCTAACAAAAATACGAATGGAAATATGTGGGACAAACTGATGTAATTTCTTCACTTGACTTCAATATACAGGGAAATCACATAAAGAAGACAGGGGAAATGGATGAAAACCTATGGGACTATAGAAGATTTCCAACAGAAAGAAATCATATAATGAGAATGACAGCCAGGTATGTACTGCAACAAAAGTATATAGTGTGTTTCAGGAACTATGTATAAGAAGTTTTTAAAAAATAAGAAACACTTTGGACAACAAAATGGAGCTTTGGGAATAGCATGGGGTGAGAAACCCCATTATGGAATAAAGCAGTGGGCTAACAGTAGCGAGTACTGAAGATGCACTGCTCAGTGAACGTTTGATCAAACTGGTAATAGCTGCTAGCATTTTATGTTAATGATGTGGCTTTCTGCACAAAAATGAGTGAAACAGAATCCTTTCAAGTCTAAATCATGCAAGGGAAGGAGGGAATAGTCCTATTTGAGAAGACCTGAATTTCCAAGATTGAGATTGGAGAGCAAACACAACTTTCTGCCAGGTGCAGTAAAAAGAACAATTTCAAGAGGCTCTAGAGAAACAAACTTACTGCTGATATGCCCATAGGAAACATATGCTGTACAGTTATCCACGCACATGCAATTTCTAAAGGGAGCTGAACGTACCTTGCAGAAGGTTCCTTACACAAATCTAAGCCAGTCAAAAACACTATGTAAGTATGGTACTTGGCTTTTGAGAAAGCATTTGGACTGATCAATTAAGTGTTTTTAGGAATAGGATGACATTTAGTAAGATGAAACACAAAGTTTTGTGTGTAGAGACTATGGTAATTCTGTCCCTGTAAGGGCCACATCCATCCTTGGAGGGTTTCAAGAATGGATAAAGTCCTGGACTGAAATTATTGTTGACACTGCTTTAAACAGAGTTTGGGCTACAGGTCCCAGGATCTCTTTCAACCTGAATTATCCTCCTACAAAACAAGAAGCCAATTCAACCATTGGTAGCACATCATGTGTGCTCTTTAGAAACCCAAAAGTCAGGAAGACAATAATGTTACTTTTTTGTAAATCATTCATCAGTCATGAGCAAAAAATATATATATAATAAAGCCTAAAATACTGAAAAGAAGGAAAAAATCAGAAACACAAGAACTCAGTAAACATTCCAGACAGAGTCCAACTATTGAATCAGAAGGTAATTTTCTATCTACATTTGCTTAAAATCTCTTTCAATGTCTTTTTATTTTTTCTTAATATATTTAACACAGAGAAAAACATTCGATATTAGGATCCTGCAATCAGGAAAAGAGATTTGCAAGATCAGACTACAGATAAACCAGGATAGGTTCAACTCTTCTCTTATTCCTGTAAATTTAGACTAATGCAAACAAAAGGAAAAGAATGTCTTTAGTGCATAACCTCATTAAAAGATGTTAATGATCTTATTCTTTAAAATGTTGTCACTTGTCTTTCAGGTGACTTTTTTTAAGAGATGTCATTTAGCAGGTATTGGAAGAAAAGTGAGAAATATCACAGATGCTGTAAGCAACATGCGGTGCTCAAGCTACATGTTGATCAAAAATATAAACAAGCTGGGTGAAAACTAGTGCCTCTACTTTGTGGATTCCACCACTGGTTTGACTGGCAGATACATACCCTGCTTGCATGCAGAAGCAAGAGTTTATGATTTATTCAGATTACAAAAACATTTGAATTAGCATACAATCAACTAAATTTCTTAAACAATATAGGCATTCTGAACTGCAAGATGGGAATATAACTTCTAATAGATTATCTCCATGATGATGTTTTGTTATAATGTCTTACCCCACGCTTAAAATTCAGGAAAAGTTTTGAGTTTCCTGATTATCCTGTAGTAAGTGAAATATGATGAACTGATAAACCTAAAACTCTGGGGTTTCTTTATATTGGCAGAAAACATTGTAGTAATTATATGTCCAATGTAGTGATCTTTGCTCAGAAGAAAGAGAAAGAAAGTAAGGAAAGAGGAGGAGAGGGGAGGAGAGGGGAGGGGAGGCGAGGCGAGGCGAGGAGAGGAGAGGAGACCTGGCATGTTAACATATGGAAAAATAGGCAGAAAATTCATAAAGCATACTCTACTGACAGTAATGATAACTAGTATTAAAAATAAATAAATAAATAAAAATTACATAACATTTTCACTGTTCTATTAGTTGAAGAAGGAAACTGAAAACTTAATATTTTTTTTTCATTTTTTTTTTCCCACCACTTGTTTAAAGTCAAAATTAACTAGAATCTGGACTGAAATTCTAATCTGAAGTTCTAAGCAAAAAAAAAAGAAAAGTACAGAGATAAAAATATTTACCCACTGGTCATACTCTGTCCCTCTCTGATATTTTGAAGGCATATCTGAAGAGGAAGTGGGAGCTTTTTGGAGCTGACTCGTTTCTGGTTTAAGATGGTCAGTTGGTGATGTCAGTGACTGGCTGTGCTGCTTCATGCCAGGTGCCTACCATCATTTTAGTGAAACAAGCTAAAGTAACATCTGGACTTATCAAAGTAATATCTTTTACTTCACAGTGCTTTACTCTTACCAAATCAAAATGTGCTGGGAGGAAACAATCCTTTGAAGTCAGCAGGAGTTTTTGCCATGACTCTCAATTGAACCAGGCTTTTATGCTTTCTCTTTCCCCAGTTTCTTCTTCCTTTGTTACAGTGTCACACCTTTCAGATCTGCCACTGTGCTTCATGTCATCACTCTCGCTGTTATGATAAATATGCAACAGCATCTGCAGTACACTGCAGTGATACTACAAAGTAACTGTAGCCTCTCCATGAAGGAGCTTACAAGGACTTTCTACATGTCCTGTCCCTAGCTAAAATTGTATATAATTCTTACCTTCCATAAGAAATGCTCCAACACAGCAAAAACAAGAAAAAAGAAGCTGCTACGCTTAGTAGTATACTCAGTTGCATACCATACAGTATTAATATAGGTGGGAGGCAGGGAATGTGTTGCTTTAATATTAAACTATTAACCATACATTGGCCGGAATATCAGCAAGTTGTCAGGGAAGAGACGATGGAAAACTAGAGATGATTAAAAGAAAAGAAAGAATCAAATGTGGAAAAAGAAGGACAGGAATTAAATCTTAAGCCTTATTTTCAATAAATTTCACTTGATATATATGTATGACATGGACAAAGACTGGTGTTTCTGCTGAAATTTGGTCTGTCAGGAAATGCCCAATTAGTACACAGAAAGATCCTTCAGTAGGAATGTCTTGTTTGCAGTAAATAAGATGTCATGGTCATGATAGCATCCTGTTTATCTTTCCACTTTTTGACCTGATTCATGATGACAACAACAAAACAATAATTTGAGAATTGTCATAAATTGGGAAATGTGGATTCTTTCCCAACTGTAATGAACAAATTTCTCTGTTGTAATTGCCAAAATTAACAACTTTCATAATTAGGAAGTCTGTTGCATAATTTGCTGTTGAGAGTATCTGGCATCTTATCTCTTCTGAAATGGGAAGAAACAAATTTCCCTCTACAGTATATGATATGGACAAGAACTGACTGATATAAGACAGGTGACTGTAAGAGTTTCAAGCATAGCTACTATAACCAAAAAGAAAGTCTTATGACTTTATCAAAGCTCACATATTTCAAATCACTGGCAAGTTTTTAAGTTTATTGAGATATCCGAGCAACCTGGATGGACTGCAGAGAGTTGGACTCTGTCTCTTAGTGAAGAATGTTTCCAGTAACTGAAAGTACATATATATATTTATTTATTTATTTCAATTAGAAAATTATTTATTTTCATCCCAAACTGCCTAATCGATTTTCTATGACTACAACCTTGTATCAACATAGTAGTTCCCCTAGTTGTTAATTCTGCAGTATGACCCAGGAAGAGGTTACTCATAATTTCCCTAATCTCTGGACTCATAAAAAGCAGCTTCTGGTTGGGCCATTTGCAGCTCATTAAACCTGTACCTGGTTTTAGTCAATCTATTTAGGAGCTTTGAGGAGAAGATTAGTACAGAACTACACCATTAAACTTCTATTTCTCAGAAGGTTTCTTTCCTTTTCCAATTGTTTGTGTGGATCTTGACTGCTTTTAACAATAATCTATCTAAAATTTATTAATTGCCTAGTCAGTTATTTCCTTCTACTGTTTCCCCAAGATTACAGTATGGCTAGGGCTTTTCTGTTTGTTTGCTTGCTTTTTCCTTGTGCCTAAATTGATGTCATAGACATTAGAGAAAGAACAGACTTCATAGGTCGCTATCCTGTACTAGTCTGTTGAAGGCTACCACATAATCCATTTCAGAAAGAGATCAAGCCCTGCCTTGCCACCAATTAGGTTTTTCTTGTATTTATGCTGTTCCAGAGCTTCACTCCTCTGATGGTGAGACAATTCTTTCGTAATTTCACATCTAAGTTTATAATGCAGGTTGTTGCTTTTTTTTGTTTTATTTTGTTTATTTTTTACTTATTTTTTCCAACATATTTTGAGTTGAAATTGTTTTTTTTCCCATGCTTGTATTTACTCACTCCCCTGTACGCACAAGAAAGCAACCTCTCTTATAAAATGGGACTTTTATTCCTCCAAGCACCCCTAATAATCCTGTTCTTCATAGTTCTTTCCCTTTTTCATGAACAAAGCTCTCCAGAATTGAACACAGCACTCAAACTATGGTTTACACAGATGTTTTGTCAATGACTTTGGTTCTTCTCTAATTTATTGCAAATTCCCTATGCACTACTGTACATGTGCCTTTTTAGTAACTGTTTTGCATTGACAGCACGTAGTCCACTTGTACAGTACAAATGTTGTTAGGTCTTTCTCAACAACATTTCTAACTGTTAAGCTCCTGGTTGCTACCAGATATTATTATTACTGTTTCTTTAGGCTATTTGGTTTCATCCCATCTCTTCAGGTCCTCAAGGTCCTCATACTCTTTAATGTGATACTGTGCCACATTAGTGATGCCTTAGCTTCAGGTTATTAGGATATTTTTTTTAACATATACCTAATATTTGTCCACAGAGAGCATCCAAATGGACACCTTTAAACAAGATCAAACTGTTTAATTCCATCTGTGACTCCTGCCTCTTTAATCCTTAACTTTTCACATGTGACTTCTGTGGCCCCTCTGTAAACCAGTTTCTTAACTGCTTTATAGTTCCTGCAAAGATGCTTAAACCCAAGGTAGGATAGAGAAGATGCAGATAAACTAAATTTTGTAGATAATACAACAAAATATTATAGTACTTTAGCATTGGGTAATCTTAAAGTTCCATTTTCTACATTTTTTTATTTGTTACCATCTCTTTCAAGACCAAAGCCAAATCAAAACAGTGAATCTACTTAGGCCCATTGATGCCAGTATGACACTGTTGGAAACTAAATTCATCTGAAGCTGTACTGTGCCATTGAAATGCAATGGACCATTCAGAACTTAAGCCCCTTTACATCTGCAAAGCGTAGGCATACATTTAGGTACTTCACAGGGGAAGATGGTGACAGACACTGAAGTAAAAAATTGAAAGCCAAAAAACTCTGCTTGGCTGCTGGATAATCCTGTAAGTAACTCTAGTTAAACACCAATTCAATAACATGCCAGAGAAGATTCTGAAGCTGCAAATATAATTCAGGACACCCTGTTCCCAAGAGAGACTTGTCAGCATTGCAATGCAAAGGCTAATAGTGCCTTATATCAGTTCTCTGGTGGAATGAACCAGAACTTCTTTTCTATTCTTATATTTTTAACATAAAAAAATTCATAGGTAGCATAATGCCATCATTAATTCCAATACTTAATTTCAAAATACGTCTTACAAATAGCTTTTTGTTGTGTTTGTTGTTGTTGTTGTTTGTTGTTTTTTGGGGGGTGGTTAGGGTATGGCTTATGTGAGTTTTCCTCCATTGTACATGTTATGTTGCTAAGTGACATTTGGCAATGAATAGTACATGTTGCTCCTGTTTCTCTGAGCCAGCAGCATTTTGTTACTACATTCCAGATGTCAGGGTAGTGAGATGTCATCCCTATAAGGATCTGCATTTGAACTGGAAGAAAATGAATGACTGGCAGTGTCTTCAACAGCTTTCTTGGTATCAAAACTGTGATATATTGTTAGTTATAAAACTCATTTTATTGGCAGCTTCTGAATAGAATTTGTCAAAGCCTTTAAGATGTTTTATATGTTTTGAATAATGGAACCAATTCAAATTTACTTTTAAAAGACACATATTTTCTGAAATAAACAAAAAGAGAATCTTCTCAGTCATGTTTTTTAAACTTCCTCTTTTCTGTGTGAAAAAAAAATAAAATAAAATTAGAAATTCATAAAAAACATTCACACACTACAACACAAACAATCTATTGAAGAAGGCTTATATTTCATAACCATATGCTGAAAATAACTAAGTAGGTAGATATTTCGTTCTGTCAAATTTTATATATTATAACTATCTCATACTGTGAATTTTGCTCCTTATCCAAATACAAAGTATTCAATTTTTCCAGCTTTTAAGTGACTTAAAAGCCATGTCATATATATTGTGCAATTAATAACTTCTTAATGTATTAAAAAAAAAATAAAAAAATGCCTTTTACATTGTTACATTGATTTTTTTTTTTTTTTTTTTTTTTTGCATTACAGCTATGGAACTACCACAGACCCTGAATAAACATGGCCAAGCAGACCCTGAATAAAAGCAGACCAAAAAAAAAGTGGTGAAAGTGTTACTCAAGAACCTTAAGTTCTTGGTTCATATCCTCATACAGGAAAAGAAAAGAATTTCAATAAAATGCCATCCTGCATATACTTGGAATAGGTCACTTCAACCTGCTGACTCTCTCTGTTATGCACTGGTAATGCAGTCTCCTTGCTCTTCAAGTCTTCATGAATACTATTCTTCAGTCTTTCATGGGAGGTGCAGCTTTCCTTAGGCTTTCTCATGCTGTCCTCCTAGTGCAGACATTTCATTATTTAATGCCTGTGTCATCCACAGGCATGTTACAGGTGTCAAACCTTCAGGTAAACTTTAGGTTTGATGCAAGAGTCAGGACAATCAGACAAGTTCCCATGACGTTTTCAGGACTTAAAAATCCAAAATGTGTGCTTAGCTTGGCACCCAAAAAGCAGGTCTTGTGAAGTTCATCTTATAGATCATGGGCATGAAGTTGATTATATGAATATGCCTGTTTTGCCAGATTCTGGTCCCTTTGCTGTAAACTATCTGAGAATACATAACTTGGTGGAAACGGCTTCATGCCAAATGCATCAGGGAGTCTTCTTTTGCTTTGTGTTGCATCTAGATCTCTAACAGATGACAAACATATCCATATCTCTTTGATCACTACAAAAACGATTGTATTTGTTTAAAATCTATTACAGGGCAATAAAAGAGTATTTTAAATGTACTCAGTCCAAAATCTTATCAGGAGGGAAAGTGGAATGAACCATTTACTTCATGCTCTTTTGCTATAAAAAGTCTTGTTTCTGGAGAGTAACTGTGCTTAAGAGAGCAAGAAGGTACATAAATTGACCAATTTAGCAGCACTGGTCAGATTAGGGATGCAGTAAGAAATTCTTACTTTCCTGATTTAGTAAGAGATTAAATGTTCTGTTTTCCTGGAAAAGCAACGACATAATTAAGTGAAGAGAATACAAATTAATGGTTTAAGAAAAGAAGGGGAAGAAAAAGGATTTATTTTTTGAAACTGTGCAACTGTGCTTGCAAAGCAAATTACTTTTTAAATTTATTTTTTAAAATTTTATTTTATTTTAATAAATGCTTTTAAGGGATTGATATTATGTAGCTCACTATAGAGAACCTGTCATAATTTGTCCAGGTGTTACAATCTAAAGGGTCAGGCTGTGAGATGTTGGCAACAGCTGTAAGCTTACTTTTCTAACAAACCACAGTAAAAGTCACTAGTCAATGTCTTCTCCTTCTTCTTGTGCACAGATGTGAAAATCCTGGAGCCTCTTGTGAAAAGCCTGATTCCTTTTCTCCAACTGTGGAGATTCTCACGTTCTGCTAACTAGACTCAATGGTTTAGTTACTGGCATCAGCCAAAAAGATGGCCTAATTCTGATAGCTGACAATTCCTAAGGAAATCTAGAATAATGTCTTGCCCTTACAGGCAAGATTGGTCCCTAATTCACCTTGGAGAATAGTCTTTTTTTCCTTGGATTCTTCTATTTTAGGGGCAAGTTTCTTTTGACATTTTGTCAAAATTTTTACTTTCCAATTTCATAATTGTAGCCTACAATACAAATAAAGAGCAGATCTTGGCCAACCTCTTTGAAAGATTTTGTTCTGTTTTATGGATTACCTTTATGCTGCAGTGAAGCAAACCATTACATATGTGTAAATGCCTGTAGGCAATGAATAAAGTGGTAATGTTAGCCTAATGTTAGAGTTGGATTGCTGATTTCTCTCCAGGTTGCTGTTTTTACAAAGAAAAAAATTAGGTCCAAACCCTGACCCCACTGGGGGTCAACTCCTCATTACTATGAAGTCCATAGAGCTAATAGAGTTTTAGTTATACTGTGGGAATTAAATGGAATAAGTATACTATGGATGTCCAATGGAGAAACTTCATATATAGTATTTATCAAGGCTTTGATCTGTTAAGATCCCAAAGAGGAGACTGTATTCAACTGGAAAATACCCTAAAAATAGACTAAGGTGATCTATACATAGACAAATATTATTTTTTTCAGGCTTTGCAACCACCTGGAAATCACACAAGAGACTTTGCATCAGTCTATAAGAACTGTGTTAATTTAAACTTTGTCTAATGTGTTTTCTAGGTGTGAGAGTTAATATATTATACTATATTTGAATTTTATTAATGTTATTTAAATAACTACTGGAAGAAATTGCTTATAGCTTGTAACTACTGTAAATATTGTTTCTTTGTAAACAAATGCCCCATTCCTCAACAGAGATGTAATCAAGTGGGGACCATATGAGTCAATGCAATAATAATACCTCCACCAAAATGTAGATGGTCATTATTTTTAGAATTCAACTTTTCCATCCCTTGAGAACCTTATTCCTACATCCTAAATCAAAATCACCAAACACATCCCAACAGTTTATTCTTTAAATATACCCTTCGTTCCTTCAATACTGACAAAAAGAACATTGCTTCAAAGCTGAGCCAAAAACCAAAACAGTACATATTCCAAAAGTGAAGTGAGGGAAATAGATTCTTGTTCAGGAATTTGTCCAAGTAGAATTGAGTGCAGTACAGCTGCAACATAATAAAAAGCAATGCTGGAATCCATGGCTAGCCTTTCCTCTGTGTTACAGTCAATGCCAGAGTTCTTAACTCTTCAGAGACTTGGAAGATGTAGTGCAGTGGTCAACTAGACATTAAACCCTAGAATACTATGTAAGGGGCTATGTAAAACCCATGCAAAGCTCACCTACCCCTTCAAAACCAATGAAAAAAATAAAAAATCCAGATAGCATTAATAGGTTGAATAAATTACAATAACTCAACCAAATTCAACGATAAGAAAGAGTCAAAGAGAGGAGAGAGAGTCAAATAGAGATGTAGGCATCAATTTTGTTGGAGTTTATAATTCTGAAATGTAATTGTTTGGCATGTTTGGCTATCGTGCATGTCACCACACAAAATGAAATAGGATAGTGCTTTCTCACCATGGGACTTCTTAATTTATTCCCCACTTGGTGAAAATTACTTTGGATCGGTTTACCCTGTAATGGTGGTTATGTTCCAAGGCATTTTGAAAAAGTGAAAAACCAGAGTAAAGAAAATAGATTTCAGTTGGAATGGCACGTTGGGTTGTTTGTTCTGTCCTTTGATTGTGGCTATTTAGTTAAGGCATCAGCTCCTTTGGTCTGCTTTTCTGTAGCATGCACTTCTTGTGGGAAAGCTATCTCAAATAAGTGAATGTTTTTCTTTGATCAAAAAAGTGATGAAATACGTGGCCATTCTGACGTATTCTGAGTCTAAGCTCCCCAGCACAAATATTGATCAAACCCTGTCCATCACTGTCATAACTCCTAAAGATAATTCAGAACCCTGGCACAAGGTTGTTCAGAGGAAAACCTATTGATTCAATTAGTTGAATTGGTGTTAGAATTAATTTCATCTGAGGACTTGTCATATTCGAAATTCCATTTATAAGATATTTTATGGCATCTATACTGACCTTTAGGTATAATTTCAATATTCTGGTTTTGACATATATTTTTTTTGCAATTATTTACCACAAAGACACATGAATGAGAGAAAATCACCATTAGGACTAGACAGAAGTATTTAAACAAAATTTTCTGATGAAAAAGAAACAAGATATGTTTTTACTACAACTCAGCTCAGGTATTCCACATAGTTCTGTCATAGACAAGATGCTGTGGAAACATATAGAACACTTGCAAGTCTAGTGTGCATAGTCTTTACATGGACTATTTCTGTGGCTGGCTTTCAGCAGTCTTTAACTAATCAGAAATTAGTGGGAATTACAGTCCCCAAGAAACCGAGAATTGCCTTCCAAAATAAGTTATGGATATGAAGGAATATGGAAAAAAGTATTGACTGAAGATGATGTAGCTTTATTCATGAGAAAAAGCAGACAAGAGTAAGCTTTGATCTGCTATAAAATATAAATGTGGGTCAAGAGGATGGTGGGACAATGGGGTACCAAGCTTCATAGGAATTTGGACATACTTCTTTTGGAATTGCTATTTGTTCCTTAATCATGTAGTGGGTCTTGGTGCAGAACTCAGTCTGTCAGGGAAGTAACTGTGATGTGCAGTGACGCTATAGTTTTGTGCTTCAGAAATGTCCTTGTGTTCACTTGTTGAGACTGTAGATTGTCTGTTCCATGGGATCAGATTGGAGCCATTGCTACAGGACTGCAGAGATAAAGTTCTTAGATCATGGAAAAAATACGTGAGGATGAAAGAGATTGAAATACACAATTCTCAGCTTCAGCAAAAAATGAAGTGCCCTATGTCTGCCCATTGCAATGAATACATATCAGGTATATCTATATTGTTTTTGCTAGTTATTTTAATAACTATAGTTCAAAGGGGTCAAGGCCACATTGTTCTTGAAATAGTATAAATGAATATAAAAGGAGGCCATCTTTGTTCAAGAGAATTTATAACATAAATACAGAGTTCAGTAACATATGAACAGCTGGACGTTGCCTATCAGGTGCAATGATGTCACATGTCTTGCTGAAGGCAAGGTTATGCCTGAAGGCATTGTAAATGCAAGATCCAGAAGATATGAAGAACTTTACACACAGAACTCTGATTCATGAAGTATGTTCTTTCCTAACTGGAACTGCGCTTAGGCATAAGCTTAAGGTTAATGCAACATAGACCATATTCTGAAGTGGACAGTATGCATGTGTGCTGACTTGAATTGGGAAACTCTTCTAAGTAAGGACACACTCCATGGTTCCAATCAGAAAGCGGGACTGTGACGACAGTAACAAGAAAAATACAATGAAGGCATACTCCATTTTTGTTGTTGTTCTTTTTGTGTATGTGTGTGTGTCTGTGTAATTGGCTTTAATCTGATTTTACCTCTGATTTTCCTGTGACTATGAGCAATATCAAATACTTGTTGGTAACAAACAGGTCAAGACTTCTTCATACATGATCTGGTCATAGATGAAAGTGCAATACAAACATCTTGGTATGACAAGAAAAGATAGAATGAAAGAAAAACAGAAACTTCTCTCTATTCATGCTAAAGCCTATCTTGCTATATTACTTTGAAAGCTGGTTTAAATAAGCTCTATCTCTTTATGCAGTTAAAGTCTACAAAATTATTAACTGATTTAACACTTTCTGTAAAAGGTGCTGCCTCATTTCTCATTCCTCTTAAGAACACTTGAAACCAATTAAACATTTCCCTTGGGAAGCTACTTTATTTTATTCTGTATTGATTTTTTTTCACTGCATGATTAATTTGTAGTCAAGACTTGTTTTGATTTTCCAAACTGTATTTTAAAACCAAACATGAAGTAATAACTTGTGGATGGCTTGCAAAATAGTAACAATGTGTTCTATTAAGAAAAAAGAAGTATTGTGCAAATTTAATGTACCACAGAATTAATCACTCTTTAGTAAGCTCACTGGAAGTAAGTATGATCAAAGCACTCAAAGGTCAAGTGTTGAGGGATGATGGCAAAGCTATAAGGCCTACAAAGTCCAGAGAACACAAATGCATAGGTGCAAATCATCATCTTATCTTACATAATTGCCTCAAAAATTTTGACTTCAGATTTAGTGTAGCTCACCAAATTTTTGAGCTTTTGGCAAATGTTTCTCCTCCAAAAATGGAGGAGAAACTTTCTTGCTTTGTTTTTATACAAAATATATGTAAATCTCATTCAGTTTGAAATTATGCAACCAAGTGTCATCACACGGCCCTTGTCCTCACTGGGCCTGTGCACAGGCAGTGTGTGAAACTAAAATCTCTTTTGAGTTAAAAATAATGTTTATTTTTTCTCATGTTAAAAAATAAATGAAATAATAATAATAATAATAATAATAATAATAATAATAAAAACTCTATTTTACTCTAACTTTCATACAGAGCTGATTCTCACCAGAGATCTTAAATCTTGGCAAGTGTATCTCTTCTAAAAATACATGCTCACTGCCATTAGTCCATTAGGCTTACTAGAAGTGAGCAAATATTGTACTACTGAGTCTATGGATCAATAGGACATTTCAAACTGCTCCAAAGAGATAATTGACCTGCTGAAAGTGTAAGGTAACAAAAGAACTGAAATCATGGAGTAATGTGATCTCATTCTGAATGTGGGTGTTGTTTGGGGGGGGGGGGAGGATGGGTGGAAATGTGCCAAGGCTTGATTACCAAGGACTAAGAGTGGGGAAATGGAGTAGGGAGAGAGCCCCAAAAAGGAGCATCTTTAGAGATTAGCCTAGATCGGACACTTTATGCTTTACCATAGAGAAATCAGAAGGTTGGAAGAAGAAGAGGAAGAATTAGATAAAGGTCGAGTCCCCCAGTAGTATGTTTAAAACTTTTTCATTTTCTCCCATAGTATTTGGGAAGCAGAGTACTTCACTGCATTTACTCAGGTTCTCCCTGGCTTCAAAGATTGGCAAGTTCCTACTATATTTTTACAAAGCAGACTGCTTTTCAGGCAGGTTTTCTCAAGTTCTTGCTTTATGAGTTTTGGAGAAAGATTCTGGGCAGAGATGTTCAGAAGAAAAAGTGTTTGCAGTCTTTGGAGGTTGTTAATTCCTGGAAAAACTTCTGGCAAACTCCAGCTCACCAAAATTTCACAGAAAATGTTTGTTAGAATTTGACCAGTTTAAATGAGTTTCTTGTGTTGGTGTCTACCTAGTGGAAGTACGAATCGTGCTTGGTTTTACACACAAAGTCAAGCAATGCTGCCAACATATACAGGCCTCTTCTCTCTGAAATATTTTATTTATTTACTCTGGAGTCTGAAGACAGCTTGGAGACATGTCTCTTGCCAGTGGTATTTGCAGTGGTATTCACAGCGTTGTCCTCTAGTTTTTAGAGTCAGTTTGCAGTTTTTTCTTAGACTCATGTAGAGATTCAATTTTTAGTAATAAAAATCCTAACCATGTCTGAGGTTGCCACCATTGTTCTGTATGGTCATCAACCTGGTCATTGGCCTCCGATATTAAAAGGTTTACTAGATTGCCTGATACCTAGAAAGTAAAGACAACATGAATACTGTAAAATATTTGTTTGAAAACATAGATTAACGATCTACTGTTTCATGTCAGAAATTAATACAGGGATACAAGATGGGAAGAGGTATTTTGGAACATTAAATCCCCCTGGTCACTGTAGAAGCAATTTAGACATATGATATTTTCCAGGACTGTAACAGGTTTTATCATGAAATTAGATAGGGCTTTGAATTTGACATGGGCTATGATCTCTTGCTTCCTATCACTTGCATCTGAAAGGTCTGATCATTAAGAAGTTCTGGTAGACCCCAGCTGAAATAGTGTCAGGACTGGCATGCTTTCACCTTACCTTGTGTTAAAATAGCCCCTCCCCCCCCCCCCCCCCCCCTTTTTTTTTTTTGTCATGAGCACTGGCAGAGAATTATTAGATCCCTCCCTAAGCTTCCATCTTACTAAGATAAACATACCAATCTCTCTCTTTTGTTTTTTTTTTCTCCAGTACTCATCAACTTAATATTCCTTCTCTGTGTCTATTCTACTTTGAGTGGGATTTCAGAACTGCAGTATTTTCCAGTAGTGACAGATTCAGTTTCTGATCTTGAAAATGAAACTATTAGTGCATTACATCTTGCAACAATGAGCCATATGGTTATTCATTCAGGATGTAAGGAAAGAGCCTTCTAATTTGTCCCAATCTGTGTACAATATCTAGCACAGTGCTTTCAGATGAGATGTCAAGGCAAATGAATCACAGAATCACAGAATCACACAGAATGGCTGAGGTTGGAAGGCACCTTTGAAGATCACCTAGTCCAAACCCTCTGCCAAGCAGGATCACATAGAACATGTTGCTGAGGATGGCATCCAAGTGGATTTTGAGTATCTCTAGAGAAGGAGCCTCCACAACCTGACTGGGCAACCTGTTTCAGTGCTCTGTCATCCTCACAGTAAAGAAATGCCTTCTCATAACAGAGAATCATAAACACCAAAAAAATGACATTCAAATCTGGCAATTTGGCATGACTATTCTGCAGTTTAAGTCTCATCCTCGAGGTCAGAATGGACCCTATACTTTAAAAAGAAAGCATGCTCATCTTCAAAATGGTACACAAAATGGTAGAGCTGATGGTACACACACAGCTCTAGTACTGAGCACATGCTTGTCTGTGTATATGTTTGTGTGTGTGCAGTCACACACACATATAATATTACGAAACATATTACATAACAAATAATATTATGAAAAGCTCAATTTAAGGTACATTTTTATCATAAGCAAAATTGGAACTACATTAATTGCAAGTGGAAATCTGTGAATGGCACTGGAATTGCAAGAGAAAAATAATTATTCTCTAAATATTATTTAATAAATTAAATAATAAGGTACTCTCAGCTTTTAATTTATGTGAAATATAGAGATATTTTGTCAAACAGCTTCAAAGAAGCCTCGTATGCAAAACAGCCTTAGCAATTTATAACAGATGAGGATATGGCCCTATTCTGCTCAAACACATAATGCTTTTTAAAACTTATAATCCACAAGACAACAGCCCTATACCAGGAAAATAAGCTATCCACCAAAACGGAAAATAAGAAAGAAAGAAGGAAAGAAAAACAAACCTACTTTACAAGAAGAAAACGAGACATTCCTAAAGCATTTCAGGATGACCACACACCAAGTGAAAAAAAAACGACAGTTCAAAATGCCTGCCCCACACAAAGGATAACTCTGCTTGGCAGAATACAAGACTATCTCCTTTTACTAAGAACAACTCACCAATCAGTCAACACCACTTTAACTACTGTAAGTATTTTTCCACCTTTCACAGAGTCCATCAAAAGTTCAACACATACTACCAGCCAAGTCGAATATCCAGTAAGCTATATATATACGCATATATATATACGCATATACAAACACAAATTAATATAGTATCAAATATTCCATTTTGAGAAAAATAAAATTCCAGATGTTAACACAATCTATATGACAATGTCCATCCTGTAATTCGTTGAATTTCTCTCTTTTTAACAGTTTCAGGTAGAAATGGAACATGTGCCTTTCCAGTCTCTTACACATACACACACAAAAATGCTTCAGGCAGTCTCAGAATCATCAAAATATAGTTATACTGTGAAATGGTGACTACTTTGTTAGAGTTTCTGTTTCTTTTGTCTCATATACATACTCACAAACTTAAACAGTTATTTTCATACTTTTGAGCATTCCTTTATAGAATTAACATATCTGACAGACACGTTTCCCCCTAACTTGGTTCAATTTTATTTTATTGAAGGAGAAAGCTGTTCTCTGCTCTCTTCTGGTTTTAGTTCAATTTGAACGTGCTATAACAGCTGCAAATGCTTCTCCTCCTCCCTTCTCATACTGCATATTCTACTTATAATCAGAACGTAGTGAATACAAAAGGAATAAAAGAGATGAAATGATCTGAGAAAACTTACTCCCCTTACCCAGGATATACAATGGAATAAAACAGAAAAGGAAGAAAATCTGAGATTTGTAATGTCATTGCATTAAGCTGCCTATTATTCCTCCCCACAAGAAAGGGGTTTTAAAAATGTATTTGAAGCAAAAAATTGAGACAGTGTTGCAGATGCTTTACAGTAAGTTCCCTCCGAATTTGGCAGTCAGAAACACAAGGGTCCTTGTCTGGGAAGTTAAAAGGCTAATACTGCGAGCTAATACTATGTGGCAAATGGAAGTAGGTATAAAGGCCTTTTACTCTGAAGGCAAGCAGTAATCTTGTTTGATAAAATAAAGAAGGAGAATGCAGTAAAAGGGTTTCAAGGAAGAGATACATTAAGAGATATGTGAAATATCACTAAACTATGAAGTAGGGATATTGTGTTGCTGCTGTTTCCTAAATGAACGTTAGGGGAGCAAGAACACCTTTATAGGGGCAGAGAAAAGGATACTGCATAATTTAAGTGTCAGGAAAGAAGATTCTGAGGAAGTTTCAGCAACCCGCATGGCTAGGAAGCACTATGTGTTGGAGATATTATGTTTGTTAAGTTTAGAAATAGTCTGGAAGGCTTAGATGGCATTCAGATTAGGATTTCAACCACACTAAAATCCATGGTTATTGAGAAGAATATAGTGAGAAGGTCTGTGGTGAAAAATCTGTGATTCAGCCAAGCTAAGTTTGCATGGTTAGTAAGTCATTCATGAAGGCATCAGACAAAAAGTTTGTTTAGGACAAAAGGAAACAGAAGAATATATTGGTAGATCTGTGAAAGCATTGAGATAATGAGAGTTTTTGGTCCTAGGTGCAATTGTGAAGGCAAAGTTAGAAGCCTTTAGTTGCCTCATCAAGAGCTGGAGGATTCTCCAGAGGATGTGTTAAAGAAAGGATTAGAGAGGTAAAAGAAGCAGTCGAGGAAAGCCAGTCCCAAGGAATCATAGAGAGATTTCAAGGAGAGCAGAAGCAGAGAGTCCAGGAGAAGTTACGGTTATAACAGTGAGTCTGAGATCTGGCAAAGCAGATGCCATTAGATGTTGTGGAAAGAATGGTTTCATTTAAGGGCAGAGGAGGGAAGCCAGATTGGAAGAGCTCTAGGAAGAAAAAGTGTAAACAGCACATTCAGAGAGCTTAGAGATGAAAGAGCGGCTGCAGATGGGCCAGTAGCTAAAGATGCAAGAAGGAGTCAAAAGTACTTTATTTATGATGTGAGAGACTTAACATATGGTATAGAGAGCAGAAAAAAAAAAAAAAAACAGAAAAAAAAAAAAAAAAAAAAAAAACTAGACACATTGAAAACAACAAACCAGAGGAGATCAAGAGGCTAAGGAGTAAGGGAGGGGAGGAGAATGATCAGAAGATGAAAACTAAGAAGAGAGAGGGTAGGAGGAGGCAGGCAGAAAAAGGGATTTGAAAAGAACAGATAAAGCATGCCTGCATCTGTGATGAGGGAGAAGCAGAAAGAGAAGTCTAAAGAGCAGGGAAAGGGCCCAAAGCTAGCATGAAGAGGAAGGTCAGGTCACATGAAAAATATTTTTAAAAAAATCAATATCAAAGGTAGAACTTTCTAAGACCTTCTGTCAAGAGAAAAGGGGGGTTGAGCAGTGAATTAGAGGTGATGAGGAGATGGATGGAACCACAGGATTAGGACACAGTTAAATTTGAGGTAGTGCAGCTGAGCAGCCAGACTGACAACAGAATTGAAAAAGTAGAGAATTGAGTGGTAATGAGGTGAGTGTAATGAGCTGTTTCAGATGTAGTAAAAAGAGTAGTCTTCATACACTTTAACTTCAAACCTTTCCTCCTAGAATTACAAAGGCCTGTATCAGAAGAGTAGTCAGGACAGAATAGATGCTTCATGATAGAACAGAATAAAACAGCTTGTTAAAAGGACGTATTATATAAAATAAACATTTATAGTATTCATGAAATCACAGAAAACTGAAATTAGCACATATATTTTTATGACACGGGTATTTTAGTCACTGAGTTATTTTGTGAAGTGTAAGCTCAGTCTGAATGAAGGCAATAGAAACATTTCCAGTAAAATATTTCCAGTTGAATACAGTGATATTTCCCCACATGGAAGACCCAGCCCTCTCTTTCCATAGCACAGTGTTCCTTACTGAGGTCTGAAAGTCCTACAGTGCACACGTGCAGCAGCTGCAAGGCTAATGCAAATCACAGAAGTCAGAGACTACGACCATAGAGCAAGATACAGACACCATTAGCCATGTTGGCTGCATTATGAACCAGATCAGGAAACCAATCCAGGCTAAAACGAACCCAGCAGAAGATTTATTTTTAAACTGATTTGTTTCCCAATCATCTTCACTGACTAGCGGCACAAATGCTTGCACTTGCAGAGGAAATTGGATGGATGGAATGGTGGCAGAGGGGAAACTAGGGGACATTTTAGGGTAGTCTTGTCTTTTTCTCTTAACCCCCAAGTATTAAACTATCTTTCAGGGAGAGGCTACATGATTTTAGTCCATCCTTAAGTGAGTAAAATTATGTTGCCCATAAGTTTTCCAATTTCTTCAGCCTACCATGTGCTCTCATTGTATGACATCTTAGACTTATTCCTTTCAGCAGAGGAGGAAGATTATACCTGTCACAAATAATAGTGACCCCAAGCCTCTTAAACAGCCCCTCATGCTCAACCCATTTTTTTCTAAATTATCATTAATTTTCTTAGCTTATTTACAATGTTCTTTCTCATATGTCGTTATATAATTTGTCCCCTTGTCGATGTTTGTTTTCCAAACTTTAGGTGGCAGCCATGCCCTCATACTTCTAGTTTTGTCTAAGTGCCAGTAGCGTTTCTCTCCAATGAAATAGTTACCTTACAACATAAAAACACTCAGGAGTGAACATAGTTGTATCTAGCTTGCTGTACATAAGTTCTTCTATATTCCATATCATCTATCATTTCTTCTTTCCAAGTATCTGTTCCCTGCTGAATTATCAGAATTTATAAGCTATCGGTTAGACCTTGTTTGTAGGGAAAGTGGGAATCAAAGATGATCATTTAACTCATGCCTTCCAGCAGGCTTGGGGTCAAAAGTTGTTCTAACTCCCTGCCAGTGAGAACAAGCAGTGGGGATTGTTAGCACGCACACAGACCGCACTGCTGAAGAACGCTGACTGAAATGTGCTCTGGTAGAGGTTCCTTCAGAGAAGCTCAGAATTTGCTAATGCAGCAAATTCTGTGCTACGTGCCCCATAGAAATACACAATTTTGAACTTGAAACCATCCCAGGTTTCAAGAGCCAGGGTCCAATTTGAAGAGGGGAAAAAAATGTTGCCCTAGAGTATTCAGGACCTAGTGGTCTGAATGGTTTGAAAAGGGGCTCAGATTGGTTCTTTTTCTTCCCCGATGTATCTAGATCGAATCTTTCTTCTTTTTTTTCCCAATTGCTTACATGAACACTAATGATCCAGAACTCCCAGGTCCTAGACCTAACCATTGGTCTGGTGAGCCTTCTCAAATAACACCTTTTCTCTAAATCATTTTCTCAAAAAACAAAAATAGGACAGTGTCTTTTTTCCTCTGAGTTTAGACAAATATAAATGTTGGTACCTCTAAATCTTTCACACACACGCACACACACACACAAAAAAAAAAAAAAAAAAAAAAAAAAAAAAAAAAAAAAAAAAGGACCATTTGTGTTTTAACAAGTCCTTCCCTGAGCTGCCTGTTTGGAACCTTGTTCAAAAATACTAACCCATGAAATTGTGTCTGTTTTGTGAGTGAAAGAAAGTCTGCCCAACAGATGAGCTATGCAGCTGACTTCAGAGTTGATCTGTTGTCTTATATTCTGTTTAATAAAGCATTAAAAATGAAATAATTTTGCACTTTTGGTAATGTAAAGGTAAGAATATTAATTTTCACATGAGAAATGGCTTAGGTTCTTTATGTTTCTTTCAGATTTTGCTTATAATTTCACTTTTCAGCTTGCAGCTCCAAAACACCCAATGACTTCTCTGTGCCTTCATGTAAATGTTGATAAGTGAGGTGTAATTCTTTACAAACTGTGGAAAACAGACATATAGGTCTGGTGGGCCCTTTTTAAAAAAAAAGAAAAGAAAAAAAAAAAAAAAAAAGACTACAGGGAAATGGCCTTCTGGTTCATGAAATTAATGAACAGGCAGAATGATTTGTGAAAAACAACTGTTTTATAGGACCACCACCTGCAGTATGAGCTGAATCCCACGATGTGGAAAAAATCCAGAACCTCATTTCTGATTAATTTCTTGACATTTCAACTTTGTCCTGCACCCCATCCACCAACACAGAACATATTCAAGAGTAACAAAGATATTTCTGGCGACACACTGCAGCCATGGGAAACTGGAATGCAAGTCATGCCATATCTACTGACAGCTCATAAAGTACTCCACAGCAGTGCAGAAGATGTATTTTCTATGCCTGAATATCATGTAGCTTGGTCTGGGTTTTACTAAATAGTATTGAACTTTTGGCTGTTTATTCCCAACTCTGTGATGTAAGCTGGCCTCCCTGGAAGCCAGACTCCAAGTGCAGCAACCATTCTGTACACATATATTGCATGGAAAGAGTTACCTAGTAATAAAAAACATATGAAGCTCTGAGATCAGTTCCTCTTTCTCCCTCCCCAGGTGTTCCTTCGTGGTTGTGATTTGTGCACAAGCCTATAGAAAATGCTGCATATATAAGCCAAGATATACAAAGACTTTGAGGCTCCCAGTCCCTTCTTAAGCATCTAACTTTGGGTTCCTAAAAAAGAATGTGGGACCTAAATACCTTTGTAGGTCTGGATTGCAGTATTCTATTTGAATGTAGGGAGTGGAAGGGAGTGAGGTTTCATATTGCTGCTCACTGGCCAGTTAGCACCCTGAACTTTCAGCCCAAATGGTTTCTGGAATCTTTTGGCATTCAGCTAGCTCTGGCTTTATTACACAGATGCATTCAATTGTTTCACGTACAATCGATGTCTTAACATACAAAACTTACTATTGGTTTTGAATCCACTGTATTTCAGAGCTTTTCTTATCCCAAGATACACTTTAAAATATTTCACCCACAAATCTTATCACAGAATTCTTTTTCTTAAGCTTTCTCTTATGGGCTGCATGTTTTCTTTTGCAAACCAAAACAAACATGGGCACAAGATCTCTAGCTGGTAGTGGACTTTGGCACAACTCCATTGACAACAGTGTAGTTACACTGCTATGCATCATTTTAGGATTAAAACTATTCAGTCCACAATTAAATGCTCTTTTCTGAGGTAAGTGAGTTGCTGCATCAGAAACTGATCTGAAAATTAAGACTATTTGCAATATCTTAAAAATTCTGTCCCAAAGTCCTTAGTCAAACCTGCATTTCTATGGGAGCTTTATGAAACTGTTTTTCAACTTTTTCTCTTGATGCCAACACACCTGCTCACACTTGCAGTTCCCCCTCCCTTGATGTCACAAGCAACATTTGCAGAATAGTTATTCAGTTCCCTGGCGTGTGTAGTGTCATTCGTCTTAATAAAAATCTTATAGAGACCCTTAGAGACCCATAGAGCCCCTTAGAGGCTCCAATTGGAACTGCCTCCCTATTTTGTTAGCAAACAATGTAGAGTCATTTTTTTTCAGCTCTGTGTGTGCTTATTTTATTTCCTTATTCTGTTTATGGAAAAATCACATGGGGAAAATCCAACAGTTCCTAAAATCAGAGTATACTAAATCATCTACTTTTCCTTCAGTCACTGGTTCTGTTCTGTCAGAAAAGGAAACAGGACTGGCTTTGTGACATTCAAGTCCCAGTATTTTCTAGAAGACAAATTTAATCTAAACAGTCAATAAGATGGACAATGTCTTTGCCCTTTTCCAAGTTCTATTCCCTACAAGTTCTCAGAATAATTCCTGATGTTTCACAGATTGCTTTTGCCAGAGCTTTGAATACTTTGAGATGAATTTTACTGGACCCTGCTGACTTGAACACAAGTATCATATATATCTTCTTTATCTGTTCCTCATTTTGGTCTGTTTTCTAATCCTTTCGTCAACTTTTCCTGTATCCAAAAATTTACTTATTTAGGTTTTTTGATACCTTTTATGTCCTACTATTTACAGTTCATATTTCATCTTATTATTGTGCAATTCTATACAGTTATACTATTTTCTACATCTATTTTTATTTTTATTTATTTATTTCTATTATCCACCCAATTCCTTTCTGCCTTCCTGGTTATCGAAGTCCTCTTAATGCATTTAGCTTATCTCTTCATATAGTTCTTAACTCAGTTTTGGCATTAATTCCTATTTTATTTTATTTTTCTTTGAATCCACCAAACAATTTTTACTCCCTTTAGATTATTGGATTTTTATATTAATTGCTCTTTCTCCTTATACATATATGTAATATGTGTGTGTGTCTATAGTAATTACAAGTCACAGAACATGAGCTCATTTTGAGAAAATTAAGAGTGAGCCTTTATGACCAGGGAGCGTGGCTAGCACATTGCCTTGGCTAACCCATCCACTGCCAGAACTACCTGTCTGTTGAAATCTCAAAAAAATTCTGGTCATGCACTCTATTCATGGGTCTTGCAATGACCTTAGATTTCAGCAGCTGTACTGGTTCTATGTACTACGATTGTTTTAGAACCTCTTTTTTCTGCACCACCATGTTACAATATAAAGCATACCTGACAGATACAAGAGTTAATCAAAGATGTGAAAAAAAATCACAAATGAATTTAAAATAGAATTTCATAGCATAATACTTTGAGTGTCAGTAAATGTTTGCCATTATGTGGCTACATAAAAGGTTAAAACATCCAATTGTTCCTAAGTACTTTGGAAGGTAACTGTATTCCTATGAAAAGAATAGTGAGAGTAGTGTTTGCAAAGGTTACCTAAAAGGTACATGCTCATCTACTTTGTATACTATGCTCAAATGAATGTATAGGAGATACTTTATAGAAGAAAAAGTAATTTAGATTGCATTCCTAAAAACAATTAACTATGAGCACTGACTCCACTATGCTTGGCATCAAGGCCACAAAAATTAAAAATAAAAAATATTGAGACACCTAACTTTGAAAAAAAGTCTAATGCAGAATTTTATCTTTTTTAAAACCATATTTTACCCATATATTTATTTTTATCACAATATAACTAGCTGCCCGTGATAAAGGCAAAGAAAAGATATGCAAAGGAAAGGCTAGCTTTGCAATTATTTATTTGTTTATGTGCATTAAGGTAGTGTTTAGTAGCCCCTCTGTTCAGTGACCAGTATCTGCTTGTGTTTGGCACTGCACAAATAGAACAAGAAGCAAGTCCTAGCTCCAAAATGTTGCCATCCTTGAAGCAGTGTGTCTGCACACCTTCTTATACATTAGTGCAATGAAATGCATAGAAATATGTGTCTCATTTTGTCTGATCTTTGGAAGGGTAAAGTGAGTGGAAAAGGTTTATTGTTTGCTTCCTACAACAGGAGGTTCTGAACTCTGTCACAACAGTAGTATTTTAGAGATTTTCCTGCCACAACAGCTGAGACATTCAGAATTCCTGCAATTCTGATTTAAATGGACAGCAACTTCCTAAGTATAGCAGCTTTTTTGCCCCGCTTACTGGCATTGACAAATGAAGAATCAGCTGAAGGATGAATGCGAACCACTCTCCTCACCTTCAAAGCAGCTAAAAGAGCAGACTCAAGACTGGGCAAATCTTCTGGAATGCCCTTTCAGCCAATGGAGCAGATGGGAAGCTCATTGTGTTGTCTTGGGTGGAACGGATGAGACACCACATGCAAGAGTATCTGCCCTTCTGGGTGAGAGCAAAGGCCTCCGCTGAGACACCCTGGCCTGGGGGCTGAGAAGCAACCAGGAATCTAGGTGCTCCTGATGCCTGCCCAGCACAAATTCAGTGTTTAGCCAAGATTTGCTATGCTGTTTTCAAGGCAGGAACCCAAGCCAAAGGTTTGAATCAGACATGTTCAATGTCCTGTGTTTCTAATTAAAGCTTGCAGTTTTTATGTTTTGTTTCCAGTGTTTATTTTTAGCCAGATGATGGCTCCTTTTATTATTAGAGAAGATAATTTTGATTAATATATATATTTTTTAATTCTTAGAACAAACACAAAGGAGGTTTCTGTGGAGCTTTGTGTTCTCAGTGAGCATGGGAGAATGTCAGGGCATGCCATGTCTCTCCACAAATAATTTTCTGTGTCACCAAGTGCTGGCCAGCATGAAGGGGAGGGAAGGGGGGCATCCACAGTAACTAGTGTGAGCTGTTCCAGGTTAAATATAATAGTCCAGCCCTGGTAATTTAAAGCCAAAGCAACTTCTGTTATATACAGAGAAGTCCAAGGACCCAGTCAAGTACCCTTAGATATTTTTATCTTATGATCCATGAAAACCTTTCTAAGACTTTGTTTGAGGCATGAAACATGGAGTTGTTCTAACCTGTTGGAATCTACAGGATTTTGTCTATTGACTTTTCAGCCCTTAGGTACTATTTCCCTGAATTAGTTACACTATCCTAGTGGTTTCCCAAAACATATTTTCAAATACTTTATTTCATTAAAAGAAATTAATAGAATCAATGTGCAATGGTGTCAGTCAAGGGTGATTCATAGCTACTGCCACTTGCAAGCTACCTCTATTACTTTTTCATTCTGCAAATCCCTCTGTTCTATTTTCATGTTGTTTGACAGTTCAGAAGTTATATCTGAATCAACTTGTTGGAAGACACACTGGCGATAGCTATACAAGCTCATGGTGCTCTGTCTGGCTGTATTGTGAGCTGATTTAGTGTTTCTGATACCTGCAATGTTTTCCTATCTGTTGTTCCACATTAAATATCTTTGCTTTCTGTGTTATTTATAAATCTCTAAATGCATCTGCAGAGGCTTCAATCATTTCTGTGTTTTCTTAGTGCCATTGTTTCACTGTTTCGCATCTTTACTCTTTCCCTACAGTTATCAAATAAGGGCCCAATCTTGGAAAGGATCTGTATGAATGCAAGTCACTTCTGACTATCGAGTTTCACTGAAACTCCATGCCTGTCTTTCTGGGAAGGAAGTAGAGAACAACCATGTAAAAAAAAAAAAAAAAAAAAAAATGGAAGACAGTGCTTCAGAAGATGATACACCATTTTTGTTACAGTATAACATTTTTTCTCTCATTTATTTCAAACACCTTCAAGCATGCAATTAAATTATCAGACACTTGAATTTACTTTTTAAATGATGCGTACTGGTCTGTATAATTTCCAAACATAATTGTTTTCATTCAATTCATTAAACTCTTTGTTGCGCATGGCTTAAATTAATTTTAATCTCAGCCCCACCAGAATCAATATCAAATAACTTCTGCCTGTATGGTAATCTACAGGAGAACATTCCAGCATTGAGGTAAGAGGGAACATGAAGAACTCCAGGTTTTAGTAACTGAAAACTCTAATACTGGAAGGTAGAACATTTAAATATTGATGATATAATATTCAAGAAGCACCTGAACATGCTACCTAATTTTTCTATGCATAGTGTCTCTCAGTAATATTTATGATTTCCAGAAAGGTCTTTTTTTTTTTTTTTTTTCCCTTCAGAGACAGTGAGAAGACAAACACAAAGTCAGATTCTTGTGAGCTTGGAGATGCTACTGAATAAAATACTCTTCTAGTTTACCAAGATGCTTCTGTACTTTACATTTATATTTATGAACAAAGAATTTGTATTTAACTTAACCTTCAGTAGTTGCATGGTCTTACACTTTATCATATACAAGACTATTGCTCTACTTTTATGTAAATGATTGCAGCATACTACTTGTGTTATCATATTTCTGCTGCAGTTTCATTCCTATCTTGAAACTTATTATTCAGACAAATTATTATTCTTCTTTCAACTGTGTAATAACAAACAATTATTGGCATATTTTTATATTTATGTGGGTTGAGGCATTAGTGAGCACAGAGGAAAACATTAATTTTTCACTTAATCTTTTCCTTACATTTGAAAGAAGTTATTACATTGTTGATTATGTGCAGCTTTTCTGTTATTGAAATGAATTATTTCACTTTGAGAACTTCAGAAAGCAGAACGGTTTTAAGTTGCTGCCATTATGAAATAGTAATATGTATGTTTTGTTGCTTTAATAGCCATCATATAGTTTTCTTTACATCTACGTTTCCTCACTAAAAAACAAAACAAAACAAAACAAAACAATTTTTTTTTTTTTTTCTTAGCAGCTACACTGGAATTCCTATTATAATTTTATGATGGTAATTGAAAAATAAAGAAATAAATAAATTTAACTACAGTAAATCTTGTGACAGTTCTTGTGCTCTTTCCTGGTCCATACAAAATAATTTCATGAGACCAGAGAAAACCTCTTTACAGTTCCTCCCACTCAGCTGGGAAACTTGTCTTCTTTAGCCACATCAGCAGCACAGAAAGCTGGTTTCAGGTTTGCAAGTTAGTGAAATCTTAAGACAATCCAAAAGAAGATGCTATTTTTTGAAGGAAGATGATGAGTCCTGTGATTAGGTTTTACTTTAAGATTATATTTCTTCTGGTTGTACTTTACCATGAAAACAAAGCTCCGTCAAAATTTTTGTTATTCAGTGTCTCTGCAAAGCATTGGTTTGTTAGTTGTCAGTTTGTTGATTTTTTTTTTCTGGCAACTAATGAACAAATGGTTTTCCCTTTGAAATAAGGACTAGACGGTGTCCCTAGCTGGACGTACTTATATTCTGGCTGTACCAGTATTCTGGATGTACCAACAGTAGCCCTAAGAAAAAGCTCAGATATTGCGTTCACACTGCACAGCTTGTTTCAGACACAGGTTTAAACCCACTAACCACCTTTGCAGCACAATTTTCTGTACTAAAATGCACCTACTAATCCATGTTCTACAGACTCACACTCCCTCAACTTTCTACTACAGAAGCTTTGTACCTTTGCTCAGTTGTAGCTGTAGCTCTTTAATCATGTCTTTTTTTTTTTTTTTTTTTTTTTGAAAGTAAAATTCAAAAGCAATAAAAAGCAAATTAAATGAAACTAAATTTTATACTATGCTGTTTGCCTGGCAAATCTTCTGAAAGAAATATTTGAAAGTTTACCAAATAGATCAAGTAATGATATTTTCCAGACTCTGGTTTTATCATCATGTAGTTTAAGCAAAGATAAATGGGTTTTGGCCATTATTGGTCAGATAAGTACTAGTCAAAGGGCTTGAAGACTGTGGTGGTGTTGTTGATATTGCTGTTGTTGTTCTAGTTTTAGTTTTAGTCTAAATTGATCTGTGTATCTCAAGATGGTTTTCAGTTGTTGAAAAACTGCACCATTTGTCTTCCTTCTACTACTAAAAACAGATGGGTCCAATTCTTCTCCTAAACACAAAGGAATTGAAGACTGTATTTGAGGGCAAAATGAAACCCATGTGACTTTACAAATTGGCTTACACATTCCCTGACATTTTGGAGTACACATTTTATTTTTTCATAAAAACATTCCAAAAAAAAAAAAATCATTTAGACATTTTAAAGTTGCAGAAGTGCCAAAAAATAATAATAAAAAAAATAGCCTAGTACTTTGTGTGTGTCCTTCTCACACAAAATGTAAGATTTCCCTTTGAATTTTCCCAAGTCCCACGTTAAAAAATAGAATAATCTGTGATGATACTTAATATTTTTAACAGACAGTACTGATATTTGACAGCCCTCCATAGAACACATACATGCAGTTATTTTTTCAGATATTTCAGTATTAATGCTATAGCTATTTGAGTTAATAATTATGAGAACAGGACCATACTAGTACATAAGTTCTCATCCTGCTCCAAAAAGGACAAATGCCCTGGATGTGATACCAAATATACCTCTCTCTCTCTGGCTTCTATTAACTTAAATTACAATGAACCATAATAATGCATGTTTTCTCTAGAACTTGGCTGTACCTCAGGTCTCTCCAATTCTCTTTTCTGATTCCCTGCCCCTTAGAGATACTGAACTCCCTTTACTCTGGCATAGTAAAGCATCAGTTAAGATTTAATTTAGCCAACACATTCAGACACTAGTCATCTTTATCATCTACTTTCAAGCAAGATCCTCTAAGCAAAGGCTCCTTCTACAATACTATAAAAGCAAGACACACACACACACAAAGACCATTGCCTAAAAGGCAATTGCGTACACCTGTTCACTGAGAAAGTGTGCTCTTACTTCTGTTTAAAGTCTAAAATGATGATATTATGTGAGATTTTTGTAGTGATAAATTCAAATTTAAATTATCATCCTGGTTTGGTTTCATACCAGGTTAAATGCATTCCAGAAATAGAATATCCACACTTATTTTCTACAGCTATCAATGATGAATATCAATATTCTTAAAAGAAGAAATCATCTTTCCAGGAACCAGCAAGGGTATGTACACAGAGTAATTTACTGTGTTCTAGCATCTTCAGTTATTGGCAAGGACAAGTCTCCAGATCTATGTTTGCAATGAGCTATTATGATGTATGTCAGAGTATTTCCAAGAATCTCATCCACTTAAAGGAGATTGTTTTGAAGGAGCTATTATTTGGTGCCTTTGGGAGCCAAACTAATTAACTGCCTTAGTATTCAAACTTCATTTTCAACAATCTGAGCTCATATTTATAGGAGAAAGACAACTGGTATTGCGATGCCACTCCCTGGAAACATTAACTCATCCCTACAAATTAAATCTTTAAAATATAAAACCTATTGTAACAGATGCTCAGCAGCAACATTATTTTTCCTTCAAGTGGAAAAAGCAAAAGGTAAAAACATTATTCATTTATCTTTTTTTTAATGAACAAGTAAACAACAGATTTAAGATTTTGCTTTTTGTTTTCTGCTTGCAAAATAATGTCTCCTGGAGGATAAAGAAAAAGGATCATAGAATCACAGAATCATTTAGGTTGGAAAGACCTCTAAGATCATCTAGTCCGACCTTTAAACTAGCACTGCCAAGTCCACCACTAAGCCA
Organism: Aythya ferina; assembly: GCF_964211825.1. Lineage (NCBI taxonomy): Eukaryota > Metazoa > Chordata > Aves > Anseriformes > Anatidae > Aythya > Aythya ferina. The sequence goes on from NC_140301.1 coordinate 53,628,305, forward strand.
AACACCACATCTACAGGTTTTTTGAAGACCTCCAGCAATGGTGACACAACTGCTTCCCTGTGCAGCCCGGTCCAATACTTCATATCCTTTTCAGTGAAGGCTTTTTCCTAATATCCAACCTAAACCTCCCCTGGCACAATGTAAGGTTATTTCCTCTTGTCTTATCACTTGATGCTTGGGAGAAGACATCAATTCTCACCTCACTAGAGTCCTTTAAGTT